>NC_136067.1:2024487729-2025092984 GCF_964261635.1 Lissotriton helveticus
ACCAAATATACTCCTCCTTCCCCACTATAGTACCGGTCTCCATGGTTCAGGGTCAGGTGGACCCAATGGAAGTTTCACCCCAACCCCGGGCAATTCTGGAATACTTTCCATTACTAAATCACGAGTCTCTGGATTCTTTAGCCCGCCAAGTAAAATCTGGGTCACCATGTGACCCAGCCCCAACAGCGGTAATGATGTTGGTAATTCAAGTCGTTCTGCCTACCATCATGAACCTCTTGTACCGTCCCGCTTGCCTGGAAGCAGGCTATTGTCCGTGCTCTGCTCAAAAAACCAAACCTAGATCCCGGTGATGTTAGCAGTTATCGCCCGATCTCCCTGCTCCCCTGGGTGAGCAGAATTTTCGAAAAGCACATCAATATCCTTCTGATTGACTTTCTCGAGAACAATCAGCTGTTGGATGACACCCAGACGCGCTTCTGACCATGACACGGGACGGAGACCGCCCTGCTAGCAGTCACCGAGGAAACCAGAAGGATTTTAGATCAAGGGGGTTCAGTGGCAGTGGTCCTCCTTGATATGGGCGCAGCATTCGATACGGTCAGCCACGACACCTTGCTGAGCCGCCTCTCGGATGTTGGAATATCAAGCAGGGCACTGCTTTGGCTCAAATCATTTCTGAGCAATAGGTCTTTCCAGATCTTCAAGAGAGATACGGTCTCCGCGAGCAGACTATTGAGCTGTGTGGTCCCACAGGGCTCCCCCTTAAGCCCTGCGCTATTTAACATCTATATGAGCCACTGGCTGAGGTTGTCCGTCCATATAGCATTAAAATCATCTCATATGCGGACGACACGCAGCTAGTGGTCTCCCTGGCGCAGGAGGATGGCCAATCAACGACATTGGGGCTAATGAAATGCCTGGAGAAAGTAAAAGGAAGGATGATGACATCCTCTCTTAAACTTAACGGGGATAAAACGGAGCTGATGCTCCTGGGCCCCCCAACCACTACACACTTTGACTCCTTCTGGCCCTCATGCCTAGGTACCCCCCCAGCATCCAAGGACAACATAAAAAGCTTAGGGGTCTGGCTGGACAAAGACCTGTCCTTTACACCCAGGCCACTAAACTACGCAACCTGCTTTGGCCTCCTTAGGATGCTGAAAAAAGTCCTCCCACTCCTACCTATGGAAGCCAAGCAAGTGGCCATCCAGGGCTTGATCCAGTCCCTACTGGACTTTAGCAATGTCCTGTATCTCGGTGCCCCTGACTACACACTACGTAAGTTGCAGATAGTCCAAAACTGCACGGCTTACACACTGCTCCAGGTGCCCCGTAGTCTGTCAGCTAAACCTGGGCTGAGCACCCTGCACTGGCTGCCGGTACAGCAAAGAATTGCCTTTAAGGCAATGTGCATATCCCATCGGGCCTTTTGGCTCACAGGACCGGCAATTAACCGCAAACTAATAACACAGTACCACCCCAGAAAAAATCTTCACTCTAGCCAGGCTTTCCTGGCCACAGTCCCTAGAATAAAAAGAACAAGAGCTGGCGGCAGGATGTTCTCTTACAATGCCGCCATGCTGTGGAACATGCTTCCCCTTCTCCTCAGGTCTAACCCCAACTTGTCCTCTTTTCGGAAGCAATTGAAGACCTTTCTTTTTAATGCTCACCATTAACTCTTCTCCCAGCTTCATACTTTGTTAGGCGACCACAACGATCCGTCAGCGCTTGGACGCCCCAGGGCAGCAATCGCGCTTTACAAGTGTACGTTTCATTTCATTTCATTTCAATGTCTATCAAATTATCCCTTTCTGTTTTCCCATTTACAATTACAGGCCGGACCTTACCCTGTTACTGAATATCTTCGCAGTCAATCATTTGGATGGATCGTGGGGGAATGAAGGAAGATCGACCAACTATGGCCGTGCCCGTTCCATGAGTGGCTGGCAAACAGGTAAACAAAGAAGTCAACAACAACCACAGCATAGTGCACTGCAGACCAACAAGTTGTCATGTCTGTGCAATGGTGAGATGGAGTGGTCGACCTAGTGCAGTGGTATGAGTGACAGCTGTGCATTAACCTCGTCACTTCCTTTGGGAAGTTGGTGGGGTGCTATCTATGCTGTCGAATAGTAATAATAACAAATCTGCTTGCTTTGTCTGTCTTATAGAAAGAGAAGGCAAGCTACATTGAGCTTGGTTCACTCTATGCTGCCTGCCACAGCCGTCTGGTCTTCTTGGCCTGCTCTGTGCTAAGTACCCTGGAAACAGAGATTCAGAGTAGGCAGTGACTGAGTGACAACATGATGCATGTGTTTGTATGTATGTAATACTGTTTTCCCATGAAAGTGTTTGTTTTGCACTACACACTGTACCTTATTCTTTTCATCCAGGGTATTATCCCTTTTTTTCCATTGTCAATTACAGGCCGTCACTTACCCTGTGTGCTGTGAAAACATTAACTCACACTTGCCATAGCAATCCACAATTCCGCAACCGCCCGGCAGGCAGTGGACTGGACAGTGTCAATGGTCACCCAAGATCGATTGACAGAGCACCCGATTGAATGGAGGAGTACCGAAAATAAGTGGAATGGAGGCATGCAATTTCCCAATTTCACCAGGACAACTACAACAACATACAGTTACAGTATCCACAGTTCATTATCTTTTAAATAATGTTATTATTTTTTAAATTTGATGACCCCGACTGGGTGTGTTTGCTCTCTGCTTCAGTTCTAATTCATCCCTGCAGCTGTTTGATAAGTTTATTTGCTATTTAAAAAAATAATGTACTACGTTTGTATTCTCTCTAAGGGCAGATAGGCAAGTTACATTGCAGAATTATTACTGCTGTCCTGTACTGTCTAATTGTTTAGCACTAGTTATTATTCTTAGTAAGAAGTGTACTAGTTCCTTAACCTAACCCATCCAGTTAGTAAACCACTTCATGCATGCATTTCATTTATGTCCCTTAAAAGATTTATGGATTGTTCGTCTGCAAAGATTGGATTTTCTCTTTTCTTCTTTTTTTGCTTCTTCATGCGTACTGTGTTTCTTTTTTTTCTTCAAAAACCTTTCCCGAAAACCCCCATTCCCATAAATTTTTCCAACCCTAACCCTCTTCCCCCGGGCTGTGTGGTTTTATTGAGGTGTGACTAAAATGACACCAATAATTTTACACAATTGCTGGGGAGGATAAGGTGCAAGCAACCTCCTCAAATCAATTTTAAGGCAGCTAGATGAATCCTAGGATATTGTAGTTCTGCTTAAAAAAAACACAGATGAGTAAAATCAATTGTGAATGTCATACCCACTATCGATTGGATCCATCATCAACAGCATCCTCCTACACATGAAGAAATGTTACGCTGCTGTGTCACTGTTCTTGTTGTAGCCATAATCATCCATGCAACTATTTTTTCCCATACTTATTTTCAGCATTGCTTAGGCTACAGATATACTGTTCCTTCTAATACTCCTCTCAGGCCACTCAATGTCTCATTACCTTTATTTTCATATGCTGCTACAGCTAGTGTGGTACCACTCCTACTACCACCACAATAATGGAATTTCTGTCCTGGATGGATTTCATGGGCAACCGTAATCACCATTTGCCATGCAGCCAGTGCTGTGCCTAGCTCCATTCTCTAACATGAATCCAAGGTAAGATAAGCATTTTGGGGAGGTAGAATAATGGGCTAAGACTCTTAGGAGGGAAGAGACTGACAGTAGTACTAGTAAAGTACTAGTAGGGCAATTGAATTCACTAACTCTGTTAGTGTCACTTTTGTTTCCTTTTTGGACCTTTCGATAATTCATGCTGGTAACTGTGAAGAAACCAAACGTACAGTAACCCCCGCCCACCACCCCACAAAATAATAGGAACGCGTATACTATGTTTACGTATGTAAAATAAATAATTATATATTTCCCCTAGCAAAAATAAACTATTGAAAAGACCCAACCCAACCCACCCCCTCCCTAACCCCAGCCAATGTCCAAAGGACAATGTCTTAAGTCCCTCAAATTCCCCAACAATACCCAATTCCCACCCCCCTCCCAAGAGTCTTTAAAAAAGGGGTAAGGGACAGTGTCTCTACTTGTGCCGGCTGTGTCCTTTGGCCAGGTGGTCACGGCGCTCTCTCGGGAGGTCCTTGAGCAGGGTTTTCATCCTTGCCACCTCCTGCTCAAGGTTGGACACTGAGGGTCAAGCGGTGCACACGAGCCTTGCACTTGCATTGAGTACTATGGGGGCCAGCTGTTGTTTTTGCTGCTTGGCGTTCGCGGGTGGCTGCCAGACCGTGGCTACGTACCACTTGGGGATTGCGCTGACTTAATGACCCAGGGGCAGCGGAGGAGGATGCAGCTGCTGTCGATGTTGACTGCGATTCCTCCTCCTCCTGGGCCACCAGCTGCCGATATTCGGCGACAATTGCCTCCAGCTTCCGTTGCCGGGCCCGTCTAGCCAACTCCTGCCTTATTAGTTTGGCAGGAGTATCTATATGATGAAAGAAAAACATACTGTAACCAATGCTCTTTAAGATTAACACAAAATAATTCAGCAGAAAGTTGTGTCACAGTAGCACTAGCAACTTGCAAGCACAGTACATAACATGTGTGGCACGTATCTATCTAACCTCCCACTTCGTCGCCCTCTTCTCTAACATTAGTGGGAGTTTCAGGAATTCTACTAGCACTATATGGACTCACTAGTCCCTATATTAGACTCAGACAGTACAGCAGTCTTCTTCTTCTCTCTTGTTTAGCGAAATTGGTACGTAAACTTGTGGAAGCCGACATAATGCCAGCGCATTCAACTTGCACTGAAGAAAAGAGACGCAAGCCATGATGACACAGACTTGCGTTCCTGTTACCAGTCCAGTAAATGCAGGTGGTGAAGCTCTTACTATTCTACTGGCCATACTCTGTTACAAGGGCTACTGCTTAATTAATTTAACTTTCACCCTGCCCTGCCCCTGAATACTACAAAAGGAAAATGAAGAAAATAAATAATATGATAATCATCTATTCCTTCACAGGATATTTGCTTACATATGGGATGACATTTAGGTGCTTTTTTTTGATTGAGTGAACACCGAAAGGCCACACATGAATGACAGAGTTGTAAAAAAATTTGTAACAGAGGTAGTGAGTGAGTGGTCCCCGTAATCGCTGGATATGTGCTGTGCTTGCAAACTACTGTTACTAGTCATGGTAGTATTCTGAAAAATTACAACTTCTACTTTCCTCAGCTTTGCTACTCTGGCACGGACGTGCGGTGTTACATGCTCTTCAAAGTAACACTTGTCATCCAGTGACCGTCTAGTAGTCTACTCTGTGTACTACATACACCTATGCTAACTATGGGGAAGATACCATCCAGGCAGGCAGGCATCCATCCATTCAAAGTAAATGTCAATAATTCTTCTTAATGTCTGACTCTCAACTGGACAAACCTTACTTTTTCTCACTGAAAAACAACCTTTTGATTTTGTTGGGTAAAAAGCCAGCCATGCATCCGTGCTTGACTTGCTTTTCAATTTGAACCAAAGGATATATTGTGCACACATACAGTTTCTTTTTCACCCACCCAGGCAGTCTTCTTTTCTTTCTCCTTCCACCCATCCTTGCTTCAGCCTTCAACTGGCCATGCATCACACCATGCATGCATCAGATTCACAGCCACCTCGGACAGCATTCAAAAACAAGTTTCATTCTTTCTTTGCCAGTCATTAATTTTCACTCGCTCATCCTTCCTTACACCCTTCTTTCCCTTTTCGTTCATCCCATCCATCAAGCTAATTTCTGATCTGACTTGGCTTCTCAATAAAACTTTCACAGCTGAGTTGAAGCCAAATAGAGGAGGGCATTGGTTACTGGTCAACTCCCGCCGCTATTGGTAATGAGAAAGTCAAGGGTGACTGTCTTCTACCTGGTTGACAAAAACTGAGTTCTAAATTTGTAAGTCTTCTTAACAGTAAAGTGTACTTGTACTGTATACACCCCTGCAGAGAGCCCACTCTGAAATCTTAATAAGTAGGGAATATAAGCTTACCACTGCCTGCCACTATCGCGGCATCCCCCTCAGCAGTTCCTGCTGGCTGTGGCACCGCATCCGACCCTGGAGTGCCCACCTCCGCGCTGGCCCCGGCATTAGTGGTTGGCTGTGCCGATGGTGTTGCAGCTAGAATTTTTTTTTAAATATTTTTAGATGCCATAAACCACTCCCTATTTTATCTAGGAATGAAAAAAAGTTAATAGTACTATACTGCATAAACAAAATTTAATAATTTGTGACTCTCTAGTCTAAATTAAAATTTCCCTTTCTTCAGGGAAGGTGTTGTATTTACTATCCCACCCTCGTCGCCAAAATGTGGTGATGAAGACAAAGGAGGCCCGTTGAAGTGGCAACCTATTCTTTTAATGGCGAGTATTCAAGCAACAAGGAACCGACCAGCCGTCGAGAAGTCAGACACTCAACGACTGCCCATACTCAAATCCCGAGTCGGAGGCGCGAAGAGCGGGCCACCACGAGCTCGCGACCGGGCATGCCTCTGAGCTCGGGATTCGAGTATGGGCAGTTGGTGAGTGCCTGACTTCTCGACGGCTGGTCGTGTCCTTGTTGCTTAAATACTCGCCATTAAAAGAATATGTTGCCACTTCAACGGGCCTCCTGTGTCTTCATCACCACAGAAGGGTGTTTATTATTTATGCTTAGCCATAACATGTGATGCTACAGTTTTTGACACAACTGATGAATGCTTGCTTTTTAACACGCACCATGTTTCTCATAACAGACAGAAGCTACCCTTCTACGAACAAGAGCAAGATCATCATCAGTTCTTAGTCGGAGTCGTCAACGATTCATCCCCACCAAGACTTTAAGTTCCAACCAGGTGAGGGCTATCCCACAGTTAATGTGTGAAATCAGCCAATTTTCAGTCGTTCTCCATTTGTTATATGACATTGATTTTAATAAATGTTTTTATATAATGCATAATTAAAAATGTTAAAGAGTACACACATAGCTACTTGTTTTACTTTTAATAAAGCTTTAAAACTTACATAGACTTTGGTTTTTGGTCATGAGTGAGTGAGCAAAAGGGTTTGCAATTTGCAAGCATGAGTCCGTGACTCTGAGAGGTCGGGACTCTGACTCCATAGTCTTATGTTCTCTCTGGGTTGTATAATCATTGGGGATCATCGCTACATTCGGGAGCAAAATAAATACTCTCTGACACACTAGCTAGTCAGTAAGGAGATTGTGGGTTCAACTTCTGGTATGACTGAGGTATGTGGAAAGTCTAACTGCGCCTATTATATTTATAACCAATGCCCTATTTCTTGTCCATAGTTATGTATGTGCAGAATACAGAATAGTCCCTGCAACAGTAGTAGTATGTCCTCCTATCCAATCAAAAAGTAAACTAGTATCTTATTCTTGGTGCCCATTGACATTTTATTGTTGGGAATTGTCAAAGCATAAACATTTAGAAGACTTCAATAGACATTATGGACAACCCAGAAGACTGCACTCAGTGCCTAGAGCTATTGCTGAATAGGAGTTTTGTTTAACAGTACACCTTTTGCCAACTGTGCAACCGTAGCTAGCTACAGAGACAGACTAATAATAATCTAGTTGTAGCACAGAGAGTCATAGTAGAGGCAGGATAAGAATTTAGATACATCAAAGACTATTTAGGAAAAAATTGAAATATGAGGAACGTTTGGAATAAATAGGTGCTGTAAAAGATAGGGAAGTATAATTAATAATATTAACAGGAAAACTTACTGGGGCCAGTAGAGGAGCCCTCGGCGGACCTATCCTGGCCTTGCTGTTCCTGCACCGCCGGCGACGCTAACTCCTCCTCCGTCCTCTTGCCCCTGGGGGGAGCTGATGTACAACATTAAAGAAAGACACAAACATGGATGAATGTTGTCAACCAAATCAAACATTTCCAGAAAACAATAACAACTTATTTCAGGGAAATAGACAACAATTGCACTAAAATTATTGATCTATCTGATGTGGTCTACTAGGATATTAGTATTGCTGGATTCGCAGACCGTCTACTTGGAAAGTTATGTAACTCACTGAACCAACTACAAAAAGGTTCTACTAGGACTGGCAGCACTCAGCAGCACGCGAAGTGACAGGCACAGTCCATCATGATTGCAGACCACTAAAAAGTTTCCTACTAAATAACCAGTCATAATATACTCAAACTACCAATCCACCACCACTATCTCTTCTTAGTGGCAGGAGTACAAAGGAAGGACTGGATTTGAGTCTCTAGTGTCTAGCATTACGCAGTTCTGTAAAGTACTGACACATAATCACTCAGGCCAAATGAGCACAAAATTGAAAACAAGTAAGCATAGTACCACCGACACTGAGCAGGCGAGCACCTGCAATCACAGAAGCTTTTGAAACAAAATGTACCTACAATGTAATCTCCAGTGTCTAGCATTACGCAGTTCTGTAAAGTACACTCATACATAATCAGCAAGGCCAAATGAGCACAAAATTGAAAACAAGTGAAGTAAGCATAGTAGCACCGCCACTGAGCAGGTGAGCACCAGCAATCACATAAGCTTTTGAAACATAATTTACCTGCATTGTAATCGGCAGCATTCTTGCTCTTTGGAAAAAACAAATATTTGCAATATCATAACACAGCGCAGGAGAAAACAAAATAGTGATTAAATAAATACTATATTAAATAGCTACTAGTACTCACCAAGCCCAGGGATCTCGACGCCAAGCAGGTCGAGCAGGTCTTGTTCCCGGTCCAGGATGTCGGACCATCGGTGCGCCGGACCCCAGACTCACGATGCATGGCCCGGCACACCTTACCCCATAGCTGGCGACGCTCCTGGAGCCCGTACCCGGCACCGGGCCTGCCGCGACGGTCTTGGGGAGGTGGCGCTGGACAAAAAAAAACTAGTGCGGCCACCTCCACTGCGCTGAAGATCTCCAGGGCAGTTACTTTCTTCCCCCTTAAGCGCCCGCAAATGAGCCGGGCACGGAGTGCGGGACCCTTCCCCTTAGTATTCTTCCCAGGCTCCCTTTGCCATGGTCCTGGACAGGAAAATAAAATAAAATAGGAAAGACAGATTAGGGAAAAAGTAAATAAATGGAAAGAGTTAAGAAAAGTAGTTTAAAGTATTCAAAAGTAGAAAAAAAACACAAAATATAGATGTAGAAAAAGAAAGAGATAGATAATGAGTAAAACAATTGAAAACAAAGCTCAAAGAAACAAAGGATTGCAAAGATGAAGTGAGGATTGAAAAAGCATGCCCAGAACCATAGCAATGAATGAAAAACAAGATGACCGCACCCATTGCAACTGCGTGGGTAAGTTCACGCGATTTTCCCCTCGCCAGCACGCAAAAATGAACGCAAACACGTTGTACGCGATCGCGAACCATAAAAACAATTGCGAGCACGCAAAATGCGACCCGGAAAAGAAAATGCGCAACGTGAGCATGCAACTCGCGACCGGAAACACGCAACGCGAACAGTGAAAAACAAGATGGCCGCGCCCATATGCGACCGCATGGGTAACTTCGCGACCGCCGCGATGAAAAAAAACCCGCGAACACGCAAAGGGCATCGCGAACAGGCAAAACCAAAAAAATTAACAAATTCGCAAGAATTTTCAAATTTTGCGGACCAGTACGCGAATTCGCAAATTTCGCCCATACTTATTGAAAACAGCAACAAACCTTATTTTCGTTATTCACAGTATCACACACACACTGAACTAAGATGAATAAATAATTTTTAGTAAAAATATTTATTACTAAAGGAACAATCTGTTTCTCAGTACATCTAAAACAACTACACAGAATATTATAAAAACACCAAGAAGGCACTTTATAAATAATGAGAATGAAACGAACATTTCTAGCATGTTTTAAAATGTCATCTTAAGCCTAACACTGTAATGCCTACTTCTATGCGCTACAATAAAAGAGCATGGAAGGCAGAGCTACTTGCAGTCCAGAGCTCATTAGGGAGAAGAGATGCACTGCATACCTTGTTGACAGCAAAGTCTATCTTTATCAGTGGAAGTGTGTAGCCAGTGTTAACTGTAAAGGCACAAACACATGCTGCGGTCTTCCTTCGGGGTTCGGCTTCTGTCTTCAAGTGAGATTTAGCATCTGCAAAGTGTGCTGGCAGTACCTTCTCTGGCAGAATCTTGGGCACAAATCTGGTCGAAGAACCTCTCCTGACAAGTGGTAGTCGTTATATATTAAATCTTAGTTACGCAATGTCTGACATAGATTATGTGCATCAAGGTGTTCATCACAGACATTTCCTTATGATCATTTTAAGGTAAAATGATGTAAAATCAGACTACGTTATTTTGGTTATATGGCTATATGGCTGTATGTACTCTTATTTAACCTTGACAGAGTTGAAAGTAGATATTTGGCCCGACAAATGTTGCATCAAGAGTTGTCTATGTCATCAATAAGATGGCTTTATGTTTTCACAGTACTTAGAAAGATAGGGTCAAATGACATCTGCATTAAATGGCAGACATGACAATGATTCTGCATAAATCTGGAATGATGGGGACTTCTATTGTCTAAATTGAGACGTTAGCAACTTCCATTATCCATGATGGGGTCAGGCCTACATAAAATGGAATCGGACCTTAGGGGCTTTAGAACACTACTCCTCAATCTTCTGAAACGTCAACTGACACCTTTTGAGGACAGGATCTTTAGGACAGACTTGGGGATGTTTTTTCTTCCTGCAGAAAAAAGAGCATCTGAGAGCAGGGCTCAGTCTCAAGCTCTGGCTTGTCTCTGGTTGAAGGTCCAGTGTCAAATGGCCTCCTGTCTATATCTGGTGTCATGGGCCCGTATATCATTATTAGCCTCTTCTGGTTCATACACTGAAATATTGGAAACCTGCATCCACTGTCATCTCATCTAGTGCCTCTGCTTTAATTTAGTAAATAGCTTAAAAAGCTTGAAGTGTACCAAGTACACAGTAAGACACAATACATGTGTGAGATAGTTTTGAGACATTTTATGTTTGTTATCTAATGCAGTGTTTTTTAAGCTTTTAACTTCTGTGGATACTGACTTATTCATTACTGCAATCTGGGGACCTCTACTGGATAATTATTGAAATCTGGGCACCCTTACTGAGTGAATATTGGAATTGGAATTCAGAGACTCTGGCCTAGGTAATTTCAATGATTTGAACTGCAAAACACAAAAATACAGAAACAAGAATTCATCAAGCTAATACATAAATTAGGAAATATTTTATTCAATTGACAACCAAATATAAAAACAATATAAAATGTAATTTAAATTCAAAGGTTGGAGCTTTTCCGGGATGGCTGCGGAGAACCACAACTCTGTGTAGCAACAGGTGACGCTGCCCCACCCCCGGTAATGGAGTTTTGGTGTACCTGAGCGGGCGCGCCACCAAAAATAAAGGTCCTGCTGGCAGTCTTTCTCTCCCCTTCACGGCAGGCGTTCTGCGACTGGCGTTCGTGGTGGCCTCTTCTCCTTCAATGGGCTGGCATGAAGCTTCGTGGCATTGAGGCGACTTTCGCTGAAGACGCCGGGAACAACAACAGAGGCTGCTCAGCAGAGGGGGCTCAGAGGTCAGAAGCAGGAGGTAGGAGGATTTTTCTCCAAGGTGGTTCAAATGCAATTGATCCATTGAAGTTGTGCTCGGGACACTTGAAGCTACCTGGGAGCAGTCTGAGAGATGTTTTAGTTACTGTGAATCTTTTCACTAGAATATATATTGCTCTGGAAACCAATGGAGGTGTGAGGGAGTGCTCCAAAACTGGCTTTAAATGGACTGTGTGACTTATTATAAATCAGCCGCCAGGGCACATCACGCTGTGTTCAGGGGGAGTGTCGAATACACAGAGGTTCCAGCCGCTCCTCCTCTCCCAAGCTCTCAGTACATTCTTCACAAGAGACACTTTGATCCATTTAACAAAACAGGCTTCCAGGCAACACGTTTACTTGGTACACTCCCGCTAGCACACTGCGTACTGCAATTATACTGCAACATGTAAGCCAACCTGGGAGGCCGACATATCTCGTCTGGCAGGGCTGGGGAGGTGGGAGGGGGCCAAGCAGCCCTGCTGAAGACGAACTGTGATTCTGGGCAAATAACTTAACCTCCCTGTGCATACCAAAAAAATGAATGTGTCATTGACGTAACTGGTGCTCACGAGAAGCGCTCCAATACCTTCGGGTCGAGTTTGCGCTATATAAACTGCAAAAAAAAAACAGTGACAACGCAACACACATTCTCATTCATCACCATCACATTTTATTGAGGTGAAAGAAAAACATGCTTTACGAATACACGACCTGCTAATTTTGTTTTAATTAATTCTTCTCCGTTCTCGATAAAGCAGCTCAGTTGAATTCACCTTTTCACTAGGGAATGGTCATACACGAACACAGTGTTCAATGGACACATTGACACTAGGGATTTGACTCTGTTTCATTTTCACTTTTGTGATGATATCTGTTCAGGGGCTTAGCATTCAACAATGGGCTATATTAAGATCAAACATACTGTCTCCAACACATACACACAACCCTTCTCACACAAATGTCTCTTGCACACAACCCTTGCCCACGTGCATGCACATATGCACGCAAAGAGCCTCCCACTCATACAAGCACGCTTACTCACATTACATCGCTATATACAAACTGAGGCACACATACACAAGCTTCCTATATAAACACACAAGCACAATCTCCCTATCTACATACATGCATTCAAACACACACACGCTAAATCCCAATACACATCCAAACACACACGACTCCCCTCAGAGACACCTAAGCAAACCAGACGCACACAACCTTTCTGTAGATATCGAACCACACATTCACGCATGCATACCCACAAACTGGCGTGCACACCCCCACACAGACACAAATTATTTCCCAAACACAAAAGCCCACACGCGCGCACACACAATATCTATGAGCGTTTTTTATTTACTTCCAGCTGCGCCGGCTCTCTCTTCATTGAGCCCTTCCTTATACAGCAGTGCACCCAGGTGGAACTCGCCTGCTGAAGGGGTTCTCTCCTGTAACCTTCCTGCCTCACTGCTCCAGTAACTGCTAATCCACAGGTGAGAATTACACACACAAAAAAATGTTCACATGTACCATTTAGCATACAGTTAGGAATCGCGAAATTTGCCCTAATCTTGGCTTTAGCATATTTTTTAAAGTTTTTTATTTTAACATAGAACTTCAAGCAAATTTCAAATCCCATTTGATTGTGTTACAAAGTCTATGGAAAGTCTGAGGAAGAAGCCATGTAAGTAGCTATAAATACTGCAGCAGGAACAGTGTGTAAGAAGCTCACTGCTTTCTAATTAGTTGTTGTTTTGTTTCAAAGCCAGAGGGTGTGGGTCCCTTTTCTTTACATTCACAAAACGATGCCATACCCTAGTCAAGCTAATATCCAATTGCTGCAAAGGGAAATACAAATAAAATGCACATATTCCGAGAGAGCGTGCTTGCTTTTTGTCATGCTGCTCTGAAGCATACACACACTATAGTTACTGTTCCAATGCATTTAAAGGTTAAAGGTATTAAAGTTAAAGGCATTTCAGGTTTAGGCTGCTCAGGTACGCAAAGGTCCTTGTTGCTTGTTAGCAGTGCTTTATTGTCAACTGGACCTCTCGTGTCTGTTCAATTTCTCCTTGCCTCCTGCATTCATCTCTTTTCTTCAACACCAGAGTGGATTTTCACACCATACATCATTTTTTGGCCTATACAGCTCTATTCGCACACTAATTGGTTCCGTAACATTACAACTCTACTACCGCTTTCCCAAGATTACTAGAGTATCGAAAAATCTTGATATTCCACTCTTTACCACCACCCTAACCAAATTTCCCTATGAGGCCTCCTCTAACCGTAGTTTAGGGTCCAATAGGTACCAGGACTGGATTCAGGAGGCGGTTAACCAGGTAGCCCCAACCAAAGCCATCTTCCCAAATTGTGCAGCGCCATCCGTGCAATGGTTCACCGAGGACCTCAGACTGCTTAGACAACACTGTAGGAACCTCGAAAGACACTGGCGCAAACACTATAGTCCTATAGATAAACAAACATACAAAAGTGTTTTGGCGATATACAAGAGATCTATCATCACACACAAGAGTGCCTACTTCTCAGCACAAATTGAGTCTGCTCAAAACTCAGCCAAGAAGCTGTTCCAAGTTGTTAACACCCTATCCAATCCCTCCACAGGTTCTTCCACTGAGGCATCTCAAGATCTCTGCAATTCGGTAGCCACTTTTTTTGCAACCAAGGTCACTAATATATACTCCACCTTCTCCCCCCCAATTTGTCCGGATCCTTCTGACTCCCACCGCCCATCCCCTTCTCCTAGACCAACCTTTTTCAATTTTCACACGGTCTCAGAGGAATAGATTAGTAAACTCACCACATCCATCAGGTCAGGCTCCCCCCTAGACCCATGCCCTCCATCCATATCTAATTCCATCACCGAGGTTATCACACCTCCCCAGACGGACATCTGCAATACCATCTTCCGGACAGGGATCTATCCGGAAATATGGGAGAAAGCAGTCATTAAACCTCTGCTAAAAAAACCCTCGCTTGACCCCGGTAAATCAGCTAACTACAGACCTATTGCCTGCCTCCCCTTCCCTGCCAAAATTTTTGAATCACTCATGAACCAGCAGCTCTCTGAGTTCATCGACAATCATCAACTCCTAGACGATACCCAATTTCGGTTCAGGAAGGGCCACGGCACAGAAACTGCCCTGATAAAAGCCCTGATGAAATAAGGGCCATCCTAGACCAAGGTGGGGCGGCAGTCCTCATACTCTTAGATCTGTCCGCAGCCTTTGACACGGTCGATCATTCCATCCTGATCGACCGTGTCGCATCCTTAGGGGTCAACCACCTGGCTAAAGATCTCCTTGTCTCATTTTTGGCCAACCGCACGCAGGCGGTGAGGTTGGGCGAGTTCTACTCACCCTTCTTCACCTTACCTTGCGGGGTGCCCCAGGGCTCCTAGCTAAGCCCAACACTATTTAACATATATGTGGCGGACTTGGTGAGGGTCATTAAAGCACACAGGTTGCGTCTAACCACCTATGCTGACGACACCCAGTTGGTGCTGGCTGTACACAGGGACGGACCCGCAGTTGCTTCGAGATTCCAGGAGGCGATGTTAGCCATCTGCTCCTGGATGTCGAGTAACTTCCTGAAATTAAACTCGGAAAAAACCAAGGTCATGACCTTTGGTAACCTCTCCCCAGACTGGTCATCCATCTGGTGGCCAAAGGAAATGGGCCCTCTGCAAGTCCCCGTGGCCAAGGTCAGAAACCTTGGAGTCATGTTCGATGATAAGTTGTCATTCATACACCACGTGAACACAGTGGTCTCATCCTCCTTCTACATGTTGAGGAAAATCAAGAAACTTCTTCCATATCTGCCAGCTTCCGCAGGGAAAACACTTATTACCACCCTTGTCTTTTCCAAATTGGATTATGGTAACGCTCTTTTCCTCCACACGCAAGAACAGATCTTAAACAAACTTCAATCTATACAAAACGCGGCAGCCAGAGTTCTGCTTGGCATCCCTAGACACCACTCAACCTCTTTGGCCATACGACACCTGCACTGGCTTCGAGTCAGGAGTCGGATCAAGTTTAAGGCACTCTGTATCGCCTATAAGGCATTCATGAGACTGGACCACATTTCCTCAGAAACGCCTTCCGGATCTATGCCCCCAAAAGATCCCTGCGCTCAGCCTCCACTTTCCTCCTACCAGTCTCTCGTACCAGAACCCCCACCTGGGGAGACAGACATTTTCTGGTGGCAACCCCCAGGCTCTGGAACTCCCTGCCTATGTCCATTAAAACCAGTCCCACCCTCATTGCTTTCCGTAGATCACTGAAAACCTGGCTATTCGATCAATGATTCCACCAGCTGGTTCCTGGCCCAGGAAGTTCCTTATGTGCCGAGATACCTCGGGGTATTTGTTGCGCAATACAAATCTCGTAAACATAAACATAAACAAACATAAACCTACGGATGCATTCTTGATTTAGGCATTTTGTTGGCTGCACCAATTGTCACATAATTAAACATTTTCCGCATATACAATGTATTCCATCATCTGCTGCATAATCTACTGATTTGAACAAAAAAAGCCTTGTTTCTAGCTCAAACAGCTCCAATGTTTCCAAAAATGCAGCTTAACGTATTACAGCATGGTGGAAGGCCCTTTGCAAATCTGGAATGGTCAAGTGTTACTTATTGCTAAATATGGATGTTAACTCGGTAATAATAGTGCACAAACCTCTCTTCTTTTTGTACCTGTCTTGCCTCTTTCTGCATTTCACTTTCTTCTTTCTGCACCTTTCTTCCTCTTCCTGCACCTCACTGTCTTCTTTCTGCACTTCACTTGCCTCTTTCTACATTTTTCTTGCCCCTTTCTGTACCCCTCTTGCTTCTTTTTGCATCTCTGTTGGTTCTTTATGTACCCCGTTTGCCTGTTCCTGCAACTCTCTTGCATCTTTCTGTATTTCTCATGCCTCTTTCTGCACCTCACTTCCCTCTTTCTGCATTTCTTTTGCCTCTTTCTGTACCCCTCTTCCCTCTTTCTGCACCTCTCTTGTCCCTATCTGCACACCTGTTCCCTCTTTCTGCACCCCTTTTGCCTGTTTCTGCAACTCTCTTGCCTCTTTCTGCAGTTCTCTTGCCTCCTTCTGCACCTCACTAGCCTCTGTTTGCACCTGTGTTCCCTTGCTGCACCTTTCCTACCTTTTCTACACCTCTCTTGCCTCTTTCTGTACCTCTTTTGCTTCTTTTTGTACTTCTCTTGCTATTTCTGCACCCTTCACGCCTCTTTCAGCACCTCTGTTGCTTCTTTCTGTACTTCTCTTACTTCTTTCTGCACCCCTCCTGCCTCTTTCTGTACATTGTCTTGCCTCTTTGTGCACCTCCTACTTATTTCTGCACCTCTCTTGCCTCTTTTTGCACCTCTGTTGGTTCTTTCTGAACTGCTCTTGGTTCTGTATGCACCTATTTAGCAAATTTCTGCACCCATTTTGCCTCGTTTTGCACCCCTTTTCCCTCTTTCTGTACCTCTTTTGCCTGTTTTTGCAACTCTCTTGCCTCTTTCTGGAGTTCTCCTGCCTCCTCCTGCACCACTGTTGCTTCTTTCTACACTTCTCTTGCCTCTTTCTGCCCCCCTGTTGCTTCATTCTGCACTTTCCATGCTTTTTCTGTACCTGTCTTCCTTCTTTCTGCATCCCTCGTGAGTCCTTCTGCATCTCTGTTGCCTCTTTCAGCATCTCTGTTGGTTCTTTCTGTACTGCTCTTGCTTCTTTCTGCACATCACTTACATCTTTCTGTACTTCTCTTGCTTCTTTCTACACACCTTTTGCTTGTTTCAGCATTTCACTTGCATCTTTATCTGGTTCTTCCTTCTTTTTGCATCCCTCCTGCCTCTATCTATACCTCTCTTGTCTCTTTGTGTACCTCTTCTACCTCTTTCTTTACCCTCCTTGCCACTTTTAGCACCTCTGTTGGTTCTTTCTGCACAGCTATTTCTTCTTTGTGCACCTCACTTGCCTCTTTCTGCACTTATCTTGCTTCTTTTTAAACCTCTGTTGCTCCTTTCAGCATTTCTCTTCCCTCTTTCTGCACATCTCTGCCTTCTTTCTGCACTCATCCTGCCTCTTTCTGTACCTCTCTTGCCTCTTTGTGCACCCCTCCTGCCTTTTCCTACACCCCTCTTGCCTCTGTTTGCACCTCTGTTGGTTCTTGCTGCACTGCTCTTACTTCTTTCTGCACCACACTTGTCTCTTTCTACACCCCTGTTCCCTGTTTCTGCACATTTCCTGCCTGTTTATGCACTTCTCTTGCCTCTTTCTGCACCTCTGAGTTAGAGGTAGTTTTAATTCCCCTGCCTTGTTATGTACTAGGGCCTTACAAGGAAGGTCATGCCAATGACAGGGGTACCCCAACCCATAGTTTACCCTAGTGTATGTAGGTGTTTTCACTCAATTCAAAGTGTCTTTCATCATAGCACTGGCTCCTGGCCTCCTTAGTCAGAGTCAGTTACCACCAGTAGCAGTCAGTTAAAAGCTGGGGGCACTAGATGACTTTGCAACAAGGCCTGTTTCTGCACATCTGTTGGTTCTTTCTTCATATCTCTTATTACTTCCTGCATTTTTCTTCATCTTTCTAGACTTCTATTGCCCTTTTCTGAATTTATTTTGCTTCTTTCTGTGCCTTTTTTCCTCTTTCTTCAAATGACCTACCTCTGTAGGTATAGTTAGAAATTATCATTTAAAAAAACGTGGAAATTCACTGAAAAATAGATAGGTTTCAGGGACGTTTTAGTTAGAAATTATCATTTAAAAACGCTTTGAAATTCACTGAAAACATCAAAGGTTTTAGGGATGTTATAGTTAGAAATTAGTATTTAAAAAACTTTTAAAATTCACTGAAAAAACATAGGTTTCAGAGATTAGCATTTAAAAAACCTATTAAATTCACTGAAAAAACAACAGGTTTCAGGGATGTTATATTTAGTTGAACATTTCACTTGTACAAAACCAGAGAAATTCGGCCGTTATAGTTAGTTGAGCTAACTATAACTCGTGCCCCCGCAATGCACTGCTGATGACGTCACATAATACATCATTCATGACATGGTCAGTGACATCACTGACGACATCACTGATGACATCTCAAATGACATCACTGAGGAAATCACTGATGACATCATCCAGTGACTGTGTGTTTCTATAAAGGTTAAATATGTTTTATATATATAGATATATATTCACTGAAAAAAACATAGGTTTAACACTCGTTATAGTTAGGAATTAGCATTTAAAAAACATTTGAAATTCACTGAAAAAACCATAGGATTCACACCAGTTATAGTTAGCTGAACATTTTACTCATACAAAACCATTGAAATTCCCACGTTATAGTTAGTTGGACTCACTATAACTCGCTCACCCGCAATCTACTGCTGATGATGTCACATATTACATCATTCATGACATGGTCAGTGACATCACTGATGACATCACTGATGACATCTCAAATGACATCACTGATGACATCACTTATGACATCTCAAATGACATCACTGATGACATCACTGATGACATCATACAGTGACTGTGTGTTTCTGTAAAGTTTAAATATGTTTTACAGATTCAAGAATGAGTGGGTGCATAAGTGTCTGGATGAAGGATTTAGTTGGTGCGTAACTGACTGTATGAGTGAGTGATTAAATGTGTCTTACTGAATGCATGGGTTAGTGACTAAACTGTGTGAATGTGTGCATCAGTATGTCTGTTGTTGTGTAAGCTGCTGCATGTGTTGATCAATAGCTATATGAGTGGCTATATGGGTTATTGATTGGTTGCCAAAGTATTTGTATGTGAGTCTGAGTGTGTGTGTGGGTGGCTGGGAGGAGTGTGTCTCTCTGCATAGATGTGTGAGCAGTTGATTCACCAGGTGTATGGGTTCAAGAGTGCATGTGGAAACAGCTGTATGGGCGGTTGACTGTGTGCATGGCTGTGTTGGTGAGTGAATGGATATCGCAGTGCTACATGTCCAAGTAAGTACATATGTAAAACACAGTGCATGTGAGAGTTGGCATATATAAATGACTATACATGAGAGCCAGTGATTGTGTGAGTGGCTGTATGGATCAATCTGTACTTGTATCAGTGATTGTATAGGAGAGTAAGTATGTGTTGGTATATGTTTGTATATTTGAGGTGTTGTCTGTATAACTGTATAGATGAGGAAATGGGAGTGTGATTGATTCTTTGCATGACTGACTAGGTGTGTGAGTAACTCCATGGATGAGTGGCAGTGTGTGAGTGTCTGTATATGTGTATGAGTGCATATGATAGTGTTGTATTGATGAGTGTCTGTATGTATGAGTGATTGTATGGGCGAATGAGTGGATGTGTGAGTAGACCTATGAATCAGTGAGTGCGTATGTAGTTACTGGTATTGGTGTGTCAATAATTTCAGGAATGGTAGTTTGTATTTAACACTGGGTGTATCAAAGGTTAGATTACAGTGTGAGGAGGTGCATCGTATTATCACATGGATGATGTCATCAGTGATGTCATCAGTGATGTCATTTGAGATGTCATCAGTGATGTCATCAGTGATGTCATTTGAGATGTCATCAGTGATGTCATCAGTAATGTCACTTACCATGTCATGAATGATGTAATATGTGACATCATCAGCAGTGGATTGCGGGCGCGTTAGTTATAGCGAGTCCAACTAACTATAACGTGGGAATTTCAATGGTTTTGTATGAATAAAATGTTCAGCTAACTATAACTGGTGTGAAACCTATGGTTTTTTCAGTGAATTTCAAAGGTTTTTTAAATGCTAATTCCTAACTATAACGAGTGTTAAACCTATGGTTTTTTCAGTGAATTTCAAAGGTTTTTTAAACGCTAATTTCTAACTATAACGAGTTTGTAACCTATGGTTTTTAAAGTAAATTATGAAGTTTTTGTAATAGCTATTGTTTATAGCTTTTAAGTATTATAATTGTTATAAAATTATTTAAATAATGTATATTTTTCTAACATTATTTTTTCTATGTATTGTTCCTGTGTTTTTTTAATATCTTTTTACCCTGGAGCGCTCAGGGTATGCGCACCCGTAAACGCACCCATACACGTTAGCGAGAGCGCTATTCCCGCGTGCGAAAAAATATATAATTATGTATTTAAAGTAAATAGTAATGCAAGACATTCAGTAGCATACTCATAAAAGTAGTATTTTTTATTTTTAAAAAACGTGTTTTGACTCTAAACACATTTTGGAAAATCAAGTAAAACATCATCGTGACGTGCTGCGTAAGCACCTACGTACGTGCTGCGTAAACGCACCCGTAAGCGCTCCGGAGCGCCTAGCGTAAGCGCGTCAAGCCATGTGACCTTAAAAGAACACTTTTTCATTGGTTCATAAAAAATTTTTTCCAAATATTGAAAGCCCCCACCCATTTCCCTCACTATCACTTTGAACTTGGCGAGAGCAAGAGGTTTTCTTTGGATCATCTGCAGCTTCTTTTCTTTTTCACAACAATGGCTGGAGGACAACCAACCTCCAGTGACTCAGAAGAAGATTTTTTGCCTGAGGACCTTCCTCGGCGCAAAGTCAAGGAACACTTCATCTGGAAATTTTTTACCTTCCCCGAAGGAGAAAAGAAGGTGAATGCGGCAAAGGTGTGCTGCAAGATCTGTGGCACCACCTTATCACGTGGGAATCCAAATAAAAAATACAGCTTTGGGAATTCTACTTTATTAAGGCATGTTGAAAGGAGACACCCCATCGACTATGCAAGGGAAAGTGTCAGGGACCTGGCACGCAATCCCCCAGCAGATGGCGGCAGCACCTCGACTGGTGGAGCAACACCTTCGGGAAGTCAAGCTGCAAGATTGATCCCGAATATACAGCCGGTCTTTGCAGGCATCAAAATTGTCTGCATGGACTGCGACAAACTGCTTTGCTATGGGGAGCAGAGCAAGACCAACACTGCTCCACCCACCACTCATTTTTCCCTTTTATTTTGCTCCTGTTGAGCAGTTTTGGATTCCCTGGTTTTTTTTTTCTCCCCAAAAAAACCCAAAAAAGTTTAAAATCGTTCTAAAAAAGTTAAAAAAATATATATCAAAAAAAGAAGAAAAAAAAGTTCTTTTTAGAGCTACCTCCAATTCTCCAAAAAGAGCTATATTTTTTTATATATATATATATTTTTTTTAAAGAATGTATGTGAAGGGGAGAAAGAGACTGAAGGAACAAATGACAGAAGGGGAGTGAGTGAGGGTGAATTGATGAAGGAGAATGAGGATGTGACAGGACAGAGGGAGTGGGAGAAGTAGTGAGTGAAGTGGAGTAAGATGAGTGAGGGAAGGGAAATGAGTGAGGGAGCGAAGGAAGAGAAGAGAGGGGAAGGGAAGTGAAGCAGGGGGACTGAAAGAAGTTGAGTGTGGGAGGTGAGTGAGGGGAAGGGGAGTAAACATGGGGAATGAGGATAAGTGAGGAAAGTGGAGTAAAGGAACGGGGTGAGGAAGGGTAAGAGAAGTGCAGTGAGGTTGAGGAAAGAGTGGTGATAGAGGGTGGATAAAGGCAAGTGAACGTGAGATAAGGGGAGTGAGGAGACAGAGGGAGTGAAGGAAAGAGTGAGAGAAGGAGACTGAGCATGAAAGGTAAGTGAGGGAGTGTAGGTGAGTTAAAGGTAGTGAGCATGAGGGAAGGGAACTGAGAGAGTGAGGGGACGGAGGTAGTGAAGCTAAGAGAGAGGGAGTGAGGGAAGGAGAATGAGGATGTGATAGGACAGAGGGAGTGAGAGAAGGAGTGAGTGAAGTGGAGTAAGGTGAGTGAGGGAAGGGGAATAAGTGAGTGAGTGAAGGAAGGGAATAGAGGGGAAGAGGACTGAAGCATAGGTACTGAGAAAAGGTGAGTGGAGGATGAAAGTAAAGGGAAGGGGAGAGAAGGATGGGGATTGAGGGGTAGTGAATGAACCGGAGTAAGGGAACGGGGGTGAAGGAGGGTGAGAGAACGGCAGAGAGCGTGAGTAAAGAAGGGTGAAAGAGGGTGGATAAAAGTGAGTAAGGGTAGTGAGGGTAAGACAAGGGGAGTGAGGGAGTAAGGGGATAGAGGGAGTGAAGGAAAGAGTGACAGAAAGGGACTGTGTGAGGGAGCAAATAAAGATATGTGAGGGAGTGTGGCTGAGTTATAGGGAGTGCGCATGACAGAAGAGGAGTGAGAGAGAGAGGAGTGAGAGAGTGAGAGGACGGAGAGAGTGAGGCTAAGAGTCAGAGAGAGTGAGAGAAGGGGAGTGAGGATGTGAGAGGACAGTGGCAGTGAGAGCAGGAGTGAGTGAAGTGGAGTAAGGTGAGTTAGGGAAGGGGAATGAGTGAGGGAGCGAAGGAAGGGACGAGAGGGGAGGGGAAGTAAAACAGGGGGTCTAAAAGAAGGTGAGTGTGGGAGGGGAATGAGGGAAAGGTGAGTAAACATGGGGAATGCGAAAAAATGAGGGAAGCGGAGTAAGGGAACGGGGGTGAGGAAGGATAAGAGAAGAGCAGTGAGGTTGAGGAAAAGAGTGTGGAGAAAGTAAATTTTGTTTGTCAAACTTACCTTATAAGTAATGTAAACTTAATTACATATTTTTACTAAATTTAATATCTGTGGAAGATATAAAAAAGTAAGTTATACTATTTATAATATATATTTCAAAATACAAGAGACAAGGCAGGAGATTAAAAGTCATAAAAGGGTAGTAAGAGATAAAGTAGGAGTGAAGGACACAGAACGGGAAACAAAGGAATGGTGAAGGACAGAGAGAGGGAAAAAGAAATAGAGGGAGTGCAAATTACTAAGAGGATAATGAAGCAGATAGATTCAGTGACAGAGAGGAAGAGAGGGAGAGAGAAATGAACTGAAGGTGAGTAAGATACTAAAGGAATGTGAGTTATCAAAACTAAAGGAAGAAAGGGGAGTAAGGAAAGGGGAGTGAGTGACAGGGAAGGGGGAGTGAGTGAGGGTGCATTCACAACAATGAGGGATGGAAGTGAGTAAGGGTGAGTAAAGGGGTATGAGAGAGTGAGGTGACTGCGGGAGCAGAGTGAGGGGAAGGGCAGTTAAGGATGGGGAATGAGGATAAGTGAGGGAAGTGGAGTAAGGGAACAGGGGTGAGGGAGGGTGAGAGAAGGTCAGTGAGGTTGAGGAAAGAGGAGTGATAGAGGGTGGATAAAGGCGAGTGAGTGTAAGACAAGGGGACTGAGGAAGTGAGGACATAGAGGTAGTGAAGGAAAGAGTGAGAGAAAAGGACTGAGTAAGGGAGCAAAGAAATGTAAGTGAGGGAGTGTGGGTGAGTTATAGGGAGTGCGCATGACAGAAGAGGAGTGAGAGAGAGGAGTGAGAGAGTGAGAGGACGGAGAGAGTGAGGCTAAGAGTCAGAGAGTGAGGGAAGGGGAGTGAGGATGTGAGAGGACAGAGGGAGTGAGAGAAGGAGTGAGTGAAGTGGAGTAAGGTGAGTAAGGGGAGGGGAATTACTGAGGGAGCAAAGGAAGGAAAGAAGGGGAAGGGGAGTGAAGTAGAGTGACTGAGAGCTGGAAAGTGGTAGAGGGGAGAGAGGGAAAGGGCAGTGAAGGAATGGGGAATGAGGGGTAGTGAGGGAAGTGGAGTAAGGGAACGGGGGTGAGGGAGGGTGAGAGAAGGGCAGTGAGGGTGAGTAAAGAGGGGTGATAGAGGGTGGAAAAAGGGGAGTGAGCGTGAGACAAGGGGAGTATAATATATATTTCATAATACAAAATACAAATAACTTGTACAACATGTTATATGGTTTATTTTTGCTGTCTAAGAATATATTGAATTTCTCTTAAAACAGTGAGTTCAATACTACTCATCATATGACAGCGGGCAAAAAAAAACACAATCAAAAAGATTGTGTTTAAAAACCCCATACAATGTTTCAATAAATAATGTAAAACTTAGAAAAAACATATCGTAACTCATTTCTGATCCACTTACTTTTCCACGAGGCCCAATAGTATATGGAAAGTCCTTTTCTTTGGAAATTACTCCATAGTACTGTTAAACTTCCATTTACCCGAGTTTCTGAAAGAAAAGCTCCAACATCTTTTACATCATGTAATAATAGTTATATTTCCAGCTGTAGCTCAGTCATGATCAACATTTCCTATAATACTGATATCACTCACTATGTGATACATTTACACTACCTCTATGACAACTACAAGTTTTTTATTATCTTGATCACTCTCACTCACAAAGTAATTTTTAACAGCAAACTAAGTTTTATTAACTGCTCCAATCTTCATAGGCCAATTACCTTTCCTAAAATTTCGGTTGTAAGAAAACTAGGTAAGAATGTTGTAAGTCAGAAGGCAAACGTTGTTTGAAAGTCAATTGAGTATCATTACAATTAGTCCAGCTTTTTTGACATTTTAAATAAGCTGTGTTGTCGAATGACCATCATGGTAAATAATTGCTGCAGTTGCAAAGGTTCTTCCTGAAATTGATGATTGAGAAGCCACAAAATTTGTAATTAAAGTTGTCAATTTAGTTCCATCCGGTCTACATCGTTGGAACATTAAAATTACATACTGTACATATCTTTGTATAAATTATGTTGATAGCATTGCAGATTTACATTGAGTACAGACCATGTTTTGATTTGCTTCTCTAACTAGATTAATAAAAGACACTGATTTGCAGTCTGGTAATGTCAAATATATAAATCTTTTAGTGTCTATTGTAGTAGTACTTGAAAAGGAACAATTGTCGCAATTATGCTGCCATTTATAAGAAAGGCCAAAAAGATGTTCTACATCTATACCTTCATCTTGCAATACAACATGCATATACATTAGAAATTCCTGACAATCTTGCTGAATATTCTGTGAAAATTGATTTAGACCAGAACATATGTCTAAAACATTTCGAATTTCAGAAACACTTTCTATTTTTGTTCTATCACTGCTACATTTCTCAAACACAGAATTCAACAAAGAACAAAATCTTTGATCCCGATTTTCAACAATTTGTTCTTGTAAAGTTTGAAGAAAAAAACAATATTAACCACTACATTAGCAAAGCAGTTGACACCAGAACTGTTTTCAAACTGAAATCAAACAACATCTTTAACTGAATCCTTTTCCCTTCTGCTTACAATTACTGGTTCATCTACTTTTTTTCTTTTTGCTACAACTTCACTACAATTTTTCTCTTTTTTTCTTTTTCGGCCTACCACACGCTTTTCAAATAGAGGATATTGAGGTAAATTTGGAGCATACTCTCTTCTTAACCTATTATATTCTTTTACACAATTTAGATCTGCATTATTCTTTGTCTCATCAAAATCAATCAAGTACAATCCAGATAAATTTCTGACTCGAGATAAAGCAACATATGCCATACCCTCCTTGAACACAGAACTTCCAATATTCACCAAAGCACTATCTACACTTAAACCTTGAGATTTATGAATAGTCACTGCATATGCCAAAGACACAGGAAGCTGTTTTCGGAGGACACATAAATCTTTCACAAGCAAAAATCGAGCAGAACAACGACTGATTTGTTGTACTTCTTCAATTCCATCAAATTTAATTTTAAAAAATTCAATTCCATCTCTATTTCGGTAATTCACAAAATCAACAACATGACCCATTGCTCCATTTACTAAACCTTTTTCCACATGTAAATTCCGTCGTAAAATTATACGACAATTTAAACATGCATACAGAGTCTTTTCCAAACCAGCAGTTTTAGATATTGTCTTCTCTAAAGAATCCAAAATTGATTTCAAATTTTCTGACAAAATAATAGTTGCTCCTTCATGCCCTATTTTATCAATAGCTTCCAGTTTCAAAATCTCTTGATTTTCTAACTTTAACATTTTGTTGTTGAAGATTGAACATTCTTGTAGAGTTGGCATCAAGCATATCACAGATTTGTTTTCAGGAATTTTCTTAAAAATATTCTCTGGGAGAATATTTTCATTTGGAAACAAATTTGAAATTAATCGTGCATGTAAAGCTTCTTTGCCATGCTCACTTACTTTTCCAATTCTTACATCTTGTAGAATATTTTTATAATCTTCATCCTTTGCCTGTCACATATTTTGAAGCAGTTCTGCATATTTGAAATTTAACCATATGTTAACATTTCCAATGCTTCCTATGCACTTCCTTGTATCTTCATGCGTAAGCCTTTTAAACACTAATTGTCCTTTCACTGGATTTAGCTGCAGTAGATCTCAAAAACAATGATGTGTTTGCCTCCAAATAACACATCATACTCTGTTTTAAGAATTTCTTGCATTCTTAAATGCACAAAAGCAAGCATTACATTTGATACCATGCTTACCTCATCAATGATAAGAAGTTTCATTTTCTTCAGGACTCTGGAAACTTCACTACAAGCTTCTCCAGATAGCTTGTAATATTGTAATTTATTATCATGCTCTACTGGCAGCATCAATAAACGATGTAAAGTAATCCCTTTAAATGTTATGTGCTGCCAACCCAGTTGGAGCGGTAACAACACAAGACAGCGATGACTCCGTTCTTTTCTGCAGATAAGTTGCAATTACTTTAATCAGAAAACTTTTTCCAGTTCCTGCTTCTCCACTCACGTACAGTCGGACAGATATAAATGACGTACATGAGCTCTTTTTTCTCATGACATAAACCATGCTCAATCTGTTCTGTGACTTCATCGTATATTTGTTTCTGCTCAACGTTTAGTTCTTTTTCCAAATCTTCTAAGTTAACTTCATCCTCCTGAGCTTGTTCCATGTCTCTTTCCACTTCATCCATGGCAGTGGCAGCTTCATTTTGGATAATTGGTCCTCCTAGTGGATCCTGACTCAATGAAGCAGAACTCTGACTGTCTTGAGAACTGTCTCTAGCAATCTCTGCTGCAATTGTAGCTTCTTTTTGTATTTCCTCGTTCAACATTTGCAGAAATTTGAAAAAACAGGACATTCTATGGTATCCTTGGTTGCATTGAAGGAATCTTCATAACTGAGAAAATCTCCAAGTAGTTCCTCTTCTGTACGTCATGGCTTAAAGAGTTACAAAATAGCTAAATAGTAAACTTCCCTTTTGTCAGGAGATTCACATCTCAATTTTCGATGATTAATCAAATGGCATTTTCTTTGTTTCACCAGACATCCTTCACATCCAATTACAGCATATACTGCTTTATTGATATCTTCTGTGATGTTCCTCTTAAAAGTATAGGTTTGCAGAACTTCATAGAGACAAACCTTCTCAAGATGACTACTTCTATTTGGATAGTATGTATCCAACATGTTTGTCTTCAAAATATCTGTACTGTTTGGTTCTTTCTCCGCCAAATACTCAATTTCTTGTACAGATTTCAAAACTCGATTTCGTGTTGCAGCAAAACCTAGACTCACCCAAATGGTTGTTCTAGATTTTGCATATAGACTTGCTGATGATAACCGATCAGAACATTCATGTGCTCCAATTTCTCGATGCGACAACATCTTCAGACTGTAACTGTACAATTTCTTACTTAGACTCTTTTCATGTGAAATTTCATCCCACATTTCCTTCAGTTCCGTCTTTTCTGATTTTGTGATGTAAGACATAACATATCGAGCCACAGCAATAGAGTTGTCAGCAACATATTGAATATCCATGTCGTATAGATGACATAAAATTGTTCACTCTTCCTTTCGATGTTACTGGATGTGGAAATGCAAAACAACACTTTGTGTAGAACTTGTCCTTGGATTTGAACTTTCGACGACAGTATTTTCCACAACGATGGGTTTGAAAGCGTAAAACTTGATGTCTTAAATTGTTTTCTTCTGTACTTTTCGGAACAGCACATGTAGAATACTGTTCAATGAAACTCATCACTGTGTCATCCGAATCTGTTCCAAATTTGGGTGCATATTTGATCCATAGCAGCATATGTATGTGAGGAGCAGCTCTTGCTTGATACTCCTTTCTCCAAAAGAAATCCAAAACCTCTCCAAGCGGAGGATTTTTTGTGATAAAAGACATCATAGCTTCAAACCTATGATTGAAATACCTGCATACATTAACTGGATCCAAAGAGCACAGTTCTCCTGGTGTATTGTATTCAATATTTTCAATGTTTGCATTTGCCTCTCGTAGAAATTGAAGTAAGTCTTCCCAAGCATACTCAGCACAGACAAGAGTGAGGAACCATGTAGGATACATTTCAATTCCCCATGACAATGGTATGAATACTCGTTAGTACCACGCTGACATGCCATGAGATTAATTAGTTGACATTCCAAAATACTGTCTTGCAGTTTGACTTTATCCATAAAGTCCCTTGCCGAAACTTTTTGCAGATGTACTCCACTTTTCAGTATATGGTTTACCTCATAAGAAAGTCCAGACAAGTCACTCTCAAACAGTAGATGAAACAAATATGGAATGCATTGACGAAACCTTGGATCTTCTGCATAAAATCTTAAAGTCCGGTATTCAGATGCAGGAATTTGAACATGTCGGTCGTCATATCGTCCACCTTGACCTGTTGGAAATAACTGAGGAAAACAACGAGCTTCCAAACTTTCTTCCCATACACTAATGGGACTTCCTTTTGCTTCTTTCATTTGAAACAAGTCAATAGCATTCCCCATTACTTCTTTGGAATGCATAGGATGAACACTATAATGTTCATAAATTTCTTCACTTCTAGAGACATCAACTTTTTCAATTTGCCCCGCTGAGAAATCACTGTCCTCTTCTACAGTTGTTTCCTCTTCTCCAACATATACATTTTTATAGTAGTGAATGTTACTTACCAAATACAATGCCTTTTTGACTTTCCTAACATCCACTAATTCTTGCCAGATTTTCTTACTCTTTGTCGGAACACCATTAACTAGAATAACCAGAGGTTCCTCTTCTACTTTTTCTACACCAATTGTATCAATATTTTTCTTAAAATCTAGAGGCAAATATACAACTCTTCCCTTTAATCCTCTCTGTAAATCTAAAGGAGGCAATTTCCCTGTCTTAGGCTCCATGCGAACAATAGCCTGAAAAGGATGCACACATTGAATCAGAATAGACTCAAAGGTATTTAAATCCATCAATTCAGAAGGAATGTCTACCAACTCCAGATTATTATGAACAGCTCTAGCAGGCATTCTGTTTTCATTTAATTTATTAAAACAATATTTACAAATACGTTGATTAGAACCCAAATCAAAAAATGTTCTACCAACAAATAAGTTGCAAAATCCTTCCACTCATTATTATTTTCCATTTCACTTTTTACATCTAAATCAACTAACCTAGTCTGATTCTTATAATGAGTTCTTGGACAACACACACAAGAAAAATTTGGCCTTTCACTTGAATTGACCTTAAACTTTGTAATTTCATGGTCAAATTTTTCTGTACTTGAAATCTGTACATTCCCTTCCGCATTACCTTCTATAACTGTTTCTGCACTGTCCTCTTTTTCACCAAAATAACAAAACTCAATTTCTTCAAAAATGTTCTTCACATCTAATTCAGATCCATGCAAAAGAGCACTGTTTAACTGTTTTAGCTTAAGTGCTGGACTTTTTGCATAATATAACCTTCTGACTAATTTCCTCACTTTATTATGATGCACTGCTAACATCCTAAAATGATGAAAAACACTCTGACATACTTTTCTTGAAAGACAAGCCAGTGAAAGCCTATGCAAACCTGTTTTTTCTCTCACTCTGCAAGGATCTAACTCTTGCAGCATTTTCAACTTTTGTTTTAGACTTTTCTTAGTATATGTCTGTAAGAAATTGAGAAACAAATCAATTGAATCTTGTCGCACACTACAAATACTACTACAATTCCAAGTATACACTGAAGCCTTAGGACATCTCCCTAAAACTTCATCAGCTAACATCTCTTCTCCATTCCTAGTCACAATTTTTTCTTTTTCAACCGGACAACCGTCCTTCACCTCATATGCTCGACCACTGTTGTCAACTGCATGCACCAAAGCTGAGCTCGTCATGAGGCACGGCGCTCCTGTGCTCATGACGAGCTCAGCTCATCACGGCCACACCCGTTCCCGTGGAACGCTCAGCACAGCAGGGGAATTATCCCCGCATGCGAGCGTTCCACGGCTCATGACGAGCTGAGCTCGTCATGAGCACCGGAGCGCCGTGGCTCAGAGCATTCAAGGGGTTAAACACATCAACTAAGCAAATTATTCACCCAGATTCATTTTAAATCAAGCTTGACTCACAGTGTGTTCTTAGACACATGACCAGGATGTTACATGTAATCTACCATGTCTGTCTCTGCATGCAATATGTGTGTCTCTATTCATACTATCTCACTGTCTATACTGGCAAAAAACAGACCATATATATATATAGAAGCAAGACATAACATTCCTTATTCATTTCAACAGCATACCCTGGATCTTTATTACACAGTTTAGAGCCTATTTGGGAACTAAGAGGCCTGACAGACATGCTGCCTAAGATTCTCTACTAGTACATATCCTAAAGCCTAACTGACTTCAAGAATACATGTATTCCCATATTTTTAAACGCATCAACTAAGCAAATTATTCACCCAGATTCATTTAAAAATCAAGCATGACTCACAGTGTGATCTTAGGCACGTGACCAGGATGTTACATGTAATCTACCATGTCTGTCTCTGCCTCCACAATGTGTATCTGTGCTCATACCATCTCACCATCTCTCACCATCTTACATTTTACCAAAAAACATGTAGCATAGTAAATAGTTTTACACACAGAGCACAGCCCATTTAAATGATTACTACATTACAAGAAGGAAACCTGACTCATTTTCAAAATACATTCCCAATATGCACCATTCATTTTTTTGCCAGCATTACATAGAAACATGAGACACAATGCTAGAATAAACAAGCCCAATATGCTTCTTAATCTTCCCCATAGTGCATACAACACTCTATCTATATTAAATGAATCATTACTCACCTTTAAAAATGCTTTTGAAGATTTAGAACAGTGTCAGTCACACACACCAGATTTTCTTAAGCAGAATCTCTGAAATGCACCTCAAACACTGCAACCACAAATGGCCCTGATTCCCTGTAATTCTTCAAACATATCCCTGGACTTAATCATTCAAAATTCTTCCCACACTATTTCAAAACCAAACTGACATTTTAATTGGTTCTACATTTCAACAGTTTCAAACTCACATAATATACACCCATCCCCCCAGTGCTCATTCAGCCTGTTACCAGGGTAACTCCCACCTAACTCAGCACACAGGTGAAAAGTTCATCATACTATGTTGCAAATGAATCCAGCAAGGGTGTTTGAGCTGTCAATATACTAGCTAATCATGTGCAATGTTTCTTTCAATTACTTTTTCTCAACCATTAGAATTACTTCTTTCAAAAAACAAAAGCATGCACCCTAATTTTCAGTGGAGAATGTAAAAAAAACACCAATCATTTCTTCTTTTTCAAGTGCACTGAATCTCAACCACTTTTTTCCATAACTCCTACTTTCAAACTGCCATTTCATTTCCACAACTCATATGAATACAACCACATCTACCTTCAACATGCCTAAAGTCTGGATTGTGGTTCATAGCTTTGTTCACTGGAGTGAAAGATATGCAGCAAATAGAGGTATATACAACCTTGATTTACCAAATGTGGATATTATGTGGATTGGCCAGAGAGGATTGAGATGTCACCAGTTGATACCATTGGTAAAATCCTTTATGCATCTACCGCACCCTGACCTCATAATTGTGCACTGTGGGGGTAAAGACCTGGGCACTTTGACTGGGGTAGGTCTGGAATTGCTTTTAAAGGACATCTTTGGGCAATTGATGTCACTTTTTCCAAAAACTGGCTTGGTATTTTTTAATATATGCCAAAGGCAAAAATGGAACTGGTCGAACCAATTTTGTCCACAGATTGAGAAAGCAAGGAAACATGTGAATAAATCTGTTTCTGCTTTCCTCAGAGACTATGGTATGGGTTCCATATACCACAACAACTTGCGTTACAACATGCAAGGCATTTATAGGAGAGATGGTGTACATTTTACAGATGAGGAGAATAGAGTCTTCCTCTTAAATTTTAGACTCTGCATCGGTACCTACTTGTAGGTACAAAAAACACCCACACAACACAACAGCTCTTTTCAGAGCTACCCTACCTCTAAGCACTCTAAATTATTTTTTTACTCTAATTTTTTACACTGTTTTTCCCCGTGGTGCGCTCAGGGTACGCGTACCTGGAAGCGTACATGGGAACGCACCCAGCGAAAAAAAAAATGTTTTGCCCTTCAGGGACCTTCTAGGCCCCCCTCAGAAAACCTAGGGGGTCAGGGGGTGTCTACCCTGCCCCCTTTTAATCATTTGCCCCTTTTTTTTCACCTCTTGTGTCTCGATTCTATCGAGACACAAGATGGCGGACTCTCCGGACTGTTTGGAATGTTGACAGACACCTGAGAGCCAATCAGCTTTCCGCTCGCGCACTTCCGTGGCGCGCCGGGTGTGCTTACAGGTACGCGAACCCCAAAGCGCTCAGAGCGCGCCTATAGATATAAATGTGTTTTTGAAGTTAATTTTTGTAAAAACCACTGGAGCAATTTTCACCAAATAGAGTAAAGGCACTTCTGCGTACCAGTCCCTACAATTTTGCAAAGTTTGGTGTAATTCCATTCAGCGGTTCGAGCTCTAGCTGGGTCTGAACGTCCAATGGAAATTAACATGGGGAAAACACGTTTTGGGACACCCCTTTTTCTCTGCCCCCGCATAACGAATCCCCCCGAAACTTCCAGGGAAGGAGCTGAGCGGAGCTGGCCTAAATTTTGGAAAATTACATGCAAATTTCTCAACCGGCGCAAAGTTATTCTCAATGGAATGTTGCGGATTTCCTATGTAAACTAGGTCCCAATTATAACTACCTACTGGTGACCGCCAGTAGGTAATATATATTTTTATATACAAATGACGCAGCACTACAGAGGTCAGTGATAACTTATTTACTGGTCACACAGGTCTAAAGGTTTAAAGAACTGAAAAAAATTCCTTGTAAATAGCAACATGAATGTTTAAATAAAGTAATTGCACTACATTTCCCATAATGCCCCATTACAGCGGAATAGTTATTTATAGTGCAATAGAAAAAGGACTCACTGACTGAGAAAAAGGCTGTGGCAGAGCTGAAACGTGTTGGTTGAAGACCTGTTTGACCAGTAAATAAGTTATCACTGACCACTGGAGTGCCGAATCATTTGTGTCAAAATTGAATCCTGGGCCTCGATCCGGCCCTAACGTTGAGCACCCGCTGTAGTGCGCTCCGAGTTTTGGGTCATATTTTTGTAGTGAAATATATATATATATGTATATATATTACCTACTGGCGGTCGCCAGTGGGTATATATAGTTAGGATTTTTTCCCTATGGGATTTTTGAAAATTCTATGTCTAATAACTTTGGCGTTTGTGGACGGAATTGGCTGAAATTTTCAGGAAAATGGAACATTTTGTTTCTGAGCAGCCCCTGGAAATTTGGGGGGAGTTGGTCCAGGGGGGGCCGAGAAAAAAGGGGGGTCCCAAAACGTGTTTTTAACATTGAGTTTTCCATAGGGCGGTTAGCCTCACTTTTAGCCCGAACGGCTGAATGGATTTGCACGAAACTTGGCAAAATTGTAGGGACTGGTAGCCCGATGTGCCTTTTGTAGGTCTTAATATATGTGCTGCAGTGGATTTTGAGAAATTAACGGTCAAAAAAAGATATATATCTGTAAGCGCGGACCAGGCAGCGCCCCGGTACGCGTACTTTTCGCGTAACGGAACTTCGCGTAGCGAAGCTGATTGGCTCTCCGGTGTCTGTCAACATTCTAAACAGTCCGGAGCGGCCGCCATCTTGTCTCTCGGTAGGATCGAGAGACAAGAGGAGGCCAAAACAAAGGGGGAAATAACTATAAGGGGGCATAGTAGATCCTCGCTGACCCCCTAGGTTTAATGTGGAGGTTTTAAAGAGGTCCCGCGGGGCAAAAAAAAAAAAAATTTTTTTTTGTTTTTTTTCGTGGTTAGCGCCCGGTACGCGAACCGGGAAGCGTTCTGGGGAGCGTACTACAATGAAAAATGAATGATAGACTTTTCAAATGCTGTATGTTAATTGATTGTTGGTTTTGTTGATTATTTATTTATTTATTTTTTTTTTTTAAGCATTTTTTATTGTGTTTCATAATTTATTAAACTTTCTAACATTTCATTGTCAGAAATTTCATTATTATCATGGAATATACATTGTAGTCTCTGAGGTTGTAAAATGTCCTCATTTGCAAGGAGGTTATCTACTGCTTGTACACATTGCAGTAGTTCTTGGTCCCAAGTTTCATCCATAAATTCAATCTCATTTGGATCAATGATTTCTGTGTTGGACTCTGGAAGGACAATTTCAAATGACATTTTTTGTTCACTTTCCATTTTCCCTGAAATTTGCATAAAAAAAATATATATTAGTAGAGGTAGGGCACTGTTGGGATTAATTTTAGATAGGCAGTTTTTAACAGTGAATTTATCTTTGGGCAGTGTATAGTATCAGAGTGGAAGTAGGAATATAAAAAAGTGTATCTAAATTTATAAGTACTACAGAGGGATAGTATATAACTAACAGAAAAAGTTTGCCATATTAACTTAAAGTGCACAATATACTTCAGTTTTAAAAATAACAACTTACCTTTAAAAAGAAGTTGAAGTTATTAATGAAAATCCTATTGAAATGTACACCAGGAAGTAGTAGTCAAAATGGCTGTGTTTCCTTGTCTTCCTTTATATATATTCGGGTACATAACCAATCAAATGTCAGGTAAAAAAAGTAGAAAATGAAAGTAACATTTTAATTGGTTGTCAATTCCAACACTTCAGATGTGTTTTGTGAAGTAATTTACCTCACGGTATTTAGAGAGGTCTACAGGCTAAATGGCTAAATGGAATTCCAATCAAATTTGTGAAAATGGTAGGGATTGGTATGTAGTATGAGCTAATCTATATTTGGTGAAATTGTCTCAAGTGGCTTTTGTGTGAACTACTTTCCCACCTTTTTTGATGGTGCGCTTCCCAGGAAGCGACCCGGTACGCGAACCGGTGAGCGCCCCGGTACGCGAACCTTAAGCGTAACGGGAGTCCACCATTTTGTGTTTCGGTCGAATTATGATACAAGATGGAGGGCAAATAATGTTCAGAATAGGTAGAAGGGGGCACGGTAGACTTATCTTGACCCCCTAGGTTTTGTGAGGGTGGCTGAGGAGGCCCATATGTGCGAAAAAAAAAACATTTTTTTTAAAAATTTCGCGAGGTTAGCTCCCGGTACGCGTACCGGGTAGCGCCCCAGGGAGTGTACTTTGTTGAAAATTAGTGAAAAAAGTTAGAGTAAAATAATAATTGTGAGTGATTAGATGTAGGGTAGCTCTGAGAAGAGCTTTTGGGTTTATGGTACATTTAGGTACTTATAAGTAGGTACCAATGCACATTCTTAAATTCAGAGTGAAAATTCTGTTGCCCTCATCTGAGAAGTGAACTCCATCTCCTCTGTAGATATCTTGCATGTAGTAACGCAAGTTATTGTTGTACAGGGAGCCCATTCCATGGTCTCTCATGTAAGCTGAAACAGATTTGTTTACATGCTTCCTCGACTTCTCAATTTGTGGACAAAATTGGTTTGACCACCTCCATTTCTGTCTTTGGCATATATTTGAATATACCAAGGCAGTCTGAGGAAAAAGTGCCATTAATTGCTCAAAGGTGTCCTTTAAAAGCATTTCCAGACCTACACCAGTCAAAGTGCCCAAGTCATTACCTCCACAGTGCACAATTAACAGGTCAGGTTTTGGCAAATGCATAAAGGTTTTCACCAATGGTATCAATTGGTGACATTTTAATCCTCTGTGGCCAAACCACTTAATTTCCACATCTTGTAAATTGAGGTTAGGTAAATTCCTGCTTTCAACGTACCTTTGAGCCCAGTGAATATAACTATGACCAACAATCCAGACAGAAAACATGGTGAGAGAAGGTTCTCCTGCAGTCAGATGAAGTGTGGCAATGAAATGGCAGTTGAAAAAATGAGAGTTTGAAATGAAAAAAACTATGGAGTTTCTGTGTTCATGAAGCAGTAACAGTGATTGGTGGATTTTGATTGATGAAAACAGAAAGTTAGGGTGTACAGATGTGTTGTTTGAGAGATGTATTTTGAGTGGTCAATAAAAAATCATTAAATGAAAGAAAGCACTGGATATGCAGGTGCACTGAGAGTTCAGAGTTCAATTGCAACATTGTTGTGTGAACTTGCAAACACCAGAGTTTCTCCAAGAGGTGGTTGCTATGGAAAATAGGCAGAAATGGCAGAGGGGGGAAGGGTTTTCATTTGAAAAAAAGTGAGGGAAGAGTTTTGATTGGGTGACATGAGAAATATGTGTGAAGAATTACAGCATTTCTGTGCTTTTGATAGCTGCAGACTCTGGAGTGCATACCTTTTGCTCTGCTGAAGACAAATTGGTGTGTTTCTTAGACTGTTTTCAAACTCAAAGTATTTGCTAAGGTGAGAAAATATTTCTTTATTTTAGATAGAGAATAGTGTGCTTTAAGGAGAAAATTATGATTTATGTGGCGCAAATTGCTTGTAAATATGCTCTCACATGTGCATGGAAAAATTTGATTTTGAATGTTAGTGTTATATAGCCATGTTAAAAGTGACCCAACCATGCTGGAAAGTCAATCAAAAAATGATTTCATGTGTTTTAATGACATTTTAAGTCATTTTCTCATGTGCAGTGTTTAGAAATTATGATTTGAAAATCGTTTTTGTGGAAAAGGAATTGTTTTTAAATTCATGACAAGGATATAATGGTGTATGGTTCTTTATAAGGCAATTGACTGTCCCTGATGTTATTTTTCTCATTTTAGTGTAAGACCTTTCTCTGTGGCGCAAATTGCTTGTAAATATGCTCTCACATGTGCATGGAAAATTTAGATTTTGAATGTTTGTGTTAAATAGCCATGTTAAAAGTGACCCAACCATGCTGGGAAGGCAATCAAAAAACGCTTTCATGTGTTTTAATGACATTTTAAGTCATTTTCCCATGTGCAGTGTTTAGAAATTATGATTTGAAAATCGTTTTTGGGGAAAAGGAATTGTTTATAAAATCATGACAAGGACATAATGGTGTATGGTTCTTTATAAGGCAATTGACTGTCCCTGATGTTATTTTTCTCATTTTAGTGTAAGACCTTTCTCTGTGGCGCAAATTGTGTGTAAATATGCTCTCACATGTGCATGGAAAATTTTAATTTTGAATGTTTGTGTTACATAGCCATGTTAAAAGTGACCCAACCATGCAGGAAAGCCAATCAAAAAACGTTTTCATGTGTTTCAATGACATTTCAAGTCATTTTCTCATGTGCAGTGTTTAGAAATTATGATTTGAAAATCGTTTTTGGGAAAAAGGAATTGTTTTTAAATTCATGAGAAGGACATAATGGTGTATGGTTCTTTATAAGGCAATTGACTGTCCCTGATGTTATTTTTCCCATTTTAATGTAAGACCTTTCTCTGTGGCGCAAATTGCTTGTAAATATGCTCCCACCTGTGCATGGAAAATTTTGATTTTGAATGTTTGTGTTACATAGCCATGTTAAAAGTGACCCTACCATGCAGGAAAGCCAATCAAAAAACGCTTTTATGTGTCTTAAGGACAATTTAAGTAATTTTCCCATGTGTAGTGTTTTGAAGTTATGATTTGAAAATCGTTGTTGAGGTAAAGGAATGTTGTTAAAATTTATGTGCGCCATATGCCCCCAAATTTCTTTTTTAGGGTTGCAGCAGGGTGTTCTTGAGACACCCCTGCACCTTTGGAATAAATTCCTAATTTGTGATGAGCAAATTGTTAATCGCAAATTGCACCTTCATTTATATGAGCCTCCTAGCTCATGGAAATGAATGGGTAATTTGCAATTAGCAATTTTCTCATCGCAAATTTGGAATGGTAAAGAATCGCTATTTATTCCTTAAAATTCGCTTTTTTGGAAATGCAAAATAGTTATATGATACATATGGCGGTTGATGTCTAACAAGATAAGAAGCTTAGGGATACATTTATGATGACTGGCGCAATGAAGTAGAAATCACTTACTTCATTGGTAGGCCTTTACATGAATTATCTCCTCTGTATTCTTCATCAAGCGTAACTTTAATCTGCAATCCTGAGTAGGCCTCACCTTAAACAAACCTCTGGATAGGCCACATCCTATTGTCATCCTGAATTAATCATTTAAAATGCTAGGGACAGATTTATGATAGGTGTATACCTCTTTTGTGCCACTTAGAAAACATTGTCCATGGGGAAATGACTTAAAATGTCCTTAAGACACATGAATGTGTTATTTTAAAACGTTTGCAATTTTTTTGGGTCACTTTCAACATGGCTATGTGACTGAAACAGTTAAAATCTAAATTTGCAATGCACAGGTGGGAGCATATTTACAAGGAATGTGCTTCATGGGGAAAGGTCTTATAATGTAATATGGGAAAAATGACATTAGAGACACTGAAATGCCTTATAGAGAAGCATACACCATTATGTCCTTGTCATAAATTTGCAAACCATTACTTTTCCCCAAAAACGATTTTCAAATTATATTTTGAAAACACTGCACATGTGGAAATTACTTAAAATGTCAATAATTCAAAATTTGCGATTCCTTAAATGCAATGTATCAAAAAAAAAATATGTAAAAAATGATATTAAGGATTTGGAAACTACCACCAACTTCTAGTTTGTGGTAATTTGCGAATTCTTTTCAAAAAGCATTTTTTTCCCCAAAAAAAAAGGTCCCATATGACGCCCATACATGCCATTAGGGCATGTAGGTGTGCCATGTGCTCTCAAATTAGGAATAGTAAAGAATTGCTATTTATTCCTTAAAATTTGCTATTTAGGAAATGGAAAATAGTTTGATGGTACATATGGTGGTTCATCTGTAACAAGATAAGAAGCTTAAGGATACATTTATGATGACTGGTGCAATAAAGTGCACATTACTTACTTCATTGGTAGTCCTTTATATGTATTATCTCCTCTGTATTCTTCATCAAGCGTAACTTTGATCTGCAATCCTGAGTAGGCCTCACCTTAAACAAACCTCTGGATAGGACACACTTTATTGTCATCCTGGATTAATCATTTAAAATGCTAGGGATAGATTTATGATAGGTGTATGCCTTTTTTCTGCCACTGTGCGTCACTTTTATGATGCAGCGGTGGTGCAAAATATTTGCTATGAGGTGACAACATTAAAAATTGATGCATTTAGGCAGATATGTCATGGTGTAAAAAAAAAACGTACCACATAAAACCCAATCAGCAGTAATGCAAAAGATGCACCATGTCGCAAGACAGGCCTCACTTGGGGCCATATGTATCAAGCTAATTAGCATTTGCAAAGATCAAAATTCTATGAATTTCGGCCTTTGCGAATGTTAATTAGACAAATGGTATGTATCAAACAACTTTGATGCAAAATAAGGAGTAGCAAAATTTGCTATTCCTTATTTTGCGATTGCACTGAAGCATTTGTAAATTTTGTGACTACTTAAATGCAATGTATCAAACAAAAACTATGTAAAAAATGACATTAAGGATTTGGAAACTATTGTGGTAAATTAGTGGTAATTTGTGAATTCTTTTCAAAAAGCTTTTTTTCAAAAAAACAAAAGGTGCCATATGACGCCAACACATGCCCTTAGGGCATGTATGTGTGCCATATGCCCCCAAATTTGTTTTTCAGGGGTGCAGCAGGTGTTCTTGAGACACCCCTGCACCCTTGGAAAAATTCCTACTTTGTGATGAGCAAATTGCTAATCGCAAATTAAACCTTCATTCATATTAGCCTCCTAGGCCATGGAAATGAATGGGTAACTTGCAATTAGCAATTTGCTCATCGCAAATTAGGAATGGTAAAGAATCGCTATTTATTCCTTAAAATTCGCTATTTAGAAAATGTAAAATATTTTGATGATACATATGGCAGTTCATCTGTAACAAGATAAGAAGCTTAGGGATAGATTTATGATGACTGGCGCATCACCAGGGATGTGACAGTCATCCTGCGCCACTGTTCCGCCACCCATGTTGTGCTGCATTTACAATGTGGCGCAGCATGGGGCAAAAACGGCACAGATGCGTGACGCATCTGTGCCGTAAAGGTGGTACATTGCTGGAGTTGTATCGCAAGTGCGATGCAGCTCCAGCAAGGCTCAGGGGTGCCCCATCTCCACAATGCTGCGTCAAGACCTATGCCAGCTTCAATCAGGCGCAGGGTTTTGACGCAGCTTTCTCCTATCTGATTGTAAATGCGGCACACCATGGGTGGTAAAGCAGTGGTGCACATTAACTGGTGCATGCCTGGGGATGTGCCATTTAATATAAATCTGCACTTTAACATTTGAGTATGTGCAGGGGACACAGAGTCGTTGAGGCTTATCCAAGGTTAAGAAGAGATGAGTCCTGTTCAGTGAAAAATTAGACATAGGCTTCACCTGCTCAGCATTGCTGGACATGGCTAAATAATAGCTGCAAAATGTTAATCTTGTTAAACAATTTTACTATTATAATCTCTGAGATTTGTTTCTTACTCTGCAACATCTCATTGTTGTTATCTTTCTTTAAAGATAAAGACAACATCAACATGAGCGACAATCAGCAATCAGTTGATTTTGACCTCATCATTGAACTCGTAATTGAAACATCAGTGGATGTTGATCCCTTGGATGATTTAAATCCTGAGGATGAAGAAGAGCGTGATGAGGATGCAGATTTGTCCGAATTATATGATATAGGATGGGAAGCTGACCTGCTTGAGCCTTTGGAATTATAAACATTTATTTTTAAAATTTATAATCAATAAAAAGTAAAAAGGTAAACCGTTTAATTTAAAAATAAAGACACCTTCAAAAACAGGTTATGTGTAGTGTCTTCAATAATATATTAAAATATGCTCATAAAATTAGATCAGATTCACATATAAAATAGCATAGGTAACATAAATATAAATGTCATTTCTTTTCTGGTATTTCTGTATTGTAAAATTGGCAATGACTAAAAAATCTTCAAATTAAAATGTCAAGTAGTGTGTTATGTTTTTGATCACTATTACTGATTTACTGTTTGATAATAATGTTTATTAACATTTTTTATTATATTTTTCCTCAGATTCAACTGCAGATCATTTCAAGATTTTAATATGCCTACAATACAAAGACAGATAATTGCTGCAAAACGTCAAAGACAGCAGGAGAAAAAAAAAATGCAGCAGTCCTCTAACAAAAAGATTTCTCAAGCCACGAAGAAAGCACCGGGTAAGAGCTCTAAATATTTCATAAGAAATATTTGTAATAAACAAAATATTACTACAGAAAATGTTTCAGTCCATAACACGAGGAGTAAATCAAATGGAAAGAAAAGGACAATGGAAAATGTTACTGCTAGAGCAAGAGATAAATCTGTGCATGATAGTAGAAGGAAACAACAGTTTAGGGAGATTCGTAAACGAATGTTCCGCAACAGGATAATTGGCAATTTGTTAAAAAATATTAAGAAAGGTCAACAGAAACTAGTTTTTTATAAGAGAAAAAAAAAAGTTGAGAAAGTTATTGATCAGGCATTTGAAATTAAACGTAAGTTATTTATTTTGATAATCAATAGAATTAGGAAGCTAAACAAGGCAATTTTTGATTTCAAAAGAAATAGTAGATGGAAGAGAATAGTTAATCGTAGTAATTTTTGTGAAGTTTTTTCTGGAGAATGGATGCATAGTTCAAGCTGTGAGGCATTTTTTAATGAAGAGAGTTATTTCCAGGATAATGATTTGGTGCATGCAGTTGACATCAGTGGTCGTGCTTATGAAGTGAAAGATGGTTGTCCAGTTGAAAAAGAAAAACTTGTGACAACAGAGGCAGAAGAGTTGTTAGGTAATGAGGTTTTAGGAAGACGTGCTAAGGGTCCTGTGTACACCTGGAAGTGTAGTAGTATTTGCAGTGTGCGACAGGATTCCATCAATTTGCTTTGTGATTTTGTACGGTCATTTAACAAAAAAAGTTTGAAGCAGAAAATGAGGTTGTTGCAAGAATTAGATCCTTGCAGAGTAAGAGAAGTGACAGGTTTGCATGGTCATTCACTGGCTTGTCTTTCCAGGAGAGTATGCCAGAGTGTTTTTCATCATTTCAGGATGCTAGCAGTGCATCATAACAAAGTGAGGAAATTAGTTAGAATGTTGTATTATGCTAAGAGTCCAGCAATTATGCTGAAACAATTATGCGCTGCTCTTTTGCATGGTTCTGAAATAGATGTGAAGAATATATGTGAAGAAATTGAGTTTTGTTACTTTGGAAGTAAAGAGGAGAATGTTGAAATTGAGCAAGAAGTAGAGGGTCATTTGGAAGATAGTGTACATGTTTCCAGTACAGATAATTTCCAGAGGGAAATTGCGACGTTTGACATGAAATCAAGTGAGAGGCCTAATTTCACTTGTGTGTGTTGTAGACGCACTTATTATAAGAATCAGACTAAGTTAGTGGATTTATATGCAAAAAGTGAAAGGGAAAATAATAGTGAATGGAAGGATTTTGCAACATACTTGATGGTAGAAAATTGTTTTGATTTGGGATTGGATCAACGTGTGTGTACTTATTGTTGTAACAAATTAAAACAAAACCAGATGCCTGCTAGAGCAGTTCATAATAATCTGGAATTGGTTGAGATTCCTTCTGAATTGAAGGACTTAAATACTTATGAATCTATTTTGATTCAAAGTATCCATCCCTTTCAGGCTATTGTAAGAATGGAGCCAAAGACAGGGAAATTGCCTCCATCAGATTTACAGAGAGGATTAAAGGGAAGAGTTGTTTATTTGCCTCTAGATTTGAAGAAAAACATTAACACAATTGGAGTAGAAAAAGTGGAAGAGGAACCTCTGGTTATCTTAGTTAATGGGGTTCCGACAAAGAATAAGAAAATATGGCAAGATTTAGTAGATGTTAGGAAAGTTAAAAAGGCAACATTGTATTTGGAAAAAAATAATAAATACTATAAGAATGTATATGTTGCAGAAGAGGAAGTAAGTGAGGAAGAGGATAGCGAGTTGTGTGCTGGTCAAATTGAGAAAGTAGAACCCTCCACTAGTGAGGAAATATATGAACATTATAGTGTTCATCCTTTGCATTCCAAGGAAGTCATGGGGAATGCTATTGAGTTGTTTCAAATGAAACAAGCCAAAGGGAGTCCCATTAGTGTTTGGGAGGAAAGTTTGGAAGCTCGGTGTTTCCCACAGCTTTTTCCAACAGGTCAGGGAGGAAGATATGATGAGCGACCTCATCAAATTCCTGCTTCTGAATACCGGACTTTGCGATTGTATGCAGGAGATGCTAGGTTTCGACAATGCATTCCTTATTTGTTTCATCTCCTGTTTGAAAGCGATCTGTCTGGACTGTCATATGCAGTGAACCACATCTTGAAAAGTAGTATACACATGCAAAACATCTCGGCAAGTGATTTTATGGATAAAGTGAATGTCCAAGATAGTATTTTGGATTCTCACCTGATTAATCTCATGGCGTGTCAGCGTGGTACTTATGAGTACTGGTACCGTCGTCATGGTGATTTAAAATGTATGCTGAGGAACTTAGGTACTCCCACATGGTTCCTCACTCTGAGTTGTGCCGAGTATGGCTGGGAAGACTTACTTCAAATTCTACGAGAGGCAAATGCTAACGTAGATAACATCGAATTCAAGACACCCGGAGAACTGTGCTCTTTGGATCCAGTCAATGTATGTAGGTACTTCAATCATAGATTTGAAGCTATGATGTCTTTCATCATGAATAAGAAGAATCCACCTCTTGGAGAGGTGTTGGATTTCTTCTGGAGAAAGGAGTACCAAGCAAGAGGTGCTCCTCATATACATATGTTGTTGTGGATCAAGGATGCACCTAAATTTGGAACGGATCCAGAAGACTCAGTGATGAGTTTCATCCAACAGTATTCTACGTGTGCTGTTCCAAACGCAAAGGAGAAGAAAAGCCTAAGAGAAAAAGTTCTGCGTTTCCAAAGCCATCGATGTGGAAAGTACTGCCGTCGTAAATTCCGAAACAAAGACAAGTTCTACACCAAATGTCGTTTCGGCTTTCCACGACCGGTGATTTCTAAAGGAAGAGTAAACAGTTTGATGTCTTCGCTGCGACATAATGTGATGAAGAAATCACCTAAAAACACATACAATTTGAAGAGGAATGAAGAGTCCAAGTACATCAACGACTACAACCCGGTGATTTTGTCCATGTGGAATGCTAACATGGATATACAGTTTGTGGCTGATAACTGTATGGCTGTGGCTCGGTATGTGACGTCTTACATCACCAAAAAAGAGAAGACAGAATTGAAGGATATGTGGGAGGACATTTCCCATGAAAAGAGCCTCAGCAAGAAGTTGTACAGTTTCAGTCTGAAGATGTTGTCGCATCGAGAAATCGGAGCGTACGAATGTTCTGACCGGTTGTCTTCAGCAAGTCTCTATGCCAAGTCCAGGAGTATCGTTTGGGCGAGTCTTGGTCTTGCTGCAACGCGTAATCGAGTTCTCAAACCTGTGCGGGAAATTGAGTATTTGGCGGAAAAGGAGCCAAACAGTACCGACATTTTGAAGACAAACATGTTGGATACATATTATCCAAATCGAAGCAGTCACCTAGAGAATGTTTGTCTGTATGAGGTTCTGCAAAATTACATATTCAAGAGGAACATCAAAGAAGATACTGAGAAAGGAGTGTATGCTGTAATAGGAAGTGAGGGATGTCTGGTCAAGCAAAGAAAATGCCACTTGATAAACCATCGAAAATTGAGTGGCGAATCTCCTGAAAAAAAGGAGTTTTTCTATTTAGCACTTTTGCAACTTTTCAAGCCTTGGCGTGCAGAAGAGGAACTGCTTGGAGATTTCCTCTGTTACGAAGACTCTTTCAATGCCGCCAAGGAGACCATAGAATGTCCTGCTTTTCCCAAATATGTAGAAATGTTGAATGCGGAAATTGAGCAGGAAGCAACGATTGCAGCCGAGATTGCCAGAGACAGTTCTCAGGACAGTCAGAGTTCTGCTTCATTGAGTCAGGATCCACTAGGAGGACCTCTTATTGAAAATGAAGCTGCCACTGCTATGAATGAAGTGGAAAGAGCCATGGCACATGCTCAAGAGGATGCGGTTAACTTAGAAGAGTTGGAAAGGCAACTCAACGTTGAGCAGAGGAAAATATATGACGAAGTTACCATGCAAATTGATCATGGATTAAGTCATGATAAGAAAGAGTGCTCATGTACGTCGTTGAAGCCTGTCCGACTGTACGTGAGTGGAGAAGCGGGAACTGGAAAAAGTTTCCTCATTAAAGCAATTTCATGCTATTTGCAGGAAAGGACAGAGTCATCGCTGTCTTGTGTTGTCACTGCTCCAACTGGACTGGCAGCACATAATATTAAAGGGATTACTTTACATCGTTTACTGATGCTGCCAGTGGAGCATGACAACAAATTAGAATATCACAAGCTATCTGGAGATGCTTGTTTTGAAGTTTCAAGAATCTTGAGGAAAATGAAACTTCTTATCATTGACGAAGTAAGCATGGTTTCCAATGTCATGCTTGCCTTTGTGCATTTGAGGATGCAAGAAGTTCTCAAAACAGAGTATGATGTGTTATTTGGTGGCAAACACATCATTGTTTTCGGAGATCTTCTGCAGCTGACACCAGTGAAAGGGCAACCTGTGTTCAAAATGCTCACGCATGAAGATACCAGGAAGTGCCTAGGCAGCATTGGCAACGTCAATATATGGTTAAACTTCAATTATGCTGAACTGCATGAAAATATGCGTCAGGCGAAGGATGAAGTTTACAAGACTGTTCTACAAGATGTTAGAATTGGAAAAGTGACTGAGCATGGGAAAGAAGTTTTAAATGCACGATTACTGTCAAATTTATATCCAGAACAAGATGTTGTGCCTGAGAATATTTTTCAGAAAATTACTGAAAAGAAATCTGGAATATGTTTGATGCCAACTCTTGCAGAATGTGCCAAATTTAACAACAAAATGTTGCATTTAGAAAAGCAAGAGATTGTGAAACTGGAAGCTATTGATAGAGTAGAGCATATGGGATCAACAATTATTTTGTCTGAGAATCTGAAAACTAAATTGGATTCATTAGAGAAGAGTATATCTAAAACTGCAGGTTTTGAAAAGACTCTGAATGTGTGCTTGAACTGCCGTATAATTTTAAGAAGGAATTTACATGTTGAAAGAGGTCTGGTAAATGGATCAATGGGTAATGTTGTTGATTTTGTGAAATACAGAAATAGAGATGGAATTGAATTTTTAAAAATTAAATTTGATGGCATTGAGGAAGTACAGCTAATTGCTCGTTGTTCTGCTAGATTTTTGCTTGTAAAAGACTTATATGTTCGCCGTAAACAGTTCCCTGTTTGCTTGGCATATGCGGTGACAATCCATAAATCGCAAGGTTTAAGTGTAGACAGTGCATTGGTGAATATTGGCAGTTCTGTGTTCAAGGAGGGTATGGCATATGTGGCATTGTCACGAGTTAGAACTTTATCGGGATTGTACTTGATTGAGTGTGATGTCAGAAACATTTGTGCAGATCTAGATTGTGTTAAGGAATACAATAGATTAAGAAGAGAGTATGCGCCACATTTGCCTCAGTTTCCTTTGTTTGAGAAACGTCTGGTAGGCCGGAAACGAAGAAATGAGAACAATACTGGGGAGGTTGTAGCAAAAAGACAAAAAGTGAATGAACCTAAAATTACAAGCAGAAACAAAGAGGATTCTGTTGAAGATGTTGTTGGTTTTCAGTTTAAAAACAGTTCTGGTGTCAACTGCTATGCTAATGTAGTAATTAATGTTTTGTTTTCTCTAAAAAATATAAAAGAAGAGATTGTGGTCAATTCTGATCAAAGATTTTGCAGTTTGTTAAATTCTGTGTTAGAGAAATGTACCACTGATTGAAGAAACATAGAAAGTGTGTCTGAAATTAGAAATCTGTTAGATAGATGTTCAGGCCAAACACAATTCTCTCAAAATATTCAGCAAGATTGTCAGGAGTTTTTAATGTATATGCTTGATGTATTACATGCTGAAGGTGTAGATGTAGATCAGCTGTTTGGGCTTTCTTATCAATGGCAGCATGACTGCGAGAACTGTATGGTATCAAGTACTACTAGTGTAGACTCAGAAAGATTTATATATTTAACTTTGCAAGACAGTAAATCAGTCTCCTTTAATAAGCTAGTAAAAGCTGCTAATCACAACATGGAGTGTAGCCAATGTAAATCTGAAATGATGTCCACATTATTTATACGAACATATGGCCAGTATGTCATTTTAATGTTCCAACGATGTAGGCCTGATGGAACAAAATTGACAACTTTAATAAAAAAATTTGTAGCTTCGCAGTTGTCAATATCAGGAAGGACTTTTGTAACTACAGCAATTATATATCATGACGGCCCTTCAATAACATCAGGACATTACACAGCTTATTTAAAGTCTAGAAATGGCTGGTCATTCTGCAATGATTCTGTTTTAATTTTCAAAAAAAAATTGCCGTATGACCTTAAAAACTCTTACCTGGTGTTTTTAAAACCAAAATTTTAGGGAAATAATCTCGGGATGTGCTCTGTGGAATTTCAAGAAGTTCTAATGGCTCCTACACAATTTGGCCTTGAGGATAAGTGTAGTTCAGAGACATAACTTCTAATCATAGGACTGGACATCATGGAGATATATGTGCACTTTGAATGAGTTCAGAAAAACTGTTTCTTTTCATAAGCTAATTGAAGCAGCCAATCAAAACATGGAGTAGAGGGAATGTAAGTCTGCAATGCTGTCTACTGTTTTACATTGCTTTGTGATTAAAAGTGATGTAGAGAATTAAATAATTGTAGTACTCATAGAGGTAGTGTAAGTCTGCTTCATATTAAGCAGTATCAGTGTCATAGGAAATGTAGAACATGACTGAGCAAGAAGGGGAAGATATTACTATTCCAGGATTGTGAAAATGATCTTCAACATTTTAATTGTGAAAGTTGCGGAAATGCCAAATGATGGGATTGGCTTACAAGAAATCCAAGAGTTATAAATATCTCTGACTAGATTTGGCCTTGTGGAAAATAGTGGTAGAGAGCAAGAAGTCATTTATTGCATGTAACGTGTTTTTAAAAACGATGGAGGTTTTCTTTCAGAAAGTGGCGGGCTGAAAGTAACAACAGCACAAAAGAGTGTAAGCTGTTCATAGGACATCCTTGGACGTCATGGAAAGTAAGTTAACTTTAAGGAGTTCTGAATTTTAATTTCTGATGTTGTATGGGTTTTTTAAACACAATCATTTTGATTGTGTTTTTTTTTCCCCGCTGTTACATGATGAATATCTTCAAGTCACTGTTTTTAGTGAATTTTGATACATTCTGAGAACAGCAAAAATAAACCATTTAACATGTATAATTAATTCTGTACTGTTTGCATTTATGATGTATATGTAGAACTGTGTAGGAGGCATGGAGAAGGTGAGTTTTCTGTAAGTGTTAAATTTATTGCATGCAGTGCTGCACTTCTACGTATTCTTTCATATGCTGGACTACATCTGCACAATGAGATACCTAAGCAAAGGAAACACAAGTGATGTGATTGTGAAATGAGCAAAATAAATTGCACATATTTCAATTACATCACCTGTGTTTCCTATCATTATGAATCACATTGTGCAGATCAAGTTTAGGTCTGTCCAGGGAAACATAGGAGGTTTCTACTTTGTTGAAGAGTGCAGTGGACATGACTCACTTCATTGGTAGACTTTCACAGATATTATCTCCTCTGTACACTTCAACAAGTGTAAATCTCATCTTGAACTCTGAGTAGGCCTCACCTCAAACAAATCTCTGGATAGGAGACATGTTATTGGCATCCTGAAGCGACACTTTTCTGAAACAAGAGCAATGCAAAAGATGCACCATGTTTTAAGATAGGCCTCACTTCATCTGCATCAAGATACTGTTAGTTTAAAATGTATATCTTTAGGATTGTGTAGAGGACCTGGAGAAGCAGAAGCTTCTGTCAGTGTCAAAGTTGTTGAAAAACTATTTGTCCTTCAATATTTTCCCTTGTCTTTTGTAATTTTTAAATACATGTTTTAATATTTTTCAAATGTTGGTTCTCTCTTTCACAGATTGAAAGTATAAAAATAAAATGTGATTAATTTAACGGCAATTACAAGGTAAATAGTTGTACTCTTTTCGTTACATTTCTATCACATTCACCTACTATTAGATCCACTGCTTCACTTCTTTAATCCTCAGTTTCCTGCCTTTGCTACTTTCCTCATTCCTTTCTCTATTACCTACTTACTCAACTCCTTCCACTCTTTTTCTCAGTCCCTCTGTTCTCATAGTTCCTCAGTCTTGTTCACTCACTCCATCTCTATTACTCTTAGTGTCTGTGAATTACTTTCCCACCTTTTTTTTTGGACCGCTTCCCGGGAAGTTGCCCGGTTCGCAAACCAGCAGCGTTATGGGAGTCCACCATTTTGTGTTTCGGTCGAATCAAGATACAAGATGGAGGGCAAATAATGTTCAGAATGGGTAGAAGGGGGCACGGTAGATGTATCTTGACCCCCTTGGTTTTCTGAGGGTGGCTGAGGAGGACCATAGTTCTTCACTCTTGTTCACTCTCTCTGTTTCTATTAATGTCACTGTTTATGACTGATCATAAAAATTTTTTAAAAAAAAGAACAGTAACTATAAGGGAAGGAAACAGACAGTTATGTTAAAAGAAAGACAGCTATAGGGAGTAAACTAAGGATACTGTTACCTACAATCCACTGCTGTTGATGTTACTGACCATGTCATGAATGATGTAATATGTGACATCATCAGCAGTGGATTGTAGGTAACAGTATCTCTTGTTTACTCCCTAACGCTGTCTTTCTTTTCACATAACTGTCTGTTTGCTTACCTTATACTTACTGTTCTTTTTTTTAAAAAATATTTTTTTGGGTTAGCTTCCAGGACGCGTACCGGGTAGCGCTCCGGGAGCGAACTAAGAGAAATAGAGGTTGGCAGAGTTCCAAATATTCTACCAATTTTTTTATAATGGGGAGTTAGTTCTGAAAATAACTTTTTTTTTATGTTTTTGTTGTTTTATATTTTTTTTAGTATTTTTTGAAAATGTTTTTACTTTTTTTGTATTTTCTGAACGTTTTAAAAAATTTTTTGGTTTTTTTGGGGCGGGGGAAACAAAAACGATCCATTGTAAAGGGCTCAACAGGAGCAACAAAAAAAAAAGAATTTATTTTTTGGGGCGTCTCGGACAAACATTAACATGATTTTGAATAGCTCGTAAAATCAAACTGATGCTACTTTCCCTGTAGCAGATGAAAGCGCCACATTCCACGCACACTTGCTTTACGTGCCCAAACAACATTTGGATGTTTGCGATCATCTCCCTCGCCTCTGGTCCCGACACCTCTGGGACAACCGATCTTCTTGCCATTGGGAGGGGATTTTGTTGTTCGTCACGTAGCTGGGCAGCACTATAATTATTTGGGTGCCACCTACTCATATGCCGATGCATAGTGTGATTGCCGTAACTGTATTTTTTATCAGTTCCCCTTGACAATCTATCACCGCATATACGGCAAAACACGTAGCGTGCATTCACTTTTTTTTGCCCCTCAGGAATTCTATAAAATTGCCAGATGTAATTCTCCTTTCGATTGTACCTCCTGGGCTCCTCTGGCAAAAACTCAGGCTCTTCCTCCTCTTCCTCCTCTTCCTGTTCTTCCTCTTCTTGCAAAATTACTTCTGCAGGTGGTCCTCTCTTTCTTGGATTTGGTGGAGGTGGTGGGTTAGCACCAGCTGAAGCTACTAATGAAGCCATCTCAAAGTCTAAATAAAGGGTCTTTCTCTCACCAAGATGAAAGTCAGAGTGAGGAAAGAAGGAGGGGTTTTCATCATTTGGGAAAAACAAAAGTTCTAAACCAATGAAAAGTGTTCATTTTAGATCACATGACCTAGTATTACATCATTAGGAAACCAAAAGTGAAATGAACCAATGAAAAGTGTTATTACCGAGTCACATGACCTGCTGTGTTTACGTTACGCGGTCGGCGCCGCGCCGCGGATCGCTTCCGGTTCGCGTACCGCTACGCTTCCGGGTACGCGAACGTAGCACGTAATATGACGTATTACGCGAGAACGCGAAACGTCATGCTGACGCGAAGCGTCACGATGTTGTTTTGTAACGCGAGAGGTGCGCAAAAGGAACGTTTACCGGTTCGCGTACCGGGTCGCGCCTCCGGATTGAGCTAACGGGAAGCTAACCGGTACGCGTACCGTGAGCGAAACAAAAAAAAATTGTATTAAAAACATGTAAAAAATATTTTTCTATTTAAAGAATAATACATTGTAAAGGTTTTGATATTAGCTATTAAAAAACCAATGAAATTCACTGAAAAAACCATAGGTTATAGACCATATATAGTTAGGAATTAGCATTTAGAAAACCTTATTTTACTCACACAAAACCATTGAAATTCCATATATAGTTAGTTGCACTAACTATATATCGCGCACCCGCAATCCACTGCTGATGATGTCACATATTACATCATTCATGACATGGTCAGTGACATCACTGATGACATCACTGATGACATCTCAAATGACATCACTGATGACATCACTGATAACAACATCCAGTGATTTTTTGTTTCTATAAAGTTTAAATATGTCTTACATATTGAAGAATGAGTGGATGTGTAAGTGTCTGGACGAAGGATTTAGTAGGTGCATGACTGACTGTATGAGTGAGTGATTAAATGTGTCTCACTGACTGCATGGGTTAGTGACTAAACTGTCTTAATTTGTGCATCATTATGTCTGTTGTTCTGTAAACTGCTGCATGTGTTGATCAGTAGCTATATGAGTAACTATATGGGTTATTGATTGATTGCCCAAGTATTTGTATGGGAGACTGAGTGTGTGTGTGGCTAGCTGGGAGGTGTGCGACTCTGTGCAGATCAATCTGTACTTGTATCAATGATTGTATAAGAAGGTAAGTATGTGTTAGTATATGTTTGAAAATGTAAGGTGCTCTATGTTTAACTGTATAGACAAGAAAATGGAAGTGTCATTGATTCTTTACAGGACTGACTAGGTGTGTGAGTAACTCCATGGATGAGTGGCAGACTGTGAGTGTCTGTATAGGTGTATGAGTGCATATGATAGTGTTGTAAAGATGAGTGATTGTATGTATGAATGATTGTATGGGTGAATGAGTGAAGGTGTGTGTAGACGTAGCAATCAGTGAGTGCGTATGTAGTAACTAGTATTGGTGTGTCAATGGTTTCAAAAATTATACTCTCTTTTTAACACTGGGTGAAATAGAGGTTATATTAAAATGTGAGGAGATGCATTGTATTGTCACATGAATGATATCATCAGTGATGTGGTCATTGATGTCAAATGATATGTCTTCAGTGATGTCATCAGTGATGTCATTTGAGATGTCATCAGTGATGTCATCAGTGATGTCACTGACCATGTCATGAATGATGTAATATGTGACATCATCAGCAGTGGATTGCGGGTGCGCGATATATAGTTAGTGCAACTAACTATATATGGAATTTCAATGGTTTTGTGTGAGTAAAATAAGGTTTAGTAAATGCTAATTCCTAACTATATATGGTCTATAACCTATGGTTTTTTCAGTGAATTTTCAAGGTTTTGTAAATGCTAATTCCTAACTATATATGGTCTATAACCTATGGTTTTTTCAGTGAATTTCATTGGTTTTTTAACAGCTAATATCTGTAGCTGTAAAATTTATTCTTCTTTAAATCCAAAAATATATTTTATATGTTTATGAATAATTATTTTTTTAAATATTTTTTTTTCTTCGTTCCCGCTTCGCGAATCGGGAACCTTACAGTAAAAAAATGTTCAGAAAAATAAAAAAAAAAGTTCTTTTCAGAACTACCTCCCCGTTATTAAAAAATTGGTACAATATTTGGAACTGTGCCAACCTCTATTTCTCTTAGTTCGCTTCCTAGTTCGCTCGCTGGTACGCGAACTGGAAGCGAACCAAAAACAGTAAGTATAAGGGAAGGAAACACACACTTATGTTAAAAGAAAGACAGCTATAGGGGAGTAAACTAGAGATACTATTACCCATAATCCACTACTGATGATGTCACATATTACATCATTCATGACATGCTCAGTGACATCATCAGCAGAGGATTGCGGGTTTTTTGGCACCATGCCTTATCGACGGTTTAATAACGCTGCCTTTTGCTTTATATAAGTTTTCAAATTGTATGAAATATATACCAATAGGTCTTTATGAACCTTTAGGTAGTGCTTTTGTTCATGAGGTCTGGTCGCTTCCATACACATACAGATGTTTCAAAGATGATCAAGAAGTTTATCTGAATGGAGAGGAATGCACTGAGACGCCAGATCATTCACTAATGTGTAGGCACATACAGTTACACGATTCATGCAACAAACAGCGACCAAATATGGCTTGCGTGATGCAAGGCACGCCAGTTCCTGCTATCATCCCCACGTTCAAGTTGTTGCAAAATGGTAGTTATTTGATGCTCAATAATGAAGATTGTTCTGAGTTAATTAAAAGTATTCCTTTTATCGTAACAGTAAGTGAACGGGTTATTTGCTGCAGAAATGTTCTATTTCCTCCCACACATGAACATAGGGAGTTTTCAATCTGGCCACAAATACCAACCTTGGGACACGTTTCAACGGCATGACAAGAATAAGAGCTCTTTTGTTTCAGAGAGAGGTGGCCTTGAGTTCGGCCCGTGAAACTTTCGTACTTCACATAGCGAACACCCGTACACAGGTTTGCCTTTCAATTTCAGCAACATGTTTCCGACTATCTTTAACGCATCCTCCACAAAATCCCTGGCACACTTTTTTAAAGTTGTTACCAGTGGTCTCGTGACTTCATTTGAGAAAATCTTTGGAGTCATCCCTGCTCCCTTTCATTCCATTTTCTCCACTCTGGTTCGTGGATTGCATTTTTACTTGCATTACCAGCGGACGCTCTTGTACTTTTTTACATTTTTAAATATGGATGTCCCTCCTATGCAACCTCCGACCCTGCAGCTGCTGACACTGTTCCGCAATCGCATGCTAGAATATTATGGCACAATGCCGTTGGCGATATTAAGCACGGCATATGGATTATCTTTTCGGTTCTCCTACTTCACCTGTGTCCAGCCTGTATTTCACTGCCTGACCTGTGATTTCGATTGGGCCATTGATTTGTGTCTCTGCGGACCGGTTTCTCCTGACGTCGACTTTAATCAGCTGATGACTCCTATCATTACTCACGAGTTGATTTGTCCTGGCGAAAGGATTATGGCTGTGGCATTGATGCATGGACTACTTGGTCCCTGGAATTTACTGGCGGCAGCACAGTCTTTCTTGGAACACAGCTTTCTTGAAAACCCACCGAGCTGTCCTCTGATGGTGATAGAGGATCCGGTGCTGGGAGAGCACGTATGTTCTTTTCCGCTTTTAAATTGGATGGCTGAACTGTTTTCGGATGAAGACGGTGACTTCCTGTTGGAGGCTGTTGCAGCTTATTTTGCATACACAGTTATGTCATAGACCTTTTTCATGTTTCATATGCTGAGTACTAGCATTTCATTGACAATTCATTGACTTAATTGTCAAGTTTTTATTATTTACCTTGCCTATTGGCTTAAGACTCGATAAAGTACTTGGCTGTTTTATTTTTCTTTAGCATTGAATTTTCCTAGTTTTTAATGCTTTACCTTGCGGACCGTCCACATATAAACTTGCAATCTGCTCTCATGAGATGGCACTTCTATTATCTTATTCAGTTCGTTTCCGGATCATGAGGAGGTGTCATCTAGGTCCTGGATATCTTTACACCGTGTTAAGTTAGCATGGGCTCATTACCGGTTTAAACGCCATTTTTCCTTTTTTGCAACTTCTGCACACGACATTTAGTTGTTGCTTTAGCTTTCAACCTAGTAGTTCATCGTGGTTTACATGAGAATAATATGTTATTGCTCTACTATCTGCTTTGCTTGTTAAACTATATCTGTACAGCGAGTGCTAAAGTTTCAAGAACAACACGATACAGAATTGTTATGAGGTCTGATCTCCACGACTTCATACTCATAACATAAGTGCAACTTCTGCCAATTCTGGGCATGAGGCGGGTTTTATATTGCTTTGCCGAACACACATACACAACAGTTGATGCGGTTCACATGAAGAGAGAGCTGGTGTATGCTGATGTGATTCCTTCAAATCTAAGACACTAAAGTATGGGCACGCCCTAAACCAACACAAAGAGACCTTCTTAGCAAATAATATAATATGTGTATTAGGGAGGGTGAGATATAAGCAGCCGCGGGCCGTGGAGGGAGTTACGATGGGGCAGGGAGGCGGGGAGGGGGAGAAGCAGGGTGGAGCCCTCTCTACCTTGCCCCTCCCCCTCCCCGCCTCCCTGCCACACCGTAACTCCCTCCACGGCCCGCGGCTGCTTATAAGTGTTGCTAACTCTTATTCATTTACAGCATGTTAACATACTGTCACCATTCGCTTTTTATGTACTAGTAACTATGCTGGTAATTTTGCTACTGATAATATGTGTACTTGTATTCTCCACCCTGCTTCTCCCCCTCCCCGCCTCCCTGCCTCACCGTAACTCCCTCCACGGCCCGCGGCTGCTTATAAGTGTTGCTAACTCTTATTCATTTACAGCATGTTAACATACTATCACCATTCACTTTTTATGTACTAGTAACTATGCTGGTAATTTTGCTACTGATAATATGTGTACTTTTATTATCTAAGGTACTACGCCTGAGAAGACGGCATTAGTAAATAAACATTTCAAATACACATGTGTTCTTCTTAACTCCATGTTCTGGTTTCTAAGAAATATATAACGACCGACTGTTCATGAGTTCCACGTATCCTGAGGTACTATAAGTTCATATTCTGGATTGTCTAAACATTGAGAGTTTGTTATATCCAATGTGACACTGTACCTAGCTTGCTAAATAGTTTTTGATTACTAACGTGAGTTTTGGGACACCCTAATTCGCCGAGGTTCCAATCCTCTGTCCACAGTTCTGTGTGAGAACAGAAACCCTGCGACAGGGGCACCCCCGACCCTTGCTGGACCTTCATCACACTTGCGATACAACTCCAGCAATGCGCCACCTTTACGGCACAGATACATCACGCATCTGTGCTGTTTTTGCCCCGTGATGCGCCGCATTGTAAATGCAGCACACCATAGGTGACGGAACAGCGGCACAGAATGACTAACACATCCCTGGTGATGCGCCAGTCATCATAAATCTATCCCTATGCTTCTTATCTTGTTAGAGATGAACCGCCATATGTATCATCAAAGTTATTTGCATTTCCTAAATAGCGAACTTTAAGGAATAAATAGCGATTCTTTACCATTCCTAGTTTGCGATGAGCTATTTGCTAATTAGCCGAATGTAGCCCAATGAAGCCCAATGTAGCCCAATGTAGCCCAAAGATGGCCGCCAGACACACAAAAAAACAAATGTAGCCCAAATATCAGCCAGATGTAGCCCAACTATAGCCCAGTGACAGAATGACCAATCAGCTTCGCAAACCTCCGTTACGCGAAGCGGAGCGCTGTTACAGATATATATCTTTTTTTGAACGTTAATTTCTCAAAATCCACTGGAGCACATATATTGAGACCTAGCAAAGGCACATCGGGCTACCAGTCCCTAATATTTTGCCAAGTTTCGTGCAAATCCATTCAGCCGTTCAATTATTATTTTTATTATTTTTTTTTGCCCCGCGGGGCCCTTTTAAAACCTCCACATCAAACCTAGGGGGTCAGCGAGGATCTACTATGCCCCCTTATAGTTATTTCCCCCTTTGTTTTGACCTCCTCTTGTCTCTCGATCCTACCGAGAGACAAGATGGCGGCCGCTACGGACTGTTTGGAATGTTGACAGACGCCGGAGAACCAATCAGCTTCGCTTCACAAAGCTCCGTTGCGCGAAAAGTCCGCGAACCAGAGCGCTAACCGGTCCGCTGTTACAGATATATATCTTTTTTTAAACGTTAATTTCTCAAAATCCACTGGAGCACATATATTGAGACCTACAAAAGGCACATCGGGCTACCAGTCCCTACAATTTTGCCAAGTTTCGTGCAAATCCATTCAGCCGTTCGGGCTGAAAGTGAGGCCAACCGCCCTATGGAAAACTCAATGTTAAAAACACGTTTTGGGACCCCCCTTTTTTCTCGGCCCCCACTGGACGAACCCCCCCCAAATTTTCAAGGGCTGCTCAGAAACAAAATGTGCCATTTTCCTGAAAATTTCAGCCAATTCCGTCCACAAACGCCAAAGTTATTAGACATAGAATTTTCAAAAAACCCATAGAGAAAAAATCCTAACTATATATACCTACTGGCGACCGCCAGTAGGTAATATTACCTACTGGCGGTCGCCAGTAGGTATATATAGTTAGGATTTTTTCTCTATGGGATTTTTGAAAATTCTATGTCTAATAACTTTGCCGTTTGTGGACGGAATTGGCTGAAATTTTCAGGAAAATGGCACATTTTGTTTCTGAGCAGCCTGTGAAAATTTGGGGGGGGTTCGTCAAGGGGGGGCCGAGAAAAAAGGGGGGTCCCAAAACGCGTTTTTCCCATGTTAATTTCCATAGGGCGGTTGGCCTCACTTTTAGCCCGAACGGCTGAATGGATTTGCACGAAACTTGGCAAAATTGTAGGGACTGGTAGCCCGATGTGCCTTTTGTAGGTCTCAATATATGTGCTCCAGTGGATTTTGAGAAATTAACGTTTAAAAAAAGATATATATCTGTAAGCGCGGACCGGGCAGCGGCCTAGGACGCGTACTTTTCGCGCAACGGAGCTTTGTGAAGCGAAGCTGATTGGTTCTCCGGCGTCTGTCAACATTCCAAACAGTCCGTAGTGGCCGCAAACAGTCCGTAGTGGCCGCCATCTTGTCTCTCGGTAGGATCGAGAGACAAGAGGAGGCCAAAGCGAAGGGGCAAATGACCATAAGGGGGAATAGTAGATCCTCGCTGACCCCCTAGGTTTGATGTGGAGGTTTTCAAAGGGCCCCGCGGGGCAAAAAAAAAAATATATAATAATAATCTTACGGCTGAATGGATTTGCACGAAACTTGGCAAAATTGTAGGGACTGGTAGCCCGATGTGCCTTTGCTAGGTCTCAATATATGTGCTTCAGTGGATTTTGAGAAATTAACGTTCAAAAAAAGATATATATCTGTAACAGCGCACCGCTTCGCGTACTTTTCGCGTTACGGAGCTTTGCGAAGCGAAGCTGATTGGCTCTCCGGTGTCTGTAAACATTCCAAACAGTCCGTAGCGGCCGCCATCTTGTCTCTCGGTAGGATCGAGAGACAAGAGGAGGCCAAAGCGAAGGGGCAAATGACCATAAGGGGGCATAGTTGATCCTCGCTGATCCCCTAGGTTTGATGTGGAGGTTTTAAAAGGGCCCCGCGGGGCAAAAAAAATAAATAATAATAATAATCGAACGGCTGAATGGATTTGCACGAAACTTGGTAAAATATTAGGGACTGGTAGCCCGATGTGCCTTTGCTAGGTCTCAATATATGTGCTTCAGTGCATTTTGAGAAATTAACGTTCAAAAACAAGATATATATCTGTAACAGCGCTCCGCTTCGCGGAGATAAAATTATATCTGTATTACCTAGCTGTTGCTAACACCAGTTAGCGACGGCTAGTAGGAGATAGCGACCATCTTGGGCCCCACTTTGCATGTGAGTGATATTTATCACTAATGACATGCAAAGTGGGCATGCCAAGATGTTAGCGACTGGAAACAGTCGCTAACATCGCTATCTCCTATTATCAACTTTTGGAAATATTCGAGATAAGCGCGAATATCTCCAAAAAGTAACAGCTGCCCTGAGCAGTTCTTAGCCATGTTATCCTATGGGAGGTGGATAACATGGCTAAGAGGATTAGCTCGGTAATGCATGAATATTGCTGAGTTTTCAGCGATATTAATGCATTGCGGTCGGTTTTTATCGCATTTGCGATAAACTTTGATAATAGCAAGGTTTATCTGCGATAATTTCTGACGGTAAAAAAATCTTTGCAATGCATCGTTAGGGATAAATATCGCTTAACTTTGGTAATATGCCCCAACGTCTGTTAACGTTCGATTCGAAGGAAATCAGGAAGTGTTGAAAAACATTGTCTGCGCCATCTTGTCTTTTTTCAAATGCCACACTTTTGTCGTGCACGGCAGCCATTTTAGATGCCTTGACCAGACCCACTCTGTGCACGCTGTCGATCCTTAGCATGGCTCCCCACCCTCGCAAGCATCTCCCCCAGGCAGTGGTCACCCCCGCTCTCTGTCTTATGCATGGGTAATAAACCTCCCCCCATCTGGGCTGCTCTTTCCTGAGAATCACACCCTGTGCCCGCCCGACACCTCCCTTTCGCCCTATTCACTACTGCACCCTCTGACACTCCTTTTCCTCTGTGTCCGATTGTCCAGGCTGGTCCTAGGGTATCAGCTAGCCCTGCAGATGTAGTTTATGGCCACAGCTGTAAAGATTCACCCCTCTTCAAAGGAGTTATAGTAGATCAAGGCCCACACTCGATGAGATCCGTCACAGCAGAAGCGTTGCTATTATCTGAAAACCATCCTGTATTGTGATTGGGGAGGGGACCGAGCGTGAAGCGGAAGATTCCAGGGATGACTCTTTGTACATCAAAGTTTTTACAATTATGTGTCACATTAAAAATATATAGCACTCCGACAAAGTAGTAAGATTATAAAACTTTAATAATTTATAAATATATACAAGAAAACAAAAATAGTAATAACATATAAACATTTTTAGGGAAAAACAACGAAGTAGCGGTCGGCTGTGCGAATAGTCCCAACGCAGCACAACGTCCAGATTTCCGGCGTGGGGCGGGTCATCAGTAGCAAACTGTTGTGCGAATAGTTCCAAGGCAGCAGAACGCGCTGAAATCTAGATGACACGAAAGTGATGTCTAGTAAGTTGCCACCCAGCAAATAACGGCGTGGGGCGTCGCGGGGGGTGGGTCTTCAGTAGCAAACTGTTGTGCGAATAGTTCCAAGGCAGCAGAACGATGGCACCAAGGTGATGTCCAGTAAGTTGCCGCACTGGTTTTGGTATCCTACAATGCTGCTCCGAATAACGGCGTGGGGCGCCCCGGGGGAGGCGGCGTGAACGGGCCTCTCCAGGTGGAGTGTCATCTGTTGTAGTGGGGCGCCCCTTTACCGTTTCAGTTGCCATTCCGTCCGTTTTTGGTCCACTGTGTCAAAAGCCGCAATTCAGCTGAGTTGCGCCCACTCTTGCGGTGCAGCGATAGGCGGCTGTCACAGGACTCTCAAAATGGCGGCAGGCTCTTTCCTTTTTGGGCCTGGTCCACTGAAATGGCCCTGGGACACCTTGGAAATCGGACGCTTGTCTGCTAGGTCTTGGACCCCATTCTCGAAAGCGTCCCCTCCGCCTTGAGAATTCATCAAAAGTTTTGGGGGCCCCGACTCCTGCAGGCTTCTGGTGGGGAGCGGCTGCCATGATTGCTCGCGGAATGACTACGACGGAGCTACGAGATGGTGGTGCTCTCATGCTGACGCCAGCTTCAGTCTGAAACATCCAGAAACAAGGTGGGGCTTTCATCGTTTGGAAAAAAAAAAGTTTTCATCCAATGAAAAGTGTTGTTTTTAGGTCATATGATCAAGCCTTCCATCATTAGGAAACCAAAAGTAAAATGAACCAATGAAAAGTTTTATAAACAAGTCACATGACCTGTTATGCGGCATAGGGTATAAAATGCGGAGAAAATACGTTGGCACGTGAGGCGGCGTCAGTAGCGGACCGATGTGCGAATAGGCCGAAGGCAACACAGCGCGCCAAGATCCGGATGGCACCGAGGTGGTGTCCAGCAAGTTGCAGTACTGGTGTGGCCATCCTACAATGTTGAAAGTCGGCGTGGGGCGCCCCGTTGGCCTGTGAGTTTGCGTCAGTAGCAGACCGATGTGCGAATAGGCCGAAGGCAGCACAACGCGCCAAGATCCGGATGGCACCGAGGTGGTGTCTAGTAAGTTGCCGCACTGGTGTGGCCATCCTACAATGCTGAAAGTCGGCGTGGGGCGCCCTGTTGGCCTGTGAGATGGTGTCAGTAGCGGACTGATGTGCGAATGGGGCCAAAGGCAGTGCAACAATATTTTCTGACTGACACCACAAGGCGCTGAGATGCCAAGATCCGGATGGCACCGAGGTGATGTCTAAGTTGCGGACTGATGTGCGAATGGGGCCAAAGGTAGCGTAACAATATTTTCTGTATGGAAGATACCACTAGGCGTTGAGATGCCAAGATTCGGATGGCACCGAGGTGATGTCTAGCAAGTTGCTGCACTGGTGTGGTCATCCTACAATGCTGAAACTCGGCGTGGGTCGCCCCATTAGCCTGTGAGATGGCGTCAGTAGCGGACCGATGTGCGAATAGGCCGAAGGCAGCACAACGCGCCAAGATCCGGATGTCACAGTGGTGGTTTCATAGTTGAGAGGCACTTCATCTGCAGTGGGGCGCCGAGATCCGGATGGCACCGAGGTGATGTCTAGCAAGTTGCTGTACTGGTGTGGTCATCCTACAATGCTGAAAGTCGGCGTGGGGCGCCCCATTAGCCTGTGAGATGGCGTCAGTAGCGGACTGATGTGCGAATGGGGCCAAAGGCAGCACAACGCGCCAAGATCCGGATGGCACCGAGGTGGTGTCCAGCAACTTGCCGCACTGGTGTGGCCATCCTACAATGCTGCGCCGAAAGTCGGCGTGGGGCGCCCCGTTGGCCTGTGAGTTCGCGTCAGTCAGTGGGGGCTGTTTGAGGATCTGACTGCATTGGAAAGCAATGTGATGCTGTGCGTCGCCCCCAAGATGGAGGTTCCTCGGCTGCAGTGGGGCGCCCCTTGGTGTTTCACTCGCTATGCAGCTGAGTTGCGTGCGCACTTGTGGCGAATAGGCCGAAGGCAGCACAACGCGCCGAGATCTGGATGGCACCGAGGTGGTGTCCAGCAATTTGCCGCACTGGTGTGGCCATCCTACAATGCTGCGCCGAAAGTCGGCGTGGGGTGCCCCGTTGGCCTGTGAGGTGGCGTCAGTAGCGGACCGATGTGTGAATAGGCCGGAACCAGCACAAGGCGCCAAGATCCGGATGGCACCGAGGTGGTGTCATAGTTGAGAGTTCTGAGCAGCGCTTGTAACACTGTCTGAAGCTTATTTGCACCTGCTGCAGCTTCACTATTGCCCTGGTGTGGCCTAAGATCGCCCATGACATAGGCGGCCACCTCCCGGGGTCCGGCGGAACTTTTTTCCTTTTCCTTTGTGCATCTTGTCCCACAATCCGTTTGACCTGAAGACACGACCAGGTCCCTGAATGTGTGCAGGGGGACGCTATTGATTGAATCAAAATGGCGGCTTCACACAAAGCTGACTCAAGCGTTGCTGCTGATGCTATACAGAGAAAAACTGGTTTTCAGTTTGTACATTCTTCAGGATTTTTCCATCCAAGGCTGGTTGAGAGTTTGTATAAGAATGGCTTCAGATTTTCAACATACTACTCTTCAACATTCTTCCTAAATGTAACAATGTGAGACTCACTAGGAGAACGGTGTAGTGAGGGCCACAAACGGCTGTTTGTCTTTCCTTTCAAAATGCTGCCAACAATATTTTCGGAATGGAAGACAACACAAGGCGCTGAGATTCGGTTGGCACCGAGGTGGTGTCCAGCAAGTTGCCGCACTGGTGTGGCCATCCTACAATGCTGCGCCGAAAGTCGGCGTGGGGTGCCCGAAGGGGGGGGGGAGGCGGCGCAAACGAGCCTCTCCCGCTTCTCCATGTGGAGGCAGTTCATCTGCAGTGGGGCGCCGAGATCCGGATGGCACCGAGGTGGTGTCTAGCAAGTTGCCGCACTGGTGTGGCCATCCTACAATGCTGCGCCGAAAGACGGCGTGGGGTGCCCGAAGGAAGTGTCCTTATCCAGGGCATTATCGCTGTATCATGTCCTCCACTAAAATGGCCCTGGGACACCTTAGAACTCGGACGCTCGATTTTTTTTTCCTTTCCTGTACATGCAAAAAAAGGTAAATGCCCGGTACGTTACACGCTTCATCTGCCACGATGAACTCTCCAGAGGAACCGAAAAAAAATATAGTTGTGGTAACTATACCATGCATCGTCATATGGAGAGGTGGCACCAATTAATTATAGTGCTGCATAAAAGAGAGATTTGGAGGAGAACCCCTGACCTGCTAGTACATTCATCAAAGAAGTGGCACTGAGAGCTTCAGAGGCAAGGGAAACGGTCCCAAATTTTTAGAAGAACTTTGGAAAGATTAAAATGACATGTTTAGATTGTGGCAAATTAATTTCATGTGGACAGATGAGTGTTACTCTAATAAATACAGCATATGAACATCATCATAGTCGATGGTTGGTAGAGACATTTTGACTATATCCTGGACCTGCCCGTCCTCGCCCAAAATGGCGCCGGAATAAATGGGACTCGTAACTCCTTGTTGTGTACTGGTTGCAGAACCTTGAAATCACGAGATACGTATGCAGTTTTGAAGCACATGGCGGGCGGGGACGAGAATTGATTGAATATTTCGACATCCCTATTGATATTAAGTTCTGATGTGTTATTGATTACTGTACTGTTGAAAGTTCGAATTAACGTCACCCATGGTACTTGCCCGCAAATGTATATCTAGATAATTTTATTGTAACTGGCCCTGTCGTATTTTAATTATAAAATGTACGTCCACCGATTCCGTAACTGTTAGACACCTTAGTTCTTGCAACCTAATGGCCCGCCCGTTACGTTCCTCTACAGTGTAAATGTCTACTCATCACATACGATTACAGTTTGCTCCGTGGCCGGCCCACGTGGTTATAGGCTCGTATTTGTATAATGAAATTTTCACAATAAAGGTTTTTAAAAGAAAACATGGTAGTAGTATATACATTGGTAAAGTTTGTAATAATAGTCACTGTTTTAGAATCATTAAAAGGCAAGTGAAATAAAGCAGACCAATTACATGAAGGGTAAAAGGTATAATACGAAGGAACGCAGTAAAGATAAATGGTCAAGGGCTGTTGTGTTTTCTATTCCTGCAACATAAAGTGATCGATAAGAATCTCATATTCAGGCGTATCGGCGACTAAGACAGCAGGTCGACCCTCTTTTGCTCAACGGCTCCATCATGGGACGAAGAAACGCTCTTTTTCTCGAAAAAAGAATATATTTTACTTGCAGGACAGTTGTAAAATTTCCGGGAAAGTACATTAGTCTGGAACATTATAACATATATTTAAGAAAAAATAATGTTCGGAAGTAATGAAAAGCGTAATTTTTAGGTCATATGACCAAGCCTTTCATCATTACAATAAGAAAAGTAAAATGAACCAATGAAAAGTTTTATTAACAAGTCACATGACTTGTTATGCTTACGTTACGCGCTGCGCGCCCCGGATGACTTCCGGATGCGCTAACGCGGCGCGTCATATGACGCATTACGCGACAACGCAGGTCCAGAATATAGTCAAAATGTCTCCACCAACCAGCGGTCGGAACACAACCCCTTTCAGCAGGCTAAATAGTTCTGTTAAATGACAACAGAAGGGACAGGCAACAAGAACCATCAGTCAAAGAGGGGAGGGCTAGTTCTTCTCTACCGGGTTACATTGGGGCGCTACCGGAACTGATCGAATTGGTAGTCTACAGTGTTTCTGGATGTTTCAGACTGAAGCTGGGGTTAGCATGAGAGCAGCATCATTTCGTAGCTCCGTCGTGGCCATTCCGCAACCAATCATGGCAGCCGCTCTTTATCGTTATTTTGGGCGGGGTGGGTGGCGGAGCCGAGCTGTTTTGCAGCCATCATTGTGTGGAGTTCAGTTCATCTCACTAGTTTTGTATTTGTCATGAGGGGTTGTTCCTAATGTTTCTATTTTAGCGAGGTCAAAAAGAGATCCCATTAGTGGCCTACTGATTTTGCTCGATTCCTTTTCTTTTTTTTACACGATTTTTCGTTATCTGCAAAGACTAAACAGAGTATTGCGACTCTGTGTTTGTTTGTAAATAGAGAATGAACCAAAGAGAACTAATTCTAAAACAGTAAATACTTGGATAACAATCAATCAAATGGAGAGAGAAGCAGGCACGACGGATTACAACGGGGGCAAAGGCCTGCGTTAACTACCTTTCACTATCTGCAAAGAGAGAGTACTCCTAATAGAAATGAGGGGGGGGGCACCATTCAAAGCAGATCAGTGTGCATAAACACGAAAATGTTTTCACTTACCACGTACTTGACATTCGACAGCTTATGATATTTGCTATTAAAAAACCATTGAAATTCACTGAAAAAACCATAGGTTATAGACCATATATAGTTAGGAATTAGCATTTACAAAACCTTGAAAATTCACTGAAAAAACCATAGGTTATAGACCATATATAGTTAGGAATTAGCATTTAAAAAACCTTATTTTACTCACACAAAACCATTGAAATTCCATATATAGTTAGTTGCACTAACTATATATTGCGCACCCGCAATCCACTGCTGATCATGTCACATATTACATCATTCATGACATGGTCAGTGACATCACTGATGACATCACTGATGACATCTCAAATGACATCACTGATGACATCACTGATGACATCTCATTTGACATCAATGACCACATCACTGATGATATTATTCATGTGACAATACAATGCATCTCTTCACATTTTAATATAACCTCTGTTTCACCCAGTGTTAAAAACAGAGTATAATTTTTGAAACCATTGACACACCAATACTAGTTACTACATACGTACTCACTGATTCCTACGTCTACACACACATTCACTCATTCACCCATACAATCATTCATACATACAATCACTCATGTTTACAACACAATCATATGCACTCATACACCTATACAGACACTCACACTCTGCCACTCATCCATGGAGTTACTCACACACCTAGTCAGTCCTGTAAAGAATCAATCACACTTCCATTTTCTACTCTATACAGTTAAACATAGAGCACCTTACGTTTTCAACCATATACTAACACATACTTACTCTCTTATACAATCATTGATACAAGTACACATTGATCTGTACAGAGTCACACACCTCCCATCCAGCCACACACACACTCAGTCTCCCATGCAAATACTTGGGCAATCAATCAATAACCCATATAGTTACTCATATAGCTACTGATCAACACATGCAGCAGTTTACAGAACAACAGACATAATGATGCACAAATTAAGACAGTTTAGTCACTAACCCATGCACTCAGTGAGACACATTTAATCACTCACTCATACATTCAGTCATGCACCTACTAAATCCTTCGTCCAGACACTTATACATCCACTCATTCTTCAATATGTAAGACATATTTTAACTTTACAGAAACATAGTCACTGGATGTTGTCATCAGTGATGTCATCAGTGATGTCATTTGAGATGTCATCAGTGATGTCATCAGTGATGTCACTGACCATGTCATGAATGATGTAATATGTGACATGATCAGCAGTGGATTGCGGGTGCGCAATATATAGTTAGTGCAACTAACTATATATGGAATTTCAATGGTTTTGTGTGAGTAAAATAAGGTTTTTTAAATGCTAATTCCTAACTATATATGGTCTATAACCTATGGTTTTTTCAGTGAATATATATATATTCACTGAAAAAACCATAGGTTATAGACCATATATAGTTAGGAATTAGCATTTACAAAACCTTATTTTACTCGCACAAAACCATTGAAATTCCATATATAGTTAGTTGCACTAACTATATATCGTGCACCCGCAATCCACTGCTGATGATGTCACATATTACATCATTCATGACATGGTCAGTGACATCACTGATGACATCACTGATGACATCTCAAATGGTTTTTTCAGTGAATTTTCAAGGTTTTGTAAATGCTAATTCCTAACTATATATGGTCTATAACCTATGGTTTTTTCTGTGAATTTCAATGGTTTTTTAATAGCAAATATCAAAAGCTGTAAAATGTATTATTCTTTTAAAGGAAAAATATATTTTATATGTTTATTAATACATATTTTTTTTATTATTTATTTTGTTTCGCTCCCAGTCCGCGAACCGGTTAGCTTTCTGTTAGCTCAAATTGCTGCCGCGACCCGGTCCGCGAACCAGTAAACGTTCCGTTTGCGCAACTGTCGCGTTAGAAAACAACATCGTGACGCATCGCGTAAGCGCGACGTATCTCGTTGTCGCCTAATGCGTAATTTGACGCGTCGCGTTAGCGCACCCGGAAGTGCTCCGGTACGCGAAGCGAGGCGCGAAGCGCAGCTTCCGGAAGCAATTTGGACCGCGGCGCGGAGCGCGTAACGTAAGCATAACAGGTCATGTGACTTATTAATAACACTTTTTATTGGTTCATTTCACTTTTGGTTTCCTAATGATGTAAGGCTAGGTCATGTGACCTAAAAATATCACTTTTCATTGGTTTAGAACTAATTTTTTTTTCCCAAATGATGAAAACCCCTCCTTGTTTCCTCACTCTGACTTTCATCTTTGTGAGAGGAAGACCTTTTTTCATCACTTAGCAATGGCAAGTGTTATAGCTTCAGCTAGTGCACCCCCACCACCACCACCACCTCCTAGGAAGAAAGGACCACCTGCTGAAGTTATCATTCAGCAAGAGGAGGACGAAGAGGAAGAAGAGGAAGAGCAGCAAGAGAGGCAGTTTTTGCCTGAGGAGCCCAGGAGGTCTCATGTCAAAGAAAATTATATTTGGCAATTTTTTAAATATCCCCGGGGCCAAAGAAAAGTGAATGCCCGGTATGTAACTTGCCTTATCTGCAAGAAAGATCTGTCCAGAGGGACAGATAAAAAATACAGTTATGGCAATTATACAATGCATCGCCATATGGACAGGTGGCACCCTATCAACTACAGTGCTGCGCAGGTACGTCACCTGCAGGATAACCCTCCTCCTGTGGCCAGTAGATCAAATGTACAGGAAGTGACGGGACCAGAGGCGAGGGACATGGTCCCAAATATACAGATGAGGTTCGGGTAAGTCAAACAAGTGTGCGTGGGTTGCGGTCAGTTGATTTGCTACAGAGAAAGTAGCATCAATCTAATCAACTTAGCAATTGACAATCATGTTTGTACAAAACGATTCAGATAATAAATTATCTTTTTTTTTTTTGTTGCTCCTGTTGAGCCCTTTACAATGAATCGATTTCGTTTCCCCCCCCCAAAAAAATAAATATATAAAACCGTTCAAAAAATACAAAAAAAGTAAAAAAAAGTTCAGAAAAATAATAAAAAATATAAAACAACAAAAATAATAAATAAAAAAGTTCTTTTCAGAACTACCTCCCCTTTATAAAAAAATTGCTAGAATGTTTAGCACTCTGGCAACCTCTATTTCTTTTGGTTCGCTTCCAGGTTCGCTCGCCGGTACGCGAACTGGAAGCGAACCACAAAAAAAAAAAAAAAAAAAAAGAAAAGTAAGTATAATGGAAGGAAACAGAGAGTAATGTTAAAAGAAAGACAGCTAGAGGGAGTACCACAGAGATACTGTTTAATAGATCTATTTACCAAAGAAAAGATGGAAGAGGGTATAATTGTGAAAAACAAAATAGATAAGGAAATGAAAGAAAAAAAGGAGAGGAGAAGAATAATAAACAAGAGTTTTTTGGGAATGTGAGTGAATGTTCAAAATAAGATTAAAACATGTGGAATAACAGAGAAAAAACAAAAAGCAGAAAAGAAGAAGTAACAGAAAAGGAATGATTGAAACAGCAAAGAAATGTAAATAACATAGGGGCATATTATCAACATAGGCGATAAAATTATCGCTGCTTTTATCGGCAGAAATCTGCCGCTAAATCCGCTTTTGCGACAGAAAACTGCCGCTAAAGCTGCTTTTGCGGCAGTTTTCTGTCGATAAAAGCAGCAATATTTTTTTTGCCTGTGTTGATAATATGCCCCTTAGTATGCTTGAACTACAGGGAGAAAGCATAATGAAGAAGTAGTGAAAGAGAGATGAGTCAGAGACAGTGAGAGTAATACAAAACGGAGTGAGTGAACATGACTAAGTAACTATGAGAACAGAGGGACTGAGAAAAGGAGTGGAAGGAGTAGAGTAAGTAAGTAATAGAGAAAGGAATGAGGGAAGTAGCAAATGCAGAAAACTGAGGGTTAAAGAAATGAAGCAGTGGAACTAATAGAAGTTAAATGTGATAGAAACGTAACGAAAAAGTACAAAACATTTACCTTATAATTTTCGTTAACTTAGTCACTTGTTATTTTTATACTTTCAATCTGTGAAAGAAAGAAAAAAAATTGAAAAATATTAAAACATGTATTTAAAAATTAAATTAAATCGACATTACCCTCTTCTTCTGGGTCAATTTCAACAGTCTCCTCTTTACTTGTAAAGTAACAAAACTCAATTTCTTCACAAATATTCTTCACATCTACTTCAGAACCATGCAAAAGAGCAGTGCATAATTGTTTAAGCATAATTGCTGGACTCTTAGCATAATACAACATTCTAACTCATTTCCTCACTTTATTATGATGCACTGCTAGCATCCTGAAATGATGAAAAACACTCAGGCATACTCTCCTGGAAAGACAAGCCAGTGAATGACCATGCAAACCTGTCACTTCCCTCACTCTGCAAGGATCTAATTCTTGCAACATCTTCATTTTCTGTTTCAAACTTTTCTTATTAAATGTCCGTACAAAATCACAAAGCAAATTGATGGAATCCTGTCGCACACTGCAAATACTACTACACTTCCAGGTATACACTGGTCCCTTAGGACGTCTTCCTAAAACCTCATTACCTAACACCTCTTCTGCCTCTGTTGTCACAAGTTTTTCTTTTTCAACCGGACTACCATCTTTCACCTCATAAGCTCGACCACTGGTGTCAACTGCATGCACCAAATCATTATCCTGAAAGTAACTCTCCTCATTAAAAAATGCCTCAGAACTTGAACTATGCATCCATTCTCCTGAAAAAACTTCACAAAAATTACTACGATTAACTGTTCTCTTCCATCTACTATTTGTTTTTAAATCATAAATTACCTTGTTTAGTTTCCTAATTCTATTGATTATCAAAATAAATAACTTTCGCTTAATTTCAAAAGCCTGATCAATAATTTTCTCAACTTTTTGTTTTCTCTTATAAAAAACCACTTTCTGTTGACCTTTCTTAATATTTTTTTAACAAATTACCAATTATCCTGTTGCGGAACATTCATCTACGAATGTCCCTAAACTGATTTTTCCTTCTACTACCATGCACAGAGTTATCTCCTGCTCTACCAGTAACATTTTTGTTTGGCCTTTCCTTTCCGTTTAAATTGGTTCTCTTCTTCTGGACTAAAACTTGTTCTGTAGGTATACTTTTGTTTCTACAAATGTTTCTAAGGAATGATTTTGTTCTCTTACCCGGAGCTTTCTTGGTGACTTGACGAGATTGTATTGTAGAGGACTTTTGAGAACATTTATTAATCTGCTGTCTTTGACGTTTTGTAACCTTTCGGATTCTATCCTTAGACGGCATTGTCTAATTTCGAAATAATCTTCAGTTGAATCTGTAGTAAAATATAATAAAAAATGTTATTAACCACTATTACCAAACAGTAAATCAATAACAGTCGTCAAAAAATTAACATACTAGTTATAAATTCTACATACAATCATTTTTAGTGCATTATGAAAATTAAAACTCACAAGTAGTTGCAAAGAAATGGAATGCTTCTACATTTGACCTGTGATCTTTTATATGTGAATCTGAACTAATTTTATTAGTATATTTTACTATTTCATTAAAGACACTTCACACAATTTGTTTTTGAAGTTGTATTTAATTTTTAATAAAACGGTTTACATGGTTACTTTTCATTTCGAGTAACTTAAATTTATTTTTAAAAGTCTTTATAGGTTAATCGGCTCGAGCAGGTCAGATGCCCACCCTATGTCATACAATTCTGACAAATCAGCATCCTCATCAACTACTTCATCATCCACAGGATATAAATCATCCAAGGGATCTACTTCCACTGACGTTTCAATGACAATTTCAATGATAAGATCGAGATCAACAGATTCCTCATTATCACTCATGCTTGATGTTGTCGTTATCTTTAAAGAAAGAGAACAACAATGAGATGTTGCAGAGTAAGAGACAAATATCAGACACTATAATAGTAAAATTGTTTACCAAGAGTAACATTTTGCAGATATTATTTAACCATGTCCAGCGATGCTGAGGAGATGAGGCCTATGTCCAAGTTTTCAGTGAACAAGACTCATCTCTTCTTAACCTTAGATAACCTCACAAACACTGTGTCCCCTGCTAATACTTAAATTTAAAGGAGCAGATTTATGTTAAATGGCACATCCCCAGGGATGCACCAGTTAACTTTTTTCAAATCAACACCCTTCCCCCCTCTGCCCTTTCTGCCTTTTTTCCATAGCAACCACCTCCTGAAAGACCTGTCTTGTTTACAAGTTCACACAACAATGTTTCAATTGAACTCTGAACTCTCAGTACACCTGCATATCCAGTGCAATCTTTCTTAAAATGATTTTTTTCTTGACCATTCAAATTACATCTTTCAAACAACTCATCCATGCACCCTAACTTTCTGTTTTCAGCAATCAAAATCCACCAATCACTGCTACTGAATCATTAGCACAGAAACTCCACAGTTTTTTTCATTACAAACTCCTACTGTTTGAACTGCCATTTCATTCCCACACTTCATCTGACTGCAGCAGAACCTCCTCTCACCATGTTTTCTGTCTGGATTGTTGAACATAGTTACATCCACTGGGCTCAAAAGTATGCTGATAACAGAAATTTACCTAACCTCAATTTACAAAACGTGGAAATCAAGTGGATTGGCCACAGAGGATTAAGATGTCACCAATTGATACCATTGGTGAAAACCTTTTTGCATTTGCCAAAACCTAACCTGTTAATTGTGCACTGTGGAGGAAATGACTTGGGCACTTTGACTGGGGTAGGTCTGGAAATGCTTTTAAAGGACGCCTTTGAGCAATTGATGGCACTTTTTCCTCAAACTGCCTTGGTATATTCAAATATATGCCAAAGACAGAAATGGAAGTGGTACAACCAATTTTGTCCACAAATTGAGAAATCGAGGAAGCATGTAAATAAGTCTGTTTCAACTTACATTAGAGACCATGGAATGGGCTGCATCTACAACAATAACTTGCGTTACTACATGCAAGATATCTACAGAGGAGATGAAGTTCACTTCTCAGATGAGGGGAACAGAGTTTTCCTCCTCAATTTAAGACTATGTATTGGTACGTACTTATAAGTACCTAAATGTACCACAGAACCAAAAGCTCTTCTCAGAGCTACCCTAACTATGATCACTATAAACAAATTTTAAATGTAACTTTTTTTCACTAATTTTCACAATTTACGCTTTCCGGATCGCTACCCGGTACGCGCACCGGACGCAAACCGTGCGAAAATTTGAAAAAAAATGTGTTTTTTTTCGCACATATGGCCCACCTCAGCCACCCTCAGAAAACCTAGGGGGTCAGGATACGTCTACCATGCCCCCTTCTACTCATTCTGAACATTATTTGCCCTCCATCTTGTATCTCAATTCTACCGAAACACAAAATGGAGGACTCCCGTAACACTGCCGGTTCGCGTACCGGGGCGCGCAGTGAGAAGCGATCGCATAAAAAAGGTGGGAAAGTAATTTACAGAAAAACCACTGGAGACACTTTCACCAAATATAGATTAGCTCATACTACATACCAATCCCTACCATTTTGACAAATTTGGTTGGAATTCCATTTAACCATTTAACCTACAGACCTCTCTAAATTCCCTGAGGTAAATTACTTCACAAAACACATCTGAAGTGTTGGAATTGACAACCAATTAAAATGTTACTTTCATTTTTTATTTTTTTTACCTGACATTTGAATGGTTATGTACCTGAATATATATAAAGAAAGAGAGAGAAACACAGCCATTTTGACTACTACTTCCTGAAGTACATTTCAATAGCATTTTTAACCTCTCTGTAAAGTAAGTTGATAATTTGTAAGGAGCACTTTAAGTTAATTTGTAAAAACGTTTTTTGATAATTATTTACTGTCCCCCTGCTGTAGTTATAGATACAGATAGGCTCCTCTTTTATATTTATAGATTGACTTAGGCTTCTCTGCTATAATTATGAATTTACTTACACTTCTTCACAGGCACTTTTTTATATTTCTACTTCCTGTTACCATACACTACCCAAAGTTAACTTCACTGTAAAAAAATTAGAATTACTTGTCTGAACTTAAACCCAACAGTGCCCTAACTCTTCTGATATAGTTATTTTTTATGCTATTTACAGCAAAAAAATGGAAGGGGAGCACGAAAATATCAATGTTCCCTTCGACATTACATCTGAGGAGATTTTAAATGAAGAATGTTTACATGAAGATTTTATGGATCAGTCTTTGGATGAACAATTTATTGAATGCTTACAAAACATAGAAACATGCATGTTTGAGGAGATTCCAGATGATGTAATGCTGGAAGTTTTATTGAACTATGAAAATTCTGACCAATAAATTTTTATTTAATAATTAAAAATTGTTTGAGACATTATTCATTATTATATCTAATTCATTAAGTACAACCAAAATAAATAAATAAATTAAAAAAAACAACAAAAAACAACAAAACGAACAATCAATAAACAAAAACAAAAAAAACCAACAAAACGAACAATCATTAAACATACAATATTTGAAAAGTATCATTCTTTTTTCCTCATAGTACGCTCCCCGGACCGCTTTCCGGTGCGCGTACCGGGCGCACCCCATGCAAATAAACATTTTTTTTTTCTTTTCTTTTTTGGCCCCGCGGGGCCCTTTTAAAGCTTCCGCATCAAAGCTAGGGGGTCAGGGAGGATCTGCTATGCCCCCTTATAGTCATTTCCCCCTTTGTTTTGGTCTCCTCTTGTCTCTCGATCCTACCGAGAGACAAGATGGCGTCCGGAATTTTATTTATTTATTTTTGTACCCCCGCGGTGCCCTTTTAAAGCCTCCACATCAAACCTAGGGGATCAAGGAGGATCTACTATGCCCCCATATGGTCATTTCCCCCTTTGTTTTGGCCTCCTCTTGTCTCTCGATCCTACCGAGAGACAAGATGGCGTCCGGAAATTATTATTATTATTTATTTATTTTTGCCCCGCGGGGCCCTTTTAAAGCCTCCACATCAAACCTAGGGGGTCAGGGAGGATCTACTATGCCCCCTTATGGTCATTTCCCCCTTTGTTTTGGCCTCCTCTTGTCTCTCGATCCTACCGAGAGACAAGATGGCGGCCGCTCCGGACTGTTTAGAATGTTGACAGACACCGGAGAGCCAATCAGCTTCGCTTCGCGAAGTTCCGTTACGCGTCAAGTACGCGAACCGGAGCGCTATCCGGAGCGCTGTTACAGATATATATATATTTTTTTTAACGTTAATTTCTCAAAATCCACTGGAGCACATATATTGAGACCTAGCAAAGGCACATCGGGCTACCAGTCCCTACAATCCTGCCAAGTTTCGTGCAAATCCATTCAGCCGTTCGAGCTAAAAGTGAGGCCAACCGCCCTATGGAAATTAACATGGGAAAAACGTGTTTTGGGACCCCCCTTTTTTCTCAGCCCCCCCTTGATGAAACCCCCCCAAATTTTTAGGGGCTGCTCAGAAACAGAATGTTCCATTTTTCTGAAAATTTCAGCCAATTCCGTCCACAAACGCCAAAGTTATTAGACATAGAATTTTCAAAAATCCCATAGAGAAAAAATCCTAACTATATATACCTACTGGCGACCGCCAGTAGGTAATATATATGTATATATATATATATATATATTCACTGAAAAAACCATAGGTTATAGACCATATATAGTTAGGAATTAGCATTTTTAAAACCTTATTTTACTCACACAAAACCATTGAAATTCGCATATATAGTTAGTTGCACTAACTATATTTTTCGCGCACCCGCAATCCACTGCTGATGATGTCACATATTACATCATTCATGACATGGTCAGTCACATCACTGATGACATCACTGATGACATCTCAAATGACATCACTGATGACATCACTGATAACAACATCCAGTGTCTGTATGTTTCTGTAAACTTTAAATATGTCTTACATATTGAAGAATGAGTGAATGTATAAGTGTCTGGATGAAGGATTTAGTAGGTGCATGACTGACTGTATGAGTGAGTGATTAAATGTGTCTCACTGGGTGCATGGGTTAGTGACTAAACTGTCTTAATTTGTGCATCATTATGTCTGTTGTTCTGTAAACTGCTGCATGTATTGATCAGTAGCTATATGAGTAACTATATGGGTTATTGATTGGTTGCCCAAGTATTTGTATGGGAGACTGAGTGTGTGTGGGGGTGGTTGGGAGGTGTATGACTCTGTGCATAGATGTGTGAGCAGTTGATTTACTAGATGTATGGGTTCAAAAGTGCATGTGGGAACAGCTGTATGGGCGGTTGACTGTGTGCATGAGTGCATTGGTGAGTGAATGGATATCTCAGTGCTACATGTCAAAGTAAGAACATATGTAAAACACAGTATATGTGAGAGTTGACATATATAAATAACTGTGCATAAGAGCCAGTGAATGTGTGAATGGCTGTATGGATCATTCTGAAATTGTATCAGGGATTGTATAAGAGAGTAAATATGTGTTAGTATCTGTTTGAATAAGTAAGGTGTGTATAACTGTATAGTTGAGGAAATGGAGGTGTGATTGATTCTTTGCATGACTGACTAGGTGTGTGAGTAACTCCATGGATGAGTGACACTCTGTGAGTGTCTGTTTACACTGAGTGTATATAAGGTTATATTAGAGTCTGAAGAAGTTCATCGTATTATCACATGAATGATGTCATCAGTGATGTGATCAGTCATATGAAATGAGATGTCATCAGTGATGTCATCAGTGATGTCCTTTGAGATGTCATCAGTGATGTCATCAGTGATGTCACTGACCATGTCATGAATGATGTAATATGTGACATCATCAGCAGTGGATTGCGGGTGCGCGAAATATATAGTTAGTGCAACTAACTATATATGCAAATTTCAATGGTTTTGTGTGAGTAAAATAAGGTTTTAAAAATGCTAATTCCTAACTATATATGGTCTATACCTATGGTTTTTTCAGTGAATTTTCAAGGTTTTGTAAATGCTAATTCCTAACTATATATGGTCTATAACCTATGGTTTTTTCAGTGAATTTCAATGGTTTTTTAATAGCAAATATTAAAAGCTGTTAAATGTATTCTTTTTTTAAAGGAAAAATATATTTTATATGTATTTAATATAATTTTTTTATGTGTATATATATATATATTTTTTTTTTAGTTTCGCTACCGGTTCGCGCACCGGGTAGCTTCCCGTTAGCTCAATTTTATGCCGCGACCCGGTCCGCGCACCGGGAAACGTCCCGTTTGCACAACTGGCGCGTTTGAGAACAACATCGCGACGCGCCGCGTTCGCACACTCGGAAGTGCTCCGGAGCTCGAACGAGGCGCGAAGCGCAGCACCCCGGAAGCGCTCCGGGCGGGACGCCTAACGTAAGCGTGATAGGTCATGTGACCTGTAAATAACACTTTTCATTGGTTTAGAACTATTTTTTTCCCAAATGATGAAAACCCCTCCTTTTTTCCTCACTCTGACTTTCATCTTTGTGAGAGGAAGACCTGTTTCTCCTTGTTGAAATAATGGCATCTGTAGTAGCTGCAGCTGGTGGACCCCCACCCCCACCACAACCACCTAGGAAGGAAGGACCACCTGCGCAGTTCCTTCCACACCCAGAGGAAGAGGAAGAAGAAGAGGAAGAGGACGTACAGCCGAGGCAGTTTTTGCCTGAAAAGCCCCGCAAATCACACCACAAAGATCATTTTATATGGCAATTTTATTCTTTTCCTCGAGACCAAAAAAAGGTCAATGCCCGATATGTGACATGCCTCATTTGTAAAGATGTTTTGTCTAGAGGTACAAACAAAAAGTATAGTTTTGGTAACTATACTATGCACCGCCACATGCAGAGGTGGCATCCAAACAATTACAGGGCTGCTGAGCTGCGTCACCTCCAAGATAACCTACCAACTCCTGTGGCCAGTACATCGTCACAGGTAACTCTATCGGGACCAGAGGCGAGGGAGACGGTCCCAAACATTCAACAGAATTTTGTGCACATGAAGCTAGTGTGCATTTATTGTGTTGAACTAATTTCATATGGGAATATGAGTATCATTTTAATTAATAGAGCATTTGAAAACCACAAGTGCTCAAAACGCCCCAAGAAGCACATTTTTTTTTTTGCTCCTGTTGAGCCCTTTCTAATGCCTGTTTTTCGTTGTTCCCCCCCCAAAAAAAACAAAAAAAACATAAAATTGTTGAAAAAAATAAAAAATGTTCAGAAAAATAAAAAAAATATAAAACAACAAAAACATTAAAAAAAAGTTCTTTTCAGAACTACCTCCCATTTCTAAAAAAATACTAAAATTTTTAGCACTCTTGACTTCATTTTTCTCATAGGTGCGCTTCCCGGTGCGCGCACCGGAGAGCGCCCCGTTAGCGCAATATAAAAAAAAGAAAAAAAAAACAAGAGAAGGAGAGCATAAGAGAAAGAGAAAGAGAGAGTAATGTTAAGAGACAGACAGCAAGAGAGAGCAACACAGAGGTACTGTATAGTACATAGTAAAACAGTGTAAAAGATATAAGGAAGTGTAAGAGAGAAAATGAAAAAAATATAAGGCTGTGAAACAAAGAAAGAGAGAAGAATAATACTAAAGCAGAGGCACATGAAGAATGTGAGTGGCTGTAAAGAGTAAAAGGAAAGTGAAAAAATTATGTACAAATAAAAGGTAATAACGGAACCAGATTTAAATAACACTGGTGAGGGAGAGAGAGAAAAAAGTAGTGCCCATAACTAAAGAGGGATGAAATAAGATGGATAAAATCGACTAAAGTTAAAACATGTGGATTGACAGAGAGAAAAAACTGAAAGAAGAAAAGAAGAAGTAACAGAAAGGGAATAATTGAAGCAGCAAAGAAATGTAAATAACGTAGTGTGCTTGAACTCCAGGGAGAAAGCATAATGAACAAGTAGTGAAAGAGTGAAGAGACAGAGACAATTAGAGTAAGAGAGACGGACTGAGTGAACGGGAGTGAGGAACTGTGAGAACAGAGAGACTGAGAAAAGGAGTGGAAGGAGTGCAGTAAGTAAATCACCCACACAACACAACAGCTACCCTACCTCAAAGCACTCTAAAATATTATTTTACTGTTTCTCTTGGTTTTCCCCTTGTTACGCTCCCCGATGCACTACCCATAGTATAAGTAAAGAGGGGTGAAAGAGGGAGAAATATTGTTAGGATAACACATGGTGAGTGACATAGAGAGTGGACATAGAGAGTAAAGGAAACAGTACCTGAATGGGCTTGAGTAAAACAGCAAAAAAAGTTAAGTAATGCAATGTGTGTGACTTACAGGGAGTCAGTGGGTAAAGGTAGGAGTTTGTGTGTAAGGTGTGTCTTTGGGTGTGGTTGTGTGGACTGTTTTGGTGTGGGTATAGATGAGGGTGTGTGAAATATGTGTGAGAAGTGTATGAGTGTGGGGTGTATATGTGTTCGATGTATGTATGTGTATGGAATGTGTGTGTGTTTTTGAAGAGTGTGTGTGGGAGGTTTTTTTGTGTGTATGAGGTGTGTGTGGTGTGTGTGTGGGTGTATGTTACAGGTGTGTGCATGTGTTGGGAGGGGGATGAGCTATATGTGTAGGAGTAAGGTAAATAATTAAGAAAAAGAGAATGAGTGAAGAAGCAAAGGAAGTGAACAGAGGGTAAGTGAAGTAAAGAATAGGGATCAAAAGAAGTTGAATATGAGAGGGTAAATAGGAAAAGGGGAGTAAACATGGAGAATAAGAATAAGTGAAAGAAGCAGAGTAAAAACACAGGAGTGAGGTAGATTGAGAAAATGTTAGTGACCTTAAAGCAAAGGGTGATAACAAACTACATTTTTTTAGTCATACTTACCATATAATAAATGTAACTTTAATTTCTTTTACTACAGTTGGTATCTGTGAAAGAGAGAAGAAAAAATAAGTTATAATTAGTAAAGTATGTATTTTAAATTAAAAGATACAAACGAAGAGCTAAAAACATCATAACACTCTATTTAGAAATAAAGTGAGAGTGAAGAACACAGAAAAAGAGAGAGAAGTACAGAGAAATGAACTGAAGGTAAGAAAGATACTAAAACAATGTGAGTTAGCAAAACTAAATCAGGAAACAGAAGTAAGTAAAAAGATAATGACTGAGACAGAAAACAGTCTAATTAAGGATGCATTTAGAAGAATGAGGAATAGAAGATAACTGAGAGTAAGAGAAGAACAGTCATACAGTGAAAGGATGAAGGGAGACAGAATAATATACAACAATTGAAGGAAATGGACTGAGGAAGTTATAACGTAGACACACTAAGAGAAAAACTGAGTGAGGTGGAGTACAATGAGTGAGAAGAGAAAAAAAGTAAGTCTGCAAAAAAAAGGAAAGAGAGGAGAAGACAACTAAAACAGTGGTACTGAGAGAAAATATTTGGTGATGAAAGTAAAGAGAAGGACATTGAAAGAAAGGAAATGATGGATAGTAACAGAACCAGAGTAAAAGAAATGGGATGAAGAACGAAGAGAGAGGAGCAGTGAAGTTGTTGTAAAAGAAGTGATAGAAGGTAGATAAACACAAGTGAAAATAACACAAGTAGAGTGAGGCACTGAGGACATAGAAGTAGTGAATGAAAAACAGAGAGAAGAGGTCAAAAGTAAAGAGCAAACAAAGATAAGCTAAGGAGAGTGGGTGATTTATAGTGATAGAGTGCAATAATACTGCTGAGTGAGTAAACAGGAATTACTAAAAGAGCAAAGGAGGAAAATACGGAAAAGAGAAGAAAAGCAGAAAGACTGAAAGCTGAAAAGTTATGCACGGGAGAGACGGGATACACACAGTGGAAATGAAAATGAGGGGTTGTCAAAGAAGTGGAGTAAGGGAACGGGGGTTAGAGAGAGTGAGAGAAAGACATTATAAGTGAGTAAAAAGAGCTGAAAGAAGATGAAAAAAGGAAAGTAAGTGTCAGAGAATGGGAATACAATTTAATTTACACAATCCAAAGTATAGAATAACTTCTACAACATGTTACATAGTTTATTTTTGCTGTTCTCAGAATATATTGAATTTCACTTAAAGTAGTGAGTTCAAATTACTCATCATATGACAGCGGGAAAAAAAAACACAATCTAAAAGATTGTGTTTTAAAAAAAACCTTACATACTGACAAATGACACATGTATGCTAATCTTTGATTGACTTACTTTTCCTTGAGGCCAAATAGTATATCATGGAGGTCCTTTTCTCGTTGCATAGTATTTTGCTGTTCACTTAGAAATCCATTTCATCGACTTTCTACAAGAAAAGCTCCAAGAACATCTGAAATATTTTCAAAATTTTAATATACTCCTTTTTTTCAGTCATGACTCTTTACTCATTCTTGCACCTTTCCATTTGGCCAAATAGTTTCAGATGTATGAGTATATATGAGTACTCCTCCCGTTTTCATAGGCCAATTACCTTTACCTAAATTTTGGCTGTAAAAACACTAGATATGAATTTATAAAGCCAAAAGGCAAACGTTGTTTGAAAGTCAAATGATTGTCGTTACATTGGGTCCAACCTTTAGAAGTTTTTAAATAGCATGTGTAATGCCCTGATGTTGTAGAAGGACCATCATGAAAAATAATAGCTACAGTTGCAAAGGTTCTTCCTGATATCGATAACTGAGAAGCCACAAAACTTTTAATAGAAGTTGTCAATTTAGTTCCATCAGGTCTACATCGTTGGAACATTAAAATAACATAGTGACCATAATGTTGTAGAAAAAATGTGGACAGCCTTGCAGACTTACATTGGGTACACACCATATTGTGATCCGCTGCTTTAACTAGATTATTGAAAGACACTGATTTGCAGTCTGGTAAAGTTAAATATATAAATCTTTCAGAGTCTATTCTAGTAGTACTTGATGAAGCACAGTTATCACAGTCATGTTGCCATTGATAAGAAAGGCCAAATAGATTTTTTATATCTACTCCTTCATCTTGTAATACATCAAACATATATATTAAACATTCCTGACAATCCTGCTGAATATTCTGTGAAAATTGATTTTGACCTGAACATATATCTAGAAGATTTCTAATTTCTGAAACACTTTCTATTTTTGCTCTATCACTACTACATTTGTCTAACACAGAATTCAATAAACAGCACAATGTTTGTTCCCGATTTTCAACAATCTGTCTTTGTAAATTTTGAAGAAAAAAAACAACATTAACTACTACATTAGCATAGCAGTTGACACCAGAACTGTTTTCAAACTGAAATCCAACAACATCTTTAACAGAATCCTTTTTGTTTCTCTTTACAATTACACTTTTATCTACTTTATGCCTTTTTGCTGATACCTCACTGCAATTACTCTCATTTCTTCTTTTTCGGCCTACCACACGTTTTTCAATCAGAGGATATTGAGGCAAATGTGGAGCATACTCTCTTCTTAACCTATTGTATTCTTTTACACAATCTAAATCTGCACAAATCTTTGTTTCATCACACTCAATCAAGTACAATCCTGATAAAGTTCTGACTCGTGATAATGCCACATATGCCATACCCTCTTTAAACACAGAACTTCAAATGTTCACCAAAGCGCTATTTACACTTAAACCTTGAGACTTATGAATTGTCACCGCATATGCCAAACAAATAGGAAACTGTTTTCGGCGAACATTTAAGTCTTTCTCGAGCAAAAATCTAGCTGAACAACGACAAATTTGTTCTATTTCATCAATGTCATCAAATTTAATTTTTTAAATGTCAATTCAATCTCTAGTTTTGTAAAACCAACAACATAACCCATTGCTCCATTTACTAGACCTCTTTCAACATTTAAATTCCTTCTTAAAATGACACGACAATTCAAACACACATTCAGAGTCTTTTCAAAACCAGCAGTTTTAGATATAGCCTTCTCTAATGAATCCAATTTTGATTTCAAATTTTCAGATAAAATAATTGTTGCTCCCATATGCTCTATTTTATCAATAGCTTCCAGTTTCACTATTTCTTCATTTTCTAACTGTAACATTTTGTTGTTGAACATGGAACATTCTTTCAGAGTTGGCAACAAACATATGCCAGATTTCTTCTTGTTAATTTTCTTAAATATGTTCTCTGGAAGAATGTTTTCATTTGGGTACAAATTTGAAATTAATCGTGCATGTAAAGCTTCTTTCCCTTGCTGACTTACTTTTCCGATCCTTACATCTTGTAGAATATTTTTATAATCTTCATCATTTGCCTGCCGCATATTTTGAAGCAGTTCTGCATATTTAAAGTTTAACCATATATTAACGTTTCCAATGCTCCCTAAGCACTTCCTGGTATCTTCATGTGTGAGCATTTTGAACACAGGTTGTCCTTTCACTGGAGTCAACTGCAGAAGATCTCCAAAAACAATAATATGTTTTCCACCAAATAAGACATCATAGTCTGTTCTAAGAATTTCTTGCATTCTCAAATGCACAAAAGCAAGCATGATATATGACACCATGCTTACTTCATCAATGATAAGAAGTTTCATTTTCTTCAGGACTCTCGAAACTTCGGAACACGCATCTCCTGATAGCTTGTGATACTCCAATTTGTTATCATGCTCCACTGGTAGCATCAGTAAACGATGTAAAGTAATCCCTTTAATGTTATGTGCTGCCAGCCCAGTTGGAGCAGTAACAACACAAGACAGCTGTGATTCAGTCCTTTTCTGCAGATAAGTTGCAATGGCTTTAATCAGAAAACTTTTTCCAGTTCCCGCTTCTCCACTCACGTACAGTTGGACAGGCTTAAATGATGTACATGAGCACTCTTTTTTCTCATGACTGAATCCATGTTCAATCTGTTCTGTGACTTTGTCATATATCTGTTTATGCTCATGGTTAATTGTTTCACCAAATCTTCTAAGTTAACTTCATCATCTTGAGCTTGTTCCATAGCTCTTTCCACCTCATCCATGGCAGTAGCAGCTTCATTTTGGATAATTGGTCCTCCTAGTGGATCCTGACTCAATGAAGCAGAAACTCTGACTGCCTTGAGAACTGTCTCTCGCAATCTCTGCAGCAATTGTGGCTTCTTGCTCTATTTCTTCATTCAACATTTGCAGATAATTTGGAAAAACAGGACATTCTATGGTATCCTTCGTTGCATTAAAGGAGTCTTCATAACAGAGAAAATCTCCAAGAAGTTCCTCTTCTTCACACCATGGTTTAAACAGTTGCAAAAGAGCCAAATAATAAAATTCTCTTTTATTTGGATTATCACAACTCAATTTGCGATGATTAATCAAATGACCTTTTTTCTGTTTCACTAGACATCCTTCACATCCAATGACTCCTTATATTCCATTATTGATATCTTCGCTGATGTTCCTCTTATAAATATATCTCTGCAGAACTTCATAGAGACAAGCGTTCTCAAGGTGATGACTTCTATTTGGATAGTATGTATCCAACATGTTTGTCTTCAAAATATCTGTACTTTCTGGTTCTTTCTCCGCCAAATACTCGATCTCTTGTCAGATTTCAAAACTCGATTTCGTGTTGCAGCAAGACCTAGACTCACCCAAATGATGGTTCTAGATTTGGCATAGAGACTTGCTGACGACAATCGATCAGAACATTCATACGCTCCAATTTCTCGATGCGACAACATCTTCAGACTGTAACTGTATAATTTCTTGCTTAGACTCTTTTATGTGAAATGTCCTCTCACATTTCCTTTAGTTCTGTCTTTTCTTTTTTTGTGATGTAAGACATCACATATCGAGCCACAGCAATAGAGTTGTCAGCAACGAATTGAATATCCATGTTAGCATTCCACATTGACAAAATCACTGGGTTGTAGTCGGTGATGTACTTGGACTCTTCGTCTCTTTTTAAATTGTATGTATTTTTTGGTGATTTCCTTGTCACAGTATGTCGCAGAGAAGACATCAAATTATTTACTCTTCCTTTAGAAATCACTGGTCGTGGAAAGCTGAAACGACATTTTGTGTAGAACTTGTCCTTGTTTCTGAATTTTCGACAACAGTACTTTCCACAACGATGGGATTGAAAGCGTAAAACTTGTTGCCTTAAACTGTTTTCTTCCGTAGTTTTCGTAACAGCACATGTTGAATACTCTTCAATGAAACTCATCACTGTCTCATCCGAATCTGTTCCAAATTTGGGTGCATCTTTAATCCATAACAACATATGTATGTGAGGAGCACCTCTCGCTTGATACTCCTTTCTCCAAAAGAAATCCAAAACCTCTCCAAGGGGAGGATTTTTTATGTTGGTAATAAAAGACATCATAGCTTCAAATCTATGATTAAAATATCTGCATACATTCACTGGATCCAAAGAACACAGTTCTCCAGGTGTTTTGAATTCTATATTTTGTATTTTAGCATTGGCCTCTCGTAGTAATTGAAGTAAGTCCTCCCATGCATATTAGGCACAGCTAAGAGTGAGGAACCATGTAGGAGTTCCTAAGTTTCTTAGCATACATTTTGATTCCCCATGGAGACGGTACCAATACTCATTTGTACCACGCTGACATGCCATGAGATTGATTAGATGAGATTCTAAAATATTATCTTGCAGATTCACTTTCTCCATAAAGTCCCTCGCCGAAACATTTTGTAGATGTGCTCCACTTTTCAGAATATGGTTTACTGCATAAGAATGCCCAGAAAAGTCACTTTCATACAGTAGATGAAACAAATAGGGAATGCATTGACGAAACCTTGCATCTTCAGCATATAATCTTACAGTTCGATATTCAGATGCAGGAATTTGAAGTGGTCGATCGTCATATCGTCCACCTCGACCTGTTGGAAATAGCTGTGGAAAACAACGAGCTTCCAAACTTTCTTCCCACACACTAATGGGACTTCCTTTTGCTGTTTTCATTTGAAACAATTAAATTGCATTCCCCATTACTTCTTTGGAATGCAAAGGATGAACAGTATAATGTTCATATATTTCTTCACTTCTAGACACATCAACTTTTTCAATTTGGCCGCCTGAACAATCACTGTCTTCATCTGTAGCTGTTTCCTCTGCTGCAACACATACATCTTTGTAGTACTCATTGTTTTTGACTAAATACAACGTTGCCTTTTTGACTTTCCTAACATCCACTAAATCTTGCCAGATTTTTTTACTCTTTGTTGGAACCCCATTTAGTAGAATAACTAAAGGTTCCTCTTCTACTTTTTCTATACCAATTGTATCAATATTTTTTTTCAAATCTAGGAGCAAATAGACAACTCTTCCCTTTAATCCTCTCTGCAAATCTGTAGGAGGCAATTTCCCTATCTTAGGCTCCATACGAACAATTGCCTGAAAAGGATGGACACATTGAATCAAAATAGACTCATATGTATTTAAATCCATCAATTCACGGGGAATGTCTATCAACTCCAGATTATTATGAACAGCTCTAGCAGGCATTCTGTTTTGATTTAATTTGTCATAACAATATTTACAAATACGCTGATCAGAACTCAAATCAAAAGAATTCCCCACCCACAAATAAGTTGCTAAATCTTTCCACTCATAATTATCCATCTTTTCACTTTTTGCATATAAATCAACTAACCTAGTCTGAATCTTATAATGAGTCCGTCGACAACACACACAAGTAAAATTCGGCCTTTCACTTGATTTCACCTTAAACCTGGTAATTTCCTTCTCAAACTTTTCTGTATTTAAAATCTGTACATTGTCTTCCACATTACCTTGAATTGCTGTCTCAATTTCTACACTGTCCTCTTGCTCACGAAAATAACAAATCTCAATTTCTTCACAAATCTTCTTCACATCTAATTCTGTTCCATGCAAAAGAGCACTGTTAAATTGTTTAAGCTTAAGTGCTGGACTTTTTGCATAATACAACATTCTCACTAATTTCCTCATTTTGGTATGATGCACTGCTAACATCCTAAAATGATGAAAAACAATCTGACAGACTTTTCTAGAAAGACAAGCCAGTGAATGGCCTTGCAAACCTGTGATTCCTCTCACTCTGCAAGGATATAAGTCTTGCAACAACTTCACTTTCTGCTGTATACTTTTTTTACTATATGTACGTAAGAAATTACAAAACAAATCAATTGATTCCTGTCGCACACTACAAATACTACTACACTTCCAAGTGTACACTGGACCCTTAGTACGTCTCCCTAAAACTCCATCAGATAACACCTCTTCTGGTTCTCTAGGCACAAGTTTCTCTTTTTCAATCGGACAACCGTCTTTCACTTCATACGCTCGATCACTGGTGTCAACTGCATGCACTAAATCATTCTCCGGGAAGTAACTCTCCTCATTAAAAAATGGCTCACAACTTGAACTGTGCATCCATTCTCCAGAAAAAACTTTACAAAAATTAGTCCGATTAATTACTCTTTTCCATCTATTGTTTGATTTGAAAACATCAATTGTCTTGTTAAGTGTCCTAATTCTATTGATTATTAAAATAAATAATTTTTTCTTAACTTCAAAAGCCTGATCAACAATCTTCTCTACACTTTTCTTTTTCTTATAAAAAGCAGGTCTCTGTTTACCTTTCCTAATGTTTTTTAACAAATTTAAAACCACTCTATTGCGAAACATTAGTCTACGAATGTCTCTAAACTGATTCTGCCTTCTATTCCTATACATATTATTCTCTCCTGCTCCAGTTTTAGGATTCTTTGAAGTTCTCTCCTTCCTTTTCAATTTTACTCTCTCATTTTCTTTTTTCTACATGGTGTCCATTATTTTTTCTGGATGTACATATGTTGCGTAAAAAAGACTTAGTTGTCTTACCAGGAGCTTTGTTCCTGTTTTTTGAAGTATCTGTTGTGGAAGAATGCTGTAATTCCGTTGCTGTTTTTGATTTTGCCCGGTTACGTTGTTTCTTTGTCCTTTCCTTTGTGAGCATCTTTGCTTTTTCTTCAAATAACGATTTCAATCTGTGTTAAAGAAAAACAGTAGCACATTATAGACCACTATTACCAAACAACAAAGCAATGACAAAAAGCAAACGATCAATACAGGATTTCAGATCAGGTGAGGATTCTCCAGTGGTGCACAAAAGTTGAGGCCTGTATTAAAAAATACAGTGGAAGACAGCTCTGTCCACAACTACAAAGAAGATCAGACCTATGTCTAACTCCACTGCACTCTTATACACAGGCTTCACCACCTATGCTTCCCAAAAAATATTGAGTTATATAGTTATATAGAATTGTATTTTATAAAATTGTGAAGCTCCATGAGAAAGCGTTTGCCTCAGTCTTATTCCTGTTGTGAGGCAGGTGCAAGATTTTGCCTCAGTCTTATCCCTGCTGTGAGGCAGATGATTGTAAATAGGATCTGTGCTGTGTTTCCTAAATGTGATGTCAAAAACGATTTTGGAGAAAATGATTGGTTTTTACATTTTTGATTATAATGTGGCGCAGAGGTTTAAAAAGTGACGCATCTACCTACATGCATCAATTTTTAAACATGGAGCAAAAAGGTACTTGTTTGGGTTTTCCTGGGGAGCGTAGTTGGTGAAGCTTGTGTCTAAGAGTGCAGTGGACTAGGCTTCATGAAGCATATACCTGTCTGCATTCTTAGACGCAGGTGTCAATTTGACTCTTTACAGTGATGTTAGCTGTGTTTTAAATCAGTGTAGGAAGCATATTGAGTTTGTTTGCATAGAGGAATTGTATTTTGTAAAATTGTGAAGCTCCATGTGAAAGCGTTTGCCTCAGTCTTATTCCTGTTGTGAGGCAGGTGCAAGATTTTGCCTCAGTCTTATCCCTGTTGTGAGGCAGATGATTGTAAATATGATCTGTGCTGTCTTTCCTAAATTTGATGTCAAAAACGATTTTGGGGAAAATAAATGGATTTTACATTTTTGAGTATAATGTGGCACAAAGGTTTAAAAAATGACGCATACATGCGTCACTTTTTAAATATGGGGAAAAAAGGTACATGTGTGGGCTTTCCTGGTAAGCCTAGGTGGTTAGGATTGTACACAGGTAACATCATTGTAAAGAGTCAAATGTATTTCTATTAAACATGCACACATTCTTTATTCCTTTTAAAAAAATGTAAAAACTATTATTTATTTTCCCCAAAATCGTTTTTTACATCACATTTACAAAACACAGCACAGGTCCTATGTAGAAGCATTCCATGTCACGACTAAAAATTCACAATTTTACAAAATACAATTAACGCTTTCACATGAAGCTTCACAATTTTACAAAATACAATTCCTCTATGCAAACAAACTCAATATGCTTCCTACACTGTTTTAAAACACAGCTAACATCATTGTAAAGAGTCAAATTGACACCTGTGTCTAAGAATGCAGACAGGGATATGCTTCATGAAGCCTAGTCCACTGCACACTTAGATACAATCCTCACCACCTAGGCTCCCCAGGAAAGCCCAAACATGTACCTTTTTTCCCCATATTTAAAAAGTGACGCATGTATGCGTCATTTTTTAAACCTTTGCGCCACATTATACTCAAAAATGTAAAATCCATTTATTTTCCCCAAAATGGTTTTTGACATCACATTTAGGAAATACAGCACAGATCATATTTACAACCATCTGCCTCACAGCAGGGATAAGACTGAGGCAAAATCTTGCACATGAAGCTTCACAATTTTACAAAATACAATTCCTCTATGCAAACAAACTCAATATGCTTTCTACACTGAGTTAACACAGCTAACATCATTGTAAAGAGTCAAATGTATTTCTATTAAACATGCACACATTCTTTATTCCCTTTAAAAAATGTAAAAACTATTTTTTTCCCCAAAATCATTTTTTACATCACATTTACAAAACACAGCACAGGTCCTACGTATAAGCATTCCATGTCACGACTAAAAATTCACAATTTTACAAAATACAATTACTCTATGCAGTAAAAACTTTTTACCAAGCATTATCAAAAAGCATGACACAAAGCAACATGTAAAGACCACAATTTCCTTCCAAATCTTCTCCATAGAGTATACAAGTCTCTATGTATATTAAATGAATCATAACTCACCTTTACAAATATTTTAGGAGATTAAGAACAGTGTCAGATACACACACCAATATTTCTTTAGCAGAGCAAAAGATGTGTTCTCCAGACACTGCAAACCATAAAGGCACAGAAAACCTCTAATTCTACACAGATATCCCTTTTTGTTAACCAATTAAAACTCTTCCCTCTCTATTTTCAAACCAACACCCTTCCCCCCCTCTGCCCTTTCTACCTGTTACCATAGCAACTTCCTCCTCACTGAGCTCCCAGGGTTAAAAGTTTATTCTACAATGTTGCAAATCACCTCTGCAAGGATGTTTGACCTGCAAATACACCAGCTTATCTGGTGTAAGGTTTCTTTAAATAACATTTTTTTAACCATTCAAATTACTTCTTACACAGAACACAACCATACACCCTAACTTTCAGTTTTCACCTATCTCATTCTACCAATCATTGCTTGTGATTCAAGAGCACTGAAACTCCACAGGTTTTTTTTTGCAAACTCCTATTATTCCAACTGCCATTTCTTTTCTACACTTCATCTAACTGCACCAGAATCTCCTCTGACCATGTATTCTGTCTGGATTATTGGACATAGCTATATCCACTGGGCTCAAAGGTATGATAGTACCAGAAATTTACACAACCTTGATTTATCAAACGTGAACATAAAATGGATTGGCCACAGAGGATTAAAATGTCACCAATTGATTCCATTGGTGAAAACCTTTTTGCATTTGCCACACCCTGACCTGTTAATTGTGCACTGTGGAGGAAATGACTTGGGCACTTTGACTGGGGTAGGTCTGGAAATGCTTTTAAAGGACACCTTTGAGCAATTGATGGCACTTTTTCCACAAACTGCCTTGGTATATTTCAATATATGCCAAAGGCAGAAATGGAAGTGGTCCAACCAATTTTGTCCACAATTTGAAAAAGCACGGAAACATGTGAATAAATCTGTTTCTGCTTACATGAGAGACTATGGAATGGGTTCAATATACAACAACTTGCGTTACAACATGCAAGATATTTACAGAGAAGATGGTGTGCACTTCTCAGATGAAGGGAATAGAATATTCCTCCTGAATTTAAGACTGTGCATTGGTACCTACTTGTAGGGACCTAAATCAGCCACAGAACCCAAAAGCCCTTTTCAGGGCTACCCTATCTCTGATCACTCCAAATGATTATCTTTTTCTAACTTTTTTCACTATTAGTACGCTCCCCGGTACGCTTCCCGGTGCGCGTACCGGGCGCTCCCCCCGCGAAAAATAAAAACTTTTTTTTTCTTGTTTGCCTATTTCGGCCTCCTAAGACCCCCTCAGAAAACCTAGAGGGTCAAGCAGTGCATATGATGCCCCTTTATACCCATTCCCAATGTTGTTTGTCCTCCATTTTCTGTCTGAAATCTACAGAAACACAAAATGGAGGACTCCCGTAGCGCTGCCGGTACGCGTACCGGAGCGCATACCGGGAAGCGCTCCCCTAAAAAATTTCGAAAGTTAATTTACCTAAAAATCACTGGAGACACTTTCACCAAATATAGAATAGCTCATACTACATACCAGTCCCTACCATTTTCCCAAATAAAGTGGAGTCCATTGAGCCATTTGGCCTGTAGCCCTGTCTAAATATCCTGAGGTAAATTACATAACAAAAACACATCTGAAGTGTTAGAATTGACAACCAATTAAAATGTTACTTTCATTTTCTATTTTTTTTTCCTGACATTTGATTGGTTATGTACATGAATATAAATGAAAAATGAGAGGGAAACACGGCCATTTTGACTACAACTACCTGAGGTACATCTTGAAAGGATTTTCGCATTTTGTCTTCTTCACCTCTCTGTAAAGTAAGTTGATAATTTGTAAGGGTCACTTTAAGTTATTTTTTAAAAACATTTTCTGATAGTTATTTACTGTCCCTCTGCTATAGGTATAGATAGAGATAGGCTCCTCTGTTATATTTATAAATTGACTTAGGCTTCTCTGCTATAATTATGAATTTACTTACGCTTCTTCACAGGCACTTTTTAATATTTCTACTTCCTGCCTGTTACCATACATTGCCCAAAGTTAACTTCACTATTAAAAAATCAAAACTACCTGTCTAAACTTAAACCCAACAGTGCCATATTTCTACTGATTTTTCTTTATGCAAATTTCAGCACAAAAATGGAAGGAGAACAGAACATTTCCTTTGAAATTGTCCTAGAGATGAACAATGAGGAAATCATTGAACCCATTGACTTGGAATTCATGGATGAATCACGGGACCATGAACTTCTACAATGTGTAGAATCTGTGGATTTGTTAATTCAATATGAGGACGTTTCTGACAGTCAAATGTTGGAAGTTATGTTCACTCAACAAGAGAACATTTCGGACAGTCAAATGTTAGACGTTCTATTAAATTTTGAAAAAGAATCAGAAAAATAAATTTATATTTAATAATCAAAAATTGTTCGAGACAATATTCATTATTATATGTAATTCATAAACTAGTATCAAATTGATTATAATATAAAGTCAGACTTATAGTATACTGTGCAACGTATTTGTGTTACATAGTAATTTTGCTCATAGTTACTTCCTTTCTCCCACTATATTATCTCCAATGTGTATTTGACATCTCTTTTTCATCTCCTGCCTCCATGTTGTTTCTGCTTCCCTGACAGACTATGGTATAGATTCCATATACTTACTGTTTTCTTTTTTTGTTTCTTTTCTCATTTTCGCTGTGTTGTGTTATTTTTACTCTGAGTTGCAGGTGGAAAGCGCCGGGACACTCATTTCGAGTAGCCGTGCGCTATATAAAAGTCACATAACATAACATAACATAACATATACCACAATAACTTCTGTAACAACATGCAAATTATCTACAGAGGAGACGGTGTACATTGACTTTAAGACTCAGCATTGGTACCTACATGTTGGTACTTAAAACACCCAAACAACACAACAACTCTATTCAGAGATACCCTACCTCTAAGCACTTTAAATTATTATTTTAGTGTTTCACTGAGTTTTCCCCATGTGTAGGCGTGGGGGAGGTGTGTGTGGGGGATGTGTGGGGGGTGTCTGTGAGGTGTGTATGTGTGTGTGTGTGTGTGTCTGGGGGGATGAGGTGTATAGGTGTGTGGGGTATGTGGATGTGGGTGGGGATATGGGTATGTAAGGTGGGTGTGTGGGTGTGAGTGTGTGGGGTGTTTGGGTGTAGGTGGGAGTGTAGGTGTGTGAGGTGTGTGTGGGGTGTGTGTGGGTGTGGGAGGTATGTGTGTAGGATGTGTATGTATGTGTGGGATGTGTGGATGTGTCTGTGAGTTGTCTCTGTGTATGTGGGGGGGGATGTGTGTGTGGGATGTGTGGGGGGTGTCTGTGAGATATCTGTGTGTGTGTGCATGTGTGTGTGTGTGTGGTGGAAGGGGGTGAGGTGTGTGTTTGAGTGTGGGTGTGTGGGATGTGGGTGTGGGTGTGGATGTGTAAGGTGTCGATGTGGGGGTGTGGGGTGTTTGAGTGTGGGTGGAGGTGTGCGTGTGTGAAGTGTGTGTGGGGAGTGTGTGGGTGTGTGGGTATGGGGTTGTGTGCATGTGGGTGTGTGTGGAACACACTTGTAGGTACCTAAAATAGCCACAGAACCCAAAAGCTCTTTTCAGAGCTACCCTACCTGTAATCACTCAAAATGATTATTCTACACTATTATTTTCACTATTTTTCACCTAAGTACGCTTCCTGGTACGCTCCCCGGTGCGCGTACCGTGCGCTCCCCTCGCGAAAATTGAAAAAAAAAATGTTTTTTGTCCCACGGGACCCTTTTATGGCCCCCACATCAAACCTAGGGGGTCACGGGGGGTGTACCCTGCCCCCTTTTGCTCATTTCCCCCTTTGATTTTTGCCACCTCTTGTATCTCAATCCTACCAAGACACAAGATGGCGGGCGCTGCTGACTGTTTCGAAGGTTTACAGACACCCGAGAACCAATCAGCTTGCCGTGCGCAAGTAGCGTGGCGCGCCCGGAGCGCTCCCCGGTACGCGCTCCGGGGCGCGCTTACAGATATATACATTTTTTTAAACCTAAATTACTCAAAATCCTCTGGAGCACATATCTTGAGACATAGCAAAGGCACATCGGACTACAACTCCCTACAATTTTGCCAAGTTTGGTGAAAATCCATTCAGCCGTTCGAGCTAAAAGTGCGACAGACCGCCCTACGGAAATTAACATGGGGAAAACATGTTTTGGGACCCCCTTTTATCTCGGCCCCCGCTTGACGAATCCCCCCACACTTCCAGGGAAGGAGCGGAGCGCCGCGAGGCAAAGTTGCTGGAAAATTCAGCCTGATTGCCCAACCGGCGCCAAAGGTATTCCAAATAGAATGTTGCGATTTCCCTATGGAAATCGATCCTAACTATATATACCTACTGGCGACCGCTAGTAGGTAATATATATATATATATATATATATATTTATATATATATATATTCACTGAAAAAACCATAGGTTATAGACCATATATAGTTAGGGATTAGCATTTAAAAAACCTTATTTTACTCACACAAAACCATTGAAATTCCATATATAGTTAGTTGTACTAACTATATATCACGCACCCGCAATCCACTGCTGATGATGTCACATATTACATCATTCATGACATGGTCAGTGACATCACTGATGACATCACTGATGACATCTCAAATGACATCACTGATGATATCACTGATGACATCTCAAATGACATCACTGATGACATCACTGATGACATCTCAAATGACATCACTGATGACATCACTGATGACAAAATCCAGTGACTGTATTTTTCTGTAAAGTTAAAATATGTCTTACATATTTATGAATGAGTCGATGTATAAGTGTCTGGACGAAGGATTTAGTAGGTGCATGACTGAATGTATGAGTGAGTGATTAAATGTGTCTCACTGAGTGCATGGGTTAGTGACTAAACTGTCTTAATTTGTGCATCATTATGTCTGTTGTTCTGTAAACTGCTGCATGTGTTGATCAGTAGCTATATGAGTAACTATATGGGTTATTGATTGGTTGCCCAAGCATTTGTATGGGAGACTGAGTGTGTGTGTGGGTGGCTGGGAAGTGTATGACTCTGTGCATAGATGTATGGGTTCAAAAGTGCATGTTGGAAACAGCTGTATGGGCGGTTGACTGTGTGCATGACTGTATTGGTGAGTGAATAGATATCTCAGTGCTACATGTCAAATTAAGTACATATGTAAAATACAATACATGTGAGAGTTGACATATATAAATAACTGTGCATAAGAGCCAGTGAATGTGTGAGTGGCTGTATGGATCATTGTGAATTTGTATCCAGGATTGTATAAGTGAGTAAATATGTTTTAGTATATGTTTGAATAAGTAAGGTGTGTTTAACTGTATAGTTAAGGAAATGGAGGTGTGATTGATTGTTTGCATGACTGTCTAGGTGTGTGTGTAACTTCATGGATGAGTGACAATCTGTGAGTCTGTGTTTACACTGAGTGTATCTAAGGTTATATTAGAGTCTGAAGAGGTTCATCGTATTATCACATGAATGATTTTATCAGTGATGTCATCAGTAATGTCATTTGAGATGTCATCAGTGATGTCATCAGTGATGTCATTTGAGATGTCATCAGTGATGTCATCAGTGATGTCATTTGAGATGTCATCAGCGATGTCATCAGTGATGTCACTGACCATGTCATGAATGATGTAATATGTGACATCATCAGCAGTGGATTGCGGGTGCGTGATATATAGTTAGTACAACTAACTATATATGGAATTTCAATGGTTTTGTGTGAGTAAAATAAGGTTTTTTAAATGCTAATCCCTAACTATATATGGTCTATAACCTATGGTTTTTTCAGTGAATTTTCAAGGTTTTGTAAATGCTAATTCCTAACTATATATGGTCCATAACCTATGGTTTTTTCAGTGAATTTCATTGGTTTTTTAATAGCTAATATCAAAACCTTTACAATGTATTATTCTTTAAATAGAAAAATATTTTTTACATGTTTTTAATACAATTTTTTTTTTACTTTTTTTTTTGTTTCGCTCCCGGTACGCGTACCGGTTAGCTTCCCGTTAGCTCAATCCGGAGGCGCGACCCGGTACGCGAACCGGTAAACGTTCCTTTTGCGCACCTCTCGCGTTACAAAACAACATCGTGACGCGTCGCGTCAGCATGACGTTTCGCGTTCTCGCGTAATACGTCATATTACGTGCTACGTTCGCGTACCCGGAAGCGCAGCGGTACGCGAACCGGAAGCGATCCGCGGCGCGGCGCCGACCGCGTAACGTAAACACAGCAGGTCATGTGACTCGGTAATAACACTTTTCATTGGTTCATTTCACTTTTGGTTTCCTAATGATGTAATACTAGGTCATGTGATCTAAAATGAACACTTTTCATTGGTTTAGAACTTTTGTTTTTCCCAAATGATGAAAACCCCTCCTTCTTTCCTCACTCTGACTTTCATCTTGGTGAGAGAAAGACCCTTTATTTAGACTTTGAGATGGCTTCATTAGTAGCTTCAGCTGGTGCTAACCCACCACCTCCACCAAATCCAAGAAAGAGAGGACCACCTGCAGAAGTAATTTTGCAAGAAGAGGAAGAACAGGAAGAGGAGGAAGAGGAGGAAGAGCCTGAGTTTTTGCCAGAGGAGCCCAGGAGGTACAATCGAAAGGAGAATTACATCTGGCAATTCTATAGAATTCCTGAGGGGCAAAAAAAAGTGAATGCACGCTACGTGTTTTGCCGTATATGCGGTGATAGATTGTCAAGGGGAACTGATAAAAAATACAGTTACGGCAATCACACTATGCATCGGCATATGAGTAGGTGGCACCCAAATAATTATAGTGCTGCCCAGCTACGTGACGAACAACAAAATCCCCTCCCAATGGCAAGAAGATCGGTTGTTCCAGAGGTGTCGGGACCAGAGGCGAGGGAGATGATCGCAAACATCCAAATGTTGTTTGGGCACGTAAAGCAAGTGTGCGTGGAATGTGGCGCTTTCATCTGCTACAGGGAAAGTAGCATCAGTTTGATTTTGCGAGCTATTCAAAATCATGTTAATGTTTGTCCGAGACGCCCCAAAAAATAAATTCTTTTTTTTGTTGCTCCTATTGAGCCCTTTACAATGGATCGTTTTTGTTTCCCCCCCCCCAAAAAAACCAAAATTTTTTTAAAAACGTTCAGAAAATACTAAAAAAGTAAAAAAATGTTCAAAAAATACTAACAAAAATATAAAACAACAAAAACATTAAAAAAAAAGTTCTTTTCAGAACTAACTCCCCATTATAAAAAAATTGGTAGAATATTTGGAACTCTGCCAACCTCTATTTCTCTTAGTTCGCTCCCGGAGCGCTACCCGGTACGCGTACCGGAAGCTAACCAAAAAAAATATTTTTTAAAAAAAAGAACAGTAAGTATAAGGTAAGCAAACAGACAGTTATGTGAAAAGAAAGACAGCGTTAGGGAGTAAACAAGAGATACTGTTACCTACAATCCACTGCTGATGATGTCACATATTACATCATTCATGACATGGTCAGTAACATCAACAGCAGTGGATTGTAGGTAACAGTATCCTTAGTTTACTCCCTATAGCTGTCTTTCTTTTAACATAACTGTCTGTTTCCTTCCCTTATAGTTACTGTTCTTTTTTTTAAAAAATTTTTATGATCAGTCATAAACAGTGACATTAATAGAAACAGAGAGAGTGAACAAGAGTGAAGAACTATGGTCCTCCTCAGCCACCCTCAGAAAACCAAGGGGGTCAAGATACATCTACCGTGCCCCCTTCTACCCATTCTGAACATTATTTGCCCTCCATCTTGTATCTTGATTCGACCGAAACACAAAATGGTGGACTCCCATAACGCTGCTGGTTTGCGAACCGGGCAACTTCCCGGGAAGCGGTCCAAAAAAAAAGGTGGGAAAGTAATTCACAGACACTAAGAGTAATAGAGATGGAGTGAGTGAACAAGACTGAGGAACTATGAGAACAGAGGGACTGAGAAAAAGAGTGGAAGGAGTTGAGTAAGTAGGTAATAGAGAAAGGAATGAGGAAAGTAGCAAAGGCAGGAAACTGAGGATTAAAGAAGTGAAGCAGTGGATCTAATAGTAGGTGAATGTGATAGAAATGTAACGAAAAGAGTACAACTATTTACCTTGTAATTGCCGTTAAATTAATCACATTTTATTTTTATACTTTCAATCTGTGAAAGAGAGAACCAACATTTGAAAAATATTAAAACATGTATTTAAAAATTACAAAAGACAAGGGAAAATATTGAAGGACAAATAGTTTTTCAACAACTTTGACACTGACAGAAGCTTCGGCTTCTCCAGGTCCTCTACACAATCCTAAAGATATACATTTTAAACTAACAGTATCTTGATGCAGATGAAGTGAGGCCTATCTTAAAACATGGTGCATCTTTTGCATTGCTCTTGTTTCAGAAAAGTGTCGCTTCAGGATGCCAATAACATGTCTCCTATCCAGAGATTTGTTTGAGGTGAGGCCTACTCAGAGTTCAAGATGAGATTTACACTTGTTGAAGTGTACAGAGGAGATAATATCTGTGAAAGTCTACCAATGAAGTGAGTCATGTCCACTGCACTCTTCAACAAAGTAGAAACCTCCTATGTTTCCCTGGACAGACCTAAACTTGATCTGCACAATGTGATTCATAATGATAGGAAACACAGGTGATGTAATTGAAATATGTGCAATTTATTTTGCTCATTTCACAATCACATCACTTGTGTTTCCTTTGCTTAGGTATCTCATTGTACAGATGTAGTCCAGCATATGAAAGAATACGTAGAAGTGCAGCACTGCATGCAATAAATTTAACACTTACAGAAAACTCACCTTCTCCATGCCTCCTACACAGTTCTACATATACATCATAAATGCAAACAGTACAGAATTAATTATACATGTTAAATGGTTTATTTTTGCTGTTCTCAGAATGTATCAAAATTCACTAAAAACAGTGACTTGAAGGTATTCATCATGTAACAGCGGGGAAAAAAAAACACAATCAAAATGATTGTGTTTAAAAAACCCATACAACATCAGAAATTAAAATTCAGAACTCCTTAAAGTTAACTTACTTTCCATGACGTCCAAGGATGTCCTATGAACAGCTTACACTCTTTTGTGCTGTTATTACTTTCAGCCCGCCACTTTCTGAAAGAAAACCTCCATCGTTTTTAAAAACACGTTACATGCAATAAATGACTTCTTGCTCTCTACCACTATTTTCCACAAGGCCAAATCTAGTCAGAGATATTTATAACTCTTGGATTTCTTGTAAGCCAATCCCATCATTTGGCATTTCCGCAACTTTCACAATTAAAATGTTGAAGATCATTTTCACAATCCTGGAATAGTAATATCTTCCCCTTCTTGCTCAGTCATGTTCTACATTTCCTTTGACACTGATACTGCTTAATATGAAGCAGACTTACACTACCTCTATGAGTACTACAATTATTTAATTCTCTACATCACTTTTAATCACAAAGCAATGTAAAACAGTAGACAGCATTGCAGACTTACATTCCCTCTACTCCATGTTTTGATTGGCTGCTTCAATTAGCTTATGAAAAGAAACAGTTTTTCTGAACTCATTCAAAGTGCACATATATCTCCATGATGTCCAGTCCTATGATTAGAAGTTATGTCTCTGAACTACACTTATCCTCAAGGCCAAATTGTGTAGGAGCCATTAGAACTTCTTGAAATTCCACAGAGCACATCCCGAGATTATTTCCCTAAAATTTTGGTTTTAAAAACACCAGGTAAGAGTTTTTAAGGTCATACGGCAATTTGTTTTTGAAAATTAAAACAGAATCATTGCAGAATGACCAGCCATTTCTAGACTTTAAATAAGCTGTGTAATGTCCTGATGTTATTGAAAGGCCGTCATGATATATAATTGCTGTAGTTACAAAAGTCCTTCCTGATATTGACAACTGCGAAGCTACAAAATTTTTTATTAAAGTTGTCAATTTTGTTCCATCAGGCCTACATCGTTGGAACATTAAAATGACGTACTGGCCATATGTTTGTATAAATAATGTGGACATCATTTCAGATTTACATTGGCTACACTCCATGTTGTGATTAGCAGCTTTTACTAGCTTATTAAAGGAGACTGATTTACTGTCTGGCAAAGTTAAATATATAAATCTTTCTGAGTCTACACTAGTAGTACTTGATACCATACAGTTCTCGCAGTCATGCTGCCATTGATAAGAAAGCCCAAACAGCTGATCTACATCTACACCTTCAGCATGTAATACATCAAGCATATACATTAAAAACTCCTGACAATCTTGCTGAATATTTTGAGAGAATTGTGTTTGGCCTGAACATCTATCTAACAGATTTCTAATTTCAGACACACTTTCTATGTTTCTTCTATCAGTGGTACATTTCTCTAACACAGAATTTAACAAACTGCAAAATCTTTGATCAGAATTGACCACAATCTCTTCTTTTACATTTTTTAGAGAAAACAAAACATTAATTACTACATTAGCATAGCAGTTGACACCAGAACTGTTTTCAAACTGAAAACCAACAACATCTTCAACAGAATCCTCTTTGTTTCTGCTTGTAATTTTAGGTTCATTCACTTTTTGTCTTTTTGCTACAACCTCCCCAGTATTGTTCTCATTTCTTCGTTTCCGGCCTACCAGACGTTTCTCAAACAAAGGAAACTGAGGCAAATGTGGCGCATACTCTCTTCTTAACCTATTGTATTCCTTAACACAATCTAGATCTGCACAAATGTTTCTGACATCACACTCAATCAAGTACAATCCCGATAAAGTTCTAACTCGTGACAATGCCACATATGCCATACCCTCCTTGAACACAGAACTGCCAATATTCACCAATGCACTGTCTACACTTAAACCTTGCGATTTATGGATTGTCACCGCATATGCCAAGCAAACAGGGAACTGCTTACGGCGAACATATAAGTCTTTTACAAGCAAAAATCTAGCAGAACAACGAGCAATTAGCTGTACTTCCTCAATGCCATCAAATTTAATTTTTAAAAATTCAATTCCATCTCTATTTCTGTATTTCACAAAATCAACAACATTACCCATTGATCCATTTACCAGACCTCTTTCAACATGTAAATTCCTTCTTAAAATTATACGGCAGTTCAAGCACACATTCAGAGTCTTTTCAAAACCTGCAGTTTTAGATATACTCTTCTCTAATGAATCCAATTTAGTTTTCAGATTCTCAGACAAAATAATTGTTGATCCCATATGCTCTACTCTATCAATAGCTTCCAGTTTCACAATCTCTTGCTTTTCTAAATGCAACATTTTGTTGTTAAATTTGGCACATTCTGCAAGAGTTGGCATCAAACATATTCCAGATTTCTTTTCAGTAATTTTCTGAAAAATATTCTCAGGCACAACATCTTGTTCTGGATATAAATTTGACAGTAATCGTGCATTTAAAACTTCTTTCCCATGCTCAGTCACTTTTCCAATTCTAACATCTTGTAGAACAGTCTTGTAAACTTCATCCTTCGCCTGACGCATATTTTCATGCAGTTCAGCATAATTGAAGTTTAACCATATATTGACGTTGCCAATGCTGCCTAGGCACTTCCTGGTATCTTCATGCGTGAGCATTTTGAACACAGGTTGCCCTTTCACTGGTGTCAGCTGCAGAAGATCTCCGAAAACAATGATGTGTTTGCCACCAAATAACACATCATACTCTGTTTTGAGAACTTCTTGCATCCTCAAATGCACAAAGGCAAGCATGACATTGGAAACCATGCTTACTTCGTCAATGATAAGAAGTTTCATTTTCCTCAAGATTCTTGAAACTTCAAAACAAGCATCTCCAGATAGCTTGTGATATTCTAATTTGTTGTCATGCTCCACTGGCAGCATCAGTAAACGATGTAAAGTAATCCCTTTAATATTATGTGCTGCCAGTCCAGTTGGAGCAGTGACAACACAAGACAGCGATGACTCTGTCCTTTCCTGCAAATAGCATGAAATTGCTTTAATGAGGAAACTTTTTCCAGTTCCCGCTTCTCCACTCACGTACAGTCGGACAGGCTTCAACGACGTACATGAGCACTCTTTCTTATCATGACTTAATCCATGATCAATTTGCATGGTAACTTCGTCATATATTTTCCTCTGCTCAACGTTGAGTTGCCTTTCCAACTCTTCTAAGTTAACCGCATCCTCTTGAGCATGTGCCATGGCTCTTTCCACTTCATTCATAGCAGTGGCAGCTTCATTTTCAATAAGAGGTCCTCCTAGTGGATCCTGACTCAATGAAGCAGAACTTTGACTGTCCTGAGAACTGTCTCTGGCAATCTCGGCTGCAATCGTTGCTTCCTGCTCAATTTCCGCATTCAACATTTCTACATATTTGGGAAAAGCAGGACATTCTATGGTCTCCTTGGCGGCATTGAAAGAGTCTTCGTAACAGAGGAAATCTCCAAGCAGTTCCTCTTCTGCACGCCAAGGCTTGAAAAGTCGCAAAAGTGCTAAATAGAAAAACTCCTTTTTTTCAGGAGATTCGCCACTCAATTTTCGATGGTTTATCAAGTGGCATTTTCTTTGCTTGACCAGACATCCCTCACTTCCTATTACAGCATACACTCCTTTCTCAGTATCTTCTTTGATGTTTTGCAGAACCTCATACAGACAAACATTCTCTAGGTGACTGCTTCGATTTGGATAATATGTATCCAACATGTTTGTCTTCAAAATGTCGGTACTGTTTGGCTCCTTTTCCGCCAAATACTCAATTTCCCGCACAGGTTTGAGAACTCGATTACGCGTTGCAGCAAGACCAAGACTCGCCCAAACGATACTCCTGGACTTGGCATAGAGACTTGCTGAAGACAACCGGTCAGAACATTCGTACGCTCCGATTTCTCGATGCGACAACATCTTCAGACTGAAACTGTACAACTTCTTGCTGAGGCTCTTTTCATGGGAAATGTCCTCCCACATATCCTTCAATTCTGTCTTCTCTTTTTTGGTGATGTAAGACGTCACATACCGAGCCACAGCCATACAGTTATCAGCCACAAACTGTATATCCATGTTAGCATTCCACATGGACAAAATCACCGGGTTGTAGTCGTTGATGTACTTGGACTCTTCATTCCTCTTCAAATTGTATGTGTTTTTAGGTGATTTCTTCATCACATTATGTCGCAGCGAAGACATCAAACTGTTTACTCTTCCTTTAGAAATCACCGGTCGTGGAAAGCCGAAACGACATTTGGTGTAGAACTTGTCTTTGTTTCGGAATTTACGACGGCAGTACTTTCCACATCGATGGCTTTGGAAACGCAGAACTTTTTCTCTTAGGCTTTTCTTCTCCTTTGCGTTTGGAACAGCACACGTAGAATACTGTTGGATGAAACTCATCACTGAGTCTTCTGGATCCGTTCCAAATTTAGGTGCATCCTTGATCCACAGCAACATATGTATATAAGGAGCACCTCTTGCTTGGTACTCCTTTCTCCAGAAGAAATCCAACACCTCTCCAAGAGGTGGATTCTTCTTATTCATGATGAAAGACATCATAGCTTCAAATCTATGATTGAAGTACCTACATACATTGACTGGATCCAAAGAGCACAGTTCTCCGGGTGTCTTGAATTCGATGTTATCTACGTTAGCATTTGCCTCTCGTAGAAATTGAAGTAAGTCTTCCCAGCCATACTCGGCACAACTCAGAGTGAGGAACCATGTGGGAGTACCTAAGTTCCTCAGCATACATTTTAAATCACCATGACGACGGTACCAGTACTCATTAGTACCACGCTGACACGCCATGAGATTAATCAGGTGAGAATCCAAAATACTATCTTGGACATTCACTTTATCCATAAAATCACTTGCCGAGATGTTTTGCATGTGTATACCACTTTTCAAGATGTGGTTCACTGCATATGACAGTCCAGACAGATCGCTTTCAAACAGGAGATGAAACAAATAAGGAATGCATTGTCGAAACCTAGCATCTCCTGCATACAATCGCAAAGTCCGGTATTCAGAAGCAGGAATTTGATGAGGTCGCTCATCATATCTTCCTCCCTGACCTGTTGGAAAAAGCTGTGGGAAACACCGAGCTTCCAAACTTTCCTCCCAAACACTAATGGGACTCCCTTTGGCTTGTTTCATTTGAAACAACTCAATAGCATTCCCCATGACTTCCTTGGAATGCAAAGGATGAACACTATAATGTTCATATATTTCCTCACTAGTAGAGGGTTCTACTTTCTCAATTTGACCAGCACACAAATCGCTATCCTCTTCCTCACTTACTTCCTCTTCTGCAACATATACATTCTTATAGTATTTATTATTTTTTTTCAAATACAATGTTGCCTTTTTAACTTTCCTAACATCTACTAAATCTTGCCATATTTTCTTATTCTTTGTCGGAACCCCATTAACTAAGATAACCAGAGGTTCCTCTTCCACTTTTTCTACTCCAATTGTGTTAATGTTTTTCTTCAAATCTAGAGGCAAATAAACAACTCTTCCCTTTAATCCTCTCTGTAAATCTGATGGAGGCAATTTCCCTGTCTTTGGCTCCATTCTTACAATAGCCTGAAAGGGATGGATACTTTGAATCAAAATAGATTCATAAGTATTTAAGTCCTTCAATTCAGAAGGAATCTCAACCAATTCCAGATTATTATGAACTGCTCTAGCAGGCATCTGGTTTTGTTTTAATTTGTTACAACAATAAGTACACACACGTTGATCCAATCCCAAATCAAAACAATTTTCTACCATCAAGTATGTTGCAAAATCCTTCCATTCACTATTATTTTCCCTTTCACTTTTTGCATATAAATCCACTAACTTAGTCTGATTCTTATAATAAGTGCGTCTACAACACACACAAGTGAAATTAGGCCTCTCACTTGATTTCATGTCAAACGTCGCAATTTCCCTCTGGAAATTATCTGTACTGGAAACATGTACACTATCTTCCAAATGACCCTCTACTTCTTGCTCAATTTCAACATTCTCCTCTTTACTTCCAAAGTAACAAAACTCAATTTCTTCACATATATTCTTCACATCTATTTCAGAACCATGCAAAAGAGCAGCGCATAATTGTTTCAGCATAATTGCTGGACTCTTAGCATAATACAACATTCTAACTAATTTCCTCACTTTGTTATGATGCACTGCTAGCATCCTGAAATGATGAAAAACACTCTGGCATACTCTCCTGGAAAGACAAGCCAGTGAATGACCATGCAAACCTGTCACTTCTCTTACTCTGCAAGGATCTAATTCTTGCAACAACCTCATTTTCTGCTTCAAACTTTTTTTGTTAAATGACCGTACAAAATCACAAAGCAAATTGATGGAATCCTGTCGCACACTGCAAATACTACTACACTTCCAGGTGTACACAGGACCCTTAGCACGTCTTCCTAAAACCTCATTACCTAACAACTCTTCTGCCTCTGTTGTCACAAGTTTTTCTTTTTCAACTGGACAACCATCTTTCACTTCATAAGCACGACCACTGATGTCAACTGCATGCACCAAATCATTATCCTGGAAATAACTCTCTTCATTAAAAAATGCCTCACAGCTTGAACTATGCATCCATTCTCCAGAAAAAACTTCACAAAAATTACTACGATTAACTATTCTCTTCCATCTACTATTTCTTTTGAAATCAAAAATTGCCTTGTTTAGCTTCCTAATTCTATTGATTATCAAAATAAATAACTTACGTTTAATTTCAAATGCCTGATCAATAACTTTCTCAACTTTTTTTTTTCTCTTATAAAAAACTAGTTTCTGTTGACCTTTCTTAATATTTTTTAACAAATTGCCAATTATCCTGTTGCGGAACATTCGTTTACGAATCTCCCTAAACTGTTGTTTCCTTCTACTATCATGCACAGATTTATCTCTTGCTCTAGCAGTAACATTTTCCATTGTCCTTTTCTTTCCATTTGATTTACTCCTCGTGTTATGGACTGAAACATTTTCTGTAGTAATATTTTTTTTATTACAAATATTTCTTATGAAATATTTAGAGCTCTTACCCGGTGCTTTCTTCGTGGCTTGAGAAATCTTTTTGTTAGAGGACTGCTGCGTTTTTTTTTTCTCCTGCTGTCTTTGACGTTTTGCAGCCTTTATCTGTCTTTGTATTGTAGGCATATTAAAATCTTGAAATGATCTGCAGTTGAATCTGAGGAAAAATATAATAAAAAATGTTAATAAACATTATTATCAAACAGTAAATCAGTAATAGTGATCAAAAACATAACACACTACTTGACATTTTAATTTGAAGATTTTTTAGTCATTGGCAATTTTACAATACAGAAATACCAGAAAAGAAATGACATTTATATTTATGTTACCTATGCTATTTTATATGTGAATCTGATCAAATTTTATGAGCATATTTTAATATTTTATTGAAGACACTACACATAACCTGTTTTTGAAGGTGTCTTTATTTTTAAATTAAACGGTTTACCTTTTTACTTTTTATTGATTATAAATTTTAAAAATAAATGTTTATAATTCCAAAGGCTCAAGCAGGTCAGCTTCCCATCCTATATCATATAATTCGGACAAATCTGCATCCTCATCACGCTCTTCTTCATCCTCAGGATTTAAATCATCCAAGGGATCAACATCCACTGATGTTTCAATTACGAGTTCAATGATGAGGTCAAAATCAACTGATTGCTGATTGTCGCTCATGTTGATGTTGTCTTTATCTTTAAAGAAAGATAACAACAATGAGATGTTGCAGAGTAAGAAACAAATCTCAGAGATTATAATAGTAAAATTGTTTAACAAGATTAACATTTTGCAGCTATTATTTAGCCATGTCCAGCAATGCTGAGCAGGTGAAGCCTATGTCTAATTTTTCACTGAACAGGACTCATCTCTTCTTAACCTTGGATAAGCCTCAACGACTCTGTGTCCCCTGCACATACTTAAATGTTAAATGGCAGATTTATATTAAATGGCACATCCCCAGGCATGCACCAGTTAATGTGCACCACTGCTTTACCACCCATGGTGTGCCGCATTTACAATCAGATAGGAGAAAGCTGCGTCAAAACCCTGCGCCTGATTGAAGCTGGCATAGGTCTTGACGCAGCATTGTGGAGATGGGGCACCCCTGAGCCTTGCTGGAGCTGCATCGCACTTGCGATACAACTCCAGCAATGCACCACCTTTACGGCACAGATGCGTCACGCATCTGTGCCGTTTTTGCCCCATGCTGCGCCACATTGTAAATGCAGCACAACATGGGTGGCGGAACAGTGGCGCAGGATGACTGTCACATCCCTGGTGATGCGCCAGTCATCATAAATCTATCCCTAAGCTTCTTATCTTGTTACAGATGAACTGCCATATGTATCATCAAAATATTTTACATTTTCTAAATAGCGAATTTTAAGGAATAAATAGCGATTCTTTACCATTCCTAATTTGCGATGAGCAAATTGCTAATTGCAAGTTACCCATTCATTTCCATGGCCTAGGAGGCTAATATGAATGAAGGTTTACTTTGCGATTAGCTATTTGCTCATCACAAAGTAGGAATTTTTCCAAGGGTGCAGGGGTGTCTCAAGAACACCTGCTGCACCCCTGAAAAACAAATTTGGGGGCATATGGCACACATACATGCCCTAAGGGCATGTGTTGGCGTCATATGGCACCTTTTGTTTTTTTGAAAAAAAGCTTTTTGAAAAGAATTCACAAATTACCACTAATTTACCACAATAGTTTCCAAATCCTTAATGTCATTTTTTACATAGTTTTTGTTTGATACATTGCATTTAAGTAGTCACAAAATTTACAAATGCTTCAGTGCAATCGCAAAATAAGGAATAGCAAATTTTGCTACTCCTTATTTTGCATCAAAGTTGTTTGATACATACCATTTGTCTAATTAACATTCGCAAAGGCCGAAATTCATAGAATTTTGATCTTTGCCAATGCTAATTAGCTTGATACATATGGCCCCAAGTGAGGCCTGTCTTGCGACATGGTGCATCTTTTGCATTACTGCTGATTGGGTTTTATGTGGTACGTTTTTTTTTTACACCATGACATATCTGCCTAAATGCATCAATTTTTAATGTTGTCACCTCATAGCAAATATTTTGCACCACCGCTGCATCATAAAAGTGACGCACAGTGGCAGAATAAAGGCATACACCTATCATAAATCTATCCCTAGCATTTTAAATGATTAATCCAGGATGACAATAAAGTGTGTCCTATCCAGAGGTTTGTTTAAGGTGAGGCCTACTCAGGATTGCAGATCAAAGTTACGCTTGATGAAGAATACAGAGGAGATAATACATATAAAGGACTACCAATGAAGTAAGTAATGTGCACTTTATTGCACCAGTCATCATAAATGTATCCCTAAGCTTCTTATCTTGTTACAGATGAACCACCATATGTACCATCAAACTATTTTCCATTTCCTAAATAGCCAATTTTAAGGAATAAATAGCAATTCTTTACTATTCCTAATTTGCAATGAGCAAATTGCTAATTGCAAATTACCCATTCATTTCCATGGGCTAGGAGGCTCATAGGAATTAAGGTTGCAATTTGTGATTAGCAATTAGCTCATCACAAAATAGGATTTTTTTCAAGCGTGCAGGGGTATCTCAAGAACACCCTGCTGCACCCCTGAAAAAGAAATTTGAGAGCACATGGCACACCTACATGCCCTAATGGCATGTATGGGCGTCATATGGGACCTTTTTTTTTTGTTGAAAAAAATGCTTTTTGAAAAGAATTCGCAAATTACCACAAACTAGAAGTTGGTGGTAGTTTCCAAATCCTTAATATCATTTTTTACATATTTTTTTTTTGATACATTGCATTTAAGGAATCGCAAATTTTGAATTATTGACATTTTAAGTAATTTCCACATGTGCAGTGTTTTCAAAATATAATTTGAAAATCGTTTTTGGGGAAAAGTAATGGTTTGCAAATTTATGACAAGGACATAATGGTGTATGCTTCTCTATAAGGCATTTCAGTGTCTCTAATGTCATTTTTCCCATATTACATTATAAGACCTTTCCCCATGAAGCACATTCCTTGTAAATATGCTCCCACCTGTGCATTGCAAATTTAGATTTTGACTGTTTCAGTCACATAGCCATGTTGAAAGTGACCCAAAAAAATTGCAAACGTTTTAAAATAACACATTCATGTGTCTTAAGGACATTTTAAGTCATTTCCCCATGGACAATGTTTTCTAAGTGGCACAAAAGAGGTATACACCTATCATAAATCTGTCCCTAGCATTTTAAACGATTAATTCAGGATGACAATAGGATGTGGCCTATCCAGAGGTTTGTTTAAGGTGAGGCCTACTCAGGATTGCAGATTAAAGTTACGCTTGATGAAGAATACAGAGGAGATAATTCATGTAAAGGCCTACCAATGAAGTAAGTGATTTCTACTTCATTGCGCCAGTCATCATAAATGTATCCCTAAGCTTCTTATCTTGTTAGACATCAACCGCCATATGTATCATATAACTATTTTGCATTTCCAAAAAAGCGAATTTTAAGGAATAAATAGCGATTCTTTACCATTCCAAATTTGCGATGAGAAAATTGCTAATTGCAAATTACCCATTCATTTCCATGGGCTAGGAGGCTCATATAAATGAAGGTGCAATTTGCGATTAACAATTTGCTCATCACAAATTAGGAATTTATTCCAAAGGTGCAGGGGTGTCTCAAGAACACCCTGCTGCAACCCTAAAAAAGAAATTTGGGGGCATATGGCGCACATAAATTTTAACAACATTCCTTTACCTCAACAACGATTTTCAAATCATAACTTCAAAACACTACACATGGGAAAAATACTTAAATTGTCCTTAAGACACATAAAAGCGTTTTTTGATTGTCTTTCCTGCATGGTAGGGTCACTTTTAACATGGCTATGTAACACAAACATTCAAAATCAAAATTTTCCATGCACAGGTGGGAGCATATTTACAAGCAATTTGCGCCACAGAGAAAGGTCTTACATTAAAATGGGAAAAATAACATCAGGGACAGTCAATTGCCTTATAAAGAACCATACACCATTATGTCCTTCTCATGAATTTAAAAACAATTCCTTTTTCCCAAAAACGATTTTCAAATCATAATTTCTAAACACTGCACATGAGAAAATGACTTAAAATGTCATTGAAACACATGAAAGCGTTTTTTGATTGGCTTTCCTGCATGGTTGGGTCACTTTTAACATGGCTATGTAACACAAACATTCAAAATTAAAATTTTCCATGCACATGTGAGAGCATATTTACACACAATTTGCGCCACAGAGAAAGGTCTTACACTAAAATGAGAAAAATAACATCAGGGACAGTCAATTGCCTTATAAAGAACCATACACCATTATGTCCTTGTCATGATTTTATAAACAATTCCTTTTCCCCAAAAACGATTTTCAAATCATAATTTCTAAACACTGCACATGGGAAAATGACTTAAAATGTCATTAAAACACATGAAAGCGTTTTTTGATTGCCTTCCCAGCATGGTTGGGTCACTTTTAACATGGCTATTTAACACAAACATTCAAAATCTAAATTTTCCATGCACATGTGAGAGCATATTTACAAGCAATTTGCGCCACAGAGAAAGGTCTTACACTAAAATGAGAAAAATAACATCAGGGACAGTCAATTGCCTTATAAAGAACCATACACCATTATATCCTTGTCATGAATTTAAAAACAATTCCTTTTCCACAAAAACGATTTTCAAATCATAATTTCTAAACACTGCACATGAGAAAATGACTTAAAATGTCATTAAAACACATGAAATCATTTTTTGATTGACTTTCCAGCATGGTTGGGTCACTTTTAACATGGCTATATAACACTAACATTCAAAATCAAATTTTTCCATGCACATGTGAGAGCATATTTACAAGCAATTTGCGCCACATAAATCATAATTTTCTCCTTAAAGCACACTATTCTCTATCTAAAATAAAGAAATATTTTCTCACCTTAGCAAATACTTTGAGTTTGAAAACAGTCTAAGAAACACACCAATTTGTCTTCAGCAGAGCAAAAGGTATGCACTCCAGAGTCTGCAGCTATCAAAAGCACAGAAATGCTGTAATTCTTCACACATATTTCTCATGTCACCCAATCAAAACTCTTCCCTCACTTTTTTTCAAATGAAAACCCTTCCCCCCTCTGCCATTTCTGCCTATTTTCCATAGCAACCACCTCTTGGAGAAACTCTGGTGTTTGCAAGTTCACACAACAATGTTGCAATTGAACTCTGAACTCTCAGTGCACCTGCATATCCAGTGCTTTCTTTCATTTAATGATTTTTTATTGACCACTCAAAATACATCTTTCAAACAACACATCTGTACACCCTAACTTTCTGTTTTCATCAATCAAAATCCACCAATCACTGTTACTGCTTCATGAACACAGAAACTCCACAGTTTTTTTCATTTCAAACTCTCATTTTTTCAACTGCCATTTCATTGCCACACTTCATCTGACTGCAGGAGAACCTTCTCTCACCATGTTTTCTGTCTGGATTGTTGGTCATAGTTATATTCACTGGGCTCAAAGGTACGTTGAAAGCAGGAATTTACCTAACCTCAATTTACAAGATGTGGAAATTAAGTGGTTTGGCCACAGAGGATTAAAATGTCACCAATTGATACCATTGGTGAAAACCTTTATGCATTTGCCAAAACCTGACCTGTTAATTGTGCACTGTGGAGGTAATGACTTGGGCACTTTGACTGGTGTAGGTCTGGAAATGCTTTTAAAGGACACCTTTGAGCAATTAATGGCACTTTTTCCTCAGACTGCCTTGGTATATTCAAATATATGCCAAAGACAGAAATGGAGGTGGTCAAACCAATTTTGTCCACAAATTGAGAAGTCGAGGAAGCATGTAAACAAATCTGTTTCAGCTTACATGAGAGACCATGGAATGGGCTCCCTGTACAACAATAACTTGCGTTACTACATGCAAGATATCTACAGAGGAGATGGAGTTCACTTCTCAGATGAGGGCAACAGAATTTTCACTCTGAATTTAAGAATGTGCATTGGTACCTACTTATAAGTACCTAAATGTACCATAAACCCAAAAGCTCTTCTCAGAGCTACCCTACATCTAATCACTCACAATTATTATTTTACTCTAACTTTTTTCACTAATTTTCAACAAAGTACACTCCCTGGGGCGCTACCCGGTACGCGTACCGGGAGCTAACCTCGCGAAATTTTTAAAAAAAATGTGTTTTTTTCGCACATATAAACCTCCTCAGCCACCCTCAGAAAACCTAGGGGGTCAAGATAACTCTACCGTGCCCCCTTCTACCCATTCCGAACATTAATTGCCCTCCATCTTGTATCTTAATTCGACCGAAACACAAAATGGTGGACTCCCGGAACGCTTAAGGTCCGCGAACCGGGGCGCTCAACGGTTCGCGTACCGGGTCGCTTCCTGGGAAGCGCACCATCAAAAAAGGTGGGAAAGTAGTTCACACAAAAGCCACTTGAGACAATTTCACCAAATATAGATTAGCTCATACTACATACCAATCCCTACCATTTTCACAAATTTGATTGGAATTCCATTTAGCCATTTAGCCTGTAGACCTCTCTAAATACCGTGAGGTAAATTACTTCACAAAACACATCTGAAGTGTTGGAATTGACAACCAATTAAAATGTTACTTTCATTTTCTACTTTTTTTACCTGACATTTGATTGGTTATGTACCCGAATATATATAAAGGAAGACAAGGAAACACAGCCATTTTGACTACTACTTCCTGGTGTACATTTCAATAGGATTTTCATTAATAACTTCAACTTCTTTTTAAAGGTAAGTTGTTATTTTTAAAACTGAAGTATATTGTGCACTTTAAGTTAATATGGCAAACTTTTTCTGTTAGTTATATACTATCCCTCTGTAGTACTTATAAATTTAGATACACTTTTTTATATTCCTACTTCCACTCTGATACTATACACTGCCCAAAGATAAATTCACTGTTAAAAACTGCCTATCTAAAATTAATCCCAACAGTGCCCTACCTCTACTAATATATATTTTTTTTATGCAAATTTCAGGGAAAATGGAAAGTGAACAAAAAATTTCATTTGAAATTGTCCTTCCAGAGTCCAACACAGAAATCATTGATCCAAATGAGATTGAATTTATGGATGAAACTTGGGACCAAGAACTACTGCAATGTGTACAAGCAGTAGATAACCTCCTTGCAAATGAGGACATTTTACAACCTCAGAGACTACAATGTATATTCCATGATAATAATGAAATTTCTGACAATGAAATGTTAGAAAGTTTAATAAATTATGAAACACAATAAAAAATGCTTAAAAAAAAATATAAAAAAAAAAATAATCAACAAAACCAACAATCAATTAACATACAGCATTTGAAAAGTCTATCATTCATTTTTCATTGTAGTACGCTCCCCAGAACGCTTCCCGGTTCGCGTACCGGGCGCTAACCACGAAAAAAAACAAAAAAAAAATTATTTTTTTTTTGCCCCGCGGGACCTCTTTAAAACCTCCACATTAAACCTAGGGGGTCAGCGAGGATCTACTATGCCCCCTTATAGTTATTTCCCCCTTTGTTTTGGCCTCCTCTTGTCTCTCGATCCTACCGAGAGACAAGATGGCGGCCGCTCCGGACTGTTTAGAATGTTGACAGACACCGGAGAGCCAATCAGCTTCGCTACGCGAAGTTCCGTTACGCGAAAAGTACGCGTACCGGGGCGCTGCCTGGTCCGCGCTTACAGATATATATCTTTTTTTGACCGTTAATTTCTCAAAATCCACTGCAGCACATATATTAAGACCTACAAAAGGCACATCGGGCTACCAGTCCCTACAATTTTGCCAAGTTTCGTGCAAATCCATTCAGCCGTTCGGGCTAAAAGTGAGGCTAACCGCCCTATGGAAAACTCAATGTTAAAAACACGTTTTGGGACCCCCCTTTTTTCTCGGCCCCCCCTGGACCAACTCCCCCCAAATTTCCAGGGGCTGCTCAGAAACAAAATGTTCCATTTTCCTGAAAATTTCAGCCAATTCCGTCCACAAACGCCAAAGTTATTTGACATAGAATTTTCAAAAATCCCATAGGGAAAAAATCCTAACTATATATACCTACTGGCGACCGCCAGTAGGTAATATATATATATTCTTTACCATACCAAATTTTCAATTAAAGAAGGCGCTGACTCCGTGAATCTCAATCCAAACGGTTTATTTTACAATCAGTTTCTGCTCAGACGCGTTTCGGTGGCTTGCTCCCGCCTTGTTCACTAACAAATGCATTCTAGATTGTACGATACATATACAGATACATGTTGTCATGGGTTCAATTAACAAAACTCGTATGCACTGGTTGTTGTTATGGTTTCAAAGGTTACACCCTATGTGCTGACGTAGACAAGTAAATGACTTGCACATTTAGAAAATTCATGGCAGTCTGTTTTCACTTGTTGTCAAAATATATTTTTACCAGGTAAAATTTAAACATTTAAATATGTTCTCATAATACATCTTACGAAAACCGTGTTTTAACTGTGTTAATGTAATCACATAAAATCACACGCTCTTCAATTGCTGACATTGAATACATGGTATTGGGTTTTTACATGTCCCGTGTGATACTATGTTCGTCCGCCCATACCTGTTCTTCTATTCAGCGCGATTGGCTCAGGGCTGTGTAGTAATTAGTGACATAGCATGTTATTGGGCGCTCGGACGGGAGTGAGAAACCTACATCCGACTTCTGTGGTCTAGTCCTCAAGCCCGACCTGATAACTTTCTGCGTGCAGGGCATGATGATTAGTAAGTACATTTTACATGCTCTTCGCACACTGCTTTCCACTCATAGGCCAGTGCCTGTTCTATATTCAGGTACATGCTAGTCTCATTCAAACAGCAGGGGAACTCTCCCGGGGCTCGTAAAAATATACTTGTGTTGATGCCTGGTGATTAAAGGTAAAGGGTGCGTGAAGTTAGGTGATTTGTACGGCACATCAGGTGTGCCCATACCCATTGTGACATGTGAAGTGTATTTACAGTGAAAACGTGAACAGCAGATGTTTTAAGGGTACTCAGAAAAGAGGGGAGGCATGGGGCTGGATGGGTTATATGTGGACGCTAAGGGCTTCATCCGCATTCAGGCCTGAAGGGATTTTGGAGTTTAAGAGAATGATGTATCTCGACTCCAGGCGGCGTAAAGCTAATTTATGATTTCCGCCTCTGACATTTCTGGGGATGCTGTCTATGACGAAGTGCGTCAGACCTTCTGCATTGCCTCCATGGGTCTCATGGATGTGTCTTGCCACTGGGTATGTTTGGCCCATACTTGCGATTGCCCGCAGGTGTTTCAGAATTCTCACATGCACAGGGTGGATGGTGGACCCTACGTATTTTTTGCTACATTCACACGTGAGCACGTACACAGCAAACTCAGTCTTGCATGTGAAATGTTCCCTAATAGAGTAGGGCAGTCTTCTGAAGGGTATCTCGACACTGGTGGTATTGATGCCATGATTGCAGGCTTGCACTTACTGCATTGTTTTTAAACCTTTCTGGGACTGTAGCCAGTTTTTTTGCTTTTTGATGACAGGTGCATTGCATACTAGCTGGCTGCGCATTGATTTCGCTTTTCTAAACGATACCAAGGGTCTTTCGCCTACTGTGCTCCCTATGGTTGGATCATTATGGATCAGTGGCCAGTGCCTTCTTAAGATTTTTCGAAGGTTCGAGTGGTATCGATTGAAACCAGTGATAAGTCTAGGGGGTTGTCTTTCTTGCTTGTCTCTGTTGGTTTCTGGCACCACCGGGAACAGTAGTTCCTGTTGCGTTCTTGTGCTGCATTTTGCTTCTGCATTTCTGCATGTCTTGTCTGTGTAACCTCTATTTTGGAGTCTCGTGAAGAGGTTTTGTTTGGCATCTGTGAGTCCCTCAGTGGTACTACAATTGCGTGTCATCCTGAGACATTCAGCATATGGGATCGATTGTTTCAGAGGTGTGGGGTGGAAACTATGGGCGTGTAGAATCACGTTTCCTGCTGTGGGTTTACGATAGGTGCGTGTTTGTATCTTATTGTGTTGGACAAACAACTCTACATCTAGAAATTGTATTGTTTCAGTGCTAGTATTGCAGGTGAATTTTAAATTCAGTACATTTTCATTCAATTTATCTGCAAAGCTCATTGCACTCTCCACACTGCCCTCCCACAAAATAAAGATATCGTCAATAAATCTTTTATATACAATCACATTGTTTGTCAGGACTTCTTGGTATGACGCCCATAGTACCTGCTCCTCCCACCGGCCCATATGCAGATTCGCATAGCTGGGGGAGAAGCAAGTACCCATGGCTGATCCTTGGACCTGTTTGTAGTGCAGTCTGTCAAACATGAATGTATTGTTCGTGAGGCACCACTCAGTCATTTCCAGCAGCATATTCGTATGTTCGAATAGGTTTATAGGTCTTTTCCCCAGAAAATGTTTTATGGCATTCAGACCGTCCTTATGCCTAATGCTGGTGTATAGTGCCTGGACATCAAGTGTCATAAATAGATACTTCTACTTCCATTTGACATCATATATCTTTGTTAAAAAGTCTCCTGTGTCCTTTATGTAAGCAGGTAGTTTTTTGACTTCCGGTTGCAGGAAATGGTCTATGAAGACACTAGTGTTCTCAAATAAACTCCCTATAGCAGATATTATTGGTCTTCCAGGTGGTATTTTGTAATTTTTGTGTATCTTAGGGATTAGATACAATAGTCATTTTTCAAAAATTCAAATTCTTTTTTGCTCAGCAGGCCTTTCCCTCTCCATTTGTACAATTCATTATGGTATTTCTCCTGTATACCTATAATATGTGTAGGACTAATCCTTGCATAGCATTCTCTGTCCTGTAGTTGACTGAGCGCTTCATGGTTGTACATTTCTAGGGGCCATAGCACTATATTTCCCCCTTTGTCAGACCACCTAACAACAATGTCAGATCTTGCTTTTATTTTTTCCATTAAGTCATTGTATTTACGTGTGTGGTCCTGATTCTCCCAATGCCGTTGCTTGGTACTTAGAAAGGAGAGTTCCTTGAGGTCTTTTGTCACGCATTCGGCGAAAAGGTCTAGCCCATCCTTAGGCATCGCTGGCATGAACACTGATTTCGGTTTGAATCCTGTTGCAATTGTATGATAAATGTCTATCTCCGAACTCAAGGCTGCCCCACTTGGTGTAATTTCTTCATTTTCATACTCATTCTGCTGTTCCAGGTCGATCAAAATGTGTAGTGTTTCCATTTGTGCTTCATTTAGCATTTGGTTAGTTTCGTTAGTCTTTGGCATCTCAGAGGTGCGTTGGCATGAATTTGCAAAGTATTTTTGGAGTTTCAATTTTCGGACATATAAAAACAAATCAATTCGTGTTTGAGCGTAATCAAAGTTCGTGTTGCTGCAAAACGTTAATCCCAAAGATAACATTTCTAGTTCCTGTGGTGACAGCTCCATATTGGATACATTAATGACTGTGTTGTCTTTTGTTATATCTATCATCGGCGTCTGTTTTGTCTGTATTTTGGTTTGTTTTGTCTTTGCACTTGTTGTCCCCCATCTCCTGTTCTTTCTTCTCCTGCTTTTTGTTGTTGTTTTTGGTTTGGTCGGTTTCTTCCACTCCCGTCTCCCTAATTTTGCGGGATCCGAGGACGTAGTGTCCTGAGGCGCTGCAACCGTAAAAAAGCCAGTTCTTGTGCTGGGGTTGGTGCCGGACCAGACATTTCAGCGCTCTGATTGCTTTCATTGTCAGTTCCATATTCGGAGCTGATCTCGTTCTCGCTTTGCTCCACAGTCGCGGCATGTCCTTTGTCTGTTGATACCAATGGTTGCCGTCTTATTTGATCGAATTTTCTCGCAAACGTGTAGATTCTCCCGTTCATGTAATCGTTGCGATCCCTCTGGAATTTTATCGCTTTTCTTTCTTTGATTTCGTTTTCGTGTTTCGCCAGCCTTGTTATTATTTCTTTCATTCTTTCAGCGATTTCCTCTTTGTTTTCTTTTGTGTCCAGTTCTTTTAGTATTTCTTCAATGCGTGTAATCATTTTGGCCCTATCACCTGCCGTGAACTGGATGAGGATTTTTAACATATTTTCTGATGACTTTGCACTGTTTTCGGCCCACCTCTGCAACATCTCAAGGTCAGGGTCCTCATACGTTGGTGCCACCAAAATGCTCAATCCTCGTGGTATTCTCCCCACATCAAGGTATCTGGTGAGGGATTTCACTTCCCACCATTTGGCCATCAATTTTTTACGCATTTTTTCCAATTCATTTAATAGTTTTTTTGTTTCATCTTTTTCAGTTATTTGCACTTGAGCGCCTAAGCTGGTCTTGTTGCCTTTGCCCGTGTCCGTGTCAACGAATACATCCAGCGCTGCCTCCTCTCCTCCCTTTTCCCACACAGCAGCCATACTGAGGATTTTAGATAAATGTGACGTTTGTACAGATTCACTGCCCGTGTGTTATTTTGCGCTCCACACCGGGGCTCACTCTCCCACTGAACCACAGCCTTTTGCCCGCTCCCTGCTATTCACAAAGGGTCACGTCTTAGCTAGAAATCTCCGACTATTCTCCAGCGATCGCAGATCTCCGGGAAGCCGATCTCCGTTGTTTTCACAGGTTACTCGGGTCCTTTCCGCATTCCGGTTCTGGGGGGCACTGTGTGTATTTTTTCAAAAGTTCTACAATCCAATGTCCATGTCGACACAGTGCTGCCAAATCGAGGAGGGTCAGCGTAGGGTTTCCAGGACTCAAACCCCTTGTATTCTTTACCATACCAAACTTTCAATTAAAGAAGGCGCTGACTCCGTGAATCTCAATCCAAACGGTTTATTTTACAATCAGTTTCTGCTCAGACGCGTTTCGGCGGCTTGCTCCCGCCTTGTTCACTAACAAATGCATTCTAGATTGTACGATACATATACAGATACATGTTGTCATGGGTTCAATTAACAAAACTCGTTTGCACTGGTTGTTGTTATGGTTTCAAAGGTTACACCCTATGTGCTGACGTACATGACTTGCACATTTAGAAAATTCATGGCAGTCTGTTTTCACTTGTTGTCAAAATATATTTTTACCAGGTAAAATTTAAACATTTAAATATGTTCTCATAATACATCTTACGAAATCCGTGTTTTAACTGTGTTAATGTAATCACATAAAATCACACGCTCTTCAATTGCTGACATTGAATACATCGATTGGGTTTTTACATGTCCCGTGTGATACTATGTTTGTCCGCCCATACCTGTTCTTCTATTCAGCGCGATTGGCTCAGGGCTGTGTAGTAATTAGTGACATAGCATGTTATTGGGCGCTTGGACGGGAGTGAGAAACCTACATCCGACTTCTGTGGTCTAGTCCTCAAGCCCGACCCGATAACTTTCTGCGTGCAGGGCATGATGATTAGTAAGTACATTTTACATGCTCTTCGCACACTGCTTTCCACTCATAGGCCAGTGCCTGTTCTATATTCAGGTACATTCTAGTCTCATTCAAACAGCGGGGGGAACTCACCCGGGGCTCGTAAAAATATACTCGTGTTGATGCCTGGTGATTAAAGGTAAAGGGTGCGTGAAGTTAGGTGATTTGTACGGCACATCAGGTGTGCCCATACCCATTGTGACATGTGAACTGTATATATATATATATATACATATATATATATATACAGTTCAAACTCCTGCTACGCCTCCCTCTCGGAAATGTATTCCAACGAAGAATAAACACAGGTACAGACCACTCCACAGCGCTACGAGTAGAATTCACAGGTAGTTTATTCACCCCAAGTCGCCAGCATGACGTGTTTCGGCTACGTCACAGTAGCCTTGATCACATGCCTAGCGGAACCAATACCAGTGTTTATATACTGTACACATTTGAAAAAGAAGGGGCGTACCACATCTATAAACATCTATAAACATAGATAAAATACTGTTGTTACAAAATATCATTCTGATACTTAATCCGAGTGTTCTTTGTTGAATAAAAGATTGTTTTTACATTTTACCATTTCTCTACAACATAGTAAATACAATTATGATCCCTATTTACAATGCGCCACGGATAGTGCAAATATGCAATACTCATTTCACAATTTCATGACCAAGATACAATTCGCGCAAATCATACCAGAATAAAAACATTTTAAGTATTAAAGGATGGAATTAATACTGGCATACAACCCCCAAGTTTTATAAAAGTGCAAGTGCTAGAATTCATATAAAATCGTGCAAACAAACGTGCAAAGTACAACATCTGCCGTGACATCGAGGTAGATCCCTGCCTAATTTATATGCAATAAGTCACTGGCTGATAAATCATGTGAGAAGACAATATGGTTTTGCATGTTGAGACGATTATGAGGTTTTACATGTAACAATAAAATTTAAAAAAACAATACTACTGTCAGCACAGAATATTTTGGAAGGACAATCTTGAAATAGAGACTGCTATTAATCAAAGAAGGAGCTTACGGCATAGTGCCCATTTTATCCTATAATTCTGTATCCAAAATGCTGTCAATCGAGACGTAATACTCAAAAAATCAATAAATTTGTGGCAACAGTGTCAAACATTCTTGAAATCAAAGATGCAATACTTTAATGTCACAATCTATCCTAAAAAATCTCAAAAGATGATTATAACAATGGAATAGCTGATGACTCCAAAACTGATTGTGCATAGGGAACAAGCAACACTGGATTCCTACATGAATCAGGGGGTATAACTAATTAAAAAACCAGAAGATTGCCACTCTTCTGTTGAACCAAAATTACAAAAAACAGTGCAAGTCCTCCCCTGTATTCATTCCATTAGGAATCCTGGTATCTAAAAGCAGAATGTATTTGCTTTCCAGTTGCCTTAACAGTTTCTCTCTGTTATCACCCCATATGTTTTTAGGTACAGCATCAATAATGAAGTATTGCAGATTGTTCAAATTTTTCTTATGGGCGAAACCAAAATGCCGTGCAACAGGATAGTTATCGTCAGAGTTCACAATTGCCCTTAAATGTTGGAGGATACGATTTACAGCCTGTAGTTTGGTGCTCCCAACGTACTTGAGACCACAAGTACATTGGAGCACATAGACCACAAAATCAGTGCGGCATGTAAAATGCCCCCTGATTTGGATGGGCACAGGATCAAATGCAGAGCAGTATTCCTTCACATTTATAAAACCCAGATTTATCCGACAACCAATTTTTCTTTATGATGACCTCCGGACTGGCTCTCACCAGAGCATCCCTCATTGAGGGAGCTCTTCTAAAGACTATGGTCGGTTCATCTGGTAATAATGGCGCTACACTGATTTCAGTCTTTAACAGAGACCAATGCTTTTTCAAAATCCCCCTCACCTTCCTTTCCTCACTGTTAAAGGTGGTGATTAGACAGACCTTGTCTGGGGCTTCCTTAGTCAACTCATGCCCAATTTGTATCCTGTTGGCACTGGTGGAAGCGAGATATTCTTCCCGGTTCATACTGTTAGCCCTATTCAAAGCTTCCTTTAATAGGGATGTCTGATAGCCTCTTGCACAAAATCGCAAATATGCTTCATTCTGACATTTCTCCAGATCTACATTGGAGCTGCAAATTCTACGTATGCGTAGAAATTCTCCATACGGAATACTTTTGACTAAATGACCTGAATGTGAGCTCCTGGCGTGCAAAATAGAATTGCCCGCTGTGGGCTTTCTGTGAAGTCTGGTATGTAATTTATCATCTGAGACATATAATTCAACGTCTAAAAATTGAATCATGGCGGTACTTATCTGAGATGTAAATTTAAGATTTAGTTGATGATCATTAATTACTCTGACAAATTCAGCCGCTGATTCTACTGAACCTCTCCAGATCAAACAGATATCATCAATAAAACGCCAGAAATAAGCAATATTGTTGGGAAACAACCTAGCGAGTGAACCCATGAGGACATGCTCCTCCCACCACCCAACATGTAAACATGCATAGGTGGGGGAGAAGCATGCCCTCATAGCCACTCCCCTTAGCTGTTGGTAAATTTCCCTATCAAATAAAAAATAATTGTTGTTGAGGCATGTATCCAACATCCTTAATAGCATATTGCTATGTTGACTAAATGCAATATTCTTCTTCCCCAAATAAAATTTGATGGCATTTAATCCGTCCACACGGCCAATGCTTGTATAAAGAGAGTCTATATCTAAGGCTATCAATACAAACTCACTTTCCCACACAATCTCATGATTTTAGACAAAAAGTGTCCTGTATCTTTGATGAATGAGGGCAGTGCCTCCACATATTCATGTAGAAAATGATCCACATAACGTGAAATAGATTCCAATAGGCTGCCCTGAGCTGAAATAATGGGACGGCCAGGGACCGGAGAAGTCTGCTTATGAATTTTAGGGATCAAATAAAGAAAAGGTGTGACCAGGAAATTATTTTTTTTAAAAGCATGTTCTTGCTTGCTCAATAATCCTTCCCGCTTCCATTGGTTGAGTTGTTTATGGACCATGTCCTTTAGGCGCATGATATCATTAAAGCTGCCTTTTCTGTAACATGCTTGGTCGCTCAAATGTCTTTCCGCTTCTGCCAGATATTGTGTACGGGGCCAGATGACAGTGTTGCCCCCTTTGTCTGCTTTGTTTATTATAAGGTTAGAGTCACTTCTTAGTTTTTTCATAAGTTTGTTATATTGTTTCTCCACGTATCTCATACGTTTGGTTCTCCGTGAGATGGTACATTGCAGTTTTTTCAACTCCTCCACAACTATATCACCAAAGGCATCTATATTATCTTTAGGCATCACGGGATAAAATGTGGAAGGAGGTTTGAATTTAGTGACACAAGGTAAATTCGTTGTGATGCCAGCATTTGCAAGATTCTGTTGGGTAGTACCTGCCACAAAATCCCCTTCAAGAACCAACTCATGAGCAACTTTCAAAGCTTTAGTGTCCGATAATGAGAACACACTAGACGGATGAGAGTTTCCCACAATTTCCGTTGCTTTCACTTGGGCATTCGATAACTTAAAAAGTTTTTTAAGTTTAAGTTTGCGGATAAATTTGAACACGTCAACACATGTTTGGACATAATTGAAAGAGTTCTTAGGGCAGTAGGAGAGACCCAAGGATAATAATTGTAATTCAGCCTTGTCCAAGATGGTATCAGATAGGTTGATCACTGTATTGACCTCCGATTTGGCTGATGCGCACTTTGCGCTCGCTGTTATCGAACTTTCGGTGTTACTGCATAGAGACGAGGGTTCAGTGGGAAATTCTGTGGGATGTGCGAAGGCAGACACTGTTAATACCATTTCTTCCCCCTGCCTCTCTTTGATACCCCTCTGCCTCCTACATTTTCTCCTCGCACTGAGTTTTTTATTTGCTGCTCTTCTTTTAATTTCCGCTGCTGTCGAGTTTGCGGCCGCAGTGTTTTGAATCTGTCCTCGACTAGATAACCCAGCTCCTCTGATGGGGTATATTTGGTGGGTACCTGACATTGATTAGATGTTCCCATTGCTCCATCGTCGGAGTCACTGCTACTAGCCACCGAGCTTGATTCCAATTCGGATAATACTGCAGTTTGATTCTTGTTCGATATTTGGTCATTAACCTTGGGTGTCATGGCCTGCCGCTTTGCATTGTCAAACTTACGCGCAAACGTGAAAATTCTTCCTGTCTCATAATCATTTTTATCGTGCGCAAATTTTTGCTGTTTCCTGATGCTGATGGTTTCTTGATGCTTACCTAGTCTGATATCGATCTCATCTCTATATTTTTTTATAGAGTCTTGGTCTTTTTCTTCTTCCAATTCTTTGTTAAGTTGTTCAATTTCTTTTAAGATCTCATTTCGATCGATTTCCGCATATTTCACCAGCAGGCAAACCATGTTCATAGAGGCATCAAGATTTAACGTTGCCCATTCTTTCAGCATTAGAGGATTGGGGTTCTCAAAAGATGGTGCTATGAGAACCCTCAATCCTCTTGGAACACGGCCCACTTCTTGATACTTTTCCAGTGAGCGTTTCTCCCACCATTTGGTAATCTCCGTTTTGAGCAATTTTTCCAATCTTTTCATTTTAGTTTTCAAGTCTGTTGCCACATTGCCAGGCTTTATAATGTCATTCCTATTTGTAGGTGCCGGTAGGTTCACAAACATGGCATCCGCCAACGCCTCCCGGTTCCGTAAAGCTTCTGCTGGTGTCGACATATTTTAGGGGCAATAAACAAATACCTCCAACCCCGGTTGACGATGCTACCAACACTGGGTGGTATCAATATATATATATATAGAAAAGATCCCCTTCAAACGAAAAAGAACAGAGGCCACAAGGGGAGAACATGGTGGACACAGCTTTATTTCCTGAAGTCCCAGCCATGGCGGATGCATTTCCGCAGTTTGGCCTTCTTCAGCGCCTTCAGCTGCAAAGATCACGTCCCTAATGCTCTCATCCTGTGTAAAATAATCACCGGCACTTATTCCCCTCCTCCTTGCACTGTCTGCGCACCAATCAGAGTTCGTGTGGAATGAAGACGAACTCCAAATCCCAGCATGCCTCGTGTTGGTATCCCGAGATGGTGGCATGGAGGAGTGAATGTTCAATGCTGACAGTGCAGGCTTCAGGTGAGTTGGGCGGGTCATGGAGTCAATGAAATAGGCTGAGTCCTTTCTGTGTCCCCTTGTATACTGCAGCTGCCAGATGCGCCCGGTTGATGAATGAGCGGGGGCTGTCAAATGCGAGACAAATCGCCCTCCTGAAGTAAAATACCTCGGTCCTCTCATTTCTTCCGGTCGATCATGGCGGACTCCGAAGCTACCAGTCCCCTGGTTGTAGATATGCTGAGAGCAGCGGTGTGCCAGTTTTGACTTCGGGTCACTTAGTGCTGCAGAGCCATCTGGGCTGAGCCTCTGGCTGGCTCAGAATATATAGAAAAGATCAAGTTCAAGTTCAAGTTCAGCATTTGTAAAGCGCACTACTCACCCAGAGGGTCTCAAGTCAAGGAGCTTGAGGGAGGGAGGTGTTTTACTTATTGAATATCCAAGTTTTTAGTTGCTTTCTGAAGGAGAGGTGGTTCTGTGTAAGGCGGAGGTGGGTGGGGAGAGAGTTCCAGGTCTTTGCCGCTAAGTAGGAGAAGGATCTTCCCCCCATGGTGGATCTGTGGATGCGCGGAATTGCGGCGAGGGCTTGATTGGATGATCGTAGTTGTCGGGGGGGGTAGAAGGATAGACCCGTGTTGAGGCATTCGGGTCCTAGGTCGTAGAGTGCTTTGTGTGCGTGGGTGAGGAGACGGAACGTTATTCTCTTGTTGACAGGGAGCCAATGGAGGTCTTTCAGGTGGCTGGAGATGTGAGCTTGCCGGGGGATGTCTAATATGAGTCTGGCTGAGGCGTTTTGGATGCGTTGGAGTTTTTTCTGTAGTTTGGCTGTGGTTCCGGCGTAAAGGGTGTTTCCGTAGTGCAGTCGGCTTGTGACCAGTGCGTGGGTGACCGTCTTTCTTGTTTCGGTGGGGATCCAACGGAAGATTTTTTTGAGCATTCGTAGGATGTTAAAGCAGGATGATGAGACGGCGTTGACTTGTCTGGTCATCGAGAGGGAGGAGTCTAGGATGAAGCCCAGGTTACGTGCGTGGTCCGTAGGTATGGGTGCAGTTCCGAGGGCCGGTGGCCACCATGAGTCATCCCAGGCAGAGGGGGATGGCCCTAAGATGAGGACGAGTTTAGTTTTAAACGGCTGTTCTTCATCCACTCGGCTACTTCTTTCATTCCTTCGTGTAAGTTGGTTTTGGCGGTGTTTGGGTCTTTGGTGAGGGAGAGGATCAGCTGGGTGTCGTCTGCGTAGGAGATGATGTTGAGGTTGTGTTGGCGTGCGATGGGAGCGAGGGGACTCATGTATACGTTGAAGAGGGTGGGACTGAGTGATGATCCTTGTGGTACTCCACAGATGACTTCGGTGGCTTCTGATTTGAAAGGGGGGAGGCGGACTCTCTGGGTTCTTCCGGTGAGGAACGAGATGATCCAGTCCAATGCTTTTCCTTGTATTCCGACGCTGCTGAGGCATTGTATTAGGGTGCTATGACAGACTGTGTCGAAGGCTGCGGAGAGGTCAAGTAAGATGAGAGCAACTGTTTCTCCGTTGTCCAGTAGTGTTCGGATGTCGTCTGTTGCTGCAATGAGGGCGGTTTCGGTGCTGTGTTTGGCTCGGAAGCTGGACTGTGAAGGGTCGAGGGATTTGTTGGATTCGAGGAAGGCGGCAAGCTGACTGTTGACAGCTTTCTCGATGACTTTGGCAGGGAATGGGAGGAGCGAGATGGGGCGGTAGTTCTTGAGTTCAGTTGGGTCTGCCGAGGGTTTCTTCAGAAGGGCGCTGAGTTCGGCATGTTTCCAGTTTTCCGGGAAGGTAGCGGAGTTGAGGGAACAGTTGATGACATCGCGGAGATGGGGTGCTATGATGGAGTCTGCTTTGTTGAAAATGTGGTGGGGACATGGGTCGGTTGGCGATCCTGAGTGGATGGAGTTCATCAGGCGGATGGTGTCTTCGGTGGTGATTGGGTTCCAGGCGCAAAGGTTGTTAGAGTGCAGTTTTGGTTCAGAGGTGGGTGGGGTGGACTGGTCTTCGGATTGGTTTTCAAAGCTGTTATGTATTTCGGCGATTTTGTTGTGGAAGAATGAGGATAGGGAGTCGCAGAAGTCTCGGGAGGGGGTGATGTCGTTAGTGCCGGCGGAGGGGTTAGTGAATTCTTTGACGATGTTGAATAGTTCCTTGCTGTTTTGGGCATTGTTGTCAAGTCGTTCCTTGAAAGCTGATTTCTTGGTGGATCGGATCAGTTGGTGGTGTTTGCGGGTGGCGTTCTTGAAGGTGGCTAGGTTGTCAGTGTTTGGGTTTTTTCTCCAGGTTTTCTCGAGAGTACGACAGAACTTCTTGGATTTCTTAAGGTCATCGTTGAACCAGGGGGCTTTTTTGCTGTCTTACTTGATTAGATGGTTTTTCAAGGGTGCTAGTTCGTCTGCGCTGTGTGTGATCCATTGTGTGAGGTTGGTGGCTGCTTGGTTAGGGTCCGATGAATTGGCAGGGGGGTTTTGGTGAAGCGATGTGAAGAGCTGGTCGGTGGTGATTTTGTTCCAATTTCTTCGGGGACTAGGTTGTGGGGGGTTGTGGGTCGTGGACTTTTTGTAGTTGAAGTGAACGCAGCTGTGGTCCGTCCAATGGAGGGCTGTGGTGTGATCGAAGGAGATGTGCTTGCTGGAGGTAAAGATAGGGTCAAGCGTGTGTCCGGCAGAGTGGGTGGGGGTGTCAACGAGTTGTTTGAGTCCGAGATTGGCCAGGTTGTCCAGAAGGGTGGTGGTGTTGTTGTCGTTTTTCTTTTCCAGGTGGAAGTTGAGGTCTCCCAGTAGAATGTAGTTCTCGGATGGGAGGGCATGTGGGCTGATGAAGTCAGTGATGTCTTCGCTGAATTGTGTGCGGGGTCCTGGGGGTCTGTAGATGAGGGTGCCTCTGAGTGTGGTTTTGGGGTCGGTGTGAATCTGGAAGTGAAGGTGTTCGGCGGTAGTGAGGTTATCGTCTGAACTGGTCGTGATGCGGATTGTGTTCTTATGGACAATGGCGATGCCTCCTCCTGTTTGGTTGGTGCGATCTTTTCGGATGATCTTGTAGGTGTCCGGGATGGCTATGGCGATGTCGGGGGCTGATGAGGCGTTCATCCATGTTTCTGTGAGGAAGGCGACGTCTGGCGATGTAGTGTCGAGTAGGTTCCAGAGTTCGATGAAGTGTCTGTGGACTGAGCGGGTGTTGAGCAGGAAGCACTTCAGGTGGTTAGTGTCGGAGCTCTGTTTGGAGTCTGTGGATTTGGTGTGGGTCCTGATGCAGTCGAACTTGCAGGAGTGGCAGGTGAAGGGTCCATGGGTGTGTCCTGGGGCGGCTTGGTGGCAGTTTGGGAGTCGGCCGGGGTTAAGTGCTGAGAGGGTTGCAACGTCGTATGTTATGCGGGAGGAATGGGATTTGTGGGGGGCAGGGAGTCTGGCGCTGGGCGCGGTCCAGGCGCGGACGGGCGTAGATGGGCTTACCTTTGGCGCACCTTCGGCGCGCATGTGGCGCGACCGCTGCGCGTGACCGCTGCGCGCTGAGGCATCTGTCATATGCGGATAGTGGAGGGGGAGGGGCGAGAGAGGAGCAGCTGGGAGGCGGGAGCAGGGTGGAGATCCGGGCTTGGAGGCACAACAACAACAAGAAAATGGCTGCAAGCCAAAATCTAAACAGGATTGGGGCACAAACAGAAATAACGCGATGCAAATGGCAGTGGCACCGGCACAATCGGGCACAGATGAAAACAACAGGCCGTACAGCACAATTGAAAATATCGTATAAGCGCACTTTGGCAATCTAGCGCTACGATATGATTAAGATAAGCAATTAATTAATCAACAATCAGGCAATCTAGCGCTACGATATAAATTGTATTAATCACTCTGGCAAAAGCAGTTGTGGGAGCAAGGCGAGGTAGAGGATAGCAGTCTGGCGGTATAGCGCTACGATACCAGGCGGCAGGCAGGGCAGAGAGCAGCGTGAGGAGCGACCGCTTCTGAAGGGATCAGGACGATCACAGCTCTGCTATGGGAGATTGGAGCTAACAGTATCAGTGGGAGGGAGGAGCAGCTGGGAGGCGGGAGCGGGGTGGAGATCCGGGCGTGGAGGCACAACAACAACAAGAAAATGGCTGCAAGCCAAAAGCTAAACAGGATTGGGGCAAAAACAGAAATAACGCGATGCAAATGGCAGTGGCACCGGCACAATCGGGCACAGATGAAAACAACAGGCCGCACAGCACAATTGAAAATATCGTATAAGCGCACTTTGGCAATCTAGCGCTACGATATGATTAAGATAAGCAATTAATTAATCAACAATCAGGCAATCTAGCGCTACAATGTAAATTGTATTAATCAATCTGGCAAAAGCAGTTGTGCGAGCAAGGCGAGGTAGCGGATAGCAGTCTGGCGGTATAGCGCTACGATACCAGGCGGCAGGCAGGGCAGGGAGCAGCGTGAGGAGCGACCGCTTCTGAAGGGATCAGGACGGTCACCTTCAAACGAAAAAGAACAGAGGCCACAAGGGGAGAACAGGGTGGACACAGCTATATTTCCTAAAGTCCCAGCTATGGCGGATGCTTTTCGGCGGTTTGGCCTTCTTCAGCGCCTTCAGCTGCAAAGATCACGTCCCTAATGCTCTCATCCTGTTTAAAATAATCACTGGCACTTATTCCCCTCCTCCTTGCGCTGTCTGCGCACCAATCAGAGTTCGTGTGGAAAGAAGACGAACTCCAAATCCCAGCATGCCTCGTGTTGGTATCCCGAGATGGTGGCGTGGAGGAGTGAATGTTCAATGCTGACAGTGCAGGCTTCACGTGAGTCGGGCGGGTCATGGAGCCAATGAAATAGGCTGAGTCCTTTCTGTGTCCCCTTGTATACTGCAGCTGCCAGATGCGCCCGGTTGATGAATGAGCGGGGGCTGTCAAATGCGAGACAAATCGCCCTCCTGAAGTAAAATACCTCGGTCCTCTCATTTCTTCCGGTCGATCATGGCAGACTCCGAAGCTACCAGTCCCCTGGTTGTAGATATGCTGCGAGCAGCGGTGTGCCAGTTTTGACTTCGGGTCACTTAGTGCTGCAGGGCCATCTGGGCTGAGCCTCTGGCTGGCTCAGAATGTATAGAAAGGATCCCCTTCAAACGAAAAAGAACAGAGGCCACAAGGGGAGAACAGGGTGGACACAGCTTTATTTCCTGAAGTCCCAGCTTTGGCGGATGCATTTCGGCGGTTTGGCCTTCTTCAGCGCCTTCAGCTGCAAAGATCACGTCCCTAATGCTCTCATCCTGTTTAAAATAATCACCTGCACTTATTCCCCTCCTCCTTGCGCTGTCTGCGCACCAATCAGAGTTTGTGTGGAATGAAGACGAACTCCAAATCCCAGCATGCCTCGTGTTGGTATCCCGAGATGGTGACATGGAGGAGTGAATGTTCAATGCTGACAGTGCAGGCTTCAGGTGAGTCGGGCGGGTCATGGAGCCAATGAAATAGGCTGAGTCCTTTCTGTGTCCCCTTGTATACTGCAGCTGCCAGATGCGCCCGGTTGATGAATGAGCGGGCGCTGTCAAATGAGAGACAAAACGCCCTCCTGAAGTAAAATACCTCGGTCCTCTCATTTCTTCCGGTCGATAATGGCGGACTCCGAAGCTACCAGTCCCCTGGTTGTAGATATGCTGCGTGCAGCGGTGTGCCAGTTTTGACTTCGGGTCACTTAGTGCTGCAGGGCCATCTGGGCTGAGCCTCTGGCTAGCTCAGAATATATAGAAAAGATCCCCTTCAAACGAAAAAGAACAGAGGCCACAAGGGGAGAACAGGGTGGACACAGCTTTATTTCCTGAAGTCCCAGCTATGGCGGATGCATTTTGGCGGTTTGGCTTTCTTCAGCGCCTTCAGCTGCAAAGATCACGTCCCTAATGCTCTCATCCTGTTTAAAATAATCACCGGCACTTATTCCCCTCCTCCTTGCGCTGTCTGCGCACCAATCAGAGTTCGTGTGGAATGAAGACGAACTCCAAATCCCAGCATGCCTCGTGTTGGTATCCCGAGATGGTGGCGTGGAGGAGTGAATGTTCAATGCTGACAGTGCAGGCTTCAGGTTAGTCGGGCGGGTCATGGAGCCAATGAAATAGGCTGAGTCCTTTCTGTGTCCCCTTGTATACTGCAGCTGCCAGATGCGCCCGGTTGATGAATGAGCGGGGGCTGTCAAATGCGAGACAAATCGCCCTCCTGAAGTAAAATACCTCGGTCCTCTCATTTCTTCCAGTCGATCATGGCGGACTACGAAGCTACCAGTCCCTTGGTTGTAGATATGCTGCGAGCAGCGGTGTGCCAGTTTTGACTTCGGGTCACTTAGTGCTGCAGGGCCATCTGGGCTGAGCATATGGCTGGCTCAGATTATAGAGAAAAGATCCCCTTCAAACGAAAAAGAACAGAGGGCACAAGGGGAGAACAGGGTGGACACAGCTTTATTTCCTGAAGTCCTAGCTATGGTGGATGCATTTCGGCGGTTTGGACTTCTTCAGCGCCTTCAGCTGAAAAGATCACCTCCCTAATGCTCTCATCCTGTTAAAAATAATCACCGGCACTTATTCCCCTCCTCCTTGCGCTGTCTGCGCACCAATCAGAGTTCGTGTGGAATGAAGACGAACTCCAAATCCCAGCATGCCTCGTGTTGGTTTCCCGAGATGGTGGCGTGGAGGAGTGAATGTTCAATGCTTCAGGCTTCAGGTGAGTCGGGCGGGTCATGGAGCCAAGGAAATAGGCTGAGTCCTTTCTGTGTCCCCTTGTATACTGTAGCTGCCAGATGCCAGATATATATATATATTCACTGAAAAAACCATATGTTTCACACCAGTTATAGTTAGCTGGAAATTTTACTCGCATAAAACCATTGAAATTCCCACATTATAGTTAGTTGGACTCACTATAACTTGCGCGTGCAATGCACTGCTGATGACGTCACATATTACATCACTCATGACATGGACATGGTCAGTGACATCACTCATGACACCATCCAGTGAATGTGTGTCTTTCTGAAAAATAAATATGTTTTATATATGTATATGTAAAAGTTGATGTAAGAATAAATGTTTAAATAAGTGTCTAAATGGATGTTTTTAAAAAAAAAAAATTGATTGGTTAACTGGCTTATTAAGTGTATCTTAGTGAATACATATATTAGTGAGTAATGTTTAAATATTTAAACATATGTATTAGTGTTTCACTTTGTGTATAAGTGGCTGCATGGGTTGGTGAGTAGCTACATGTGTATGTATATGGGTTATTAGATGTTTTTCTTAGTATCAGTATGAGTGTTTGTATGGTTTGGTGGGGGTATTACTGAGCACATAGATGCATGAATGACTGACTATCTCTTTGTATGTGTTTTGAAGACAGCATATGTGCAGGACTGTATGGGTGGATGAGTGTGTATATGTGTGTGTTAGTGAGTGAATGACTGTCTCACTAGTGTCTTTATCAGAAACTACATATGTATTCATCTAGTATATGTGAATATTGATGTATATAAGTGAGTATATGTGAGAGTAAGAGATTGTAAGAGTTCCTGTTTAAATAAGTATGTGTTTCTATAAGTGATTGTTTAAGAGAGTAAGTATGTGTAAGTTTCCTTAGAAGTAAGGTGGTAGTATGTGTGTAGCTGTATATGCAAATAAATGCATGTTCAATAGTTTACTTGCATGTGTGAGTATGTGTGAGAGTAACTTTTGGATGACTGTCGGTGTGTAACAGGATGTATAGGTGTATCACTACATATGATGAGTGAGTATATGTATGAGTGACTATATAGAACTGTTGGTGAATGAGTGGATGTGTATATAGATAGTGGAATTATTGAATTGGTTGTTGTAACTGGTATGGGTATCTTCATTTTTTTGAAAATTGTAGTTTCTATTTTTGAATATGTGTTTCAAGGGTTACATTACAGTGAAAGGAGTTCTGTCACTCTGTCACAAGGATGGTGTCATCAGTGATGTCATGAGTGATGTCACTGACCATGTCATGAGTGATGTAATATGTGACGTCATCAGCAGTGCATTGCATGCGCAAGTTATAGTGAGTCCAACTAACTATAACGTGGGAATTTCAATGGTTTTATGTGAGTAAGATTTCCAGCTAACTATAACTGGTGTGAAACCTATGTTTTTTTCAGTGAATTTAATAGATTTTTTAAATGCTAATTCCTAACTATAACTGGTGTGAAACCTATGGTTTTTTCAGTGAATTTCATAGGTTTTTTAAATGCTAATTCCTAACTATAACTGGTGTGAAACGTATGGTTTTGTAAATGCTAATTCCTAACTATGTATAGGGCCTCAAACCTATGTTTTTTTCAGTGAATTTCAAAGGTTTTTTAATAGCAAATCTCTATAGGTATGAAATATAATATTTTTTATAATGAATTTTTTATTGTATATTTATGTAATACTATTTTTTTATGTATATTTACCCTTTTTTTTTTTTATTGCCTTGGTGCGCTCACGGTGAGCGCACCGGTAAGCGCAGTGTTGCGGCGTAGCTGCGTGATGCGTCTTATGACGCACGGTGTAAGCACACCCGCAAGCGCCCGAGCGCATACGATCGCGCAACGTAAGCACCCCCGGGCGCGTAGCGTAAACGCGTCGGGTCATATGACCTGAAAATAACACTTTTCATTGGTTCAGAACAGTTTTGTTTTCCAAATGATGAAAGTCCCCACCTTTTTTCCACATTCTCACTTTGTTCTTTGAGTGAGGAAGACCTGTATCTATTCGTTAAGAAATGGCTACAGTAGCAGCAGCCATTAATAGAAATGGGGTAGCCCAGTAGGTCCAGGACCTGGGAGTTTAACAGTACTAAAAAACAGTGGTCCAATGGACTAGTATTTCAAATATCACAATTAATTCAACATTTTATACTTCACATAATAGAATATTCTTTGAAAGCAAAACAGCCAAAACCAATAACTAGTGGTGATTAATTTATTCTCTACCACTAATCATCATAATGTTTATATATTTTTATATTTACAAGTAATATAGGGTCAAACACGGTAGCCCCAATCAGAACGTGCAAAAATAGAAAAGTTGAGTGGATTTAGTGATGAAGAAAAAAGAAGGAAAATTGGCAAAGAAGGTGATATAAAAACAATTTGTACAATTGAAATACAAGGATCAATAATCATCCCCACATTCAGACCTGACCCTAAATCAATTCTGCAATAATCATTCGAGTGTTTTAAGAATCATTGTAATTGATGAGTCCTATGCACATAGAAAGGAAATATTATAGGTCCAGGTCAATAAACTGTAATAAGCGTCGACGTTTCGACTCGACTTATGGCCACACGGTGAATTAAGCCTGGGCCGGGCGAGTCTTCATCAGGACTAGATGGGCAACCAATTATTCTTTGTGGTGACCCCTGACGTTGATGGGTGAGTCTATGTTCAATTTTCTAAATTTCAATTAATGAAGATAACGTCCTCCTTGATGTGTGTATGCCACCTGGAGAATTCACAAGAGGTTCTCATTTCTCTCTTCCCCACTCCATTATTTCATTCCAACAGTTACGTGATTCAGAGGGCAGTTGTGGGGAATGGAATTGTTCTAAACCTCCCTCAAGATGCAGCGTGTTTTTTTAAAAATCTTCCCAACAGCAATGTGTCCTATCTCACTAGAACGGCTGAATGGATTTGCACGAAACTTGGTAAAATATTAGGGACTGGTAGCCCGATGTGCCTTTGCTAGGTCTCAATATATGTGCTTCAGTGCATTTTGAGAAATTAACGTTCAAAAACAAGATATATATCTGTAACAGCGCTCCGCTTCGCGGAGATAAAATTATATCTGTATTACCTAGCTGTTGCTAACACCAGTTAGCGACGGCTAGTAGGAGATAGCGACCATCTTGGGCCCCACTTTGCATGTGAGTGATATTTATCACTAATGACATGCAAAGTGGGCATGCCAAGATGTTAGCGACTGGAAACAGTCGCTAACATCGCTATCTCCTATTATCAACTTTTGGAAATATTCGAGATAAGCGCGAATATCTCCAAAAGCTAGCACCTGCCCTGAGCAGTTCTTAGCCATGTTATCCAATGGGAGGTGGATAACATGGCTAAGAGCATTAGCTCGGTAATGCATGAATATCGCTGAGTTTTCAGCGATATTAATGCATTGCGGTCGTTTTTTATCGTATTTGCGATAAACCTTGATAATAGCAAGGTTTATCTGCGATAATTTCTGACGATGCTTAGCGGTAAAAAAATCGTTGCTAAGCATCGTTAGGGATAAATATCGCTTAACTTTGGTAATATGCCCCAACGTCTGTTAACGTTCGATTCAAAGGAAATCAGGAAGTGTTGAAAAACATTGTCTGCGCCATCTTGTCTTTTTTCAAATGCCACACTTTTGTCGTGCACGGCAGCCATTTTAGATGCCTTGACCAGACCCACTCTGTGCACGCTGTCGATCCTTAGCATGGCTCCCCACCCTCGCAAGCATCTCCCCCAGGCAGTGGTCACCCTCGCTCTCTGTCTTATGCATGGGTAATAAACCTCCCCCCATCTGCGTTGCTCTTCCCTGAGAATCACACCCTGTGCCCGCCCGACACCTCCCTTTCGCCCTATTCACTACCGCACCCTCTGACACTCCTTTTCCTCTGTGTCCGATTGTCCAGGCTGGTCCTAGGGTATCAGCTAGCCCTGCAGATGTAGTTTATGGCCACAGCTGTAAAGAATCACCCCTCTTCAAAGGAGTTATAGTAGATCAAGGCCCACACTCGATGAGATCCGTCACAGCAGAAGCGTTGCTATTATCTGAAAACCATCCTGTATTGTGATTGGGGAGGGGACCGAGCCTGAAGCGGAAGATTCCAGGGATGACTCTTTGTACATCAAAGTTTTTACAATTATGTGTCACATTAAAAATATATAGCACTCCGACAAAGTAGTAAGATTATAAAACTTTAATAATTTATAAATATATACAAGAAAACAAAAATAGTAATAACATATAAACATTTTTAGGGAAAAACAACGAAGTAGCGGTCGGCTGTGCGAATAGTCCCAACGCAGCACAACGTCCAGATTTCCGGCGTGGGGCGTCGCGGGGGGTGGGTCATCAGTAGCAAACTGTTGTGCGAATAGTTCCAAGGCAGCAGAACGCGTTGAAATCTAGATGACACGAAAGTGATGTCTAGTAAGTTGCCACCCAGCAAATAACGGCGTGGGGCATCGCGGGGGGTGGGTCATCAGTAGCAAACTGTTGTGCGAATAGTTCCAAGGCAGCAGAACGATGGCACCAAGGTGATGTCCAGTAAGTTGCCGCACTGGTTTTAGTATCCTACAATGCTGCTCCGAATAACGGCGTGGGGCGCCCCGGGGGAGGCGGCGTGAATGGGCCTCTCCAGGTGGAGTGTCATCTGTTGTAGTGGGGCGCCCCTTTACCGTTTCAGTTGCCATTCCGTCCGTTTTTGGTCCACTGTGTCAAAAGCCGCAATTCAGCTGAGTTGCGCCCACTCTTGCGGTGCAGCGATAGGCGGCTGTCACAGGACTCTCAAAATGGCGGCAGGCTGTTTCCTTTTTGGGCCTGGTCCACTGAAATGGCCCTGGGACACCTTGGAAATCGGACGCTTGTCTGCTAGGTCTTGGACCCCATTCTCAAAAGCGTCCCCTCGCCTTGAGAATTCATCAAAAGTTTTGGGAGCTCCGACTCCTGCAGGCTTCTGGTGGGGAGCGGCTGCCATGATTGCTCGCGGAATGACCACGACGGAGCTACGAGATGGTGGTGCTCTCATGCTGACGCCAGCTTCAGTCTGAAACATCCAGAAACAAGGTGGGGCTTTCATCGTTTGGGGAAAAAAAAAAGTTTTCATCCAATGAAAAGTGTTGTTTTTAGGTCATATGATCAAGCCTTCCATCATTAGGAAACCAAAAGTAAAATGAACCAATGAAAAGTTTTATAAACAAGTCACATGACCTGTTATGCGGCATAGGGTATAAAATGCGGAGAAAATACGTTGGCACGTGAGGCGGCGTCAGTAGCGGACCGATGTGCGAATAGGCCGAAGGCAATACAACGCGCCAAGATCCGGATGGCACCGAGGTGGTGTCCAGCAAGTTGCAGCACTGGTGTGGCCATCCTACAATGCTGAAAGTCGGCGTGGGGCGCCCCGTTGGCCTGTGAGTTTGCGTCAGTAGCGGACCGATGTGCGAATAGGCCGAAGGCAGCACAACGCGCCAAGATCCGGATGGCACCGAGGTGGTGTCTAGTAAGTTGCCGCACTGGTGTGGCCATCCAACAATGCTGAAAGTCGGCGTGGGGCGCCCCGTTGGCCTGTGAATTTGCGTCAGTAGCGGACCGATGTGCGAATAGGCCGAAGGCAGCACAACGCGCCAAGATCCGGATGGCACCGAGGTGGTGTCTAGTAAGTTGCCGCACTGGTGTGGCCATCCTACAATGCTGAAAGTCGGCGTGGGGCGCCCCGTTGGCCTGTGAGATGGCGTCAGTAGCGGACCGATGTGTGAATGGGGCCGAAGGCAGCGCAACAATATTTTCGGAATAGAAGACACCACTAGGCGCTGAGATGCCAAGATCCGGATGGCACCGAGGTGGTGTGTAGCAAGTTGCCGCACTGGTGTGGGCATCCTACAATGCTGAAAGTCGGCGTGGGGCGCCCCGTTGGCCTGTGCGTTTGCGTCCGTAGCGGACCGATGTGCAAATGGGGCCAAAGGCAGCGCAACAATAGTTTCTGACTGACACCACAAGGCGCTGAGATGCCAAGATCCGGATGGCACCGAGGTGGTGTCATAGTTGAGAGTTCTGAGCAGCGGTTGTAACACTGTCTGAAGCTTATTTGCAGCTGCTGCAGCTTCACTACGCGTCAAGATCCGGATGGCACCGAGGTGGTGTCTAGTAAGGTGCACTGGTGTGGCCATCCTACAATGCTGAAAGTCGGCGTGGGGCGCCCCGTTGGCCTGTGAGTTTGCGTCAGTAGCGGACCGATGTGCGAATAGGCCGAAGGCAGCACAACGCGCCAAGATCCGGATGGCACCGAGGTGGTGTCTAGTAAGTTGTCGCACTTCTGTGGCCATCCTACAATGTTGAAAGTCGGCGTGGGGCGCCCCGTTGGCCTGTGAGATGGCGTCAGTAGCGGACCGATGTGCGAATGGGGCCAAAGGCAGCGCAACAATATTTTCTGATTTGAAGACACCACAAGGCGCTGAGATGCCAAGATCCGGATGGCACCGAGGTGGTGTCTAGCAAGTTGTGGCACTGGTGTGGCCATCGTACAATGGTAAAAGTCGGCGTGGGGCGCCCTGTTGGCCTGTGAGATGGTGTCAGTAGCGGACTGATGTGCGAATGGGGCCAAAGGCAGCGCAACAATATTTTCTGACTGACACCACAAGGCGCTGAGATGCCAAGATCCGGATGGCACCGAGGTGATGTCTAAGTTGCGGACTGATGTGCGAATGGGGCCAAAGGCAGCGTAACAATATTTTCTGTATGGAAGATACCACTAGGCGTTGAGATGCCAAGATTCGGATGGCACCGAGGTGATGTCTAGCAAGTTGCTGTACTGGTGTGGTCATCCTACAATGCTGAAACTCGGCGTGGGTCGCCCCATTAGCCTGTGAGATGGCGTCAGTAGCGGACCGATGTGCGAATAGGCCGAAGGCAGCACAACGCACCAAGATCCGGATGTCACCGTGGTGGTTTCATAGTTGAGAGGCACTTCATCTGCAGTGGGGCGCCGAGATCCGGACGGCACCGAGGTGATGTCTAGCAAGTTGCTGTACTGGTGTGGTCATCCTACAATGCTGAAAGTCGGCGTGGGGCGCCCCATTAGCCTGTGAGATGGCGTCAGTAGCGGACTGATGTGCGAATGGGGCCAAAGGCAGCGCAACAATATTTTCTGAAGAGAAGACACCAAAAGGCGCTGACATTCCAAGATCCGGATGGCACCGAGGTGGTGTCTAGCAAGCTATGCAGTTGAGTTGTGTGCGCACTTGCGGCGAATAGGTCGAAGGCAGCATAACAATGTTTTCTGAATAGAAGACACCACAAGGCGTTGAGATTCGGTTACCACCGAGGTGATGTCTAGCAAGTGGCCATCCTACAATACTGCTCCGAATAACGGCGTGGGGTGCCCGAAGGGGGGGGGGGGAGCCGGCGTGAATGAGCCTTCCTAGGTGGAGGCTCGTCTGCTGTAGTGGGGCGCCCCTTTACCGTTTCAGTTGCCATTCAGCTGAGTTTCGGCTGCTCTTGATGCTACAGCGACAGGCGGCTGCAAGAGGACTCTCAAAATGGCGGCCTGTTCTTTGGATTTGGGCCTGGTCCACTAAAATGGCCCTGGGACACCTTAGAACTCGGACGCTCGATTTTTTTTTCCTTTCCTGTACATGCAAAAAAAGGTAAATGCCCGGTACGTTACACGCTTCATCTGCCACGATGAACTCTCCAGAGGAACCGAAAAAAAATATAGTTGTGGTAACTATACCATGCATCGTCATATGGAGAGGTGGCACCAATTAATTATAGTGCTGCATAAAAGAGAGATTTGGAGGAGAACCCCTGACCTGCTAGTACATTCATCAAAGAAGTGGCACTGAGAGCTTCAGAGGCAAGGGAAACGGTCCCAAATATTTAGAAGAACTTTGGAAAGATTAAAATGACATGTTTAGATTGTGGCAAATTAATTTCATGTGGACAGATGAGTGTTACTCTAATAAATACAGCATATGAACATCATCATAGTCGATGGTTGGTAGAGACATTTTGACTATATCCTGGACCTGCCCGTCCTCGCCCAAAATGGCGCCGGAATAAATGGGACTCGTAACTCCTTGTTGTGTACTGGTTGCAGAACCTTGAAATCACGAGATATGTATGCAGTTTTGAAGCACATGGCGGGCGGGGACGAGAATTGATTGAATATTTCGACATCCCTATTGATATTAAGTTCTGATGTGTTATTGATTACTGTACTGTTGAAAGTTCGAATTAACGTCACCCATGGTACTTGCCCGCAAATGTATATCTAGATAATTTTATTGTAACTGGCCCTGTCGTATTTTAATTATAAAATGTACGTCCACCGATTCCGTAACTGTTAGACACCTTAGTTCTTGCAACCTAATGGCCCGCCCGTTACGTTCCTCTACAGTGTAAATGTCTATTCATCATATACGATTACAGTTTGCTCCGTGGCAGGCCCACGTGGTTATAGGCTCGTATTTGTATAATGAAATTTTCACAATAAAGGTTTTTAAAAGAAAACATGGTAGTAGTATATACATTGGTAAAGTTTTTAATAATAGTCACTGTTTTAGAATCATTAAAAGGCAAGTGAAATAAAGCAGACCAATTACATGAAGGGTAAAAGGTATAATACGAAGGAACGCAGTAAAGATAAATGGTCAAGGGCTGTTGTGTTTTCTATTCCTGCAACATAAAGTGATCGATAAGAATCTCATATTCAGGCGTATCGGCGACTAAGACAGCAGGTCGACCCTCTTTTGCTCAACGGCTCCGTCATGGGACGAAGAAACGCTCTTTTTCTCGAAAAAAGAATATATTTTACTTGCAGGACAGTTGTAAAATTTCCGGGAAAGTACATTAGCCTGGAACATTATAACATATATTTAAGAAAAAATAATGTTCGGAAGTAATGAAAAGCGTAATTTTTAGGTCATATGACCAAGCCTTTCATCATTACAATAAGAAAAGTAAAATGAACCAATGAAAAGTTTTATTAACAAGTCACATGACTTGTTATGCTTACGTTACGCGCTGCGCGCCCCGGATGACTTCCGGATGCGCTAACGCGGCGCGTCATATGACGCATTACGCGACAACGCAGGTCCAGAATATAGTCAAAATGTCTCCACCAACCAGCGGTTGGAACACAACCCCTTTCAGCAGGCTAAATAGTTCTGTTAAATGACAACAGAAGGGACAGGCAACAAGAACCATCAGTCAAAGAGGGGAGGGCTAGTTCTTCTCTACCGGGTTACATTGGGGCGCTACTGGAACTGATCGAATTGGTAGTCTACAGTGTTTCTGGATGTTTCAGACTGAAGCTGGGGTTAGCATGAGAGCAGCACCATTTCGTAGCTCCGTCGTGGCCATTCCGCAACCAATCATGGCAGCCGCTCTTTATCGTTATTTTGGGCGGGGTGGGTGGCGGAGCCGAGCTGTTTTGCAGCCATCATTGTGTGGAGTTCAGTTCATCTCACTAGTTTTGTATTTGTCATGAGGGGTTGTTCCTAATGTTTCTATTTTAGCGAGGTCAAAAAGAGATCCCATTAGTGGCCTACTGATTTTGCTCGATTCCTTTTCGTTTTTTTTACACGATTTTTCGTTATCTGCAAAGACTAAACAGAGTATTGCGACTCTGTGTTTGTTTGTAAATAGAGAATGAACCAAAGAGAACTAATTCTAAAACAGTAAATACTTGGATAACAATCAATCAAATGGAGAGAGAAGCCGCCACGACGGATTACAACGGGGGCAAAGGCCTGCGTTAACTACCTTTCACTATCTGCAAAGAGAGAGTACTCCTAATAGAAATGAGGGGGGGGGGGCACCATTCAAAGCAGATCAGTGTGCATAAACACGAAAATGTTTTCACTTACCACGTACTTGACATTCGACAGCTTATGATATTTGCTATTAAAAAACCATTGAAATTCACTGAAAAAACCATAGGTTATAGACCATATATAGTTAGGAATTAGCATTTACAAAACCTTGAAAATTCACTGAAAAAACCATAGGTTATAGACCATATATAGTTAGGAATTAGCATTTAAAAAACCTTATTTTACTCACACAAAACCATTGCAATTCCATATATAGTTAGTTGCACTAACTATATATCGCGCACCCGCAATCCACTGCTGATCATGTCACATATTACATCATTCATGACATGGTCAGTGACATCACTGATGACATCACTGATGACATCTCAAATGACATCACTGATGATATCACTGATGACATCTCAAATGACATCACTGATGACATCTCATTTGACATTACTGATCACATCACTGATGACATCATTCATGTGATAATACGATGAACCTCTTCAGACTCTAATATAACCTTAGATACACTCAGTGTAAACAGACACTCATAGACTGTCACTCATCCATGGAGTTACTCAGACACTTAGTCAGTCATGCAAAGAATCAATCACACCTCCATTTCCTCAACTATACAGTTATACACACCTTACTTATTCAAACATATACTAAAACATATTTACTCACTTATACAATCCTGGATACAAGTTCACAATGATCCATACAGCCACTCACACATTCACTGGCTCTTATGCACAGTTATTTATATATGTCAACTCTCACATGTACTGTGTTTTACATATGTACTTACTTTGACATGTAGCACTGAGATATCCATTCACTCACCAATACACTCATGCACACAGTCAACCGCCCATACAGCTGTTTCCACATGCACTTTTGAACCCATACATCTAGTCAATCAACTGCTCACACATCTATGCAGAGAGTCATACACCTCCCAGCCACCCAGACACACACTCAGTCTCCCATACAAATGCTTGGGCAACCAATCAATAACCCATACAGTTAATCATATAGCTAATGATCAACACATGCAGCAGTTTACAGAACAACAGACATAATGATGCACAAATTAAGACAGTTTAGTCACTAACCCATGCACTCAGTGAGACACATTTAATCAGTCACTCATACAGTCAGCCATGCCCCTACTAAATCCTTCATCAAGACACTTATACATCCACTCATTCTTCAATATGTAAGACATATTTTAACTTTACAGAATTATACAGTCACTGGATGTAGTCATCAGTGATGTCATTTGAGATGTCATCAGTGATGTCATCAGTGATGTCATTTGAGATGTCATCAGTGATGTCATCAGTGATGTCACTGACCATGTCATGAATGATGTAATATGTGACATGATCAGCAGTGGATTGCGGGTGCGTGATATATAGTTAGTGCAACTAACTATATATGGAATTTCAATGGTTTTGTGTGAGTAAAATAAGGTTTTTTAAATGCTAATTCCTAACTATATATGGTCTATAACCTATGGTTTTTTCAGTGAATATATATATTACCTACTGGCGGTCGCCAGTAGGTATATATAGTTAGGATTTTTTCTCTATGGGTTTTTTGAAAATTCTATGTCTAATAACTTTGGCGTTTGTGGACGGAATTGGCTGAAATTTTCAGGAAAATGGCACATTTTGTTTCTGAGCAGCCCTTGAAAATTTGGGGGGGGTTCGTCCAGTGGGGGCCGAGAAAAAAGGGGGGTCCCAAAACGTGTTTTTAACATTGAGTTTTCCATAGGGCGGTTGGCCTCACTTTTAGCCCGAACGGCTGAATGGATTTGCACGAAACTTGGCAAAATTGTAGGGACTGGTAGCCCGATGTGCCTTTTGTAGGTCTCAATATATGTGCTCCAGTGGATTTTGAGAAATTAACGTTTAAAAAAAGATATATATCTGTAACAGCGGACCGGGCAGCGTCCCAGGACGCGTACTTTTCGCGCAACGGAGCTTTGTGAAGCGAAGCTGATTGGTTCTCCGGCGTCTGTCAACATTCCAAACAGTCCGTAGCGGCCGCCATCTTGTCTCTCGGTAGGATCGAGAGACAAGAGGAGGCGAAAGCGAAGGGGCAAATGACCATAAGGGGGAATAGTAGATCCTCGCTGACCCCCTAGGTTTGATGTGGAGGTTTTAAAAGGGCCCCGCGGGGCAAAAAAAAATAATAATAATAATAATCGAACGGCTGAATGGATTTGCACGAAACTTGGTAAAATATTAGGGACTGGTAGCCCGATGTGCCTTTGCTAGGTCTCAATATATGTGCTCCAGTGGATTTTGAGAAATTAACGTTCAAAAAAAGATATATATCTGTAACAGCGCTCCGCTTCGCGTACTTTTCGCGTTACGGAGCTTTGCGAAGCTGATTGGTTCTCCGGCGTCTGTCAACATTCCAAACAGTCCGTAGCGGCCGCCATCTTGTCTCTCGGTAGGATTGAGAGACAAGAGGAGGCCAAAGCGAAGGGGGAAATGACCATAAGGGGGCATAGTAGATCCTTCCTGACCTCTTAGGTTTGATGTACCATTTTGCCAAGTTTGGTGTAATTCCGTTCAGCCATTCAGGCTGTAGACGTATGTAAATGTCCTATGGAAAATTGCATGGGGAAAACACATTTGAAAGTGTTGAAATTTAGAACCAATTAAAATGTTACTTTGGTTTTGTATTTGTGTGTGATGAAAGTTAATTGGTTATGTATATATGTCAAATGAGAGGAAACCACAGCCATTTTGCGATACTACTGTCTGAGGTACATTTGTGAGGAATTTTTGGTGGTGAATTTCTGGTGTTTGATTTACACAGTACTAACACTTCTGCTACTTTTAAAAAGGTGAGTTGTTAATTTGTAAGGGGAACTATGTTGTACACTTGAAGATAATTTGAAAAATGTTTTCTGTTATTTATTTGCAGTCCTTCTGTTATACTAAATACTTGATGAAGTTAGTTTTATATTATGTATTACTAAAAACGATAAATGAAAGTGATTATTTTTTTCTGCAATTTACAGCAAGCAATTTCAAAATAAAATGGCTCACAATGAAGAGACCGTGGCAATTTCTTTTGAATTGTCCACTACATTGATTGAAATTGAGAGCACCAATAATGAAATATTGTCACAAGGAGGACATGACTTGTATGATTCCATTAGATTGATTGAAATGGACAGCACCAAGAATGAAATATTGTCACAAGGAGATGACTTGAATGATTCCACTACATTGATTGAAATTGAGAGCACCAATAATGAAATATTGTCACAAGGAGGAGATGGCTTGTATGATTCCATTAGATTGATTGAAATGGACAGCACCAATAATGAAATATTGTCACAAGGAGGAGATGACTTGAATGATTCCACTACATTGATTGAAATTGAGAGCACCAATAATGAAATATTGTCACGAGGAGATGACTTGAATGATTCCACTACATTGATTGAAATGGACAGCACCAATAATGAAATATTGTCAGAAGGAGGAGATGACTTGAATGATTTTTTTGATCAATCTCTTGATGGCGAATTTATCGAGTGTTTGGAGACCATAGAGTTACAAGAATCATCATTGCAGACTTTTAATGAGGAGATTCCAGATGAGATGATTGAAGAGGAAATTACTGATGAGGACATGTTACTAGTTGTTTCAAATTTAGAAAATTCTGAAGAATAAATTTATATTTAGAAATCAAAAATTGTTTGAGACATTATTTATTTTTATTTTTAATTTATGAGGTTGTAGCGAAGTGATTGTAGTATAAAATGAGACTTATAGTATAGAGTGCAACATTTTTATGTTACATGGTAAGTTTACTCATATTTACTTCCCTTCTGCCACTATATTATCTCCAATGTGTATTTGACATGTCTTCTTCATCTCCGGCCTCCTTTCTCTCACTGTGTGTCTCCGATGCATCTTATCGCTGGTATTTTGTGTAATTACAGAAGAGAGTAAAATAAAATAGTTCGGAACGTGAAAAGGGGGCAAAGTAGAGTACTCCTCACCCCCTAGGCCTTTTTAGGCGGTCCCAAAAGGATCAGTTTCTGCTTTCCTGAGAGATTATGGTATGAGTTCCATATACCACAATAACTTGCATTACAACATGCAAGATATCTATCTCCTATTACCAACTTTTGGAGATATTCGCGCTAAGCGCGAATATCTCCAAAAAGTAACACCTGCCCTGAGCAGTTCTTAGCCATGTTATCCAATGGGAGGTGGATAACATGGCTAAGAGTATTAGCTCGGTAATGCATGAATATCGCTGAGTTTTTAGCGATATTCATGCATTGCGGCCGTTTATTATCGCATTTGCGATAAACCTTGATAATAGTAAGGTTTATCTTCGATAATTTCTGACGATGCTTAGTGGTAAAAAATTGGTTGGTAAGCATCGTTAGCGATAAATATCGCTTAACTTTGGTAATATGCCCCAACGTCTGTTAACGTTCGATTCGAAGGAAATGAGGAAGTGTTGAAAAACATTGTCTGCGCCATCTTGCCTTTTTTGAAATGCCACACTTTTGTCGTGCACGGCAGCCATTTTAGATGTCTTGACCAGACCCACTCTCTGCACGCTGTCGATTCGTAGCATGGCTCCTCACCCTCGCAAGCATCTTCCCCAGGCACTGGTCACCCCCGCTCTCTGTCTTATGCATGGGCAATAAACCTCCCCCCATCTGCGCTGCTCTTCCCTGAGAATCACACTGTGCCCGCCCGACACCTCCCTTTCGCCCTATTCACTACCGCACCCTGTGACACTCCTCTTCCTCTGTGTCCGATTGTCCAGGCTATCAGCTAGCCCTGCAGATGTAGTTTATGGCCCCAGCTGTAAAGAATCACCCCTCTTCAAAGGAGTTATAGTAGATCAAGGCCCACACCCGATGAGATCCGTCACACCACACGTGTTCCTACTATCTGAAAACTATCCTGTATTGTGATTGGGGAGGGGACCGAGCCTGAAGCGGAAGATTCCAGGAATGACTCTTTGTACATCAAAGTTTTTACAATTATGTGTCACATAAAAAATATATAGCACTCCAACAAAGTAGTAGGAATATAAAACTTTAATAACATATAAATATATACAACAAAACAAAAACAGTAAAAACATTTAAACAACGAAGAGACCGTGGCAATTTCTTTTGAATTATCCAATAGATTTATTGAAATTGACAGCACCAATAATGAAATATTCTTGTCAGTAGCGGTCTGTTGTGCGAATAGTTCCAAGGCAGCAGAACGCGCTGAAATCTGGATGTCACGAAGGTGATGTCTAGCAAGTTGCCGCCCAGCAAATAACGGCGTGGGGCGCCGCGGGGGTGAGTGAGTCCAGTAGGCACCACAGCTATTCTTACCGGCATTGCAGAATTACTGCTGGGGACAATGCCTGTGCTGGAGCAGGGTCACAGCAGAAACAAAAAGGATTCTGTTGAAGATGTTGTTGGTTTTCAATTTGAAAACAGTTCTGGTGTCAACTGCTATGCTAATGTAGTGGTTAATGTTTTGTTTTCTCTAGAAAATGTAAAAGAGGGGGAGGCAGTCCAAAGTTCCGTTAAAAGGGCAAAGGAAAGGATCGGTGGTTTGAACTATCAGTCAAAAAGGGGAGGGGGTGCAACAATTTTTCCTACCGGGTCACACTGTGCTTTCACCGGAAGTGAGGTCTGCAGGATTCTAGTAATTCAAAGTGAGGCTGGCGCCGACGTCCCGCGGATACAGTTTCGTCACTCCACGGGTGATCATGGCAGTCATTCCCCATCGGGGGTCGGAGACTCCCGCGGCTCCTCTAGAATCTTCAAGGTCGTGGAGGACTACGGTGGTGGAGTCAACCAGTGACCGGGCCATTTCTTTATGCTGGGCCCGCTCTTGCCAGGTCGACCGCCATTTTGAGAGTTCGGTAGCTACTGGCGATCGCGGGGTCAAATGAGCGGACGGGCTCCACCCTGCCGGGCGAGACGTTGCAGCATGGCCACAGTGGAAGAACTCTTTTCCGGGCGCCTGGACCGCTGAGGGTGCAGCTGGGAAGCCTCCACTGGGGAGGCGGGAGAGGCCTGTTCGCACCGTCTCTCCCTCCCAGTGCACCCCACGGCGTCTCGCTTGAGATTTGTTATGGCCGGACCAGGCGATGAGGACGAGGGGGGGGGGTCGGAGGCATGTGCAAGACATCCCCCCCCAGGGTTGTTGCAGCAATTATACAAGAAAGAAGAAGTGTCCCGTCCGTCTTCGGGCCGGGCTTCCGGTAGATGTCGGCCGGACGCCCCTGGCTCTGGCCCCATGAACGGGTTTCTTGGTTTATCGGCTGCAGCCGGATTCCGTCGGTCTCGGCCCCCCGACCGTTGGTGGCCGGACCGGAAGAGCATGTGGCGGGACTACCTGCAACTCTCAAGGGCCACCGCGGCCGGACTGGGAGAGAGAGGGGAGGGTCGAGGAGACATTCCCCCCCCCTGCAACTGTTCAGCGTTGTAAAGGCAATTCCCTGGCCGGGTCCCGTTGGTCTCGGCCTCTCCTCCGGCTACACCCTACGTTAGGATCTCCGAGGCGTGGCAGCAGGACCTGCCTTATATGGGCTGCTCCCGGCTGGGCGTAGCCGGAACCCTGCCCCACCTTGGAAGTTTCCAGAGTGGGGGCGGATGTTCTACTGACTTGCATTTTCCCTAGTCTATCGATTTTTTTGGCGTGGCAGGCGGTGGGACAGCGAGGGGTGATTTGGTTTCTCTTACTGTTTTTCTGGTCTCTCACCACTGGCATATTTTAACGTTTTCTTGTTTCTAGGACATTAATAGGTTTTATCATTACGTTATGTTATCGTTTCTTTGTTCGTTGTTTAATAAAAGTTCATGTTCATCAGTGGCCTACTGATTTTCGTTTTCCTATTCTTTTCTTTCCAGGTTGTTTCATGCTAAAGTTTCTGTTAACAGGATACAGTGATCACTTCGTTATTATTGCATATGTCCTTTTCACTAGGGGTGCTCTCTGGTCGGGCCAGATGACGTATGTCTAGTAAATGGTCCGGGTGAAACAGGTGCATCAATCAGTGGGGAGTAGATAGGCATGACAGATTACAACGGGGGAGAAAGGTCCGCATTACGTACCCTTTCACTACTTGCAAAGATTTTCCTACGTTTATTTGCAAACAGGGAATACCTCCAAAAAGAACTAATTCCCAAACAGTCAATGTTCGGACAATCAATCAATCAATGAGGAATGAAATAGGTACGACGTGTTAAAGGCTTGCGTTACCTACCCTTCACTATCTGCAAAGGGAGAGAGAATATTCCTATTCTTCCTCGTTTGCAGGTAGAGAAGATCCTTAAGAGAATTAACATCGAACAATTCAATGCTCGATTGAAACAATCAACAAGGGGTACTGTGAACACAAATGAACGCCGCTTATGTACATACGCATTGCTATTTTCAACAGGTTGTTCCTAATGTTTCTATTTTAGCGAGGTCAAAAAGAGATCCCATTAGTGGCCTACTGATTTTGCTCGATTCCTTTTGTTTTTTTACACGATTTTTCGCTATCTGCAAAGACTAAACAGAGTATTGCGACTCTGTGCTTGTTTGTAAATAGAGAATGAACCAAAGAGAACAATCAATCAAATGGAGAGAGAAGCAGGCACGACGGATTACAAAGGGGGCAAAGGGCTGCGTTAACTACCCTTCACTATCTGCAAAGAGAGAGTACTCCTAATAGAAATGAGGGGTGGGGGGCAGCATTCAAAGCAGATCAGTGTGCATAAACACGAAAATGTTTTTACTTACCACGTACTTGACATTCGACAGCTTATGATATTTGCTATTAAAAAACCATTGAAATTCACTGAAAAAACCATAGGTTATAGACCATATATAGTTAGGAATTAGCATTTACAAAACCTTGAAAATTCACTGAAAAAACCATAGGTTATAGACCATATATAGTTAGGAATTAGCATTTAAAAAACCTTATTTTACTCACACAAAACCATTGAAATTCCATATATAGTTAGTTGCACTAACTATATATGGCGCACCCGCAATCCACTGCTGATCATGTCACATATTACATCATTCATGACATGGTCAGTGACATCACTGATGACATCACTGATGACATCTCAAATGACATCACTGATGACATCACTGATGACATCTCATTTGACATCATTCTTGTGCTAATACGATAAACCTCTTCAGACTCTAATATAACCTTAGATACACTCAGTGTATACAGACACTCACACACTGCCACTCATCCATGGAGTTACTCACACACCCAGTCAGTCATGCAAAGAAACAATCTCACCTCCATTTCTTCAACTATACAGTTAAACACACCTTACTTATTGAAACATATACTAACACATATTTACTCTCTTATACAATCCCTGATACAAGTTCACAATGATCGATACAACCACTCACTCATTCAGTGGCTCTCATGCACAGTTATTTATATATGCCAACTCTCACATGTACTGTGTTTTACATATGTACTTACTATGACATGTAGCATTGAGATATCCATTCACTCATCAATACACTCATGCACACAGTCAACTGCCCATGTAGCTGTTTCCACATGCACTCTTGAACTCATACACCTAGTGAATAAACTGCTCACACATCTATGCATAGAGTCTCACACCTTCCAGCCACCCCCACACAAACTCAATCTCCCATAGAAATACTTGGGCAACCAATTAATAACACATATAGCCTCTCGTATAGCTAATGATCAACACATGCAGCAGTTTACAGAACAACAGACATAATGATGCACAAATTAAGACAGTTTAGTCACTAACCCATGCATTCAGTGAGACACATTTAATCACTCACTCATACAGTCAGTCATGCACCTACTAAATCCTTCATCCAGACACTTATACATCCACTCAAGACATATTTTAACTTTACAGAAAAATACAGTCACTGGATGTTGTCATCAGTGATGTCATTTGAGATGTCATCAGTGATGTCATCAGTGATGTCACTGACCATGTCATGAATGATGTAATATGTGACATGATCAGCAGTGGATTGCGGGTGCGCCATATATAGTTAGTGCAACTAACTATATATGGAATTTCAATGGTTTTGTGTGAGTAAAATAAGGTTTTTTAAATGCTAATTCCTAACTATATATGGTCTATAACCTATGGTTTTTTCAGTGAATTTTCAAGGTTTTGTAAATGCTAATTCCTAACTATATATGGTCTATAACCTATGGTTTTTTCAGTGAATATATATATATATATATTACCTACTGGCAGTCGCCAGTAGGTAGTTATAGTTAGGATTGTTTTCCATAGGGAAATTGCAACATTCTATTGGGAATAACTTTGGCGCCGGTTGAGGAATCTGCCTGACATTTTCCTCAAATTTGCCTCGCGGCTCTCCGCTCCTTCCCTGAAAGTTTGGGGGGATTCGTCAATCGGGGGCCGAGATAAAAGGGGGTCCCAAAACATGTTTTCCCCATGTTAATTTCCACAGGGCGGTTGGACTCACTTTTAGCTCGAACGGCTGAATGGATTTTCACCAAACTTGGCAAAATTGTAGGGACTGGTAGCCCGATGTGCCTTTGCTATGTCTCAAGATATGTGCTCCAGTGGATTTTGAGTAATTTAGGTTTAAAAAAAATTATATATCTATAGCTGCGCCCCGGTACACGCACCGGGGAGCGCTCCTGGCGCGCACCGCGAGTTCGCGCGCGGAAAGCTGATTGGCTTTCGGGTGTCTATAAACATTTGAAACAGTCCGGAGCGGCCGCCATCTTGTGTCTCGGTAGGATCGAGACACAAGAGGTGGCAAAAACAAAGGGAGAAATAACCAAAAGGGGGCAGGGTAGACCCACCCTGACCCCCTAGGTTTGATGTGGGGGCCATAAAAAGTTCCCAGGATTTTCGTGGTGGGAGCGCCCGGTACGCGCACCGGGGAGCGTACCGGGGAGGGTACTTTGGGGAAAAATAGTGAAAAAAATTAGTGTAAAATAATCATTTTGAGTGATCAGAGGTAGGGTAGCTCTGAAAAGAGCTTTTGGGTTCTGTGGCTGATTTAGGTACCTACAAGTACATCCCACACACACCCACACACACACATCCCACACACACACCCACACACACACCCACACACACACTCCTCACACACACACACATCTCTCACACACACACACACCCCACACACATAACCCTACACCCCCATACCCACACACTCCCCACACATACCTCACACACCCACACCTCCACCCACACCCAAACACCCCACACACCCACACCGACACCTTACACATCCACACCCACACCCACACACCCACACTCACACACACACCTCACCCCCCCACACACACCTCACAGATACACCCCACACATCCCACACACACACCTCCCCCCCACACGCACACACACCTTACAGACACATCCACACATCCTACACACACGCACACATCCCACACACATACCCCCACACCCACACACCCCACACCCACACACACCTCACACACCCACACCTACACCCAAACACCCCACACACCCACACCCACACACACACCTTACATACTCACACCCCCACCCACACACCCCACACACCTACACCCACACACACACCACACCCCCACCCCCACACACACAGACACACACCTCACAGACACCCCCCACACACACCTCACCCCCCCACACATGGGGAAAACCCAGTGAAACAGTAAAATAATAATTTAAAGTGCTTAGAGGTAGGGTAGCTCTGCATAGAGTTGTTGTGTTGTGTGGGTGATATAAGTACCAGCATGTAGGTACCAATGCAGAGTTTTAAATTCAATGTAGACTGTGTCCTCTGTAGATAATGTGCATGTTGTTACAGAAGTTATTGTGGTATATGGAATCTATACTATAGTCTGTCAGGAAAGCAGAAACAACATGGAGGCAGGAGATGAAAAAGAGATGTCAAATAAACATTGGAGATAATATAGTGGGAGAAAGGAAGTACCTATGAGGAAAATTACTATGTAACATAAAAAAGTTGCACAGTATACTATAAGTCTCACATTATATTATATTCATTTTGGTACTATTTCATGAATTACATATAAAAAAGAATAATGTCTGGAACAATTTTTAATTATTAAATAAACATGTATTGCTCTGATTTTTCAAAATTTCATAATACTTCCAACATTATTTCGTCAGGAATGTCCTCATTTGGATTACATGATTCCATTTCTTTCACATATTTAAGATACTCTTCATCAAGAGACTGATCGAAAAAGTCTAAATCATTAATCTCTTCCTCTGGGTTGTTCTCGAGATCAATTTCGAATGAAATATTAAATTTCTTTTGTTCTCCTTCCATTTTGTTGCTGTAAATTGTATAAAAAATAAATATATCAGTAGAGATAGGGCACTGTTAGGTTTAAGTTCAGACAGGTACTTTTGAGTTTTTAACAGTGAAGTTATGTTTGGGCAGTGTATGGTATCAGGCAGGAAGTAGAACTATTAAAAAGTGCATGTGATGAAGACTAATTAAAATCATAATTATACTAGAGAAGCCTAACTTAATCCATAAATATAACAGAGAAGCGTATCTCAAGCTATAACTATAACAGAGGGACAATAAATAACTATCAGAAAACGTTTTTACTAATTAATTTAAAGTGCTCATTACAAATTAACAACTTACTTTTGAGAGAGGTGAAGAAGAAAAAATTTGAAAATCCTTTAAAGATGTACCTCAGGTAGTTGTAGTCAAAATGGCTGTGTTTCCCTCTCTTTTCATTTATATTCATGTACATAACCAATCAAATGTCAGGAAATAATACTAGAAATTGAAAGTAACATTTTAATTGGTTGTAAATTCTAACACTTCAGATGTGTTTTTGTCATGTAATTTACCTCAGGATATTTAGAGAGGGCTACAGGCCAAATGGCTCAATGGAATTCCTTCAAATTTGGGAAAATGGTAGGGACTGGTATGTAGTATGTCCTATTCTATATTTGGTGAACTTCTCTACAGAGGTTTTTATGTAAATTAACTTTTAAAAAATGTTGGGAGCGCTCGCCGGGGCGCGCCCCGGTACGCATACCGGCAGCGCAACGGGAGTCCTCCATCTTGTGTTTCGGTAGATTTGAGACACAAGATGGAGGACAAACAACGTTGGGAATGGGTATAAGGGGGCACGGTAGGCATCCCCTGACCCCCTAGGTTTTCTGAGGGGGGCTTAGGAGGCCCATATAGGCCCAAAAAAAAAAAATCATTTGCGGGGGGAGCGCTCGGTACGCGCACCGGGGAGCGTACCGGGGAGCGTACTTTGGTGAAAATTTGTGAAAAAAGTTAGAGTAAAATAATCATTGTGAGTGATCAGATGTAGGGTTGCCCTTAAAAGAGCTTTTGGGTTCTGGGGCTGATTTATGTACCTACAAGTAGGTTCCAATGCACAATCTTAAATTCAGGAGGAATATTCTATTCCCCTCATCTGAGAAGTGCACACCATCTCCTCTGTAGATATCTTGCATGTTGTAACGCAAGTTGTTGTTGTATATTGAACCCATTCCATAGTCTCTCATGTAAGAAGAAACAGATTTATTCACATGTTTCCTTGCTTTCTCAATCTGTGGACAAAATTGGTTGGACCACTTCCATTTCTGTCTTTGGCATATATTGGAATATACCAAGGCAGTTTGTGGAAAAAGTGTCATCAATTGCCCAAAGGTGTCCTTTAAAACCATTTCCAGACCTACCCCAGTCAAAGTGCCTAGATAATTTCCACCACAGTGCAAAATTATAAGGTCAGGGTGTGGCAGATGGTGAAAGGTTTTCACCAATGGTATCAATTGATGACATCTCAATCCTCTTTGGCCAATCCATTTTATGTGCACATTTGGCAAATCAAGGTTGTGAAAATTTGTGATAGCTGCATACCTTTGAGCCCAGTGAATGTAGCTATGTCCAATAATCCAGACAGAGTACATGGTGAGAGGAGGTTCTGGTGCAGTCAGGTGAAGTGTAGGAATGAAATGGCAGTTGGAACAGTAGGAAATTTGCAAAAAAAAACTGTGGAGTTTCAGTGCTCTTGAATCACGAGCAATGATTGGTGGATTCAGATAGTTGAAAAGTGAAAGTTAGGGTGCATGGTTGTGTTCTGTTAAAGAAGTCATTTGAATGGTCAAGAAAAAGTCATAAAAAGAAAGATTGCACCTGATAAGCTGGTTTATTGATAGGTCAAACATCCTTGCTGAGTTCATGTGCAACATTGTAGAATAAACTGTTAACCCTGAGAGCTCAGTGAGGAGGGAGTTGCTATGGTAACAGGTAGAAAGGGCTGAGGGGGGAAGGGTGTTGATTTGAAAATAGAGAGGGAAGAGTTTTGATTGGTTACCATGAGGAATATGTGTGTAGAATTAGAGGTTTTCTGTGCCATTCATGGTTGCAGTGGCTGGAGTACATACCTTTTGCTCTGCTAAAGAAATATTGGTGTGTGTATCTGACACTGTTCTCAATCTCCCAAAGCATTTGTAAAGGTGAGTTATGATTTATTCAATATAGATAGAGAGTTCAGATTAAGAAGCACATTGAGCTTCTTTGCTGTTGGTTTGTGTGATGCTTTTTGAAAATGCATGGTATCAATATTTGCAATAGAGAGGAAATGTATTTTGTAAAATAGTGAGTTTTCAGAACTGAAATGGAATGCTTGTACATAGGACATGCGCTGTGTTTCTAAAATGTTATTCAAAAAACGATTTTGGGGCAAATCAATGGTTTTACATTTTTGAGAATGAATAAATAGTGTGTGCATGATTACATAAAAATATTTGAACCTTTCACAATCATGTCACTTGTGTTACCTCAGATTAGGAAGCAGAATGAGCTTCTTTGCTGTTGGTTTGTGACATTTTTGGGTAATGCCTTGTAGGAATGTTTGCAATAGAGAGGAAATGTATTTTGTAAAATAGTGAGTTTTCAGAACTGAAATGGAATGCTTGTACATAGGACCTGCGCTTTGTTTCTAAAATGTTATTCAAAAAACGATTTTGGGGTAAATCAATGGTTTTAGATTTTGAGAAGGAATAAATAGTGTGTGCATGATCACATAAAAATATTTGAATCTTTCACAATCATGTCACTTGTGTTACCTCGGATTAGGAAGGACACTGAGGGCCTTATTTATGAAAACAGCGATGCATCAGTTTTCACTTTGCACTCCTTGCGACACCAATGATGCGTCATATTTAATGTATGATGCATCATGTCGCAAGGAGTTACAGATAAGTCAGTATTTCTGACGTATCTGTAAGTGCAAAAGTGACGCATTGCTGGAGTGTGTCACAAAAGTGACGCAACTCCAGCAATGCCTGCTGTGAGGCAGGTAAAAGATTTTGACAGTGTCCTAAAAGTGACGCAGTGAAATCTCATAGATTTCACTGCGTCACTATTACAAGGTTTTTTTACGGGAGAACGCCCCCTCTGCATACATTATACCTGACTCAGGTATAATGTGGTGCAGGGGTTTAAAAAGTGACGCATCTACCTAGATGTGTCATTTTTTAAATATGGCGCAACAAGGCACATGTTTTATGCTGCCGATGCGTCACAAAAAGTGACGCATCACAAGCGGAAAACTAACGCAGGGCCTCATAAATTAGGCTCTGAGCTTTTTTGCTGTTGGTTTGTGTCATGCTTTTTGATAATGCTTGGTATCTACATTTGCAAGATAGAGGATTTTTATTTTGTGAAATAGTGAGGTTTCAGTAGTGAAGATGAATGCTTGTACATAGGACCTGTGCTCTGTTTCTAAAATGTTATTCAAAAAACGATTTTGGGGCAAATGAATGGCTTTTACATTTTTGAGAAGGAATAAATAGTGTGTGCATGATTACATAAAAATATTTGAACCTTTCACAATCATGTCACCTGTGTTACCTCAGATTATGAAGCAGACTGAGCTTGTTTGCTGCTGGTTTGTGTCATTTTTATGGTAATGCTTGGTAGTAATGTTTGCAAGAGAGAGGAAATGTATGTTACCTGTGTTTCCTCAAATTAGGAAGTGGATTGTACAGATGAGGTGAGGCATCTCCAGGGGAGCAAAGGAGTTGAGGCCTGAGTCCATGAGTGCAATTGAGAGGACTTACCTCCTCTGACCCTTAGACAAACATTATGTAATCTGTGGCCCTTCGACAGGCCTCAATACATTGAGTATAATTGATGGTAACAGGGTGGAGATGAAATGAGGCGTGTTCAGGGGTGTAAATGAACTGAGGCCTGTCTAATGGTGCAGATGAATTGAGGTCTATTCTGGGTTGCAGATAAGGTGAGGATTGTCCATGGGTGCATAGGAGGTGATGCCTGTGTTGAGGAGTGTAGTGGAAGAGAGGTCTGTCCAGAGGTGGAAAGGAGGTGAGGGCTGTGTCTAAGAGTGTAGTGGGGGATAGGCTTCATGAAGTGCAGTCCAGTGGACTCTTAGACACCGGCCTCACCACCTATGTTCCCCAGGACAGTCCTTACCTCATGTGTACAATCTGCTTACTAATCTGAGGAAACACAGGTGATATGATTGTGAAATGTGCAAATATATTTTTTTAACATGCAGATACTATCTAATCCTTGTTAAAAATGTAAAAGTAATTCATGTGCCCGAAATATTTTTTTAGAATTATATTTAAAAAACAGAGATAAGGTCATATGAAGAAGTATTATAGTGTTTATATTTTTGCTTATTGTCATTGTTTTGTTGTTTGGTAATAGTGGTCTATAATGATTTTTTTATTTTTATTTTTGTTTTGCACAGATTTAAATCAAGATTTCAAAAATAAGAAAAAATGCCCTCAAGGGAAAGGAGACGAAAAGATTGCAAGCGGAAAAAATCAAAAACAGCAACGGAATTAAAGCAGTCTCCTACAACAAATACTTAAAAAAACAGGAAAAAAGCTCCTGGTAATTTTATTTATTTATTTATTTCCAGGTTTGTATGGCGCTATGAATCGATTCCCGAAGGAATATCTCCGCGCCTTTGGCACAACCAAAGAACAGAAAAGACTCGTCAACATTTTAATAAACTAGGCAGGAGATCAGTCAGTTAGGGATTTGAAGAGGAATGTTTTCAGCTTTTTCCTAAAAGGGAAATGTTCCCTACATACTCTGATTTCCTTAGGGAGTAGGTTCCACAGCTTTGGACCTGCTACCGATAGGGCTCTTTCCCCCTTTCTTGCCTTCATGGCCCTAGGAACACATAATAGTTCCTGATCTCCCGATCTCAGGAATCTGGACGGCACATAGGGGATAAATTTCTCAGTGAGGTAACCGGGACCAGTTCCAGTTAGGCATTTGTGGATGACGCAGCAGATCTTAAACATCACCCTCTGCCTAACTGGAAGCCAGTGCAGTTTGGCCAACAGTGGTTTTGAGGGAGTGCGGGGCGGGACATTCAGTACCAGTCGTGCAGCCGTATTTTGCACAACCTGCAATCTAGCAAAGATGCCCTCATTGGCAGCTAGCATTAACCCGTTGCAGTAGTCCAGCCTGCTTAAAACTAAGGACTGGACCAACGTTCTCCTGGTGGTATCTGGTAGCAGGGGGAATACTCTCCTGAGAAGCCCTATGACATGGAAGCATGAGCCCACCACTTGGTTAGTTTGTTGTGTATAGGTGAGCTCATGGTCCAGTTTGACTCCCAGGTCTTTTACCACGGTTTTGGGCACAGGGACCGGGCCAAGGTCTTGAGGCCACCAGTCCGGGGTCCACAACCGTTTTGCCTCTCCGAAAAGCATAACCTCCGTTTTGGAGACGTTGCACTGCAAATAGTTGGCTGCCATCCAGCGAGACACCTCCTTCATCCCTTGGGCGAAGGAGGCCCGCACCTCAGGAGTCATAGTTTTAAAAGGGAAGAGGAGTTGGGTATCATCCGCGTATGAAACCGGAATGAACCCGTGGGATCTCATGATGTTCGCTAGGGGGGCCACATAGATGTTAAATAACGTGGGGCTCAAACAAGAGCCCTGTGGCACCCCCTTTGAGATCACCACCTCCTCTGATTGATATGGTCCCAGGATGACTCTCTGGGTGCGTTCGCTGAAAAAACTCCTGAGCCAGGCCAGGGCCTTGCCTTCCAGACCGATGTCAACTAGTCTGGAGGTCATGATGTCATGTGACACAGTGTCAAACGCCGCTGACAAGTCCAGAAGCACCAGAACAGCGGAATAACCCCTGTCCTGTAGCCTCTGGAGATTGTCAGCGACAGACAGCAAGGCAGTCTCAGTACTGTGTCTGGGTCTAAAGCCCGACTGGGAAGGGTCCAGTACACCCGCGTGTTCAATGAATTTCGACAAATGCTGATTCACGTGCCTCTCCGCAAGCTTCCCTAAAAAAGGGAGAAGGGAGATCGGTCTCAGATTCGTCAACTCAGACCACGGAATCGCGTTGTTTTTGCGCAGAGGCCTCACAAGTGCCTGTTTCCATTCCAGCGGTACTTCCCCAGTAAGCAGAGATATGTTAACTATCTGCCGTATTCCAGCCAAGACAACTAAGTCTTTCTTACGGAACATATGTAGATCAAAAAAAAATGTTGAACAGTATGTAGAAAAAGAGAAAGAGAGAGCAATTTTGAAGAGGAAGGAGAGATTCCAAAAAAATGTTACTACTGCAGCAGGAGACAATAATATGTATAGGAATAGAAGGCAAAATCAATTTAGGGACATTCGTAAACGAATGTTTCGCAATAGGGTGGTTTTAAATTTGTTAAAAAATATTAAAAAAGGTAAACAGAGATCTGCTTTTTATAAGAAAAAGAAAAGTGTAGAGAAGGTTGTTGATCATGCTTTTGAAGTTAAGAAAAAAATATTTATTTTAATAATCAATAGAATTAGGACACTTAACAAGACAATTGATGTTTTCAAATCAAACAGTAAATGGAAAAGAGTAATTAATCGGACTAATTTTTGTAAAGTTTTTTCTGGAGAATGGATGCACAGTTCAAGTTGTGAGCCATTTTTTAATGAGGAGAGTTACTTTCAGGAGAATGATTTAGTGCATGCAGTTGACACCAGTGGTCGAGCATATGAGGTGAAAGACGGTTGTCCGATTGAAAAAGAGAAACTTGTGCCTAGAGAACCAGAAGAGGTGTTAACTGATGAAGTTTTAGGGAGACGTACTAAGGGTCCAGTGTACACTTGGAAGTGTAGTAGTATCTGTAATGTGCAACAGGAATCAATCGATTTGTTTTGTAACTTCTTACGTACATTTAGTAAGAAAACTCTAAAACAGAAAATGAAAATGTTGCAAGACTTAGATCCTTGCAGAGTGAGAGAAAAGACAGGTTTGCAAGGCCATTCACTGGCTTGTCTTTCTAGAAAAGTCTGTCAGAGTGTTTTTCATCATTTTAGGATGTTAGCAGTGCATCATAACAAAATGAGGAAATTAGTGAGAAGGTTGTATTATGCAAAAAGTCGAGCACTTACGCTTAAACAATTAAACAGTGCTCTTTTGCATGGAACTGAATTAGATGTGAAGAAGATTTGTGAAGAAATCGAGATTTGTTATTTTAGTGAAAAAGAGGACAGTGTAGAAATTGACACAGAAATTCAAGGTAATGTGGAAGACAATGTACAGATTTCAAGTACAGAAAAGTTTGACCCGGAAATTATCAGGTTTAAGGTGAAATCAAGTGAAAGGCCGAATTTTACTTGTGTGTGTTGTCGACGAACTCATTATAAGCATCAAACTAGATTAGTTGATTTATACGTAAAAAGTGAAAAGATAAATAATTATGAGTGGAAGGATTTTGCAACTTATTTGTGGGTGGAGAATTCTTTTGATTTGAGTTCTGATCAGCGTATTTGTAAATATTGTTATGATAAATTAAATCAAAACAGAATGCCTGCTAGAGCTGTTCATAATAATCTTGAGTTGGTAGACATTTCTCCTGAATTGATGGATATAAATACATATGAGTGTATTTTGATTCAATGTGTCCATCCTTTTTAGGCAATTGTTCGCATGGAGCCTAAGATTGGGAAATTGCCTCCTTCAGATTTACAGAGAGGATTAAAGGGAAGTGTTGTTTATTTGCCTCTAGATTTCAAGAAAAATATTGTTACAATTGGTGTAGAGAAAGTGGAAGAGGAACCTCTGGTTATTCTAGTTAATGGGGCTCCGACAAAGAGTAAGAAAATCTGGCAAGATTTAGTGGATGTTAGGAAAGTCAAAAAGGCAATGTTGTATTTGGTCAAAAACAATGAGTACCACAAACATGTATGTGTTGGAGCAGAGGAAACAGCTGCAGATGAAGACAGTGATTGTTCAGCTGGCCAAATTGAAAAAGTTGATGTGTCTAGAAGTGAAGAAATATATGAACATTATACTGTTCATCCTTTGCATTCCAAAGAATTAATGGGGAATGCAATTGATTTGTTTCAAATGAAATCAGCAAAAGCAAGTCCCATTAGTGTATGGGAAGAAAGTTTGGAAGCTCGTTGTTTTCCACAGCTATTTCCAACAGGTCGGGGTGGACGATATGACGATCGACCACTTCAAATTCCAGCATCTGAATACCGGACTTTAAGATTATATGCTGAAGATCCAAGGTTTCGTCAATGCATCCCATATTTGTTTCATCTACTGTATGAAAGTGACTTGTCTGGGCTTTCTTATGCAGTAAACCATATACTGAAAAGTGGACCACATCTCCAAAATGTTTCGGCGAGGGACTTTATGGAGAAAGTTAATCTGCAAGATAATATTTTGGAATCTCATCTAATCAATCTCATGGCATGTCAGCGTGGTACAAACGAGTATTGGTACCGTCGTCATGGGGAATTGAAATGTATGCTAAGAAACTTAGGAACTCCTACATGGTTCCTCACTCTTAGCTGTGCCGAGTATGCATGGGACGACTTACTTCAATTTATACGCGAGGCAAATGCAAATATACAAAATATAGAATTCAAAACACCTGGAGAACTGTTTCTTTGGATCCAGTGAATGTATGCAGATATTTTAATCATAGATTTGAAGCTATGATGTCTTTCATTACCAACAAAAAAAATCCTCCCCTCGGAGAGGTTTTGGATTTCTTTTGGAGAAAGGAGTACCAAGCGAGAGGTGCTCCTCACATACATATGTTGTTGTGGATTAAAGATGCACCCAAATTTGGAACAGATTCGGATGAGACAGTGATGAGCTTCATTGAAGAGTATTCAACATGTGCTGTTCCGAAAACTACTGAAGAAAACAGTTTAAGGCAACAAGTTTTACGCTTTCAATCCCATCGTTGTGGAAAGTACTGTCGTCGAAAATTCAGAAACAAGGACAAGTTCTACACAAAATGTCGTTTTGGTTTTCCACGAGCAGTGATTTCTAAAGGAAGAGTAAATAATTTGATGTCTTCTCTGCGACATACTGTGACGAGGAAATCACCCAAAAATACATACAATTTAAAAAGAAACGAAGAGTCCAAGTACATCAACGACTACAACCCAGTGATTTTGTCCATGTGGAATGCTAACATGGATATTCAGTTAGTTGCTGACAACTCTATTGCTGTGGCTCAATATGTGACGTCTTACATCACAAAAAAAGAAAAGACAGAACTGAAGGAAATGCGGGAGGACATTTCACATGAAAAGAGTCTAAGCAAGAAATTATACAGTTACAGTCTAAAGATGTTGTCACATCGAGAAATTGGAGCATATGAATGTTCCGATCGATTGTCATCAGCAAGTCTATATGCCAAATCTAGAACCATCATTTGGGTGAGTCTAGGTCTTGCTGCAACACGAAACCGAGTTTTGAAATCTGTACAGGAAATAGAGTATTTGGCAGAGAAAGAACCAGAAAGTACAGATATTTTGAAGACAAACATGTTGGATACATACTATCCAAATAGAAGTCCTTATCTTGAGAACGCTTGTCTCTATGAAGTTCTACAAAGATATATTTATAAGAGGAACATCAGAAAAGATATCAATAATGGAATATATGCTGTCATTGGATGTGAAGGATGTCTAGTGAACCAGAGAAAAGGCCATTTGATTAATCATCGAAAATTGAGTTGTGAAAATCCAGACAAAAGAGAATTTTAATATTTGGCTCTTTTGCAACTCTTTAAACCATGGCGTACAGAAGAGGAACTACTTGGAGATTTTCTCTGTTATGAAGACTCTTTTAATGCAACGAAGGATACCATAGAATGTCCTGTTTTTCCAAATTATCTGCAAATGTTGAATGAAGGAATAGAGCAAGAAGCAACAATTGCTGCAGAGATTGCGAGAGACAGTTCTCAAGACAGTCAGAGTTCTGCTTCATTGAGTCAGGATCCACTAGGAGGACCAATTATCCAAAATGAAGCTGCCACTGCCATGGATGAGGTGGAAAGAGCTATGGAGCAAGTTCAATAGGATGTAATTAATTTAGAAGATTTGGTGAAACAATTAAACCTTGAGCAGAAACAGATATATGACGAAGTCACAGAACAGGTTGAACATGGATAAAGTCATGAGAAGAAAGAGTGCTCATGTACATCATTTAAGCCTGTCCAACTGTACGTGAGTGGAGAAGCGGGAACTGGAAAAAGTTTTCTGATTAAAGCAATTGCAACTTATCTGCAGAAAAGGACTGAATCACCGCTGTCTTGTGTTGTTACCGCTCCAACTGGGCTGGCAGCACATAATATTAAAGGGATTACTTTACATCGTTTACTGATGCTGCCAGTGGAGCATGATAACAAATTGCAATACCACAAGCTATCTGGAGATGCGTGTTCCGAAGTTTCCAGAGTCCTAAAGAAAATGAAACTTCTTATCATTGATGAAGTAAGCATGGTCTCAAATCTAATGCTTGCTTTTGTGCATTTGAGAATGCAAGAAATTCTTAGAACAGAGTATGATGTGTTATTCGGAGGAAAACACATTATTGTTTTTGGAGATCTACTGCAGTTGACTCCAGTGAAACGACAACCAGTGTTTAAAATGGTCACGCATGAAGATACCAGGAAGTGCCTAGGAAGCATTGGAAACGTTAATAAATGGTTAAATTTCAAATATGCAGAACTACTCCAAAATATGCGGCAGGCAAAGGATGAAGATTATAAAAATATTCTACAAGATGTAAGAATCGGAAAAATAAGTCAGCATGGAAAAGAAGCTTTACATGGACGATTAATTTCAAATTTGTACCCAAATGAAAACATTCTTCCAGAGAATATTTTTAAGAAAATTAACGAGAAGAAATCTGGCATATGTTTGATGCCTACTCTGAAAGAATGTTCCATGTTCAACAACAAAATGTTAAAGTTAGAAAATGAAGAGATAGTGAAACTGGAAGCTATAGATAAAATAGAGCATATGGGAGCAACAATTATTTTGTCTGAAAATTTGAAATCAAAATTGGATTCATTAGAGAAGACTATATCTAAAACTGTTGGTTTTGAAAAGACTCTGAATGTGTGTTTAAATTGTCGTATTATTTTGAGAAGGAATTTAAATGTTGAAAGAGGTCTGGTAAATGGAGCAATGGGTCATGTTGTTGGTTTTGTGAATTACAAAAATAGAGATGGAATTGAAATTTTAAAAATTAAATTTGATGGCATTGACGAAATAGAACACATTTGTCGTTGTTCAGCTAGGTTTTTGCTTGTGAAAGACTTATATGTTCGCCGAAAACAGTTTCCTGTTTGTTTGGCATATGCGGTGACAATTCATAAATCTCACGGTTTAAGTGTAGATAGTGCTTTGGTGAACATTGGAAGTTCTGTGTTTAAAGAGGGTATGGCATATGTGGCATTATCACGAGTCAGAACTTTATCAGGATTGTACTTGATTGAGTGTGATGAAACAAAGATTTGTGCTGATCTAGATTGTGTTAAAGAATACAATAGGTTAAGAAGAGAGTATGCTCCACATTTGCCTCAATATCCACTGTTTGAAAAACGTGTGGTAGGCCAAAAGAGAAGAAATGAGAATAATTGCAGTGAGGTAGTAGCAAAAAGACAAAAAGTAGATGAAGCTGTAATTGTAAGCAGAAAGAAAAAGGATTCTGTTGAAGATGTTGTTGGATTTCAGTTTGAAAACAGTTCTGGTGTCAACTGCTACGCTAATGTAGTGCTTAATGTTGGTTTTTTTCTTCAAAATTTACAAGAACAGATTGTTGAAAATCGGGATCAAACATTCTGCTGTTTATTGAATTCCGTGTTTGAGAAATGTAGCAGTGATAGAGCAAAAATAGAAAGTGTTTCAGAAATTAGAAATCTTCTAGACATATGTTCTGGTCAAAATACATTTTCACAGAATATTCAGCAGGATTGTCAGGAATTTTTAATGTATATATTTGATGTTTTGGAAGATGAAGGTGTAGATATAAAAAATCTTTTTAGCCTTTCTTATCAATGGCAGCATGACTGCGACAACTGTAGTTTATCAAATAGTACTAGAATAGACACTGAAAGATTTATATATTTGACTTTACCAGACTGCAAATCAGTGCCTTTTAATAATCTAGTTAAAGCAGCTGATCACAATATGGTGTGTACCCAATGTAAGTCTGCAATGCTGTCCACATTATTTTTACAAACTTATGGCAAATATGTGATTTTAATGTTCCAACGATGTAGACCTGATGGAAGTAAATTGTCAACTTCTATTAAAAAATTTGTGGCTTCTCAGTTATCAATTTCAGGAAGAACGTTTGCAACTGTAGCTATTATTTATCATGACGGTCCTTCAACAACATCAGGGCATTACACATGCTATTTAAAAAGTCGTAAAGGTTGGAGCCAGTGTAATGACACTCATTTGACTTTCAAACAACGTTTGCCTTTTGACTTAAAAAATTCACACCTAGTGTTTTTAGAACCAAAATTTAAGTAAAGGTAATTGGCCTATGAAGACGGGACCAGTTAATAAAGGTTATTTTGCAGTTTAAAAATATATTCTGAGTAAAAGTGATCCAGGTAATATAAAAAATTGACTTGTCATATAGGTACGGTAAGTGGATCTCATAGTAAGTGATATCAGCATTATACAAAATGATGAACATGAGTGAGTCAGAGATGGTTTTACAAATACTTAAATATTGTGAAAATGTTGTATGAGCCTTTCTTTCAGAACGTCGGAAAAATGGTAATTTCAGAGTTTCTTAGAATTAATTTGAAAATATACTCATACATCTGACACTATTTGGCCAAAAGGAAAAGTAAAGGAATGAATAAAGAGTCATGACTGAAAAAAAGGAGAATATGAAAATAATGAAAATATTTCAGATGTTCTTGGAGCTTTTCTTCTAGAAAGTCGATGAAATGGATTTTTTAGTGAACAGCAGAGTACTTTCCAACGAGAAAAGGACCTTCATGATATACTATTTGGCCTAAAGGAAAAGTAAGTGAATCAAAGATTAGTGTACATTTGTCATTTGTCAGTATCTAAGGTTTTTTTTAAAACACAATCTTTTAGTTTTTTTCCCGCTGTCATATGATGAGTAATTTGAACTCACTGTTTTAAGTGAAATTCAATATATTCTGAGAACAGCAAAAATAAACTATGTAACATGTTGTACAAGTTATTCTATACTTTGGATTGTGTAAATTAAATTGTATTCCCATTGTCTGACACTCACTTTCCTTTTTCCATCCTCTTTCAGCTCTTTTTACTCACTTATAATGTATTTCTCTCACTCTCTGTAACCCCCGTTCCTTTACTCCACTTCTTTCACAACCCCTCATTCTCATTTCAACTGTCTGCATCCCCTCTCTCCCTTGCATAACTTTTCAGCTTTCAGTCTCTCTGCTTTACTTCCCTTTTCCGTATTTTACTCCTTTGCTCTTTTAGTAATTCCTCTTTACTCACTCAGCAGTATTGTCGCACTCTATCACTATAAATCACCCACTCTCCCTCGCTTATCTTTGTTTGCTCCTTTCTTTTGACCTCTTCTGTCTATTTTCCGTTCACTACCTCTATGTCCTCAGTCCCTCAGTGATGTCACTGACCATGTCATGAGTGATGTAATATGTTACGTCATCAGCAGTGCATTGCACGCGCAAGTTATAGTGAGTCCAACTAACTATAATGTGGAAATTTCAATGGTTTTATGCGAGTAAAACTTGCAGCGAACTATAACTGGTGTGAAACCTACGGTTTTTTTCAGTGAATTTAATAGGTTTTTTAAATGCTAATTCCTAACTATAACTGGTGTAAAACCTATGGTTTTTTCATTGAATTATATATATATATATATATATATATATATTACCTACTGGCGGTCGCCAGTAGGTATATATAGTTAGGATTTTTTCCCTATGGGTTTTTTGAAAATTCTATGTCTAATAACTTTGGCGTTTGTGGACGGAATTGGCTGAAATTTTCAGCAAAATGGAACATTTTGTTTCTGAGCAGCCACTGGAAATTTGGGGGGAGTTGGTCCAGGGGGGGCCGAGAAAAAAGGGGGGTCCCAAAACGTGTTTTTAACATTGAGTTTTCCATAGGGCGGTTAGCCTCATTTTTAGCCCGAACGGCTGAATGGATTTGCACGAAACTTGGCAAAATTGTAGGGACTGGTAGCCCGATGTGCCTTTTGTAGGTCTCAATATATGTGCTGCAGTGGATTTTGAGAAAATAACGTTCAAAAAAAGATATATATCTGTAAGCGCGGACCAGGCAGCGCCCCGGTACGCGTACTTGACGCGTAACGGAACTTCGCGTAGCGAAGTTGATTGGCTCTCCGGTGTCTGTCAACATTCTAAACAGTCCGGAGCGGCCGCCATCTTGTCTCTCGGTAGGATCGAGAGACAAGAGGAGGCAAAAGCGAAGGGGCAAATGACCATAAGGGGGCATAGTAGATACTCCCTGACCCCCTAGGTTTGATATGGAGGCTTTAAAGGGGCCCCGCTAAGCAAAAAAAAAAAAATTTTTTTTTGTTTTTTTTCGTGGTTAGCGCCCGGTACGCGAACCGGGAAGCGTACTGGGGAGCGTATCACAATAAAAAATGAATGATAGACTTTTCAAATGCTGTATGTTAATTGATTGTTGGTTTTGTTGATTATTTTTTTTTTTTTTTAAACTTTTTTTATTGTGTTTCATAATTTATTAAACTTTATAACATTTCATTGTCAGAAATTTCATAATCATGGAATATAGATTGTAGTCTCTGAGGTTGTAAAATGTCCTCATTTGCAAGGAGGTTATCTACTGCTTGCACACATTGCAGTAGTTCTTGGTCCCATGTTTCATCCATAAATTCAATCTCATTTGGATCAATGATTTCTGTGTTGGACTCTGGAAGGACAATTTCAAATGAAATGTTTTGTTCACTTTCCATTTTTCCTGAAATTTGCATAAAAAAAATATATATTAGTAGAGGTAGGGCACTGTTGGGATTAATTTTAGATAGGCAGTTTTTAACAGAGAATTTATCTTTGGGCAGTGTATAGTATCAGAGTGGAAGTAGGAATATAAAAAAGTGTATCTAAATTTATAAGTACTACAGAGGGATAGTATATAACTAACAGAAAAAGTTTGCCATATTAACTTAAAGTGCACAATATACTTCAGTTTTAAAAATAACAACTTACCTTTAAAAAGAAGTTGAAGTTATTAATGAAAATTCTAATAGAAATGTACACCAGGAAGTAGTAGTCAAAATGGCTGTGTTTCCTTCTCTTCCTTTATATATATTCGGGTACATAACCAATCAAATGTCAGGTAAAAAAAGTAGAAAATGAAAGTAACATTTTAATTGGTTGTCAATTCCAACACTTCAGATGTGTTTTGTGAAGTAATTTACCTCACGGTATTTAGAGAGGTCTACAGGCTAAATGGCTAAATGGAATTCCAATCAAATTTGTGAAAATGGTAGGGATTGGTATGTAGTATGAGCTAATCTATATTTGGTGAAATTGTCTCAAGTGGCTTTTGTGTGAACTACTTTCCCACCTTTTTTGATGGTGCGCTTCCCAGGAAGCGACCCGGTACGCGAACCGGTGAGCGCCCTGGTACGCGAACCTTAAGCGTAACGGGAGTCCACCATTTTGTGTTTCGGTCGAATTATGATACAAGATGGAGGGCAAATAATGTTCAGAATAGGTAGAAGGGGGCACGGTAGACTTATCTTGACCCCCTAGGTTTTGTGAGGGTGGCTGAGGAGGCCCATATGTGCTAAAAAAAACATTTTCTTTAAAAATTTCGCGAGGTTAGCTCCCGGTACGCGTACCGGGTAGCGCCCCAGGGAGTGTACTTTGTTGAAAATTAGTGAAAAAAGTTAGAGTAAAATAATAATTGTGAGTGATTAGATGTAGGGTAGCTCTGAGAAGAGCTTTTGGGTTTATGGTACATTTAGGTACTTATAAGTAGGTACCAATGCACATTCTTAAATTCAGAGTGAAAATTCTGTTGCCCTCATCTGAGAAGTGAACTCCATCTCCTCTGTAGATATCTTGCATGTAGTAACGCAAGTTATTGTTGTACAGGGAGCCCATTCCATGGTCTCTCATGTAAGCTGAAACAGATTTGTTTACATGCTTCCTCGACTTCTCAATTTGTGGACAAAATTGGTTTGACCACCTCCATTTCTGTCTTTGGCATATATTTGAATATACCAAGGCAGTCTGAGGAAAAAGTGCCATTAATTGCTCAAAGGTGTCCTTTAAAAGCATTTCCAGACCTACACCAGTCAAAGTGCCCAAGTCATTACCTCCACAGTGCACAATTAACAGGTCAGGTTTTGGCAAATGCATAAAGGTTTTCACCAATGGTATCAATTGGTGACATTTTAATCCTCTGTGGCCAAACCACTTAATTTCCACATCTTGTAAATTGAGGTTAGGTAAATTCCTGCTTTCAACGTACCTTTGAGCCCAGTGAATATAACTATGACCAACAATCCAGACAGAAAACATGGTGAGAGAAGGTTCTCCTGCAGTCAGATGAAGTGTGGCAATGAAATGGTAGTTGAAAAAATGTGAGTTTGAAATGAAAAAAACTGTGGAGTTTCTGTGTTCATGAAGTAGTAACAGTGATTGGTGGATTTTGATTGATGAAAACAGAAAGTTAGGGTGTACAGATGTGTTGTTTGAAAGATGTATTTTGAGTGGTCAATAAAAAATCATTAAATGAAAGAAAGCACTGGATATGCTGGTGCACTGAGAGTTCAGAGTTCAATTGCAACATTGTTGTGTGAATTTGCAAACACCAGAGTTTCTCCAAGAGCTGGTTGCTATGGAAAATAGGCAGAAAGGGCAGAGGGGGAAGGGTTTTCATTTGAAAAAAAGTGAGGGAAGAGTTTTGATTGGGTGACATGAGAAATATGTGTGAAGAATTACACCATTTCTGTGCTTTTGATAGCTGCAGACTCTGGAGTGCATACCTTTTGCTCTGCTGAAGACAAATTGGTGTGTTTCTTAGACTGTTTTCAAACTCAAAGTATTTGCTAAGGTGAGAAAATATTTCTTTACTTTAGATAGAGAATAGTGTGCTTTAAGGAGAAAATTATGATTTATGTGGCGCAATTTGCTTGTAAATATGCTCTCACATGTGCATGGAAAATTTTGATTTTGAATGTTTTTGTTATATAGCCATGTTAAAAGTGACGCAACCATGCTGGAAAGCCAATCAAAAAATGATTTCATGTGTTTTAATGACATTTTAAGTCATTTTCTGATGTGCAGTGTTTAGAAATTATGATTTGAAAATCGTTTTTGTGGAAAAGGAATTGTTTTTAAATTCATGACAAGGATATAATGGTGTATGGTTCTTTATAAGGCAATTGACTGTCCTTGATGTTATTTTTCTCATTTTAGTGTAAGACCTTTCTCTGTGGCGCAAATTGCTTGTAAATATGCTCTTACATGTGCATGAAAATTTTAATTATCAATGTTTGTGTTACATAGCCATGATAAAAGTGAACCAACCATGCAGGAAAGCCAATAAAAAAACGCTTTCATGTGTTTCATTGACATTTTAAGTCATTTTCTCATGTGCAGTTTTTTGAAATTATGATTTGAAAATCGTTTTTGGGAAAAAGGAATTGTTTTTAAATTCATGAGAAGGACATAATGGTGTATGGTTCTTTATAAGGCAATTGACTGTCCCTGATGTTATTTTTCCCATTTTAATGTCAGACCTTTCTTTGTGGCGCAAATTGCTTGTAAATATGCTCCCACCTGTACATTGAAAATTTTGATTTTGAATGTTTATGTTACATAGCCATGTTAAAAGTGACCCTACCATGCAGGAAAGCCAATCAAAAAACGCTTTTATGTGTCTTAAGGACAATTTAAGTAATTTTCCCATGTGTAGTGTTTTGAAGTTATGATTTGAAAATCGTTTTTGAGGTAAAGGAATGTTGTTAAAATTTATGTTCGCCATATGCCCCCAAATTTCTTTTTCAGGGTTGCAGCAGGGTGTTCTTGAGACACCCCTGCACTTTTGGAATAAATTCCTAATTTGTGATGAGCAAATTGTTAATCGCAAATTGCACCTTCATTTATATGAGCCTCCTAGCCCATGGAAATGAATGGGTAATTTGCAATTAGCAATTTTCTCAAACAAATTTGGAATGGTAAAGAATCGCTATTTATTCCTTAAAATTCGCTTTTTTGGAAATGCAAAATAGTTATATGATACATATGGCGGTTGATGTCTAACAAGATAAGAAGCTTACGGATACATTTATGATGACTGGTGCAATGAAGTAGAAATCACTTACTTCATTGGTAGGCCTTTACAATAAATTATCTCCTCTGTATTCTTCATCAAGCATAACTTTAATCTGCAATCCTGAGTAGGCCTCACCTTAAACAAACCTCTGGATAGGCCACATCTTATTGTCATCCTGATTTATTCATTTATAATGCTAGGGACAGATTTATGATAGGTGTATACCTCTTTTGTGCCACTTAGAAAACATTGTCCATGGGGAAATGACTTAAAATGTCATTAAGACACATGAATGTTTTTTTTTAAAACGTTTGCAATTTTTTTGGGTCACTTTCAACATGGCTATGTGTCTGAAACAGTCAAAATCTAAATTTGCAATGCACTGGTGGGAGCATATTTACAAGGAATGTGCTTCATGGGGAAAGGTCTTATAATGTAATATGGGAAAAATGACATTAGAGATACTGAAATGCCTTATAGAGAAGCATACACCATTATGTCCTTGTCATAAATTTGCAAACCATTACTTTTCCCCCAAAAACGATTTTCAAATTATATTTAGAAAACAGTGCACATGTGGAAATTACTTAAAATGTCAATAATTCAAAATTTGTGATTCCTTAAATGCAATGTATCAAAAAAAAATATGTAAAAAATGATATTAAGGATTTGGAAACTACCACCAACTTCTAGTTTGTGGTAATTTGCGAATTCTTTTCAAAAAGCATTTTTTTTTTTTTTTAAAAAAAAGGTCCCATATGACGCCCATACATGCCATTAGGGCATGTAGGTGTGCCATGTGCTCCCAAATTTCTTTTTCAGGGGTGCAGCAGGGTGTTCTTGAGATACCCCTGCACGCTTGAAAAAAATCCTATTTTGTGATGAGCTAATTGCTAATCACAACTTGCAACATTAATTCCTATGAGCCTCCTAGCCTATGGAAATGAATGGGTAATTTGCAATTAGCAATTTGCTCATTGCAAATTAGGAATAGTAAAGAATCGCTATTTATTCCTTAAAATTTGCTATTTATAATATGTAAAATATTTTGATGATACATATGGCAGTTCATCTGTAACAAGATAAGAAGCTTAGGGATAGATTTATGATGAGTGGCGCATCCCCAGGGATGTGACAGTCATCCTGCGCCACTGTTCCACCACCCATGGTGTGCTGCATTTACAATGCGGCGCAGCATGGGGCAAAAAAGGCACAGATGCGTGACGCATCTGTGCCGTAAAGGTGGCGCATTGCTGGAGTTGTATCGTAAGTGCGATGCAGCTCCAGCAAGGATCAGGGGTGCCCCATCTATACAATGCTGCGTCAAGACCTATGCCAGCTTCAAGCAGGCGCAGGGTTTTGAAGCAGCTTTCTCCTATCTGATTGTAAATGCGGCACACCATGGGTGGTAAAGCAGTGGTGCACATTAACTGGTGCATGCCTGGGGATGTGCCATTTAATATAAATCTGCACTTTAACATTTGAGTATGTGCAGGGGACACAGAGTCGTTGAGGCTTATCCAAGGTTAAGAACAGATGAGTCCTGTTCAGTGAAAAATTAGACATAGGCTTCACCTGCTCAGCATCGCTGGACATGGCTAAATAATAGCTGCAAAATGTTACTCCTGTTAAATAATTTTACTATTATAATCTGTGAGATTTGTCTCTTACTCTGCAACATCTCATTGTTGTTGTCTTTCTTTAAAGATAAAGACAACCTCAACATGAGCGACAATCTGCAATCAGTTGATTTTGACCTCATCATTGAACTTGTAATTGAAACATCAGTGGATGTTGATCCATTGGATGATTTAAATCCTGAGGATGAAGAAGAGCGTGATGAGGATGCAGATTTGTCCGAATTATATGATATAGGATGGGAAGCTGACCTGCTTGAGCCTTTGGAATTATAAACATTTATTTTTAAATTTTATAATCAATAAAAAGTAAAAAGGTAAACCGTTTAATTTAAAAATAAAGACACCTTCAAAAACAGGTTATGTGTAGTGTCTTCAATAAAATATTAAAATATGCTCATAAAATTAGATCAGATTCACATATAAAATAGCATAGGTAACATAAATATAAATCTCATTTCTTTTCTGCTATTTCTGTATTGTAAATTTGCAAGGACTAAAAAATCTTCTATTTAAAATGTCAAGTAGTGTGTTAAGTTTTTGATCACTATTACTGATTTACTGTTTGATAATAATGTTTAATAACATTTTTATTATATTTTTCCTCAGATTCAACTATGCCTACAAAAATAAGAGAGATGAAGGCTGCAAAACGTCAAAGACAGCAGGAGAAAAAAAAAATGCAGCAGTCCTCTAACAAAAAGATTTCTCAAGCCATGAAGAAAGCACCGGGTAAGAGCTCTAAATATTTCATAAGAAATATTTCTAATAAAAGAAATATTAGTACAGAAAATGTTTCAATCCATAAAATGACAAGTAAATCAAATGGAAAGAAAAGGACAAATGAAAATGTTACTGCTAGAGCAAGAGATAAATCTGTGCATGATAGTAGAAGGAAACAACAGTTTACGGAGATTCGTAAACGAATGTTCCGTAACAGGATAATTGGCAATTTGTTAAAAAATATTAAGAAAGGTCAACAGAAATTAGTTTTTTATAGGAGAAAAAAAAAAGTTGAGAAAGTTATTGATCAGGCTTTTGAAATTAAACGTAAGTTATTTATTTTGATAATCAATAGAATTAGGAAGCTAAACAAGGCAATTTTTGATTTCAAAAGAAATAGTAGATGGAAGAGAATAGTTAATCGTAGTAATTTTTGTGAAGTTTTTTCTGGAGAATGGATACATAGTTCAAGCTGTGAGGCATTTTTTAATGAAGAGAGTTATTTCCAGGATAATGATTTGGTGCATGCAGTTGACATCAGTGGTCGTGCTTATGAAGTGAAAGATGGTTGTCCAGTTGAAAAAGAAAAACTTGTGACAACAGAGGCAGAAGAGTTGTTAGGTAATGAGGTTTTAGGAAGACGTGCTAAGGGTCCTGTGTACACCTGGAAGTGTAGTAGTATTTGCAGTGTGCGACAGGATTCCATCAATTTGCTTTGTGATTTTGTACGGACATTTAACAAGAAAAGTTTGAAGCAGAAAATAAGGTTGTTGCAAGAATTAGATCCTTGCAGAGTGAGAGAAGTGACAGGTTTGCATGGTCATTCACTGGCTTGTCTTTCCAGGAGAGTATGCCAGAGTGTTTTTCATCATTTCAGGATGCTAGCAGTGCATCATAACAAAGTGAGGAAGTTAGTTAGACTGTTGTATTATGCTAAGAGTCCAGCAATTATGCTGAAACAATTATGCGCTGCTCTTTTGCATGGTTCTGAAATAGATGTGAAGAATATATGTGAAGAAATTGAGTTTTGTTACTTTGGAAGTAAAGAGGAGAATGTTGAAATTGAGCAAGAAGTAGAGGGTCATTTGGAAGATAGTGTACAGGTTTCCAGTACAGATAATTTCCAGAGGGAAATTGCGACGTTTGACATGAAATCAAGTGAGAGGCCTAATTTCACTTGTGTGTGTTGTAGACGCACTTATTATAAGAATCAGACTAAGTTAGTGGATTTATATGCAAAAAGTGAAAGGGAAAATAATAGTGAATGGAAGGATTTTGCAACATACTTGATGGTAGAAAATTGTTTTGATTTGGGATTGGATCAACGTGTGTGTACTTATTGTTGTAACAAATTAAAACAAAACCAGATGCCTGCTAGAGCAGTTCATAATAATCTGGAATTGGTTGAGATTCCTTCTGAATTGAAGGACTTAAATACTTATGAATCTATTTTGATTCAAAGTATCCATCCCTTTCAGGCTATTGTAAGAATGGAGCCAAAGACAGGGAAATTGCCTCCATCAGATTTACAGAGAGGATTAAAGGGAAGAGTTGTTTATTTGCCTCTAGATTTCAAGAAAAACATTAACACAATTGGAGTAGAAAAAGTGGAAGAGGAACCTCTGGTTATCTTAGTTAATGGGGTTCCGACAAAGAATAAGAAAATATGGCAAGATTTAGTAGATGTTAGGAAAGTTAAAAAGGCAACATTGTATTTGAAAAAAAATAATAAATACTATAAGAATGTATATGTTGCAGAAGAGGAAGTAAGTGAGGAAGAGGATAGCGATTTGTGTGCTGGTCAAATTGAGAAAGTAGAACCCTCTACTAGTGAGGAAATATATGAACATTATAGTGTTCATCCTTTGCATTCAAAGGAAGTCATGGGGAATGCTATTGAGTTGTTTCAAATGAAACAAGCCAAAGGGAGTCCCATTAGTGTTTGGGAGGAAAGTTTGGAAGCTCGGTGTTTCCCACAGCTTTTTCCAACAGGTCAGGGAGGAAGATATGATGAGCGACCTCATCAAATTCCTGCTTCTGAATACCGGACTTTGCGATTGTATGCAGGAGATGCTAGGTTTCGACAATGCATTCCTTATTTGTTTCATCTCCTGTTTGAAAGCGATCTGTCTGGACTGTCATATGCAGTGAACCACATCTTGAAAAGTGGTATACACATGCAAAACATCTCGGCAAGTGATTTTATGGATAAAGTGAATGTCCAAGATAGTATTTTGGATTCTCACCTGATTAATCTCATGGCGTGTCAGCGTGGTACTAATGAGTACTGGTACCGTCGTCATGGTGATTTAAAATGTATGCTGAGGAACTTAGGTACTCCCACATGGTTCCTCACTCTGAGCTGTGCCGAGTATGGCTGGGAAGACTTACTTGAATTTCTACGAGAGGCAAATGCTAACGTAGAAAACATCGAATTCAAGACACCCGGAGAACTGTGCTCTTTGGATCCAGTCAATGTATGTAGGTACTTCAATCATAGATTTGAAGCTATGATGTCTTTCATCATGAATAAGAAGAATCCACCTCTTGGAGAGGTGTTGGATTTCTTCTGGAGAAAGGAGTACCAAGCAAGAGGTGCTCCTCATATACATATGTTGCTGTGGATCAAGGATGCACCTAAATTTGGAACGGATCCAGAAGACTCAGTGATGAGTTTCATCCAACAGTATTCTACGTGTGCTGTTCCAAACGCAAAGGAGAAGAAAAGCCTAAGAGAAAAAGTTCTGCGTTTCCAAAGCCATCGATGTGGAAAGTACTGCCGTCGTAAATTCCGAAAGAAAGACAAGTTCTACACCAAATGTCGTTTCGGCTTTCCACGACCGGTGATTTCTAAAGGAAGAGTAAACAGTTTGATGTCTTCGCTGCGACACAATGTGATGAAGAAATCACCTAAAAACACTTACAATTTGAAGAGGAACGAAGAGTCCAAGTACATCAACGACTACAACCCGGTGATTTTGTCCATGTGGAATGCTAACATGGATATACAGTTTGTGGCTGATAACTGTATGGCTGTGGCTCGGTATGTGACGTCTTACATCACCAAAAAAGAGAAGACAGAATTGAAGGATATGTGGGAGGACATTTCCCATGAAAAGAGCCTCAGCAAGAAGTTGTACAGTTTCAGTCTGAAGATGTTGTCGCATCGAGAAATCGGAGCGTACGAATGTTCTGACCGGTTGTCTTCAGCAAGTCTCTATGCCAAGTCCAGGAGTATCGTTTGGGCGAGTCTTGGTCTTGCTGCAACGCGTAATCGAGTTCTCAAACCTGTGCGGGAAATTGAGTATTTGGCGGAAAAGGAGCCAAACAGTACCGACATTTTGAAGACAAACATGTTGGATACATATTATCCAAATCGAAGCAGTCACCTAGAGAATGTTTGTCTGTATGAGGTTCTGCAAAATTACATGTTCAAGAGGAACATCAAAGAAGATACTGAGAAAGGAGTGTATGCTGTAATAGGAAGTGAGGGATGTCTGGTCAAGCAAAGAAAATGCCACTTGATAAACCATCGAAAATTGAGTGGCGAATCTCCTGAAAAAAAGGAGTTTTTCTATTTAGCACTTTTGCAACTTTTCAAGCCTTGGCGTGCAGAAGAGGAACTGCTTGGAGATTTCCTCTGTTATGAAGACTCTTTCAATGCCGCCAAGGAGACCATAGAATGTCCTGCTTTTCCCAAATATGTAGAAATGTTGAATGCGGAAATTGAGCAGGAAGCAACGATTGCAGCCGAGATTGCCAGAGACAGTTCTCAGGACAGTCAGAGTTCTGCTTCATTGAGTCAGGATCCACTAGGAGGACCTCTTATTGAAAATGAAGCTGCCACTGCTATGAATGAGGTGGAAAGAGCCATGGCACATGCTCAAGAGGATGCGGTTAACTTAGAAGAGTTGGAAAGGCAACTCAACGTTGAGCAGAGGAAAATATATGACGAAGTTACCATGCAAATTGATCATGGATTAAGTCATGATAAGAAAGAGTGCTCATGTACGTCGTTGAAGCCTGTCCGACTGTACGTGAGTGGAGAAGCGGGAACTGGAAAAAGTTTCCTCATTAAAGCAATTTCATGCTATTTGCAGGAAAGGACAGAGTCATCGCTGTCTTGTGTTGTCACTGCTCCAACTGGACTGGCAGCACATAATATTAAAGGGATTACTTTACATCGTTTACTGATGCTGCCAGTGGAGCATGACAACAAATTAGAATATCACAAGCTATCTGGAGATGCTTGTTTTGAAGTTTCAAGAATCTTGAGGAAAATGAAACTTCTTATCATTGACGAAGTAAGCATGGTTTCCAATGTCATGCTTGCCTTTGTGCATTTGAGGATGCAAGAAGTTCTCAAAACAGAGTATGATGTGTTATTTGGTGGCAAACACATCATTGTTTTCGGAGATCTTCTGCAGCTGACACCAGTGAAAGGGCAACCTGTGTTCAAAATGCTCACGCATGAAGATACCAGGAAGTGCCTAGGCAGCATTGGCAACGTCAATATATGGTTAAACTTCAATTATGCTGAACTGCATGAAAATATGCGTCAGGCAAAGGATGAAGTTTACAAGACTATTCTACAAGATGTTAGAATTGGAAAAGTGACCGAGCATGGGAAAGAAGCTTTACATGCACGATTACTGTCAAATTTATATCCAGAACAAGATGTTGTGCCTGAGAATATTTTTCAGAAAATTACTGATAAGAAATCTGGAATATGTTTGATGCCAACTCTTGCAGAATGTGCCAAATTTAACAACAAAATGTTGCATTTAGAAAAGCAAGAGATTGTGAAAGTGGAAGCTATTGATAGAGTAGAGCATATGGGATCAACAATTATTTTGTCTGAGAATCTGAAAACAAAATTGGATTCATTAGAGAAGAGTATATCTAAAACTGCAGGTTTTGAAAAGACTCTGAATGTGTGCTTGAACTGCCGTATAATTTTAAGAAGGAATTTACATGTTGAAAGAGGTCTGGTAAATGGATCAATGGGTAATGTTGTTGATTTTGTGAAATACAGAAATAGAGATGGAATAGAATTTTTAAAAATTAAATTTGATGGCATTGAGGAAGTACAGCTAATTGCTCGTTGTTCTGCTAGATTTTTGCTTGTAAAAGACTTATATGTTCGCCATAAGCAGTTCCCTGTTTGCTTGGCATATGCGGTGACAATTCATAAATCGCAAGGTTTAAGTGTAGACACTGCATTGGTGAATATTGGCAGTTCTGTGTTCAAGGAGGGTATGGCATATGTGGCATTGTCACGAGTTAGAACTTTATCGGGATTGTACTTGATTGAGTGTGATGTCAGAAACATTTGTGCAGATCTAGATTGTGTTAAGGAATACAATAGGTTAAGAAGAGAGTATGCGCCACATTTGCCTCAGTTTCCTTTGTTTGAGAAACGTCTGGTAGGCCGGAAACGAAGAAATGAGAACAATACTGGGGAGGTTGTAGCAAAAAGACAAAAAGTGAATGAACCTAAAATTACAAGCAGAAACAAAGAGGATTCTGTTGAAGATGTTGTTGGTTTTCAGTTTGAAAACAGTTCTGGTGTCAACTGCTATGCTAATGTAGTAATTAATGTTTTGTTTTCTCTAAAAAATGTAAAAGAAGAGATTGTGGTCAATTCTGATCAAAGATTTTGCAGTTTGTTGAATTCTGTGTTAGAGAAATGTAGCACAGATAGAACAAAAATAGAAAGTGTGTCTGAAATTCGAAATCTGTTAGACAGATGTTCAGGGCAAACACAATTCTCTCAAAATATTCAGCAAGATTGTCAGGAGTTTTTAATGTATATGCTTGATGTATTACATGCTGAAGGTGTAGATGTAGATCAGCTGTTTGGGCTTTCTTATCAATGGCAGCATGACTGCGAGAACTGTATGGTATCAAGTACTACTAGTGTAGACTCAGAAAGATTTATATATTTAACTTTGCCAGACAGTAAATCAGTCTCCTTTAATAAGCTAGTAAAAGCTGCTAATCACAACATGGAGTGTAGCCAATGTAAATCTGAAATGATGTCCACATTATTTATACGAACATATGGCCAGTACGTCATTTTAATGTTCCAACGATGTAGGCCTGATGGAACAAAATTGACAACTTTAATAAAAAAATTTGTAGCTTCGCAGTTGTCAATATCAGGAAGGACTTTTGTAACTACAGCAATTATATATCATGACGGCCCTTCAATATCATCAGGACATTACACAGCTTATTTAAAGTCTAGAAATGGCTGGTCATTCTGCAATGATTCTGTTTTAATTTTCAAAAAAAAATTGCCGTATGACCTTAAAAACTCTTACCTGGTGTTTTTAAAACCAAAATTTTAGGAAAATAATCTCGGGATATGATCTGTGGAATTTCAAGAAGTTCTAATGGCTCCTACACAATTTGGCCTTGAGGATAAGTGTAGTTCAGAGACATAACTTCTAATCATAGGATTGGACATCATGGAGATGTATGTGCACTTTAAATGAGTTCAGAAAAACTGTTTCTTTTCATAAGCTAATTGAAGCAGCCAATCAAAACATGGAGTAGAGGGAATGTAAGTCTGCAATGCTGTCTACTGTTTTACATTGCTTTGTGATTAAAAGTGATGTAGAGAATTAAATAATTGTAGTACTCATAGAGGTAGTGTAAGTCTGCTTCATATTAAGCAGTATCAGTGTCATAGGAAATGTAGAACATGACTGAGCAAGAAGGGGAAGATATTACTATTCCAGGATTGTGAAAATGATCTTCAACATTTTAATTCTGAAAGTTGCGGAAATGCCAAATGATGGGATTGGCTTACAAGAAATCCAAGAGTTATAAATATCTCTGACTAGATTTGGCCTTGTGGAAAATAGTGGTAGAGAGCAAGAAGTCATTTATTGCATGTAACGTGTTTTTAAAAACGATGGAGGTTTTCTTTCAGAAAGTGGCGGGCTGAAAGTAATAACAGCACAAAAGAGTGTAAGCTGTTCATAGGACATCCTTGGACGTCATGGAAAGTAAGTTAACTTTAAGGAGTTCTGAATTTTATTTTCTGATGTTGTATGGGTTTTTTAAACACAATCATTTTGATTGTGTTTTTTTTTCCCCGCTGTTACATGATGAATACCTTCAAGTCACTGTTTTTAGTGAATTTTGATACATTCTGAGAACAGCAAAAATAAACCATTTAACATGTATAATTAATTCTGTACTGTTTGCATTTATGATGTATATGTAGAACTGTGTAGGAGGCATGGAGAAGGTGAGTTTTCTGTAAGTGTTAAATTTATTGTATGCAGTGCTGCACTTCTACGTATTCTTTCATATGCTGGACTACATCTGCACAATGAGATACCTAAGCAAAGGAAACACAAGTGATGTGATTGTGAAATGAGCAAAATAAATTGCACATATTTCAATTACATCACCTGAGTTTCCTATCATTACGAATCACATTGTGCAGATCAAGTTTAGGTCTGTCCAGGGAAACATAGGAGGTTTCTACTTTGTTGAAGAGTGCAGTGGACATGACTCACTTCATTAGTAGACTTTCACAGATATTATCTCCTCTGTACACTTCAACAAGTGTAAATCTCATCTTGAACTCTGAGTAGGCCTCACCTCAAACAAATCTCTGGATAGGAGACATGTTATTGGCATACTGAAGCGACACTTTTCTGAAACAAGAAAAATGCAAAAGATGCACCATGTTTTAAGATAGGCCTCACTTCATCTGCATCAAGATACTGTTAGTTTAAAATGTATATCTTTAGGATTGTGTAGAGGACCTGGAGAAGCAGAAGCTTCTGTCAGTGTCAAAGTTGTTGAAAAACTATTTGTCTTTCAATATTTTCCCTTGTCTTTTGTAATTTTTAAATACATATTTTAATTTTTTTCAAATGTTGGTTCTCTCTTTCACAGATTGAAAGTATAGAAATAAAATGTGATTAATTTAACGGCAATTACAAGGTAAATAGTTGTACTCTTTTCGTTACATTTCTATCACATTCACCTACTATTAGATCCACTGCTTCACTTCTTTAATCCTCAGTTTCCTGCCTTTGCTACTTTCCTCATTCCTTTCTCTATTACCTATTTACTCAACTCCTTCCACTCTTTTTCTCAGTCCCTCTGTTCTCATAGTTCCTCAGTCTTGTTCACTCACTCCATCTCTATTACTCTTAGTGTCTGTGAATTACTTTCCCAACTTTTTTTTTTTTTGGACCGCTTCCTGGGAAGTTGCCCGGTTCGCAAACCAGCAGCGTTATGGCAGTCCACCATTTTGTGTTTCGTTCGAATCAAGATACAAGATGGAGGGCAAATAATGTTCAGAATGGGTAGAAGGGGGCACGGTAGATGTATCTTGACCCCCTTGGTTTTCTGAGGGTGGCTGAGGAGGACCATATTTCTTCACTCTTGTTCACTCTCTCTGTTTCTATTAATGTCACTGTTTATGACTGATCAAAAAAATGTTTTTTAAAAAAGAACAGTAACTATAAGGGAAGGAAATAGACAGTTATGTTAAAAGAAAGACAGCTATAGGGAGTAAACTAACGATACTGTTACCTACAATCCACTGCTGTTGATGTTACTGACCATGTCATGAATGATGTAATATGTGACATCATCAACAGTGGATTGTAGGTAACAGTATCCTTAGTTTACTCCCTAGAGCTGTCTTTCTTTTAACATAACTGTGTATTTCCTTCCCTTATAGTTACTGTTCTTTTTTAAAAAATATTTTTTTTGGTTAGCTTCCGGTACGCGTACCGGGTAGCGCTCCGGGAGCGAACTAAGAGAAATAGAGGTTGGCAGAGTTCCAAATATTCTACCAATTTTTTTATAATGGGGAGTTAGTTCTGAAAAGAACTTTTTTTTTTATGTTTTTGTTGTTTTATATTTTTTTTAGTATTTTTTGAACATTTTTTTACTTTTTTTGTATTTTCTGAACGTTTTTAAAATTTTTTTGGTTTTTTTTGGGGGGGGGGAAACAAAAACGATCCATTATAAAGGGCTCAACAGGAGCAAAAAAAAAAAAAGAATTTATTTTTTGGTGCGTCTTGTGCAAACATTAATATGATTTTGAATTGCTCGCAAAATCAAAGTGATGCTACTTTCTCTGTAGCAGATGAAAGCGCCACATTCCACGCACACTTGTTTTACGTGCCCAAACAACATTTGGATGTTTGCAATCACCTCCCTCGCCTCTGGTGCCGACACCTCTGGAACCACCGATCTTCTTGCCATTTGTAGGGGATTTTGTTGTTGGTCACGTAGCTGGGCAGCACTATAATTATTTGGGTGCCACCTACTCATATGCCGATGCATAGTATGATTGCCATAACTATATTTTTTATCAGTGCCCCTTGACAATCTATCACCGCATATGCGGCAAAACACGTAACGAGCATTCACTTTCTTTTGCCCCTCAGGAATTCTGTAGAATTGCCAGATATAATTCTCCTGTCGATTGTACCTCCTGGGCTCCTCTGGCAAAAACTCATGCTCTTCCTCCTCTTCCTCCTCTTCCTGTTCTTCCTCTTCTTGCAGAATTACTTCTGCAGGTGGTCCTCTCTTTCTTGGATTTGGTGGAGGTGGTGGGCTAGCACCAGCTGAAGCTACTAATGAAGCCATCACAAAGTCTCAATAAAGGGTCTTTCTCTCACCAAGATGAAAGTCAGAGTGATGAAAGAAGGAGGGGTTTTCATCATTTGGGAAAAACAAAAGTTCTAAACCAATGAAAAGTGTCCATTTTAGATCACATGACCTTGTATTACATCATTAGGAAACCAAAAGTGAAATGAACCAATGAAAAGTGTTATTACCGAGTCACATGACCTGCTATGTTTACATTACGCGGTCGGCGCCGCGCCGCGGATCGCTTCCGGTTCGCGTACCGCTGCGCTTCCGGGTACGCGAACGTAGCACGTAATATGACGTATTACGCGAGAACGCGAAACGTCATGCTGACGCGAAGCGTCGCGATGTTGTTTTGTAACGCGAGAGGTGCGCAAAAGGAACGTTTACCAGTTCGCGTACCGGGTCTCGCCTCCGGATTGAGCTAACGGGAAGCTAACCGGTACGCGTACTGGGAGCGAAACAAAAAAAAATACAAAAAAAATTGTATAAAAAACATGTAAAAAATATTTTTCTTTTTAAAGAATAATACATTGTAAAGGTTTTGATATTAGCTATTAAAAAACCAATGAAATTCACTGAAAAAACCATAGGTTATAGACCATATATAGTTAGGAATTAGCATTTACAAAACCTTAAAAATTCACTGAAAAAACCATAGGTTATAGACCATATATAGTTAGGGATTAGCATTTAAAAAACCTTATTTTACTCACACAAAACCATTGAAATTCCATATATAGTTAGTTGTACTAACTATATATCACGCACCCGCAATCCACTGCTGATGATGTCACATATTACATCATTCATGACATGGTCAGTGACATCACTGATGACATCACTGATGACATCTCAAATGACATCACTGATGACATCACTGATGACATCTCAAATGACATTACTGATGACATCACTGTTGTGATAATACGATGAACCTCTTCAGACTCTAATATAACCTTAGATACACTCAGTGTAAACACAGACTCACAGATTGTCACTCATCCATGAAGTTACACACACACCTAGACAGTCATGCAAACAATCAATCACACCTCCATTTCCTTAACTATACAGTTAAACACACCTTACTTACTTATTCAAACAAATACTAAAACATATTTACTCACTTATACAATCCTGGATACAAGTTCACAATGATCCATACAGCCACTCACACATTCACTGGCTCTTATGCACAGTTATTTATATATGTCAACTCTCACATGTACTGTATTTTACATATGTACTTAATTTGACATGTAGCACTGAGATATCTATTCACTCACCAATACAGTCATGCACACAGTCAACCGCCCATACAGCTGTTTCCAACATGCACTTTTGAACCCATACATCTATGCACAGAGTCATACACTTCCCAGCCACTCACACACACACTCAGTCTCCCATACAAATGCTTGGGCAACCAATCAATAACCTATATAGTTACTCATATAGCTACTGATCAACACATGCAGCAGTTTACAGAACAACAGACATAATGATGCACAAATTAAGACAGTTTAGTCACTAACCCATGCACTCAGTGAGACACATTTAATCACTCACTCATACAGTCAGTCACGCACCTACTAAATCCTTCATCCAGACACTTCTACATCTACTCATTCTTCAATATGTAAAACATATTTAAACTTTACAGAAACACACAGTCACTGGATGATGTCATCAGTGATGTCATCAGTGATGTCATTTGAGATGTCATCAGTGATGTCATCAGTGATGTCACTGACCATGTCATGAATGATGTAATATGTGACATCATCAGCAGTGGATTGCGGGTGCGTGATATATAGTTAGTACAACTAACTATATATGGAATTTCAATGGTTTTGTGTGAGTAAAATAAGGTTTTTTAAATGCTAATCCCTAACTATATATGGTCTATAACCTATGGTTTTTTCAGTGAATATATATATATATATTCACTGAAAAAACCATAGGTTATAGACCATATATAGTTAGGAATTAGCATTTAAAAAACCTTATTTTACTCACACAAAACCATTGAAATTCCATATATAGTTAGTTGCACTAACTATATATTGCGCACCCGCAATCCACTGCTGATCATGTCACATATTACATCATTCATGACATGGTCAGTGACATCACTGATGACATCACTGATGACATCTCAAATGACATCACTGATGACATCACTGATGACATCATCCAGTGACTGTGTGTTTCTGTAAAGTTTAAATATGTTTTAGATATTGAAGAATGAGTAGATGTATAACTGTCTGGACGAAGGATTTAGTAGGTGCATGACTGAATGTATGAGTGAGTGATTAAATGTGTCTCACTGAGTGCATGGGTTAGTGACTAAACTGTCTTAATTTGTGCATCATTATGTCTGTTGTTCTGTAAACTACTGCATGTGTTGATCAGTAGCTATATGATTAACTATATGGGTTATTGATTGATTGTCCAAGTATTTGTATGGGAGACTGAGTGTGTGTGTGTGGCTGGCTGGGAGGTGTGTGACTCTGTGCAGATCAATGTGTACTTGTATCAATGATTGTATAAGAAAGTAAGTATGTGTTACTATATGTTTGAAAATGTAAGGTGCTCTATGTTTAACTGTATAGACAAGAAAATGGAAGTGTGATTGATTCTTTACAGGACTGACTAGGTGTGTGAGTAACTCCATGGATGAGTGGCAGAGTGTGAGTGTCTGTATAGGTGTATGAGTGCATATGATAGTGTTGTAAAGATGAGTGATTGTATGTATGAATGATTGTATGGGTGAATGAGTGAATGTGTGTGTAGACGTAGGAATCAGTGAGTACGTATGTAGTAACTAGTATTGGTGTGTCAATGGTTTCAAAAATTATACTCTGTATTTAACACTGGGTGAAACAGAGGTTATATTAAAATGTGAGGAGATGCATTGTATTGTCACATGAATGATATCATCAGTGATGTGGTCATTGATGTCAAATGAGATGTCATCAGTGATGTCATCAGTGATGTCATTTGAGATGTCATCAGTGATGTCATCAGTGATGTCACTGACCATGTCATGAATGATGTAATATGTGACATGATCAGCAGTGGATTGCGGGTGCGCAATATATAGTTAGTGCAACTAACTATATATGGAATTTCAATGGTTTTGTGTGAGTAAAATAAGGTTTTTTAAATGCTAATTCCTAACTATATATGGTCTATAACCTATGGTTTTTTCAGTGAATTTTCAAGGTTTTGTAAATGCTAATTCCTAACTATATATGGTCTATAACCTATGGTTTTTTCAGTGAATTTCAATGGTTTTTTAATAGCAAATATCATAAGCTGTCGAATGTCAAGTACGTGGTAAGTGAAAACATTTTCGTGTTTATGCACACTGATCTGCTTTGAATGGTGCCCCCCCCCCCTCATTTCTATTAGGAGTACTCTCTCTTTGCAGATAGTGAAAGGTAGTTAACGCAGGCCTTTGCCCCCGTTGTAATCCGTCGTGCCTGCTTCTCTCTCCATTTGATTGATTGTTATCCAAGTATTTACTGTTTTAGAATTAGTTCTCTTTGGTTCATTCTCTATTTACAAACAAACACAGAGTCGCAATACTCTGTTTAGTCTTTGCAGATAACGAAAAATCGTGTAAAAAAAAAAGAAAAGGAATCGAGCAAAATCAGTAGGCCACTAATGGGATCTCTTTTTGACCTCGCTAAAATAGAAACATTAGGAACAACCCCTCATGACAAATACAAAACTAGTGAGATGAACTGAACTCCACACAATGATGGCTGCAAAACAGCTCGGCTCCGCCACCCACCCCGCCCAAAATAACGATAAAGAGCGGCTGCCATGATTGGTTGCGGAATGGCCACAACGGAGCTACGAAATGGTGCTGCTCTCATGCTAACCCCAGCTTCGGTCTGAAACATCCAGAAACACTGTAGACTACCAATTCGATCAGTTCCGGTAGCGCCCCAATGTAACCCGGTAGAGAAGAACTAGCCCTCCCCTCTTTGACTGATGGTTCTTGTTGCCTGTCCCTTCTGTTGTCATTTAACAGAACTATTTAGCCTGCTGAAAGGGGTTGTGTTTCGACCGCTGGTTGGTGGAGACATTTTGACTATATTCTGGACCTGCGTTGTCGCGTAATGCGTCATATGACGCGCCGCGTTAGCGCATCCGGAAGTCATCCGGGGCGCGCAGCGCGTAACGTAAGCATAACAAGTCATGTGACTTGTTAATAAAACTTTTCATTGGTTCATTTTACTTTTCTTATTCTAAAGATGAAAGCCTTGGTCATATCACCTAAAAATTACGCTTTTAATTACTTCCGAACATTATTTTCTCTTAAATATATGTTATAATGTTCCAGGCTAATGTACTTTCCCGGAAATTTTACAACTGTCCTGCAAGTAAAATATATTCTTTTTTCGAGAAAAAGAGCGTTTCTTCGTCCCATGACGGAGCCGTTGAGCAAAAGAGGGTCGACCTGCTGTCTTAGTCGCCGATACGCCTGAATATGAGATTCTTATCGATCACTTTATGTTGCAGGAATAGAAAACACAACAGCCCTTGACCATTTATCTTTACTGCGTTCCTTCGTATTATACCTTTTACCCTTCATGTAATTGGTCTGCTTTATTTCACTTGCCTTTTAATGATTCTAAAACAGTGACTATTATTAAAAACTTTACCAATGTATACACTACTACCATGTTTTCTTTTAAAAACCTTTATTGTGAAAATTTCATTATACAAATACGAGCCTATAACCACGTGGGCCTGCCACGGAGCAAACTGTAATCGAATATGATGAATAGACATTTACACTGTAGAGGAACGTAACGGGCGGGCCATTAGGTTGCAAAAACTAAGGTGTCTAACAGTTACGGAATCGGTGGACGTACATTTTATAATTAAAATACGACAGGGCCAGTTACAATAAAATTATCTAGATATACATTTGCGGGCAAGTACCATGGGTGACGTTAATTCGAATTTTCAACAGTACAGTAATCAATAACACATCAGAACTTAATATCAATAGGGATGTCGAAATATTCAATCAATTCTCGTCCCCGCCCGCCATGTGCTTCAAAACTGCATACGTATCTCGTGATTTCAAGGTTCTGCAACCAGTACACAACAAGGAGTTACGAGTCCCATTTATTCCGGCGCCATTTTGGGCGAGGACGGGCAGGTCCAGGATATAGTCAAAATGTCTCTACCAACCATCGACTATGATGATGTTCATATGCTGTATTTATTAGAGTAACACTCATCTGCCCACATGAAATTAATTTACCACAATCTAAACATGTCATTTTAATCTTTCCAAAGTTCTTCTAAATATTTGGGACCGTTTCCCTTGCCTCTGAAGCTCTCAGTGCCACTTCTTTGATGAATGTACTAGCAGGTCAGGGGTTCTCCTCCAAATCTCTCTTTTATGCAGCACTATAATTAATTGGTGCCACCTCTCCATATGACGATGCATGGTATAGTTACCACAACTATATATTTTTTCGGTTCCTCTGGAGAGTTCATCGTGGCAGATGAAGCGTGTAACATACCGGGCATTTACCTTTTTTTGCATGTACAGGAAAGGGAAAAAAAATCGAGCGTTCGAGTTCTTAGGTGTCCCAGGGCCATTTTAGTGGACCAGGCCCAAATCCAAAGAACAGCTATCTCACAGGCTAATGGGGCGACCCACGCCGAGTTTCAGCATTGTAGGATGACCACACAAGTACAGCAACTTGCTAGACATCACCTCGGTGCCATCCGGATCTCGGCGCCCCACTGCAGATGAAGTGCCTCTCAACTATGAAACCACCACGGTGACATCCGGATCTTGGCGCGTTGTGCTGCCTTCGGCCTATTCGCACATCGGTCCGCTACTGACGCCATCTCACAGGCTAATGGGGTGACCCACGCCGAGTTTCAGCATTGTAGGATGACCACACCAACTTGCTAGACATCACCTCGGTGCCATCCGAATCTTGGCATCTCAACGCCTAGTGGTATCTTCCATACAGAAAATATTGTTACGCTGCCTTTGGCCCCATTCGCACATCAGTCCGCAACTTAGACATCACCTCGATGCCATCCGGATCTTGGCATCTCAGCGCCTTGTGGTGTCAGTCAGAAAATATTGTTGCGCTGCCTTTGGCCCCATTCGCACATCAGTCCGCTACTGACACCATCTCACAGGCCAATAGGGCGCCCCACGCCGACTTTTACCATTGTACGATGGCCACACCAGTGGCACAACTTGCTAGACATCACCTCGGTGCCATCCGAATCTTGGCATCTCAACGCCTAGTGGTATCTTCCATACAGAAAATCTTGTTACGCTACCTTTGGCCCCATTCGCACATCGGTCCGCAACTTAGACATCACCTCGGTGCCATCCGGATCTTGGCATCTCAGCGCCTTGTGGTGTATTCTCTTCAGAAAATATTGTTGAGCTGCCTTTGGCCCCATTCGCACATCGGTCCGCAACTTACACATCACCTCGGTGCCATCCGGATCTTGGCATCTCAGCGCCTTGTGGTGTCTTCTACTCCGAAAATATAGTAGAAAATATTGTTGCGCTGCCTTTGGCCCCATTCACACATCAGTCCGCTACTGACACCATCTCACAGGCCAACAGGGCGCCCCACGCCGACTTTTACCATTGTACGATGGCCACACCAGTGCCACAACTTGCTAGACACCACCTCGGTGCCATCCGGATCTTGGCATCTCAGCGCCTTGTGGTGTCTTCAAATCAGAAAATATTGTTGCGCTGCCTTTGGCCCCATTCGCACATCGGTCCGCTACTGACGCCATCTCACAGGCCAACGGGGCGCCCCACGCCGACTTTCAGCATTGTAGGATGGCCACACCAGTGCGGCAACTTACTAGACACCACCTCGGTGCCATCCGGATCTTGGCGCGTTGTGCTGCCTTCGGCCTATTCGCACATCGGTCCGCTACTGACGCAAACTCACAGGCCAACGGGGCGCCCCACGCCGACTTTCAGCATTGTTGGATAGCCACACCAGTGCGGCAACTTACTAGACACCACCTCGGTGCCATCCGGATCTTGGCGCGTTGTGCTGCCTTCGGCCTATTCGCACATCGGTCCGCTACTGACGCAAACTCACAGGCCAACGGGGCGCCCCACGCCGACTTTCAGCATTGTAGGATGGCCACACCAGTGCTGCAACTTGCTGGACACCACCTCGGTGCCATCCGGATCTTGGCGCGTTGTGTTGCCTTCGGCCTATTCGCACATCGGTCCGCTACTGACGCCGCCTCACGTGCCAACGTATTTTCTCCGCATTTTACACCCTATGCCGCATAACAGGTCATGTGACTTGTTTATAAAACTTTTCATTGGTTCATTTTACTTTTGGTTTCCTAATGATGGAAGGCATGATCATGTGACCTAAAAACAACACTTTTCATAGGATGAAAACTTTTTTTTTTTCCCAAACGATGAAAGCCCCACCTTGTTTCTGGATGTTTCAGACTGAAGCTGGCGTCAGCATGAAAGCACCACCATCTCGTGGCTCCGTCGTGGTCATTCCGCGAGCAATCATGGCAGCCGCTCCCCACCAGAAGCCTGCAGGAGTCGGAGCCCCCAAAACTTTTGATGAATTCTCAAGGCGGAGGGGACGCTTTCGAGAATGGGGTCCAAGACCTAGCAGACAAGCGTCCGATTTCCAAGGTGTCCCAGGGCCATTTCAGTGGACCAGGCCCAAAAAGGAAACAGCCTGCCGCCATTTTGAGAGTCCTGTGACAGCCGCCTATCGCTGCACCGCAAGAGTGGGCGCAACTCAGCTGAATTGCGGCTTTTGACACAGTGGACCAAAAACGGACGGAATGGCAACTGAAACGGTAAAGGGGCGCCCCACTACAACAGATGACACTCCACCTGGAGAGGCCCGTTCACGCCGCCTCCCCCGGGGCGCTCCACGCCGTTATTCGGAGCAGCATTGTAGGATACCAAAACCAGTGCGGCAACTTACTGGACATCACCTTGGTGCCATCGTTCTGCTGCCTTGGAACTATTCGCGCAACAGTTTGCTACTGATGACCCACCCCCAGCGACGCCCCATGCCGTTATTTGCTGGGTGGCAACTTACTAGACATCACTTTCGTGTCATCTAGATTTCGGCGCGTTCTGCTGCCTTGGAACTATTCGCACAACAGTTTGCTCCTGATGACCCACCCCCCGCGACGCCCCACGCCGGAAATCTGGACGTTGTGCTGCGTTGGGACTATTCGCACAGCCGACCGCTACTTCGTTGTTTTTCCCTAAAAATGTTTATATGTTATTACTATTTTTGTTTTCTTGTATATATTTATAAATTATTAAAGTTTTATAATCTTACTACTTTGTCGGAGTGCTATATATTTTTAATGTGACACATAATTGTAAAAACTTTGATGTACAAACAGTCATCCCTGGAATCTTCCGCTTCAGGCTCGGTCCCCTCCCCAATCACAATACAGGATGGTTTTCAGATAATAGCAACGCTTCTGCTGTGACGGATCTCATCGAGTGTGGGCCTTGATCTACTATAACTCCTTTGAAGAGGGGTGATTCTTTACAGCTGTGGCCATAAACTACATCTGCAGGGCTAGCTGATACCCTAGGACCAGCCTGGACAATCGGACACAGAGGAAAAGGAGTGTCAGAGGGTGCGGTAGTGAATAGGGCGAAAGGGAGGTGTCGGGCGGGCACAGGGTGTGATTCTCAGGGAACAGCAGCGCAGATGGGGGAGGTTTATTACCCATGCATAAGACAGAGAGCGGGGGTGACCACTGCCTGGGGGAGATGCTTGCGAGGGTGGGGAGCCATGCTAAGGATCGACAGCGTGCACAGAGTGGGTCTGGTCAAGGCATCTAAAATGGCTGCCGTGCACGACAAAAGTGTGGCATTTGAAAAAAGACAAGATGGCGCAGACAATGTTTTTCAACACTTCCTGATTTCCTTCGAATCGAACGTTAACAGACGTTGGGGCATATTACCAAAGTTAAGCGATATTTATCCCTAACGATGCTTAGCAACGATTTTTTTACCGTCAGAAATTATCGCAGATAAACCTTGCTATTATCAAGGTTTATCGGAAATACGATAAAAAACGACCGCAATGCATTAATATCGCTGAAAACTCAGCGATATTCATGCATTACCGAGCTAATGCTCTTAGCCATGTTATCCACCTCCCATTGGATAACATGGCTAAGAACTGCTCAGGGCAGGTGGTAGCTTTTGGAGATATTCGCCCTTATCTCGAATATTTCCAAAAGTTGATAATAGGAGATAGCGATGTTAGCGACTGTTTCCAGTCGCTAACATCTTGGCATGCCCACTTTGCATGTCATTAGTGATAAATATCACTCACATGCAAAGTGGGGCCCAAGATGGTCGCTATCTTCTACTAGCCGTCGCTAACTGGTGTTAGCAACAGCTAGGTAATACACATATAATTTTATCTCCGCGAAGCGGAGCGCTGTTACAGATATATATCTTGTTTCTGAACGTTAATTTCTCAAAATGCACTGAAGCACATATATTGAGACCTAGCAAAGGCACATCGGGCTACCAGTCCCTACAATTTTGCCAAGTTTCGTGCAAATCCATTCAGCTGTTCGATCCTACCGAGAGACAAGATGGCGGCCGCTACGGACTGTTTGGAATGTTTACAGACACCGGAGAGCCAATCAGCTTCGCTTCGCAAAGCTCCGTAACGCGAAAAGTACGCGAAGCGGTGCGCTGTTACAGATATATACCTTTTTTTGAACGTTAATTTCTCAAAATCCACTGGAGCACATATATTGAGATCTAGCAAAGGCACATCGGGCTACCAGTCCCTACAATTTTGCCCAGTTTCGTGCAAATCCATTCAGCTGTTCGATTATTATTATTTTTATTTTTTTTTGCCCCGCGGGGCCTTTTTAAAACCTCCACATCAAACCTAGGGGGTGAGCGACAATGTACTATGCCCCCTTATGGTCATTTGCCCCTTCGCTTTGGCCTCCTCTTGTCTCTCGATCCTACCGAGAGACAAGATGGCGGCCGCTACGGACTGTTTGGAATGTTGACAGACGCCGGAGAACCAATCAGCTTCGCTTCACAAAGCTCCGTTGCGCGAAAAGTACGCGTAGCGGAGCGCTGCCCAGTCCGCTGCTACAGATATATATCTTTTTTTGAACATTAATTTCTCAAAATCCACTGAAGCACATATATTGAGACCTACAAAAGGCACATCGGGCTACCAGTCCCTACAATTTTGCCAAGTTTCGTGCAAATCCATTCAGCCGTTCGGGCTAAAAGTGAGGCCAACCGCCCTATGGAAATTAACATGGGAAAAACGCGTTTTGGGACCCCCCTTTTTTCTCGGCCCCCCCTTGACGAACCCCCCCAAAATTTTCAGGGGCTGCTCAGAAACAAAATGTGCCATTTTCCTGAAAATTTCAGCCAATTCCGTCCACAAACGCCAAAGTTATTAGACATAGAATTTTCAAAAAACCCATAGAGAAAAAATCCTAACTATATATACCTACTGGCGACCGCCAGTAGGTAATATATATATTTTCGCGCAACGGAGCTTTGTGAAGCGAAGCTGATTGGTTCTCCAGCGTCTGTCTGTTTTGGGGTCCCAAAACGTGTTTTTGACATTGAGTTTTCCATAGGGCGGTTGGCCTCACTTTTAGCCCGAACGGCTGAATGGATTTGCATGAAACTTGGCAAAATTGTAGGGACTGGTAGCCCGATGTGCCTTTTGTAGGTCTCAATATATGTGCTCCAGTGGATTTTGAGAAATTAACGTTCAAAAAAAGATATATATCTGTAACAGCGGACCGGGCAGCGCTCCGGTTCGCGGACTTTTCGCGTTACGGAGCTTTGTGAAGCGAAGCTGATTGGTTCTCCGGCGTCTGTAAACATTACAAACAGTCCGTAGCGGCCGCCATCTTGTCTCTCGGTAGGATCGAGAGACAAGAGGAGGCCAAAGCGAAGGGGCAAATGACCATAAGGGGGCATAGTAGATCCTCCCTGACCCCCTAGGTTTGATGTGGAGGTTTTAAAAGGGCCCCGCGGGGCAAATAAAAAATAAAAATAATAATAATCGAACGGCTGAATGGATTTGCACGAAACTTGGGGAAATTGTAGGTACTGGTAGCCCGATGTGCCTTTGCTAGGTCTCAATATATGTGCTCCAGTGGATTTTGAGAAATTAACGTTCAAAAAAAGATATATATCTGTAACAGCGCTCCGGTTTGCGGACTTTTCGCGTTACGGAGCTTTGTGAAGCGAAGCTGATTGGTTCTCCGGCGTCTGTAAACATTCCAAACAGTCCGTAGCGGCCGCCATCTTGTCTCTCGGTAGGATCGAGAGACAAGAGGAGGCCAAAGCGAAGGGGCAAATGACCATAAGGGGGCATAGTAGATCCTCCCTGACCCCCTAGGTTTGATGTGGAGGCTTTAAAAGGGCCTCGCAGGGCAAAAAAAAAAAATATCGTTTTTTTAGTTCTTTTGCGTGGGGAGCGCCCGGTTCGCGAACCGGGAAGCGTTCTGGGGAGCATACTTTCTTGAAAATTAGTGAAAAAAGTTAGAGTAAAATAATAATTGTGAGTGATCAGATGTAGGGTAGCTCTGAGAAGAGCTTTTGGGTTTATGGTACATTTAGGTACTTATAAGTAGGTACCAATGCACAGTCTTAAATTCAGAATGAAAATTCTGTTGCCCTCATCTGAGAAGTGAACTCCATCTCCTCTGTAGATATCTTGCATGTAGTAACGCAAGTTATTGTTGTACAAGGAGCCCATTCCATGGTCTCTCATGTAAGCTGAAACAGATTTGTTTACATGCTTCCTCGACTTCTCAATTTGTGGACAAAATTGGTTCGACCACCTCCATTTCTGTCTTTGGCATATATTTGAATATACCAAGGCAGTCTGAGGAAAAAGTGCCATCAATTGCTCAAAGGTGTCCTTTAAAAGCATTTCCAGACCTACCCCAGTCAAAGTGCCCAAGTCATTACCTCCACAGTGCACAATTAACAGGTCAGGTTTTGGCAAATGCATAAAGGTTTTCACCAATGGTATCAATTGGTGACATTTTAATCCTCTGTGGCCAAACCACTTAATTTCCACATCTTGTAAATTGAGGTTAGGTAAATTCCTGTTTTCAGCGTACCTCTGAGCCCAATAGATGTAACTATGTCCAACAATCCAGACAGAAAACATGGCGAGAGAAGGTTCTTCTGCAGTCAGATGAAGTGTGGCAATGAAATGGCAGTTGAAAAAATAAGAGTTTAAAATGAAAAAAACTGTGGAGTTTCTGTGTTAATGAAGCAGTAACAGTGATTGGTGGATTTTGATTGCTGAAAACAGAAAGTTAGGGTGCATGGATGAGTTCGTTGAAAGATGTATTTTGAGTGGCGAAGAAAAAATCATTAAATGGAAGAATGCACTGGATATGCAGGTGCACTGAGAGTTCAGAGTTCAATTGCAACATTGTTGTGTGAACTTGCAAACACCAGAGGTCTTGCAAGAGGTGGTTGCTATGCAAAAAAGCAGAGAGGGCAGAGGGGGGAAGGGTTTTGATTTGAAAAAAAGTGAGGGAAGAGTTTTGATTGGGTGACATGAGAGATATGTGTGAAGAATTACAGCATTTCTGTGCTTTTGATAGCTGCAGACTCTGGAGTGAATACCTTTTGCTCTGCTGAAGACAAATTGGTGTGTTTCTGAGACTGTTTTGAAACTCAAAGTATTTGCTAAGGTGAGAAAAGATTTCTTTAATTTAGATAGAAAATAGTGTGCTTTAAGGAGAAAATTATGAAGAAAGTTGTGTTTTTCAAATGTTGCTTTGTCTCAAGTGTTTTACAAATAGATTTTGTTTCTTTGAGAAATTGTAATTGGAGAAATTGTGAAGTATTAGTACTGACAGGGTTTTTATGTGCATAGGAGCTGTGGAGTGCTTTCAAATTATGATTTGTAAATCGTTTTTGAGGAAAAGGAATGGTTTTAATACTTATGACAAGGACATAATGGTGTATGCTTCTTTATAAGGCAATTGAGTGTCTCTGATGTTATTTTTCCCATTTTAATGTAAGACGTTTCCCTGTGGAGCAAATTGCTTGTAAATATGCTCCCACCTGTGCATGGTAAATTTAGATTTTGACTGTTTGAGTTACTTAGCCATGTTAAAAGTGACCCAAAAAAGTTGCAAAGGCTTTAAAAAAAGACTTTCATGTGTCTTGAGGACATTTTAAGTCATTTCCCCGTGGGCAGTGTTTTCAAATTATGAGTTGAAAATCGTTTTTGAGGTAAAGGAATGTTTTCAAAATTTATGTGCGCCATATGCCCCCAAATTTCTTTTTCAGGGGTGCAGCAGGGTGTTCTTGAGACACCCCTGCACCCTCGGAAAAATTCGTAATTTGTGATGAGGTAATTGCTAATCGCAAATTGCACCTTCATTCGTATGGGCCTCCTGCTCCATGGAAATGAATGGGTAATTTGTAATTAGCAAATAGCTCATCGCAAACTAGGAATGGTAAAGAATCGCTATTTATTCCTTAAAGTTCGCTATTTAGGAAATGCAAAAAACTTTGATGATACATATGGCGGTTCATCTCTAACAAGATAAGAAGCATAGGGATAGATTTATGATGACTGGCGCATCACCAGGGATGTGTTAGTCATCCTGTGCCGCTGTTCCGCCACCTATGGTGTGCTGCATTTACAATGCGGCGCATCATGGGGCAAAAACAGCACAGATGCGTGACGTATTTGTGCCGTAAAGGTGGCGCATTGCTGGAGTTGTATCGCAAGTGTGATGAAGCTCCAGCAAGGCTCAGGGGTGCCCCTGTCGCAGGGTTTCTGTTCTCACACAGAACTGTGCACAGAGGATTGGAACCTCGGCGAATTAGGGTGCCCCAAAACTCACCTTAGTAATCAAAAACCCCTTAGCAAGCTAGGTACAGTGTCACATTGGATATAACAAACTCTCAATGTTTAGACAATCCAGAATATGAACTTATAGTACCTCAGGATACGTGGAACTCATGAACACTCGGTCGTTATATATTTCTTAGAAACCAGAACATGGAGTTAAGAAGAACACATGTGTATTTGAAATGTTTATTTACTAATGCCGTCTTCTCAGGCGTAGTATCTTAGATAATACAAGTACACATATTATCAGTAGCAAAATTACCAGCATAGTTACTAGTACATAAAAAGCGAATGGTGACAGTATGTTAACATGCTGTAAATGAATAAGAGTTAGCAAAACTTATAAGCAGCCGCGGGCCGTGGAGGGAGTTACGGTGGGGCAGGGAGGCGGGGAGGGGGAGGGGCTCCACCCTGCCCCTCCCCCTCCCCGCCTCCCTGCCCCACCGTAACTCCCTCCACGGCCCGCGGCTGCTTATATCTCACCCTCCCTAATACACATATTATATTATTTGCTAAGAAGGTCTCTTTGTGTTGGTTTAGGGCGTGCCCATACTTTAGTGTCTTAGATTTGAAGGAATCACATCAGCATACACCAGCTTTCTCTTCATGTGAACCGCATCAAGTGTTGTGTATGTGTGTTCGGCAAAGCAATATAAAACCCGCCTCATGCCCAGAATTGGCAGAAGCTGCACTTATGTTATGAGTATGAAGTCGTGGAGATCAGACCTCATAACAATTCTGTATCGTGTTGTTCTTGAAACTTCAGCACTCGCTGTACAGATATAGTTTAACAAGCAAAGCAGATAGTAGAGCAATAACATATTATTCTCATGTAAACCACGATGAACTACTAGGTTGAAAGCTAAAGCAACAACTAAGTGTCGTGTGCAGAAGTTGCAAAAAAGGAAAAATGGCGTTTAAACCGGTAATGAGCCCATGCTAACTTAACACGGTGTAAAGATATCCAGGATCTAGATGACACCTCCCCATGATCCGGAAACGAACTGAATAAGATAATAGAAGTGCCATCTCATGAGAGCAGATTGCAACTTTATATGTGGACGGTCCGCAAGGTAAAACATTAAAAACTAGGAAAATTTAATGCTAAAGAAAAATAAAACAGCCAACTACTTTATCGAGGCTTAAGCCAATAGGCAAGCTAAATAATAAAAACTTGACAAATAAGTCAATGAATTGTCAATGAAATGCTAGTACTCAGCATATCAAACATGAAAAAGGTCTATGACATAACTGTGTATGCAAAATAAGCTGCAACAGCCTCCAATAGGAAGTCACCGTCTCCATCCGAAAAGAGTTCAGCCATCCAATTTAAAAGCGGAAAAGAACATACGTGCTCTCTCAGCACCGGATTCTCTATCACCATCAGAGGACAGCTCGGTGGGTTTTCAAGAAAGCTCTGTTCCAAGAAAGACTGTGTTGCCGCCAGTAAATTCCAGGGACCAATTAGTCCATGCATCAATGCCACAGCCATAATCCTTTTGCCAGGACAAACCAACTCGTGAGTAATGATAGGACTCATCAGCTGATTAAAGTCGACGTCAGGAGAAACCGGTCCGCAGAGACACAAATCAATGGCCCAATCGAAATCACAGGTCAGGCAGTGAAATACAGGCTGGACACAGGTGAAGTAGGAGAATCGAAAAGATAATCCATATGCCGTGCTTAATATCGCCAACGGCATTGTGCCATAATATTCAAGCATGCGATTGCGGAACAGTGTCAGCAGCTGCAGGGCGGGAGCTTGCACAGGAGGGACATCCATATTTAAAAATGTAAAAAAGCACAAGGGCGTCCGCTGCTAATGCAAGTAAAAATGGGAATCCACCAAGCACAGTGGAAAAAATAGAATGAAAGAAAGCAGGGATGACTCCAAAGATTTTCTCAAATTAAATCACGAGACCACTGGTAACAACTTTAAAAAAGTGCGCCAGGCACTTTGTGGAGGACGCGTTAAAGATAGTCCGAACCATCTTGCTGAAATGGAAAGGCGAATCAGTATTTAAAAGGGTCTGCACCTCTGTACGGGTGTTCGCTATGTGAAGCACGAAAGTTTCACGGGCCGAACTCAAGGCCACCTCTCTCTGAGACAAAAGAGCTCTTATTCTTGCCATGCCGTTGAAATCTGCTCCCAAGGTTGGTATTTGTGGCCAGATTGAAAACTCCCTATGTTCATGTGTGGGAGGAAATAGAACATTTCTGCAGCAAATAACCCGTTCACTTACTGTTACGATAAAAGGAATACTTTTAATTAACCCAGAACAATCTTCATTATTGAGCATCAAATAACTACCATTTTCCAACAACTTGAACGTGGGGATGATAGCAGGAACTGGCGTGCCTTGCAACACGCAAGCCATATTTGGTCGGTGTTTGTTGCATGAACCGTGTAACTGTATGTGCCTACACATTAGTGAATGATCTGGCGTCTCAGTGCATTCCTCTCCATTCAGATAAACTTCTTGATCATCTTTGAAACATCTGTATGTGTATGGAAGCGACCAGACCTCATGAAGAAAACCACTACCTAAAGGTTCATAACGACCTATTGGTATATATTTCATACAATTTGAACACTTATATAAAGCAAAAGGCAGCGTTATTAAACCGTGGATAAGGCACGTTGCCAAAAGAGCCAACCATTTGGATTTATACAGGAAATGTTAAAGGAAGAATTACGGAGTAGGGCCTGTAAATCTTTAATGGACAACCGAGTAAAATTACTCCAACCATCATATTCCTCTAACTCCGGGATAGTAGGGGTGTTTAATTTTTTAGAAGTAGCCAATCCAAAGCATTTGGTCTGGGAAATTGTTTCATTCACAAACAACATATGATTTGGGATGAGACATGCACGGTGCAAAGCCTCAGTGCCTTGTACCTGCCAGGTTCGTGAACCCCAAACTGATGTAGATCCTGGATATCTTTACACTGTGTTAAGTTAGCATGGGCTCATTACTGGTTTAAACGCCATTTTTCCTTTTTTGCAACTTCTGCACACGACACTTAGTTGTTGCTTTAGCTTTCAGCCTACCTGCGTCAAGATCTATGCCTGCTTCAAGCAGGCGCAGGGTTTTGATGCAGCTTTGTCCTATCTGATTGTAAATGCGGCACACCGTGGGTGGCAGAGCAGCGGTGCACGTTAACTGGTGCATCCCTGGGGATGTGCTAGTTAATATAAATCTGCCCCTTTACATTTAATTATGTGCAGGGGACACAGAGTCGGTGAGGTTTATCCAAGGTTAAGAAGAGATGAGTCCTGTTCAGTGAAAAATTGGAGATAGGCTTCACCTCCTCACAGCCGCGGGCCGTGGAGGGAGTTACGGTGGGGCAGGGAGGCGGGGAGGGGGAGGGGCAGGGTGGAGGGACCTAAAAACTGGCATATGGATAATTGCAGGTAAGTACACAATTTAATTATTTAAACGAAATTCGTAGCGCGCACAGCATCGCATTTTGCGATGCTGTGCGCGCTACGAAATTCGTTTGAATAATTAAATTGTGTACTTACCTGCAATTATTCATATGCCAGTTTTTAGGTCCCTCCACCCTGCCCCTCACCCTACCCGCCTCCCTGCTCCACCGTAACTCCCTCCACGGCCCGCGGCTGCCTCCTCAGCATCGTTGGACATGGTTAAATAATAGCTGCAAAATGTTACTCTTGTTAAACAATTTTATTATTATAATCTCTGAGATTTGTCTCTTACTCTGCAACATCTCATTGTTGTTATCTTTCTTTAAAGATAAAGACAACATCAACATGAGCGACAATCAGCAATCAGTTGATTTCGACCTCATCATTGAACTCGTAATTGAAACATCAGTGCAGTGGATGTTGATCCCTTGGATGATTTCAATCCTGAGGATGAAGAAGAACGTGATGAGGATGCAGATTTGTCAGAATTGTATGACATAGGATGGGAAGCTGACGTGCTTGAGCCTATAGAACTATAAACATTTATTTTATAAATTTATAATAAATAAAAAGTAAATATTTAAACCGTTTAATTTAAAAATAAAGACACCTTCAAAAACAGGTTATGTGTAGTGTCTTCAATAAAATATTAAAATATGGTCATAAAATTAGATCAGATTCATATATAAAACAGCACAGGTAAAATGAATATAAATTACATTTCTTTTCTGCTATTTCTGTATTCTAAATTTGCCATGTACAAAAAAATGTTCTATGTAAAAATGTTAAGTAATGTGTTAAGTTTTTGATGACTGTTATTAATTTACTGTTGGGTAATAGTGGTTAATAACATTTTTTATTATATTTTACCACAGATTCAACTGCAGATCATTTCAAGATTTCAGCATGGCAACCAAAGAAAGAGTGAGAAAGGCTGCAAAACGTCAAAGACAGCAGGTGAATGAAAAAAAGCAGCAGTCCTCTAACAAAAAGATTTGTCAAGTCACCAAGGAAGCACCGGGTAAGAGTAGAAAAACATTCATAAGAAATATCTGTAATAAAAAAAATATTACTACAGAAAATGTTTCAGTCCAGAAAAGGAGAAGCAATTCAAACGGTAAGGAAAGGCCAATGAAAAATGTTACTGCTAGAGTAAGAGATAACTCTATGCATGAAAGTAGAAGGAAACAACAGTTTAGGGACATTCGTAAACGAATGTTCCGCAACAGGATAATTGGCAATTTGTTAAAAAATATTAAGAAAGGTCAACAGAAAGTGTTTTTTTATAAGAGAAAAAAAATAGTTGAGAAAGTTATTGATCAGGCATTTGAAATTAAACGTAAGTTATTTATTTTGACAATCAATAGAATTAGGAAGCTAAACAAGGCAATTTATGATTTCAAAAGAAATAGTAGATGGAAGAGAATAGTTAATCGTAGTAATTTTTGTGAAGTTTTTTCTGGAGAATGGATGCATAGTTCAAGCTCTGAGGCATTTTTTAATGAGGAGAGTTATTTCCAGGATAATGATTTGGTGCATGCAGTTGACACCAGTGGTCGAGCTTATGAAGTGAAAGATGGTTGTCCAGTTGAAAAAGAAAAACTTGTGACAACAGAGATAGAAGAGGTGTTAGGTAATGAGGTTTTAGGGAGACGTTCTAAGGGTCCTGTGTACACCTGGAAGTGTAGTAGTATTTGCAGTGTACGACAGGATTCCATCAATTTGCTTTGTGATTTTATACGGTCATTTAATAAGAAAAGTTTGAAGCAGAAAATGAAGTTGTTGCAAGAATTAGATCCTTGCAGAGTGAGAGAAGTGATAGGTTTGCATGGTCATTCACTGGCTTGTCTTTCCAGGAGAGTATGCCAGAGTGTTTTTCATCATTTCAGGATGCTAGCAGTGCATCATAATAAAGTGAGGAAATTAGTTAGAATGTTGTATTATGCTAAGAGTCCAGCAATTATGCTTAAACAATTATGCGCTGCTCTTTTGCATGGTTCTGAAATAGATGTGAAGAATATATGTGAAGAAATTGAGTTTTGTTACTTTGGAAGTAAAGAGGAGAATGTTGAAATTGACCAAGAAGAAGAGAGTAATGTGGAAGATAGTGTACAGGTTTCCAGTACAGATAATTTCCAGAGGGAAATTGCGACGTTTGAGGTGAAATCAAGTGAGAGGCCAAATTTCACTTGTGTGTGTTGTCGACGCACTTATTATAAGAATCAGACTAAGTTAGTGGATTTATATGGAAAAAGTGAAAGGGAAAATAATAGTGAATGGAAGGATTTTACAACATACTTGATGGTAGAAAATTGTTTTGATTTGGGATTGGATCAACGTGTGTGTACTTATTGTTGTAACAAATTAAATCAAAACCAGATGCCTGCTAGAGCAGTTCATAATAATCTGGAATTGGTTGAGATTCCTTCTGAATTGAAGGATTTAAATACTTATGAATCTATTTTGATTCAAAGTATCCATCCCTTTCAGGCTATTGTAAGAATGGAGCCAAAGACAGGGAAATTGCCTCCATCAGATTTACAGAGAGGATTAAAGGGAAGAGTTGTTTATTTGCCTCTAGATTTGAAGAAAAACATTAACACAATTGGAGTAGAAAAAGTGGAAGAGGAACCTCTTGTTATCTTAGTTAATGGGGTTCCGACAAAGAATAAGAAAATATGGCAAGATTTAGTAGATGTTAGGAAAGTCAAAAGGGCAACATTGTATTTGAAAAAATATAATAAATACTATAAAAATGTATATGTTGCAGAAGAGGAAGTAAGTGAGGAAGAGGATAGCGATTTGTGTGCTGGTCAAATTGAGAAAGTAGAACCCTGTACTAGTGAAGAAATATATGAACATTATAGTGTTCATCCTTTGCATTCCAAGGAAGTCATGGGGAATGCTATTGAGTTGTTTCAAATGAAACAAGCGAAAGGGAGTCCCATTAGTGTTTGGGAGGAAAGTTTGGAAGCTCGGTGTTTTCCCACAGCTTTTTCCAACAGGTCAGGGAGGAAGATATGATGAGCGACCTCATCAAATTCCTGCTTCTGAATACCGGACTTTGCGATTGTATGCAGGAGATCCTAGGTTTCGACAATGCATTCCTTATTTGTTTCATCTCCTGTTTGAAAGCGATCTGTCTGGACTGTCATATGCAGTGAACCACATCTTGAAAAGTGGTATACACATGCAAAACATCTCGGCAAGTGACTTTATGGATAAAGTCAATGTCCAAGACAGTATTTTGGATTCTCACCTGATTAATCTCATGGCGTGTCAGCGTGGTACTAATGAGTACTGGTACCGTCGTCATGGTGATTTAAAATGTATGCTGAGGAACTTAGGAACTCCCACATGGTTCCTCACTTTGAGCTGTGCTGAGTATGGCTGGGAAGACTTACTTGAATTTCTACGAGAGGCAAATGCTAACGTAGAAAACATCGAATTCAAGACACCCGGAGAACTGTGCTCTTTGGATCCAGTCAATGTATGTAGGTACTTCAATCATAGATTTGAAGGTATGATGTCTTTCATCATGAATAAGAAGAATCCACCTCTTGGAGAGGTGTTGGATTTCTTCTGGAGGAAGGAGTACCAAGCAAGAGGTGCTCCTCATATACATATGTTGCCGTGGATCAAGGATGCACCTAAATTTGGAAAGGATGCAGAAGACTCAGTGATGAGTTTCATAGAACAGTATTCTACGTGTGCTGTTCCAAATGCAAAGGAGAAAAAAAGCCTAAGAGAAAAAGTTCTACGTTTCCAAAGCCATCGATGTGGAAAGTACTGTCGTCGTAAATTCCGGAACAAAGACAAGTTCTACACCAAATGTCGTTTCGGCTTTCCACGACCGGTGATTTCTAAAGGAAGAGTGAACAGTTTGATGTCTTTGCTGCGACATAATGTGATGAAGAAATCACCTAAAAACACATACAATTTGAAGAGGAACGAAGAGTCTAAGTACATCAACGACTACAACCCGGTGATTTTGTCCATGTGGAATGCTAACATGGATATACAGTTTGTGGCTGATAACTGTATGGCTGTGGCTCGGTATGTGACATCTTACATCACCAAAAAAGAGAAGACAGAATTGAAGGATATGTGGGAGGACATTTCCCATGAAAAGAGCCTCAGCAAGAAGTTGTACAGTTTCAGTCTGAAGATGTTGTCGCATCGAGAAATCGGAGCTTACGAATGTTCTGACCGGTTGTCTTCAGCAAGTCTCTATGCCAAGTCCAGGAGTATCGTTTGGGCGAGTGTTGGTCTTGCTGCAACGCGTAATCGAGTTCTCAAACCTGTGCGGGAAATTGAGTATTTGGCGGAAAAGGAGCCAAACAGTACCGACATTTTGAAGACCAACATGTTGGATACATATTATCCAAATCGAAGCAGTCACCTCGAGAATGTTTGTCTGTATGAGGTTCTGCAAAATTACATATTCAAGAGGAACATCAAAGAAGATACTGAGAAAGGAGTGTATGCTGTAATAGGAAGTGAGGGATGTCTGGTCAAGCAAAGAAAATGCCACTTGATAAACCATCGAAAATTGAGTGGCGAATCTCCTGAAAAAAAAGGAGTTTTTCTATTTAGCACTTTTGCAACTTTTTAAGCCTTGGCGTGCAGAAGAGGAACTGCTTGGAGATTTCCTTTGTTACGAAGACTCATTCAATGCTGCCAAGGAGACCATAGAATGTCCTGCTTTTCCCAAATATGTAGAAATGTTGAATGTGGAAATTGAGCAGGAAGCAACGATTGCAGCCGAGATTGCCAGAGACAGTTCTCAGGACAGTCAGAGTTCTGCTTCATTGAGTCAGGATCCACTAGGAGGACCTCTTATCGAAAATGAAGCTGCCACTGCTATGAATGAAGTGGAAAGAGCCATGGCACATGCTCAGGAGGATGCGGTTAACTTAGAAGAGTTGGAAAGACAACTCAACGTTGAGCAGAGGAAAATATATGACGAACTTACCATGCAAATTGATCATGGATTAAGTCATGACAAGAAAGAGTGCTCATGTACGTCGTTGAAGCCTGTCCGACTGTACGTGAGTGGAGAAGCGGGAACTGGAAAAAGTTTCCTTATTAAAGCAATTTCATGTTATTTGCAGGAAAGGACAGAGTCATCGCTGTCTTGTGTTGTCACCGCTCCAACTGGACTGGCAGCACATAACATTAAAGGGATTACTTTACATCGTTTACTGATGCTGCCAGTGGAGCATGACAACAAATTAGAATATCACAAGCTATCTGGAGATGCTTGTTTTGAAGTTTCAAGAGTCTTGAGGAAAATGAAACTTCTTATCATTGACGAAGTAAGCATGGTTTCCAATGTCATGCTTGCCTTTGTGCATTTGAGAATGCAAGAAGTTCTCAAAACAGAGTATGATGTGTTATTTGGTGGCAAACACATCATTGTTTTCGGAGATCTTCTGCAGCTGACACCAGTGAAAGGGCAACCTGTGTTCAAAATGCTCACGCATGAAGATACCAGGAAGTGCTTAGGGAGTATTGGCAACGTCAATATATGGTTAAACTTCAATTATGCTGAACTGCATGAAAATATGCGTCAGGCAAAGGATGAAGTTTACAAGACTATTCTACAAGATGTTAGAATTGGAAAAGTGACCGAGCATGGGAAAGAAGCTTTACATGCACGATTACTGACAAATTTATATCCAGACGAAGATGTTGTGCCTAAGAATATTTTTCAGAAAATTACTGAGAAAAAATCTGGAATATGTTTGATGCCAACTCTTGCAGAATGTGCCAAATTCAACAACAAAATGTTGCATTTAGAAAAGCAAGAGATTGTGAAACTGGAAGCTATTGACAGAGTAGAGCATATGGGATCAACAATTATTTTGTCTGAGAATCTGAAAACAAAATTGGATTCATTAGAGAAGAATATATCTAAAACTGCAGGTTTTGAAAAGACTCTGAATGTGTGCTTGAACTGCCGTATAATTTTAAGAAGGAATTTACATGTTGAAAGAGGTCTGGTAAATGGATCAATGGGTAATGTTGATTTTGTGAAATACAGAAATAGAGATGGAACTGAATTTTTAAAAATTTAATTTGATGGCATTGAGGAAGTACAGCTAATTGGTCGTTGTTCTGCTAGATTTTTGCTTGTAAAAGACTTATATGTTCGTCGTAAGCAGTTTCCTGTTTGCTTGGCATATGCGGTGACAATCCATAAATCGCAAGGTTTAAGTGTAGACTGTGCATTGGTGAATATTGGCAGTTCTGTGTTCAAGGAGGGTATGGCATATGTGGCATTGTCACGAGTTAGAACTTTATCGGGATTGTACTTGATTGAGTGTGATGTCACAAACATTTGTGCGGATCTAGATTGTGTTAAGGAATACAATAGGTTAAGAAGAGAGTATGCGCCACATTTGCCTCAGTATCCTTTGTTTGAGTAACGTGTGGTAGGCCGGAAACGAAGAAATGTGACCAATACTGGGGAGGTTGTAGCAAAAAGACGAAAAGTCGATGAACCTGAAATTATAAGCAGAAACAAAAAGGATTCTGTTGAAGATGTTGTTGGTTTTCAATTTGAAAACAGTTCTGGTGTCAACTGCTATGCTAATGTAGTGGTTAATGTTTTGTTTTCTCTAGAAAATGTAAAAGAAGAGATTGTGGTCAATTCTGATCAAAGATTTTGCAGTTTGTTAAATTCTGTGTTAGAGAAATGTAGCACTGATAGAACAAACATAGAAAGTGTGTCTGAAATTCGAAATCTGTTAGACAGATGTTCAGGCCAAACACAATTCTCTCAAAATAGTCAGCAAGATTGTCAGGAGTTTTTAATGTATATGCTTGATGTATTGCATGATGAAGGTGTAGATGTAGATCACCTGTTTGGGCTTTCTTATCAATGGCAGCATGACTGCGAGAACTGTAGGGTATCAAGTACTACTAGTGTAGACTCAGAAAGATTTATATATTTAACTTTGCCAGACAGTAAATCAGTCTCTTTTAATAAGCTAGTAAAAGCAGCTGATCACAACATGGAGTGTAGCCAATGTAAATCTAAAATGATGTCCACATTATTTATACGAACATATGGCCAGTATGTCATTTTAATGTTCCAACGATGTAGGCCTGATGGAACAAAATTGACAACTTTAATTAAAAATTTTGTGGCTTCACAGTTGTCAATATCAGGAAGGACTTTTGTAACTGTAGCAATTATATATCATGATGGTCCTTCAATAACATCAGGACATTACACAGCTTATTTAAAGTGTAGAAATGGCTGGTCATTCTGCAATGATTCTGTTTTAATTTTCAAAAAAAAATTGCCGTATGACCTTAAAAACTCTTACCTGGTGTTTTTAAAACCAAAATTTTAGGGAAAGAATCTTGGGATGTGCTTTGAGGAATTTCAAGAAGTTCTAATGGCTCCTACACGATTTGGCCTTGAGGATAAGTGTAGTACAGAGACATAACTTCTTACCATAACACTGGACGTCATGGAGAAATACGTGCACTTTGAATGAGTTCAGAAAAACTGTTTCTTTTTATAAGCTAATTGAAGCAGCCAATCAAAACATGGAGTAGAGGGAATGTAAGTCTGCAATGCTGTCTACTGTTTTACATTGCTTTGTGATTAAAAGTGATGTAGAGAATTAAATATTTGTACTAGTCATAAAGGTAGTGTAAGTCTGCTTCATAGTAAGCAGTATCAGTGTGATAGGAAATGTAGAACATGATTGAGCAAGAAGGGGAAGATATTACTAGTCCAGGATTGTGAAAATGATCTTCAACATTTTAATTGTGAAAGTTGCGGAAATACAACATGACGGGATTGGCTTAAAAGAATTCTAAGAGTTATAAATGGCTCAGACACGATTTGGCCTTGTGGAAACGTGTGGTAGAGAGCGAGAAGTCATTTATTGTATGTAACATGTTTTTGAAAACGATGGAGGTTTTCTTTCAGAAAGTGGCGGGTTGAAAGTAATAACAGCACAACAGAGTGTAAGCTGTTCATAGGACATCCTTGGCCGTCATGGAAAGTAAGTTAACTTTAAGGAGTTCTGAATTCTGATTTGTTATGTTGTATGGGTTTTTTAAACACAATCATTTTGATTGTGGTTTTTTTTCCCCGCTGTTATATGATGAATACCTTCAAGTCACTGTTTTAGTGAAATTTGATACATTCTGAGAACAGCAAAAATAAACCATTTAAGATGTATAATTAATTCTGTTCTGTTTGCATTTATGATGTACATGTAGAACTGTGTAGGAGGCATGGAGAAGGTGAGGCTTCTGTAAGTGTCAAAGTTGTTGCATACAGTGCTCATATTCTACGTAGTCTTTTATATTTCATTACTTTCACTGTTTCTGACTGATCTAAAAAATTTTTTTTTAAAAAGAACAGTAAGTATAAGGGAAGGAAACAGACAGTTATGTTAAAAGAAAGACAGCTATAGGGAATAAACTAGGGATACTGTTACCCGCAATCCTCTGCTGATGATGTCACTGAGCATGTCATGAATGATGTAATATGTGACATCATAAGCAGTGGATTACGGGTAATAGTATCTCTAGTTTACTCCCCTATAGCTGTCTTTCTTTTAACTTAACTGTCTGTTTCCTTCCCTTATACTTACTGTTCTTTTTTTAAAAAAAAATGTTTTGGTTCGCTTCCGGTTCGCGTACCGGCGAGCGAACTGGGAAGCGAACTAAGAGAAATAGAGGTTGGCACAGTTCCAAATATTGTACCAATTTTTTAATAACGGGGAGGCAGTTCTGAAAAGAACTTTTTTTTTTATTGTTTTTGTTGTTTTATATTTTTTTTATTATTTTTCTGAACATTTTTTTACTTTTTTTGAATTTTTCTGAACAGTTTTATATTTGTTTTGGTTTTTTTTCGGAGGGGGCAACGAAAACGATTCATTGTAAAGGGCTCAACAGGAGCAACAAAAAAAAAAAGAATTTATTATTTGGGGCGTTTCGTACAAACTTGCATATGATAGTCAATAGCTCTGTTGATCAGAGTGATGCTACTTTCTCTGTAGCAAATGAATCCACTGCAATGTACGCAGACTTGTTTTACTTCACCAAATCTCATTTGTATATTTGGCACCATCTCCCTGCCCTCTGGTCCCGTTACTTCCGGTACAACAGATCTTCTGGCCATAATAGGGAGATTATCTAGGTCGTTACGAAACTGTGCAGCACTGTAGTTGTTAGGATGCCACCTAGTCATATGGCGATGCATTGTGTAGTTTCCGAAACTGTATTTTTTGTCGGTCCCTCTGGACAGTCTATCTTGACATATAAGGCAAGTTACGTATCTTGCATTTACTTTTTTATGACCTTTGGGAATTTTAAAAAATTGCCAAATGACGTTTTCTTTCCGGTGAGACGTCCTGGGCTCCTCAGGCAAAAACTGCCTCTCTTCGTGCTCTTCCTCCTGTTCCTCTTCTTCCTCTTCTTGCTGAATTATAACTTCAGCAGGTGGTCCACTCTTCCTTGGATGTGGTGGAGGTGGTGGGGAAGCACCAGCTGAAGCTACTAAAGAAGCCATTGCTCACTGGTAACAAAGGGTCTTTCTCTCACAATGATGAAAGTCAGAGTGAGGAAAGAAGGAGGGATTTTCATCATTTGGGAAAAACAATAGTTCTCAACCAATGAAAAGTGTTCATTTTAGATTATATGACCTAGTCTTACATCATTAGGAAACCAAAAGTGAAATGAACCAATGAAAAGTGTTATTACCAAGTCACATGACCTGCTGTGTTTACGTTACGCGCTTTGCACCGCCTCCCGGTTTGCTTCCAGAAACCTGCGCTTTGCGCCTCGGTAAGCGTACCAGTTCGCTAACGTAGCACGTCATATGTTGTATCACGCGACAACGCGAAACGTCATGCGGACGGGAGGCGTCACGATGTTGTTTTCTAACGCGGCAGTTGCGGTAAAGGAACGTTTACCGGCTCGCGGTCTATTTCGCGGCATCAAGGTCAGCTAACGGGAAGCTTCCCGATTCGCGAAGCGGGAACGAAGAAAAAAAAATATTTAAAAAAAAATTATTAATAAACATATAAAATATATTTTTGGATTTAAAGAAGAATACATTTTACAGCTACAGATATTAGCTGTTAAAAAACCAATGAAATTCACTGAAAAAACCATAGGTTATAGACCATATATAGTTAGGAATTAGCATTTACAAAACCTTGAAAATTCACTGAAAAAACCATAGGTTATAGACCATATATAGTTAGGAATTAGCATTTAGAAAACCTTATTTTACTCACACAAAACCATTGAAATTCCATATATAGTTAGTTGCACTAACTATATATCGCGCACCCGCAATCCACTGCTGATGATGTCACATATTGCATCATTCATGACATGGTCAGTGACATCACTGATGACATCACTGATGACATCTCAAATGACATCACTGATGACATCACTGATGACATCTCAAATGACATCACTGATGACATCATGACACACCAATACCAGTTACTACATACGCACTCACTCATTCCTACGTCTACACACACATTCACTCATTCACCCATACAATCACTCATACATACAGTCACTCATTATTACAACACTATCATATGCACTCATACACCTATGCAGACAGTCACACACTGCCACTCATCCATGGAGTTACTCGGGGGGCGTGGCCAAGAGCCGAACATGGCGGACGTGTAGTTGCGGAGCTCCGTCCTAAGCCCTCGATACCAGCATAATATCCTGCCTACCCGAAGTGCGACCCACCTAGTGATTGCGCCCGGAGCCTCAGGAGGTGAGCGGCGTGCAGCAACGGAAAGCCGCCCCCCTCGGACATTGCCGGAGACACTGGGGAACTGGAGAGCCTGCTGGGGCCTGCTGCAATGTGGCGAGCCACGGCCTCGATTGGCCGACAGACCGCGCTGCTGCCGGCGCCCTGTGTGTGAGACCCGCGCCGGGCGAGCCTCGGAATCAGCTGGCTGGCCCGTGGACGTCGGCGGGCATCCGCCCCCATATACTACCCTGATACCTCCCCACTGGCGCTGAGATCCCCTGACGGACCTGCTCTGCCGGGCGGCCGCCCGCGACCGCGGGAGACACCTGGTCCGTCCCGCCGCCCGCCTGCACTGCGAGGAGGCACTCGCACGGACACGAACATTGGCGAGGCAAGTGGGGCCGGGGGTGCACGGGGACAACCACTGGCATCGGGAGACCGGGACGACTGCCTGAGCCACACACCTGCCTTCTTCCCTTTGGGCCCCGGATTCCCTGAGCGACTGACGCGGCGCCCCGCACTGTCTGGCGTGCGCTGCGTTACCCTGGGGGCAGAGGCACCGAAGACACTTTGAGACACCCGCACACGGCCCCTGCACTCGTCGCCAAGTTGGGGGCCCCCAGGCACCTCCACAGGGTTCAACCACACGGCGACCTGCGTGCGGACCACAGTCTACGTGATCCCTGCTGCTAGACCGGGCAAGGGGTGCCTTCCGTCCTCCCGGCCTATGCTGTGACCCCCCTACCTGCAGACCGTGACCCCCCCCCGGCACCTTGCTGGAGCCAGGACTGTGGCAGAGCGCGGGGCCCTCCGCGGGGCGACAACACACCCGCCAGGGGCGCTATCATTACCGCGGCGCCATTGACCCTCATTGCGCTGGGACCCTGCTAACTCTTGCTTCCCTCCCACTAATTTGGGGAGCGGCGAGACCACCCTCCGGACCGGTGAGTGCGCCTCCTATAGCGCCACCCTGCAAACCAGATCAATGGGCAGAAATAAGGGCAAGACCCAGGACCGGGGTGCTCCGACGGACGCGCAGTCCACGGGCTCAGAGGACCCACTGGCCTCCTCTAATGTGGACATTATCCCACCGACTGGGATGGGATCGCAAGACGCCAAGCTGGACCTTATCCTCAACGAGATACGCGCCACGCGTGAAGCGCTGGAAACACGTATGGACAACATGGCGACGGGACTCTCCCTGCTCCGAGCGGATCATAACAAATTGGCGGAGCGAGTCTCAGAACATAAAATTGTGCTGAACGACCTCATCCCCCAACAGACGGAACACTCTGCAAAGCTGGAGGGCGTGGAGAAACAACTCAAACAGCTATGGGACAGGGTGGACGATGCGGAAGGACGTGCCCGCCGCAACAACGTCCGCATCCTGGGCATTCCGGAACGGAGCGAGGAGAGGAACCCCACCCAATTCGTGGAAGATTGGCTACGGAAAATGGTGGGCCCAGAGGATCTTACAGCCCTGTACAGTGTGGAACGGGCGCACAGGATGCCGTCGAGACCCCCGCCACCGGGAGCACCCCCCCGTCCTCTGATTGCGCGTCTTCTCCACTACAAAGATCGTGACACTGTGCTGAGGGTGGCTCGAGAGAAGGCGCCAATACGCTATGAAGACAAGACCGTCTCTATATATCCCGATTTCACGCCCACGGTCCAGCGAGCCAGATCCACCTTCATGGGTGTGAAGCGCAAACTGCGGTAGAGAGACATGAAGTATGCGCTCCTGTTCCCCGCACGACTCAAGATCCTACATGGCAACAAATCCCACTTCTTCGACTCGCCAGAGGAGGCAGAGGAATGGATGGAGGTTTCGCTTGCACCACCGGCTTCGCGGGACCCATTTGCCGACGCTGGAAGCGACAGACAGAGGAACCCGCCAGACCAGAGGGGCACTACCTCCAATGCCAGCCGAACCCCCCCCTCCCGGAGGTCGCCGGCGACGGCGCAGACCACAAGGGACCGGGCAACGGGTCATTCCTCAGGGATGCAGCTGACGGAGGAGGCCCTTGCCGCGCACGACGCGATGGCAGCCGAGGATGGGGTCACCGTCACCACCGGCACCCACACTGAAGTTTCCGGGTCGGTGGACAGTCTGCAACTGCTCCCAAAGGTCACAGCCCAGATGGCAGCGGAGTTTTGATTGGCGACACGATTGGCCCTCTCCGGGTGGTAACGTATGACCGACCCCCCCCCTTTTCTCCTGACTGGTGGGTTGCAGAAGGGCACACTCTATCAAGGGCTACCAAGCCAGAGCGGGCTATAAAGTGACAGTCACCGGAAGCCTACTCCCCCCGTTCTGAATATGGAACACATTGACTTGTGCCCACGTTGGGCACCCTTGTTTGGCTCCCGAGCCCGTTGGCCTGGGGACCCTTTAGTTAAGGGGATATACGTTCACGGGGCACTCTCACATAATACCACGGCGAACCTGCCATGGTCACTCATGAGCTCCGCTCTACCACCACACACAAAAGGTTATGGGACCACTTAATGCCTATAATTTGTGCACCTGGAATGTAAGGGGACTGGGCTCGGTACACAAACGCCACAGGATTTTAGCACAACTTAACCGTAGAGGGATGCAGATAGCTTGTTTGCAAGAGACACATTTGAACTATGCTGAAAACGTAAAAATGCGCAAAAAGTGGCGCGGACAGCTCTTTGCCACCTCCTATTCTGCGTTCTCCAGGGGGGCGGCGATCTGGCTTCGCAATTCTGTCCCCTTCAAGGCGATAGAACAATTGATTGATAAAGAGGGGCGTTATGTATTTGTGAGGGGTTTACTAGATGGGGATGCCATTGTACTAGGTTGTGTGTACTCACCGAACGCAGGCCAGTCCGAATTTCTGCTCACTTTAAATGGGGTACTTGCTGCTTGGGCTGACCATCGGTGGATCATTGGCGGGGATTTCAATGCTGTACTCGATCTTACATTAGATAGGTCCCACCCCCCCCTATTGGCCACTGAGAGCAAGAAACAGGCGGGCGCCCTGACACGCTGGGCTGAGGGCTGGGATTTGGCGGACGCATGGCGCAGCACACACCCACAGGAGAGGGAATATACCTTTTTCTCCCCGCCCCACCAGCTTCACACCAGAATTGACCATATCTTCTGTTCCCGCTCCCTGGCGACCTCCATTGTCCAAACTCAACACATGGGGAAAACCCTGTCCGATCACAACCCCGTTGAGCTCACCTGGCAGTGGGGCAAACTGCTACCTCCTATCCCGGCTTGGAGACTACCCCCCGACTTGCTTGAAGACACAGTCTTCCGTTCATCCCTATCCGACACTATAGACACCTACTTTACCACGAATGCAAACACAGCCAGTACCCGGCAGATCGAGTGGGACGCATTTAAAGTTTGCCTAAGGGGGGAGGCGATGGCAGCCAGAGTGGGTAGAAAGAGGGAGGTCATCAGTCAACTAAGCGAAGTGGAGGGTTCCCTAGCATCCCTGGAGAGTGAGGCGGCGGGCACCACTGCACACTTCACACCGCTACAGGAGGCTCACATACGACACGCAGAGCTGCTAGAAGACCTGAGGCTCATAGACTACAGAGAACACACGAATAGGCACCATACACAGGCGGACCGAGCTGGCACCCTCCTGGCCCGACTCCTGCAAGACTCCCCACCTTGCCACCCAATCTTAGAAATACTGGACCAAACTGGTAAGCTGGCCACCTCCCAATTTGGGATTAATACGGCTTTCAAAGACTATTATGCCACGCTGTATAGCCCCCCACCGCCGCAGTCAGAGTTCACCTATGAGACCTTCATGGGGGAACTGGTCCTGCCCCGACTCACCGACATGTAATGTAAAGATCTACAGCGCAACATCTCTCTAGCGGAAATTAGACAGGCGATACGGGCGCTCCCTAGAGATAAGGTCCCTGGCACAGATGGCCTACCGGCCGAATTCTACACAACATTCATAGATCTCCTTGCCCCGCGTTTGCATGCTCTCTATTTGGAAGCCTTGCGGTCGGCCTCTCTGCCGCAATCGTCTATGCAAGCGTTGATCACATCCCTCTTAAAACCAGGCAAAAGCGGGATACAACTGGCCGACTACAGACCCCTGTCCCTTCTGAATACTGATTCGAAGATCCTGAGCAAAGTACTGGCGACGCGTCTAATACAATATGTGCCGCAGTTGATCCATCCCGACCAATGTGGTTTTGTGCCAGGCCGGAGCACGGCCATGAATCTCAGACGCTTGGCCCAGCTGATGCTGGGAGGCAGGGCAGATACGGATCCGGAGGGCTGCATATCACTGGATTTGAGGCAGGCATTTGACTCCCTTAGATGGGACTACATGTTTGCCACGCTCTTAAAATTTGGGATACCGCCCGAATTCGTTGCCTGGGTCAGGCTTTTGTACACTCTCCCTACAGCGAGAGTACGCACTTCCAGGCACATTTCGGGACCTATAGCTATAGCCAGGGGCACCCGGCAGGGTTGCCCGCTCTCCCCTCTTCTGTTTATCCTCGCCCTCGAACCGTTGCTTTGCAGACTCAGGGCACTGGCCCCCCGTTATTGTATCCTGAGACATGGGACGGCACATATTGTGTCCGCCTATGCCGACGACATCATATTGTACCTTCGGGACCTGCGGGGCGCCATGGGCCCCATACCCCAAATATTTGAGGACTTCCGGGAGATCTCAGGCCTTACCATAAGCGAACCCAAGTCCTATGGTTTCGCCTTCGGGACTACAGACTCTTCCGCTCCCTTACCCTTCACCCCGCACGAGTTTCAGGTAGCGGGCACCACCTTCCGGTATCTAGGGATGCACATATACAGGGAGGCTGGCATGATGATTGACGGCAACCTTGGCAGGACCCTGAGAGCATTGAAGTCACAGATCCAATTCTGGCTGACACTGCCCCTCTCAGTTGCTGGCAGAGTGGCCATTTCCAAAATGGTAATGCTCCCTCGCCTTGTTTACCACTTCACCAACCTGCCGTTCCTGATCCCAGCCGCGACATTTAAACACCTCGACTCACTACTTACGGAACTTGTATGGGGTCATGGGCGCAGACGTATTGGCCTAGCTAAACTGCAGCTCCCCTCAGGCTCCGGTGGTATGGGCCTTCCGGACTTTAGGGCATACAACTATGCGTGCCAGCTGCAATGGCTAGCCTACTGGGTGGCGGGCCGTAACCTTCACGAGATCAATATGACAGAGAGGGAACACGAAAGAGGGGACGTGCACAAGTTGCTCCTACCCCGTTCGGACATACCGAGAGATGCCCCGCCACTCCTCCGGCTGGCGGTGACATAATGGCGGAAGGCAGTGAGGTACACTTCCCCCGTGACTTCGTATGCTCCCACGATCCCACTTCTGGGCATCTCGCTGGGCTCGGGCACGCTCACGACAACCAGGCTGACGCCGTGGCTGGACGCGGGTGTGACGCATGTGGGAGACCTGTTCGCGGAAGGGCGCCTACTGTCCTTTACGGATTTCAGGACTATGCACAGCGTTCCCAGAGGCTCATTCCTTCTGCACGCAGGCCTGGCTCACTATATAACGCGCACCTGGGCGCCTGAAGGACAGGAGGCACCTACTAATCCCCTGGTAACGATGCACTACCTTATGGGCACGGGCGGCCATTTAATCAAATGGCTCACAGCTAGCATAAAAACCGGAAGGGCGGTCTCGCTAGAACCACTCAGGGCAGCGTGGGAAGGTGACATTGGTAGGCCACTGCGAGACAAAGAATGGGAACGCATCCTCCAGTTTCCCAAGAGGGTAGCCAGAAACCCCAAGTACAAGTTCATCCAGCTGATGGTGCTACATAGGGCCTACCTGACTCCGCATCGCCTGCACGTGATGTTCCCCGACGCGAGTAGTAACTGCCCCCGATGCGACGCTGACGACGCATCACTACTACATATGCTGTGGCAATGCCCCAAGTTGGGCCATTACTGGGCCACCATCGCTGACACGCTTGAGGGTGCTGGCGCCCGGTCCCAACCACTCACCATAGAACATACACTATTAGGCCTGGGACCATCGACACGCACTAGGACCGTGGCGACACGTTTCACAGACTTGGCCCTATTACTAGCGAAGCGAGCAATCACCATGAGGTGGAAATCCCCCAGACCCCCTGACCCGGACTTATGGAAAGCAGAGGTAATAAGGTGGGGCAAGGCGGAAGGCGAGGCGCTGCAGCGAGAGGAACGCAGAGGTCTCAGGAAAACACTGATCTCCCTAGACTGGTTCACTGTGCTGGGGACCTTTGAGGCTGGGGAGGAGGAGGAGGGCGGAGGAGATACGGATAACTCAATACACACGGGCTGATTGGGCCCAACCCCTCAGGCCATTCATGATATAAGGTGCACTGTGTTGAGGTGCGGGGGACCCCGTACCATTGACGATTCTATCCCAGCCTGCCCAAGTGTGTGGGAAAAAAAGCGAACACCAAGGAACTGTAATATACGGGGCATCTAGTGACCAGGATGTAAATATCGCAATTATACGCATGTTTGTGGAGTGCCGGGAGGGTTCAATGCGGGTGGGGGGGGGGGTAGGTTAGGGAAATGTTCAGTCGTTATGGTTCTTCACGAAATTGAAAATCAACGGTACTGTGCTCCTGTAAATACTGAGCAGACATGTGACTGCACAATTCTGATTATTGATATGCCTGAATGTGTATGTAGCTGCTCCAATTACTATGCTAATAAACAGATTTTCAAAAAAAAAATCCATGGAGTTACTCACACACCAAGTCAGTCCTGTAAAGAATCAATCACACTTCCATTTCCTCATCTATACAGTTAAAAACAGAACACCATACTTCAGTGACATGACTGATGACATCACTAATGACATCTCAAATGACATCACTGATGACATCTCAAATGACATCACTGATGACATCATGAGACACCAATACCAGTTACTACACACGCACTCACTGATTCCTACGTCTACACACACATTCACTCATTCACCCATACAATCACTCATACATACAGTCACTCATTATTACAACACTATCATATGCACTCATACACCTAGTCAGTCCTGTGAAGAATCAATTACACTTCCATTTCCTCATCTATAGTTAAACACAGAACACCATACTTTTCACACATATACTAACACATACTTACTCTCTTATACAATCACTGATACAAGTACACATTGATATGCACAGAGTCACACACCTCCCAGCCAGCCACACACACACTCAGTCTTCCATACATCCACTCATTCTTCAATATGTAAAACGTATTTAAACTTTACAAAAACACACAGACACTAGATGATGTCATCAGTGATGTCATTTGAGATGTCATCAGTGATGTCATCAGTGATGTCACTGACCATGTCATGAATGATGTAATATGTGACATCATCAGCAGTGGAATGCGGGTGCGTGATATATAGTTAGTGCAACTAACTATATATGGAATTTCAATGGTTTTGTGTGAGTAAAATAAGGTTTTCTAAATGCTAATTCCTAACTATATATGGTCTATAACCTATGGTTTTTTCAGTGAATATATATATATATTCACTGAAAAAACCATAGGTTATAGACCATATATAGTTAGGAATTAGCATTTAAAAAACCTTATTTTACTCACACAAAACCATTGAAATTCCATATATAGTTAGTTGCACTAACTATATATCGCGCACCTGCAATCCACTGCTGATGATGTCACATATTACATCATTCATGACATGGTCAGTGACATCACTGATGACATCACTGATGACATCTCAAATGACATCACTGATGACATCACTGATGACAACATCCAGTGACTGTATGTTTCTGTAAAGTTAAAATGTGTCTTACATATTGAAGAATGAGTGGAAGTATAAGTGTCTGGACAAAGGATTTAGTAGGTGCATGACTGAATGCATGAGTGAGTGATTAAATGTGTCTCACTGAGTGCATGGGTTAGTGACTAAAGTGTCTTAATTTGTGCATCATTATGTCTGTTGTTCTGTAAACTGCTGCATGTTTTGATCAGTAGCTATATGATTAACTATATGGGTTATTGATTGATTGCCCAAGTATTTGCATGGGAGACTGAGTGTGTGTGTGGCTGGATGGGAGGTGTGTGACTCTGTACAGATCAATGTGTACTTGTATCAATGATTGTATAAGAGAGTAAGTATGTGTTAGTATATGGTTGAAAACGTAAGGTGCTCTATGTTTAACTGTATAGAGTAGAAAATGGAAGTGTGATTGATTCTTTACAGGACTGACTAGGTGTGTGAGTAACTCCATGGATGAGTGGCAGAGTGTGAGTGTCTGTATAGGTGTATGAGTGCATATGATTGTGTTGTAAACATGAGTGATTGTATGTATGAATGATTGTATGGGTGAATGAGTGAATGTGTGTGTAGACGTAGGAATCAGTGAGTACGTATGTAGTAACTAGTATTGGTGTGTCAATGGTTTCAAAAATTATACTCTGTTTTTAACACTGGGTGAAACAGAGGTTATATTAAAATGTGAGGAGATGCATTGTATTGTCACATGAATGATATCATCAGTGATGTGATCATTGATGTCAAGTGAGATGTCATCAGTGATGTCATTTGAGATGTCATCAGTGATGTCATCAGTGATGTCACTGACCATGTCATGAATGATGTAATATGTGACATCATCAGCAGTGGATTGCAGGTGCGCGATATATAGTTAGTGCAACTAACTATATATGGAATTTCAATGGTTTTGTGTGAGTAAAATAAGGTTTTTTAAATGCTAATTCCTAACTATATATGGTCTATAACCTATGGTTTTTTCAGTGAATTTTCAAGGTTTTGTAAATGCTAATTCCTAACTATATATGGTCTATAACCTATGGTTTTTTCAGTGAATTTCAATGGTTTTTTAATAGCAAATATCATAAGCTGTCGAATGTCAAGTACGTGGTAAGTGAAAACATTTTCGTGTTTATGCACACTGATCTGCTTTGAATGGTGCCCCCCCCCCTCATTTCTATTAGGAGTACTCTCTCTTTGCAGATAGTGAAAGGTAGTTAACGCAGGTCTTTGCCCCCATTGTAATCCGTCGTGCCTGCTTCTCTCTCCATTTGATTCATTGTTATCCAAGTATTTACTGTTTTAGAATTAGTTCTCTTTGGTTCATTCTCTATTTACAAACAAACACAGAGTCGCAATACTCTGTTTAGTCTTTGCAGATAACGAAAAATCGTGTAAAAAAAAAGAAAAGGAATCGAGCAAAATCAGTAGGCCACTAATGGGATCTCTTTTTGACCTCGCTAAAATAGAAACATTAGGAACAACCCCTCATGACAAATACAAAACTAGTGAGATGAACTGAACTCCACACAATGATGGCTGCAAAACAGCTCTGCTCCGCCACCCACCCCGCCCAAAATAACGATAAAGAACGGCTGCCATGATTGGTTGCGGAATGACCACGACGGAGCTACGAAATGGTGCTGCTCTCATGCTAACCCCAGCTTCGGTCTGAAACATCCAGAAACACTGTAGACTACCAATTCGATCAGTTCCGATAGCGCCCCAATGTAACCCGGTAGAGAAGAACTAGCCCTCCCCTCTTTGACTAATAGTTCTTGTTGCCTGTCCCTTCTGTTGTCATTTAACAGAACTATTTAGCCTGCTGAAAGGGGTTGTGTTCCGACCGCTGGTTGGTGGAGACATTTTGACTATATTCTGTACCTGCGTTGTCGCGTAATGCGTCATATGACGCGCCGCGTTAGCGCATCCGGAAGTCATCCGGGGCGCGCAGCGCGTAACGTAAGCATAACAAGTCATGTGACTTGTTAATAAAACTTTTCATTGGTTCATTTTACTTTTCTTATTGTAATGATGAAAGGCTTGGTCATATGACCTAAAAATTACGCTTTTCATTACTTCCGAACATTATTTTTTCTTAAATATATGTTATAATGTTCCAGGCTAATGTACTTTCCCGGAAATTTTACAACTGTCCTGCAAGTAAAATATATTCTTTTTTCGAGAAAAAGAGCGTTTCTTCGTCCCATGACGGAGCCGTTGAGCAAAAGAGGGTCGACCTGCTGTCTTAGTCGCCGATACGCCTGAATATGAGATTCTTATCGATCACTTTATGTTGCAGGAATAGAAAACACAACAGCCCTTGACCATTTATCTTTACTGCGTTCCTTCGTATTATACCTTTTACCCTTCATGTAATTGGTCTGCTTTATTTCACTTGCCTTTTAATGATTCTAAAACAGTCACTATTATTAAAAACTTTACCAATGTATATACTACTACCATGTTTTCTTTTAAAAACCTTTATTGTGAAAATTTCATTATAAAAATACGAGCCTATAACCACGTGGGCCTGCCACGGAGCAAACTGTAATCGTATATGATAAATAGACATTTACACTGTAGAGGAACATAACGGGCGGGCCATTAGGTTGCAAGAACTAAGGTGTCTAACAGTTACGGAATCGGTGGACGTACATTTTATAATTAAAATACGACAGGGCCAGTTACAATAAAATTATCTAGATATACATTTGCGGGCAAGTACCATGGGTGACGTTAATTCGAACTTTCAACAGTACAGTAATCAATAACACATCAGAACTTAATATCAATAGGGATGTCGAAATATTCAATCAATTCTCGTCCCCGCCCGCCATATGCTTCAAAACTGCATACGTATCTCGTGATTTCAAGGTTCTGCAACCAGTACACAACAAGGAGTTACGAGTCCCATTTATTCCGGCGCCATTTTGGGCGAGGACGGGCAGGTCCAGGATATAGTCAAAATGTCTCTACCAACCATCGACTATGATGATGTTCATATGCTGTATTTATTAGAGTAACACTCAGATGTCCACATGAAATAAATTTGCCACAATCTAAACATGTCATTTTAATCTTTCCAAAGTTCTTCTAAATATTTGGGACCGTTTCCCTTGCCTCTGAAGCTCTCAGTGCCACTTCTTTGATGAATGTACTAGCAGGTCAGGGGTTCTCCTCCAAATCTCTCTTTTATGCAGCACTATAATTAATTGGTGCCACCTCTCCATATGACGATGCATGGTATAGTTACCACAACTATATTTTTTTTCGGTTCCTCTAGAGAGTTCATCGTGGCAGATGAAGCGTGTAACGTACCGGGCATTTACCTTTTTTTGCATGTACAGGAAAGGAAAAAAAAATCGAGCGTCCGAGTTCTAAGGTGTCCCAGGGCCATTTTAGTGGACCAGGCCCAAATCCAAAGAACAGGCCGCCATTTTGAGAGTCCTGTTGCAGCCGCCTGTCGCTGTAGCATCAAGAGCAGCCGAAACTCAGCTGAATGGCAACTGAAACGGTAAAGGGGCGCCCCACTACAGCAGACGAGCCAGGCCCAAATCCAAAGAACTGCTATCTCACAGGCTAATGGGGCGACCCACGCCGAGTTTCAGCATTGTAGGATGACCACACAAGTACAGCAACTTGCTAGACATCACCTCGGTGCCATCCGGATCTCGGCGCCCCACTGCAGATGAAGTGCCTCTCAACTATGAAACCACCACGGTGACATCCGGATCTTGGCGCGTTGTGCTGCCTTCGGCCTATTCGCACATCGGTCCGCTACTGACGCCATCTCACAGGCTAATGGGGCGACCCACGCCGAGTTTCAGCATTGTAGGATGACCACACCAGTACAGCAACTTGCTAGACATCACCTCGGTGCCATCCGGATCTCGGCGCCCCACTGCAGATGAAGTGCCTCTCAACTATGAAACCACCACGGTGACATCCGGATCTTGGCGCGTTGTGCTGCCTTCGGCCTATTCGCACATCGGTCCGCTACTGACGCCATCTCACAGGCTAATGGGGCGACCCACGCCGAGTTTCAGCATTGTAGGATGACCACACCAGTACAGCAACTTGCTAGACATCACCTCGGTGCCATCCGGATCTCGGCGCCCCACTGCAGATGAAGTGCCTCTCAACTATGAAACCACCACGGTGACATCCGGATCTTGGCGCGTTGTGCTGCCTTCGGCCTATTCGCACATCGGTCCGCTACTGACGCCATCTCACAGGCTAATGGGGTGACCCACGCCGAGTTTCAGCATTGTAGGATGACCACACCAACTTGCTAGACATCACCTCAGTGCCATCCGAATCTTGGCATCTCAACGCCTAGTGGTATCTTGCATACAAAAAATATTGTTACGCTGCCTTTGGCCCCATTCGCACATCAGTCCGCAACTTAGACATCACCTCGGTGCCATCCGGATCTTGGCATCTCAGCGCCTTGTGGTGTCAGTCAGAAAATATTGTTGTGCTGCCTTCGGCCTATTCGCACATCGGTCCGCTACTGACGCCATCTCACAGGCCAACAGGGCGCCCCACGCCGACTTTCAGCATTGTAGGATGGCCACACCAGTACCACAACTTGCAAGACACCACCTCGGTGCCATCCGGATCTTGGCATCTCAGCGCCTTGTGGTCTCTTCTACACCGGAAATATAGTAGAAAATATTGTTGCGCTGCCTTTGGCCCCATTCACACATCAGTCCGCTACTGACACCATCTCACAGGCCAACGGGGCGCCCCACGCCGACTTTCAACATTGTAGGATGGCCACAGAAGTGCGACAACTTACTAGACACCACCTCGGTGCCATCCGGATCTTGGCGCGTTGTGCTGCCTTCGGCCTATTCGCACATCGGTCCGCTACTGACGCAAACTCACAGGCCAACGGGGCGCCCCACGCCGACTTTCAGCATTGTAGGATGGCCACACCAGTGCGGCAACTTCCTACACACCACCTCGGTGCCATCCGGATCTTGGCGCGTAGTTAAGCTGCAGCAGCTGCAAATAAGCTTCAGACAGTGTTACAACCGCTGCTCAGAACTCTCAACTATGACACCACCTCGATGCCATCCGGATCTTGGCGCGTTGTATTGCCTTCGGCCTATTCGCACATCGGTCCGCTACTGACGCCGCCTCACGTGCCAACGTATTTTCTCCGCATTTTATACCCTATGCCGCATAACAGGTCATGTGACTTGTTTATAAAACTTTTCATTGGTTCATTTTACTTTTGGTTTCCTAATGATGGAAGGCTTGATCATATGACCTAAAAACAACACTTTTCATTGGATGAAAACTTTTTTTTCCCCCCAAACGATGAAAGCCCCACCTTGTTTCTGGATGTTTCAGACTGAAGCTGGCGTCACCATGAGAGCACCACCATCTCGTAGCTCCGTCGTGGTCATTCCGCGAGCAATCATGGCAGCCGCTCCCCACCAGAAGCCTGCAGGAGTCGGGGACCCCAAAACTTTTGATGAATTCTCAAGGCGGAGGGGACGCTTTCGAGAATGGGGTCCAAGACCTAGCAGACAAGCGTCCGATTTCCAAGGTGTCCCAGGGCCATTTCAGTGGACCAGGCCCAAAAAGGAAACAGCCTGCCGCCATTTTGAGAGTCCTGTGGCAGCCGCCTATCGCTGCACCGCAAGAGTGGGCGCAACTCAGCTGAATGGCGGATTTTGACACAGTGGACCAAAAGCGGACGGAATGGCAACTGAAACGGTAAAGGGGCGCCCCACTACAACAGACGAGACTCCACCTGGAGAGGCCCGTTCACGCCGCCTCCCCCGGGGCGCTCCACGCCGTTATTCGGAGCAGCATTGTAGGATACCAAAACCAGTGCGGCAACTTACTGGACATCACCTTGGTGCCATCGTTCTGCTGCCTTGGAACTATTCGCACAACAGTTTGCTACTGATGACCCACCCCCCGCGACGCCCCACGCCGTTATTTGCTGGGTGGCAACTTACTAGACATCACTTTTGTGTCATCTTGATTTCGGCGCGTTCTGCTGCCTTGGAACTATTCGCACAACAGTTTGCTACTGATCACCCACCCCCCGCGACGCCCCACGCCGGAAATCTGGACGTTGTGCTGCGTTGGGACTATTCGCACAGCCGACCGCTACTTCGTTGTTTTTCTCTAAAAATGTTTATATGTTATTACTATTTTTGTTTTCTTGTATATATTTATAAATTATTAAAGTTTTATAATCTTACTACTTTGTCGGAGTGCTATATATTTTTAATGTGACACATAATTGTAAAAACTTTGATGTACAAAGAGTCATCCCTGGAATCTTCCGCTTCAGGCTCGGTCCCCTCCCCAATCACAATACAGGATGGTTTTCAGATAATAGCAACGCTTCTGCTGTGACGGATCTCATCGAGTGTGGGCCTTGATCTACTATAACTCCTTTGAAGAGGGGTGATTCTTTACAGCTGTGGCCATAAACTACATCTGCAGGGCTAGCTGATACCCTAGGACCAGCCTGGACAATCGGACACAGAGGAAAAGGAGTGTCAGAGGGTGCGGTAGTGAATAGGGCGAAAGGGAGGTGTCGGGCGGGCACAGGGTGTGATTCTCAGGGAAGAACAGCGCAGATGGGGGGAGGTTTATTACCCATGCATAAAACAGAGAGCGGGGGTGACCACTGCCTGGGGGAGATGCTTGCGAGGGTGGGGAGCCATGCTAAGGATCGACAGCGTTCACAGAGTGGATCTGGTCAAGGCATCTAAAATGGCTGCCGTGCACGACAAAAGTGTGGCATTTGAAAAAAGACAAGATGGCGCACACAATGTTTTTCAACAATTCCTGATTTCCTTCGAATCGAACGTTAACAGACGTTGGGGCATATTACCAAAGTTAAGCGATATTTATCCCTAACGATGCATTGCAAAGATTTTTTTACCGTCAGAAATTATCGCAGATAAACCTTGCTATTATCAAGGTTTATCGCAAATACGATAAAAAACGAGCGCAATGCATTAATGTCGCTGAAAACTCCGCGATATTCATGCATTACCGAGCTAATGCTCTTAGCCATGTTATCCACCTCCCATTGGATAACATGGCTAAGAACTGCTCAGGGCAGCTGTTACTTTTTGGAGATATTCGCGCTTATCTCGAATTTTTCCAAAAGTTGATAATAGGAGATAGCGATGTTAGCGACTGTTTCCAGTCGCTAACATCTTGGCATGCCCACTTTGCATGTCATTAGTGATAAATATCACTCACATGCAAAGTGGGACCCAAGATGGTCGCTATCTCCTACTAGCCGTCGCTAACTGGTGTTAGCAACAGCTAGGTAATACACATATAATTTTATCTCCGCGAAGCGGAGCGCTGTTACAGATATATATCTTGTTTTTGAACGTTAATTTCTCAAAATGCACTGAAGCACATATATTGAGACATAGCAAAGGCACATCGGGCTACCAGTCCCTAATATTTTGCCAAGTTTCGTGCAAATCCATTCAGCCGTTCGATTATTGACATTTAGATACGTCTACAGCCTGAATGGCTGAACGGAATTACACCAAACTTGGCAAAATGGTACATCAAACCTAAGAGGTCAGGGAGGATCTACTATGCCCCCTTATGGTCATTTGCCCCTTCGCTTTGGCCTCCTCTTGTCTCTCGATCCTACCGAGAGACAAGATGGCGGCCGCTACGTACTGTTTGGAATGTTTACAGACACCGGAGAGCCAATCAGCTTCGCTTCGCAAAGCTCCGTAACGCGAAAAGTACGCGAAGCGGTGCGCTGTTACAGATATATATCTTTTTTTGAACGTTAATTTCTCAAAATCCACTGAAGCACATATATTGAGACCTAGCAAAGGCACATCGGGCTACCAGTCCCTACAATTTTGCCAAGTTTCGTGCAAATCCATTCAGCCGTTCGATTATTATTATTATTATTTTTTTTTGCCCCGCGGGGCCCTTTTAAAACCTCCACATCAAACCTAGGGGGTCAGCGAGGATCTACTATGCCCCCTTATAGTTATTTCCCCCTTTGTTTTGACCTCCTCTTGTCTCTCGATCCTACCGAGAGACAAGATGGCGGCCGCTACGGACTGTTTGGAATGTTGACAGACGCCGGAGAACCAATCAGCTTCGCTTCACAAAGCTCCGTTGCGCGAAAAGTACGCGTAGCGGAGCGCTAACCGGTCCGCTGTTACAGATATATATCTTTTTTTAAACGTTAATTTCTCAAAATCCACTGGAGCACATATATTGAGACCTACAAAAGGCACATCGGGCTACCAGTCCCTACAATTTTGCCAAGTTTCGTGCAAATCCATTCAGCCGTTCGGGCTAAAAGTGAGGCCAACCGCCCTATGGAAAACTCAATGTTAAAAACACGTTTTGGGACCCCCCTTTTTTCTCGGCCCCCACTGGACGAACCCCCCCCAAATTTTCAAGGGCTGCTCAGAAACAAAATGTGCCATTTTCCTGAAAATTTCAGCCAATTCCGTCCACAAACGCCAAAGTTATTAGACATAGAATTTTCAAAAAACCCATAGAGAAAAAATCCTAACTATATATACCTACTGGCGACCGCCAGTAGGTAATATATATATATATATATATTCACTGAAGAAACCATAGGTTTCAGGCCTGATATATTTAAGAATTAGCATTTAAAAAACTTTAGAAATTCACAGTGATATCACTGACCATGTAATGAATGATATAATATGTGACATCATCAGCAGTGGATAGCGGGCGTGCGAGATGTAGTTAGTACAACTAACTATATCGGAGGAATTTCAATGGTTTTGTATGAGTGAAATGTGAAGGTAACTATAACACCCCTAAAACCTATGTTATTTCAGTAAATTTCTAATGTTTTTTAAATGCTAATTCCTAACTACATCAGGCCTGAAACCTATGGTTTTTTCAGTGAATTTCAAAGGTTTTTTAAATGCTAATTCCTAACTATATCAGGCCTGAAACCTATGGTTTTTTTCAGTGAATTTCAAAGGTTTTTTAAAATGCTAATTCCTAACAATAACATAACTGAAAACTTCGTTTTTTTCTGTGAGTTTCGAAGGTTTTTTAAATGATAATTTTTAAATGTATTAAGAGTTATATGTATTTTTATACTGATTTTCTACAGTTGTTTAACTGTTTATTGTTACATATTTTATTTTTTAAATTACATTATATATTTTAAATATAAATGGAAATAAAATTGTATTTTAAAATATTGTAACTGAATTTTTGTTTGTTGTTGTTGAATGTATAAGTGCAGAACTAAAAGTGTGTTGGTTAGTTAGGATACTGCATGCATAGTGGATTGGGGTTTGAGGCAGTCCATGTGCTAATGCCGGGCTCACTGCATGAGTACTTGGATACTGACTGAATGATTAGAGTACTGCAAGGAGAGTGCCTGGGTGAATGTATAAGTGTTAGAATTACTTTTCAGGATCAGTACTGGGCTCAAAGATGCAGCACTGAGGTCTCTACATGTTCACGGGAGTACAATGCTTCAAGAGTGTTTGAGTGTTTCGCCACAGTTGGTGCAGATAGTGCTGATCTCTAGACACGTGTTTCTGGTTCTTTAACCGTCATCAGTAGAGATTACAGTCTTTCAAAATGTGGGGTTTGCTGAGTAGGCTGCCAACATCTTTCTAAGGTCAAGTACCTCTCACAGGCATACGGGTGCTTCATCCACAAGCTTGTCAGCTCAATGACTCACTGGAGTACTATTAAACAGGAACAGGGGTGGGAGCACACTGCTTTACCTCCCAGCAAGGTTCGCCGCTGGCAGGTACCTCTCACAGGTAAGCAGGTGCTTCGTCCACGAGCTTCTCAGCTCAATGACTCACGGGAGTACTATTGAGCAGGAACAGGGGTGGGAGCACACCGCTTTACCTCCCAGCAAGGATCGCCAATGGCATTTTGGTAAATGCAGTTTCAGTTACTTGCTTCAAGATTGTTTGAGTGTTTCGCCACAGTTGGCGCTAGATAGTGCTGATCTCTAGACACATGTTTCTCGTTCTTTAACTATTATCAATAGAGATTGCAGTGTTTCAAATGTGGGGTTTGCTGAGTAGGCTGCAAACATCTTTCTCAGGTCAGGTACCTCTCACAGGCATGCGGGTACTTCATCCACGAGCTCGTCAGCTCAATGACTCATGGGAGTACTATTAAACAGGAACATGGGTGGGAGCACACCACTTCACCTCCCAGCAAGTTTCACCCCTGGCATTGTCGTAAATACACTTTCAGTTACTTGCTTGCTTCAAGAGTGTCCGAGTGTTTCGCCACAGTTGGCGCAGATAGTGTTGATCTCTAGACACGTGTTTCTGGTTCTTTAACTGTCATCAGTAGAGATTACAGTCTTTCAAATGTGGGGTTTGCTGAGTAGGCTGCCAACATCTTTCTCTGGTGAGGTAGCTCTCAATGACATGCGGGTGCTTCATCTACGAGCTCGTTAGCTCAATGACTCACAGGAGTACTATTAAAAAGAAACAGGGGTGGGAGCTCACAGCTTCACCTCCCAGCAAGGCTCGCCCCTGGCATTGGGGTAAATGCAGTTTCAGTTACTTGCTTGCTTCAAGAGTGTTTGAGTGTTTCGCCACAGTTGGCGCTAGATAGTGCTGATCTCTAGACACGTGTTTCTGGTTCTTTAACCATCATCAGTAGAGATTACAGTCTTTCAAATGTGGGGCTTGCTGAGTAGGCTGCCAACATCTTTCTCAGGTCAGGTATCTCTCACAGGCATGGGGCTGCTTCATCCAGGAGCCTGTTCGCTCAATGACTCACGGGAGTACTATTAAACAGGAACAGGGGAGGGAGCACACAGCTTCACCTCCCAGCAAGTTCGCTCCTGGCATTGGGGTAAATGCAGTTTCAGTTACTTGCTTGCTTCAAGAGTGTTTGAGTGTTTCGCCACTGTTGGCGCAGATAGTGCTGATCTCTAGACACGTGGTTCTGGTTCTTTAACCGTCATCAGTAGAGATTACAGTCTTTCATAAGTGGGGTTTGCTGAGTAGGCGGCTAACATCTTTCTCAGGTCAGGTACCTCTCAAAGGCATGCAGTGCTTCATCCACGAGCTAGTCAACTCAATGACTCACTGGAGTATTATTATACAGGAACAGGGGTGGGAGCACACAGCTTCACCTCCCAGCAAGGTTGGCCCCTGGCATTGGGGTAAATGCAGTTTCAGTGACTTGCTTGCTTCAAGAGTGTTTCACCACAGTTGGCGCAGATATTGCTGATCTCTAGACACGTGTTTCTGGTTCTTTAACTGTCATCAGTAGAGATTACAATCTCTTAGATTTGGGGCTTGCTGAGTAGGCTGCCAACATCTTTCTCAGGTTAGGTATCTCTCACAGGCATGCGGGTGCTTCATCCACGAGCTCGTCAGCTCAATGACTCACGGGAGTGCAATTAAATAGGAACAAGGGTGGGAGCACAACGCTTCACCTCCCACCAAGGTTCGCCCCTGGCATTGGGGTAAATGCAAATTCAGTTACTTGCTTGCTTCAAGAGTGTTCGAGTGTTTCGCCACAGTTGGCACAGATAGTGTTGATCTCTAGACACGAGTTTCTGGTTCTTTAACTGTCATCAGTAGAGATTACAGTCTTTCAAATGTGGGTTTTGCTGAGTAGGCTGCCAACATCTTTCTCAGGTGAGGTAGCTCTCGAAGACATGCGGGTGCTTCATCTACGAGCACGTCAGCTCAATGACTCACAGGATTACTATTAAAAAGAAACAGGGTGGGAGCACCCAGCTTTACGTCCCAGCAAGGCTCGCCCCTGGCATTGGGGTAAATGAAGTTTCAGTTACTTGCTTGCTTCAAGAGTGTTTGAGTGTTTCGCCACAGTTGGCGCTAGATAGTGCTGATCTCTAGACACGTGTTTCTGGTTCTTTAACCGTCATCAGTAGAGATTACAGTCTTTCAAATGTGGGGCTTGCTGAGTAGGCTGCCAACATCTTTCTCAGGTCAGGTATCTCTCACAGGCATGCGGGTGCTTCATCCATGAGTCTGTCCGCTCAATGACTCACGGGAGTACTGTTAAACAGGAACAGGGGTGGGAGCACACCGCTTCACCTCCCAGCAAGGTTCACCCCTGGCATTGTGGTAAATGCAGTTTCAGTTACTTGCTTGCTTCAAGAGTGTTCGAGTGTTTCGCCACAGTTGGCGCAGATAGTGTTGCTCTCTAGACACGTGTTTCTGGTTCTTTAACTGTCGTCATCAGTAGAGATTACAGTCTTTCAAATTTGGGGTTTTACTGAGTAGGCTGCCAACATCTTTCTCAGCTGAGGTACCTCTCACAGGCCTGTGGGTGATTCATGCACAAGCTCGTCAGATCAATGACTCAAGGGAGTACTGTTAAACAGGAACAGAGGAGGGAGCACACAGCTTCACCTCCCAGCAAGGTTCACACCTGGCTTTGGGATAAATGCAGTTTCAGTTACTTGCTTGCTTCAAGAGTGTTTGATAGTTTCGCCACAGTTGGTGCCGATAGTGCTGATCTCTAGACACGTGGTTCTGGTTCTTTAACGGTCATCAGTAGAGATTACAGTCTTTCATAAGTGAGGTTTGCTGAGTAGGCTGCTAACATCTTTCTCAGTTTAGGTACCTCTCAAAGGCATGCAGTGCTTCATCCACGAGCTAGTCAACTCAATGACTCACTAGAGTATTATTAAACAGGAACAGGGGTGGGAGCACACAGCTTCACCTCCCAGCAAGGCTGCCCCTGGCATTGGGGTAAATGGAGTTTCAGTGACTTGCTTCCTTCAAGAGTGTTCGAGTGTTTCGCCACAATTGGCGCAGATATTGCTGATCTCTAGATACGTGTTTCTGGTTCTTTAACTGTCATCAGTAGAGATTACAGTCTTTTCTATTTGGGGCTTGCTGAGTAGGCTGCCAACATATTTCTCAGGTTAGGTATCTCTCACAGGCATACGGGTGCTTCATCCACGAGCTCGTTAGCTCAATGACTCACGGGACTGCTATTAAACAGGAACAAGGGTGGGAGCTCACCGCTTCCCCTCCCACCAAGGTTTGCCCCTGGCATTGTGGTAAATACAGTTTCAGTTACTGGCTTGCTTCAAGAGTGTTCGAGTGTTTCGCCACATTGGCGCAGATATTGTTGATCTCTAGACACGTGGTTCTGGTTCTTTATCCATCAGTAGTAAGCATGGGCGTAAAATCTGTTCCGCTCGCGGAATTTGCGGATTTTCGGTAAATTCGCAATCCGCGAAATCTAGCGAATTTGCCGAAAATCCGTCAATTCGCACGCGGCGGATTTTTTTGCTTGGTGATACAATATTGCGGCGCGCGGCGTGGCGCACGGCGTTCACTTTCCGTCATTCAGCCTTTGTCGAGTTTTTTTCTCGATATTTTGCGAGTGCTGCGCCATTTTGGATCTTGCTGCGGGATCCCGCGGGAGTTGGCGCCCGCGAATACGTAATCGCGCCTTGCCACCTTACCTTGCACAGCACGCATCGCGAGAGTTCGCAATTGCGAACACGTAGGTGCGGCGGGCAGGAACAATCTCGCACTCGCGAAATAGAGATTTTGCAATTCTGCACAAGAAATCCACCAGCAAACAGCACAAACCTTCAGAAAATGATAATTTTTTATCAGAATCACTCCTCAGGTTGACATTTGCCTGCACTTTTTTGTTGCAAGGAGTCCATTTTTTTTGGGGGGGGGAGAGGAAGGAAGTGCCCCACAGTCTCCAACTTCCTGTCCCTGTCCAGCAGGCTCCTCCCAGTGCTTTCTTCATGTGCTGGTCACTTTCATTTGGACCTTGACCTGGAAGGATTACTTTTTGTGGGTGCTGCTGGATATTTGGATTTGAGGCCTTTTTGACTTTCTTTGGATCACTTTTGGATTAGAAATCAACTTTCACAAGTAAGTTTGTTGGGGCATTACAGTTGCTGCAACTACAATTTTGGAACTTTTTCAGAACATTAAATAAAATATATTGTGGGTAGACACAGTATCCAGTAGGACCAGGGTTGGTTATGGGTGCATGCATTATACAACTGTTTTGTTGAATTTAAACATCATTGAGGCCATGGATGGGCTGGGATTGTGCTGAATTTTGTGTTTTTTGTCGTTTTTTTGGGGCTGCTGTTGGGGCCTTTTGCCCAGGGGTAGTGAGTGGTGCATGGACTGAGTCTGCCTGTGGGGTCTCACTCTCTTTAATGTAAACATCGTGGATGGCATTGGATTGTGGTGATTTTTGTGTGTTTTTCCTTTTTTTGGGGGTGCTACTGTTGATTTGGACTGGCCATGTGGGTGGTGGTGGTGGCCATCTTGAGTGCTGGTACAGGCAACATGTGCTTGGGGTGCACGGGGCCATTTTGAAGAGAGGCAGTGTCTGAGGCCTGCACTTATTTTGCCTAGCTTTCATCCATTATGCCCAGGGGTAGTGAGTGGTGTATGGGCCTAGTCTTTCTGTGGGGTGTCTTCTTGGATTTAAACACCATTGGGGCCATGGATGGGCTGGGATTGTGCTGAATTTTGTGTTTTTTGTCATTTTATTGGGGCTGCTGTTGGGGCCTTTTGCCCAGGGGTAGTGAGTGGTGCATGGACTGAGTCTGCCTTTGGGGTCTCAGTCTCTTTAATGTAAACATCCTGGATGGCATTGGATTGTGGTGATTTTTGTGTGTTTTTCCTTTTTTTGGGGGTGCTACTGTTGATTTGGACTGGCCATGTGGGTGGTGGTGGTGGCCATCTTGAGTGCTGGTACAGGCAACATGTGCTTGGGGTGCAAGGGGCCATTTTGAAGAGAGGCAGTGTCTGAGGCCTGCACTTATTTTGCCTAGCTTTCATCCATTATGCCTAGGGGTAGTGAGTGGTGCATGGGCCTAGTCTTTCTGTGGGGTGTCTTCTTGGATTTAAACACCATTGAGGCCATGGATGGGCTGGGATTGTGCTGAATTTTGTGTTTTTTGTAGTTTTTTTGGGGCTGCTGTTGGGGCCTTTTGCCCAGGGGTAGTGAGTGGTGCATGGACTGAGTCTGCCTGTGGGGTCTCACTCTCTTTAATGTAAACATCCTGGATGGCATTGGATTGTGGTGATTTTTGTGTGTTTTTCCTTTTTTTGGGGGTGCTACTGTTGATTTGGACTGGCCATGTGGGTGGTGGTGGTGGCCATCTTGAGTGCTGGTACAGGCAACATGTGCTTGGGGTGCAAGGGGCCATTTTGAAGAGAGGCAGTGTCTAAGGCCTGCACTTATTTTGCCTAGCTTTCATCCATTATGCCCAGGGGTAGTGAGTGGTGCATGGGCCTAGTCTTTCTGTGGGGTGTCTTCTTGGATTTAAACACCATTGAGGCCATGGATGGGCTGGGATTGTGCTGAATTTTGTGTTTTTTGTCGTTTTTTTGGGGCTGCTGGTGGGGCCTTTTGCCCAGGGGTAGTGAGTGGTGCATGGGCCTAGTCTTTCTTTGGGGTGTCTTCTTGGATTTAAACACCATTGAGGCCATGGATGGGCTGGGATTGTGCTGAATTTTGTGTTTTTTGTCGTTTTTTTGGGGCTGCTGGTGGGGCCTTTTGACCAGGGGTAGTGAGTGGTGCATGGGCCTAGTCTTTCTGTGGGTTGTCTTCTTGAATTTAAACACCATTCAGGCCATGGATGGGCTCGGATTTTTTTGATTTTTGTGTGTTTTTTCTACTTTTTGGGGTATATAACTGATGTTCCTCTGTCTTCCATTGCTTGTAGGTGCACAAGAGAACCACCAGTGCCAGGAAGAAGTCCTGCTGAGCAGCACAACGTCACGTGTGGCCACAGACAACTCTGCAACTTGTGCAACTGCGGCCTGCTGTTCAGAGTGACATCTGAAGAAGATGGCCCCAAAAAAAGTTACCCGTAGCTCCTCTAGCAAGAAAGTTGCCAGTGAGGAACAGAAGAAGCAAGTGGCGCCACTTGCCAAGGAGACTGGTGTGATGACGACTGCCATATTTTTGGGGAAAAAAAAAGTACGCCTGCTGCAGCAGCGGGGTCTGCTGGGGACCAAGCTGGGAGCAGCACCTCCGCTCCATTGGGCTCAGTGCCACCACCACCACGCCAACTTAGGTCCAAGCCCTTGAGTGCTTCAGAGACAGCCAGTATAGTTCTTCAATCACCATCGACCAGTGATGTTGGCTCATCGCAAGAAAGCAGCAGCAATGTCCCTCAATCAACACAGGTTGTTGTAGCTCATCTGACGAGTGTTGAACAACAACAGCCGCAACAACAATCACATGTGCAAGTACAAGCCCAAGTACATGTGGAAGGGGAGGCGGCGCAAGGAGAGGAGCAAGCAGAGGTGCATGGAGGGGCACAACAAGTGGCCACAATAGTTGTTCCTCCAGAAGTAGGGGCACATCTGGAAATCGACAATCAAGCCGAGGTATCATTCGAGGAAGCCACTCCTCCTGATGATCATTCATTGTCGTCCACATCCCGAGCAAGGAAAAGATCAAGGGTGTTGGTGTCTACATCTTCTTCAAGCCCACCTCCTTCTGATGATCTGGATCTTACTTGGGAACCAGCACCACTGCCGTCTGAGAGTGAGGTTGAGGAGGCACACCATGATCTGACAAAGGTAGCTAAGCGTAAAAGGAAGGTCGTCGAAACTATCAAAGTTATGGAGTGTGATGACGCTCAACAAGAAGTGGTGTATACTCCTGCTGCTGAAGACTCTCACGACGACGACGCAGTCATCATCACTAACGTCACTGAAGCCCCAGCGGGCATGCAGCAAACAGACATTTTGACCCTAGCCCGACAGGCTGCTGAGCGTGATGATGAAGTCGACGAGGAGGCAATGGGAACACCAGAATCATTGATGTTAACTAGTACACCACAACGTACCGCTTCCATATTTCTTACTCGCCAGAAGGGACCTCCATCCACCTCGACCTCAATTAGTGGTGGTGAAAGTGCACAACATAGTAAAGTTCAGCAATACACATCCTCCACTTCATCTGGCATTAGCAGCACGGCCACCACCAGTATCGCCTCCCCCGGCCCCCACAGACATTTCAAGTCTGCAGTTTGGGACTTCTTTAGTGTTTCCACAAAAAGGGAAAACATAGCCATTTGTAGCATTTGTAAGCTTACAGTTAGTCGTGGTAAGCTTGGTACCAACTATGGGACTGGAGGCCAGAGAAGTCATCTTAAGAGACAGCACACTGTCCAATGGTTGGCGCACCTAAAGCACACTGCTTTACCTCCCAGCAAGGTTCGCCGCTGGCAGGTACCTCTCACAGGTAAGCAGGTGCTTCGTCCACGAGCTTCTCAGCTCAATGACTCACAGGAGTACTATTGAGCAGGAACAGGGGTGGTAGCACACCGCTTTACCTCCCAGCAAGGATCGCCAATGGCATTTTGGTAAATGCAGTTTCAGTTACTTGCTTCAAGATTGTTTGAGTGTTTCGCCACAGTTGGCGCTAGATAGTGCTGATCTCTAGACACATGTTTCTCGTTCTTTAACTATTATCAATAGAGATTGCAGTGTTTCAAATGTGGGGTTTGCTGAGTAGGCTGCAAACATCTTTCTCAGGTCAGGTACCTCTCACAGGCATGCGGGTACTTCATCCACGAGCTCGTCAGCTCAATGACTCATGGGAGTACTATTAAACAGGAACATGGGTGGGAGCACACCACTTCACCTCCCAGCAAGTTTCACCCCTGGCATTGTCGTAAATACACTTTCAGTTACTTGCTTGCTTCAAGAGTGTCCGGGTGTTTCGCCACAGTTGGCGCAGATAGTGTTGATCTCTAGACACGTGTTTCTGGTTCTTTAACTGTCATCAGTAGAGATTACAGTCTTTCAAATGTGGGGTTTGCTGAGTAGGCTGCCAACATCTTTCTCTGGTGAGGTAGCTCTCAATGACATGCGGGTGCTTCATCTACGAGCTCGTTAGCTCAATGACTCACAGGAGTACTATTAAAAAGAAACAGGGGTGGGAGCTCACAGCTTCACCTCCCAGCAAGGCTCGCCCCTGGCATTGGGGTAAATGCAGTTTCAGTTACTTGCTTGCTTCAAGAGTGTTTGAGTGTTTCGCCACAGTTGGCGCTAGATAGTGCTGATCTCTAGACACGTGTTTCTGGTTCTTTAACTGTCATCAGTAGAGATTACAGTCTTTTCTATTTGGGGCTTGCTGAGTAGGCTGCCAACATCTTTCTCAGGTTAGGTATCTCTCACAGGCATGCGGGTGCTTCATCCACGAGCTCGTCAGCTCAATGACTCACGGGACTGCTATTAAACAGGAACAAGGGTGGGAGCTCACCGCTTCCCCTCCCACCAAGGTTTGCCCCTGGCATTGTGGTAAATACAGTTTCAGTTACTGGCTTGCTTCAAGAGTGTTCGAGTGTTTCGCCACATTGGCGCAGATATTGTTGATCTCTAGACACGTGGTTCTGGTTCTTTACCCATCAGTAGTAAGCATGGGCGTAAAATCTGTTCCGCTCGCGGAATTTGCGGATTTTCGGTAAATTCGCAATCCGCGAAATCTAGCGAATTTGCCGAAAATCCGTCAATTCGCACGCGGCGGATTTTTTTGCTTGGTGATACAATATTGCGGCGCGCGGCGTGGCGCACGGCGTTCACTTTCCGTCATTCAGCCTTTGTCGAGTTTTTTTCTCGATATTTTGCGAGTGCTGCACCATTTTGGATCTTGCTGCGGGATCCCGCGGGAGTTGGCGCCTGCGAATACGTAATCGCGCCTTGCCACCTTACCTTGCACAGCACGCATCGCGAGAGTTCGCAATTGCGAACACGTAGGTGCGGCGGGCAGGAACAATCTCGCACTCGCGAAATAGAGATTTTGCAATTCTGCACAAGAAATCCACCAGCAAACAGCACAAACCTTCAGAAAATGATAATTTTTATCAGAATCACTCCTCAGGTTGACATTTGCCTGCACTTTTTTGTTGCAAGGAGTCCATTTTTTTTTGGGGGGGGAGAGGAAGGAAGTGCCCCACAGTCTCCAACTTCCTGTCCCTGTCCAGCAGGCTCCTCCCAGTGCTTTCTTCATGTGCTGGTCACTTTCATTTGGACCTTGACCTGGAAGGATTACTTTTTGTGGGTGCTGCTGGATATTTGGATTTGAGGCCTTTTTGACTTTCTTTGGATCACTTTTGGATTAGAAATCAACTTTCACAAGTAAGTTTGTTGGGGCATTACAGTTGCTGCAACTACAATTTTGGAACTTTTTCAGAACATTAAATAAAATATATTGTGGGTAGACACAGTATCCAGTAGGACCAGGGTTGGTTATGGGTGCATGCATTATACAACTGTTTTGTTGAATTTAAACATCATTGAGGCCATGGATGGGCTGGGATTGGGCTGAATTTTGTGTTTTTTGTCGTTTTTTTGGGGCTGCTGTTGGGGCCTTTTGCCCAGGGGTAGTGAGTGGTGCATGGACTGAGTCTGCCTGTGGGGTCTCACTCTCTTTAATCTAAACATCCTGGATGGCATTGGATTGTGGTGATTTTTGTGTGTTTTTCCTTTTTTTGGGGGTGCTACTGTTGATTTGGACTGGCCATGTGGGTGGTGGTGGTGGCCATCTTGAGTGCTGGTACAGGCAACATGTGCTTGGGGTGCACGGGGCCATTTTGAAGAGAGGCAGTGTCTGAAGCCTGCACTTATTTTGCCTAGCTTTCATCCATTATGCCCAGGGGTAGTGAGTGGTGTATGGGCCTAGTCTTTCTGTGGGGTGTCTTCTTGGATTTAAACACTATTGGGGCCATGGATGGGCTGGGATTGTGCTGAATTTTGTGTTTTTTGTCATTTTATTGGGGCTGCTGTTGGGGCCTTTTGCCCAGGGGTAGTGAGTGGTGCATGGACTGAGTCTGCCTGTGGGGTCTCAGTCTCTTTAATGTAAACATCCTGGATGGCATTGGATTGTGGTGATTTTTGTGTGTTTTTCCTTTTTTTGGGGGTGCTACTGTTGATTTGGACTGGCCATGTGGGTGGTGGTGGTGGCCATCTTGAGTGCTGGTACAGGCAACATGTGCTTGGGGTGCAAGGGGCCATTTTGAAGAGAGGCAGTGTCTGAGGCCTGCACTTATTTTGCCTAGCTTTCATCCATTATGCCTAGGGGTAGTGAGTGGTGCATGGGCCTAGTCTTTCTGTGGGGTGTCTTCTTGGATTTAAACACCATTGAGGCCATGGATGGGCTGGGATTGTGCTGAATTTTGTGTTTTTTGTAGTTTTTTTTGGGGCTGCTGTTGGGGCCTTTTGCCCAGGGGTAGTGAGTGGTGCATGGACTGAGTCTGCCTGTGGGGTCTCACTCTCTTTAATGTAAACATCCTGGATGGCATTGGATTGTGGTGATTTTTGTGTGTTTTTCCTTTTTTTGGGGGTGCTACTGTTGATTTGGACTGGCCATGTGGGTGGTGGTGGTGGCCATCTTGAGTGCTGGTACAGGCAACATGTGCTTGGGGTGCAAGGGGCCATTTTGAAGAGAGGCAGTGTCTAAGGCCTGCACTTATTTTGCCTAGCTTTCATCCATTATGCCCAGGGGTAGTGAGTGGTGCATGGGCCTAGTCTTTCTGTGGGGTGTCTTCTTGGATTTAAACACCATTGAGGCCATGGATGGGCTGGGATTGTGCTGAATTTTGTGTTTTTTGTCGTTTTTTTGGGGCTGCTGGTGGGGCCTTTTGCCCAGGGGTAGTGAGTGGTGCATGGGCCTAGTCTTTCTTTGGGGTGTCTTCTTGGATTTAAACACCATTGAGGCCATGGATGGGCTGGGATTGTGCTGAATTTTGTGTTTTTTGTCATTTTTTTGGGGCTGCTGGTGGGGCCTTTTGGCCAGGGGTAGTGAGTGGTGCATGGGCCTAGTCTTTCTGTGGGTTGTCTTCTTGAATTTAAACACCATTCAGGCCATGGATGGGCTCGGATTTTTTTGATTTTTGTGTGTTTTTTCTACTTTTTGGGGTATATAACTGATGTTCCTCTGTCTTCCATTGCTTGTAGGTGCACAAGAGAACCACCAGTGCCAGGAAGAAGTCCTGCTGAGCAGCACAACGTCACGTGTGGCCACAGACAACTCTGCAACTTGTGCAACTGCGGCCTGCTGTTCAGAGTGACATCTGAAGAAGATGGCCCCAAAAAAAGTTACCCGTAGCTCCTCTAGCAAGAAAGTTGCCAGTAAGGAACAGAAGAAGCAAGTGGCGCCACTTGCCAAGGAGACTGGTGTGATGACGACCGCCATATTTTTTGGGGAAAAAAAAGTACGCCTGCTGCAGCAGCGGGGTCTGCTGGGGACCAAGCTGGGAGCAGCACCTCCGCTCCATTGGGCTCAGTGCCACCACCACCACGCCAACTTAGGTCCAAGCCCTTGAGTGCTTCAGAGACAGCCAGTATAGTTCTTCAATCACCATCGACCAGTGATGTTGGCTCATCGCAAGAAAGCAGCAGCAATGTCCCTCAATCAACACAGGTTGTTGTAGCTCATCTGACGAGTGTTGAACAACCACAGCCGCAACAACAATCACATGTGCAAGTACAAGCCCAAGTACATGTGGAAGGGGAGGCGGCGCAAGGAGAGGAGCAAGCAGAGGTGCATGGAGGGGCACAACAAGTGGCCACAATAGTTGTTCCTCCAGAAGTAGGGGCACATCTGGAAATCGACAATCAAGCCGAGGTATCATTCGAGGAAACCACTCCTCCTGATGATCATTCATTGTCGTCCACATCCCGAGCAAGGAAAAGATCAAGGGTGTTGGTGTCTACATCTTCTTCAAGCCCACCTCCTTCTGTTGATCTGGATCTTACTTGGGAACCAGCACCACTGCCGTCTGAGAGTGAGGTTGAGGAGGCACACCATGATCTGACAAAGGTAGCTAAGCGTAAAAGGAAGGTCGTCGAAACTATCAAAGTTATGGAGTGTGATGACGCTCAACAAGAAGTGGTGTATACTCCTGCTGCTGAAGACTCTCACGACGACGACGCAGTCATCATCACTAACGTCACTGAAGCCCCAGCGGGCATGCAGCAAACAGACATTTTGACCCTAGCCCGACAGGCTGCTGAGCGTGATGATGAAGTCGACGAGGAGGCAATGGGAACACCAGAATCATTGATGTTAACTAGTACACCACAACGTACCGCTTCCATATTTCTTACTCGCCAGAAGGGACCTCCATCCACCTCGACCTCAATTAGTGGTGGTGAAAGTGCACAACATAGTAAAGTTCAGCAATACACATCCTCCACTTCATCTGGCATTAGCAGCACGGCCACCACCAGTATCGCCTCCCCCGCCCCCCACAGACATTTCAAGTCCGCAGTTTGGGACTTCTTTAGTGTTTCCACAAAAAGGGAAAACATAGCCATTTGTAGCATTTGTAAGCTTACAGTTAGTCGTGGTAAGCTTGGTACCAACTATGGGACTGGAGGCCAGAGAGGTCATCTTAAGAGACAGCACACTGTCCAATGGTTGGCGCACCTAAAGCACACTGCTTTACCTCCCAGCAAGGTTCGCCGCTGGCAGGTACCTCTCACAGGTAAGCAGGTGCTTCGTCCACGAGCTTCTCAGCTCAATGACTCACGGGAGTACTATTGAGCAGGAACAGGGGTGGGAGCACACCGCTTTACCTCCCAGCAAGGATCGCCAATGGCATTTTGGTAAATGCAGTTTCAGTTACTTGCTTCAAGATTGTTTGAGTGTTTCGCCACAGTTGGCGCTAGATAGTGCTGATCTCTAGACACATGTTTCTCGTTCTTTAACTATTATCAATAGAGATTGCAGTGTTTCAAATGTGGGGTTTGCTGAGTAGGCTGCAAACATCTTTCTCAGGTCAGGTACCTCTCACAGGCATGCGGGTACTTCATCCACGAGCTCGTCAGCTCGATGACTCATGGGAGTACTATTAAACAGGAACATGGGTGGGAGCACACCACTTCACCTCCCAGCAAGTTTCAGCCCTGGCATTGTCGTAAATACACTTTCAGTTACTTACTTGCTTCAAGAGTGTCCGAGTGTTTCGCCACAGTTGGCGCAGATAGTGTTCATCTCTAGACACGTGTTTCTGGTTCTTTAACTGTCATCAGTAGAGATTACAGTCTTTCAAATGTGGGGTTTGCTGAGTAGGCTGCCAACATCTTTCTCTGGTGAGGTAGCTCTCAATGACATGCGGGTGCTTCATCTACGAGCTCGTTAGCTCAATGACTCACAGGAGTACTATTAAAAAGAAACAGGGGTGGGAGCTCACAGCTTCACCTCCCAGCAAGGCTCGCCCCTGGCATTGGGGTAAATGCAGTTTCAGTTACTTGCTTGCTTCAAGAGTGTTTGAGTGTTTCGCCACAGTTGGCGCTAGATAGTGCTGATCTCTAGACACGTGTTTCTGGTTCTTTAACTGTCATCAGTAGAGATTACAGTCTTTTCTATTTGGGGCTTGCTGAGTAGGCTGCCAACATCTTTCTCAGGTTAGGTATCTCTCACAGGCATGCGGGTGCTTCATCCACGAGCTCGTCAGCTCAATGACTCACGGGACTGCTATTAAACAGGAACAAGGGTGTGAGCTCACCGCTTCCCCTCCCACCAAGGTTTGCCCCTGGCATTGTGGTAAATACAGTTTCAGTTACTGGCTTGCTTCAAGAGTGTTCGAGTGTTTCGCCACATTGGCGCAGATATTGTTGATCTCTAGACACGTGGTTCTGGTTCTTTACCCATCAGTAGTAAGCATGGGCGTAAAATCTGTTCCGCTCGCAGAATTTGCGGATTTTCGGTAAATTCGCAATCCGGTAAATTCGCAATCCGCGAAATCTAGCGAATTTGCCGAAAATCCGTCAATTCGCACGCGGCGGATTTTTATGCTTGGTGATACAATATTGCGGCGCGCGGCGTGGCGCACGGCGTTCACTTTCCGTCATTCAGCCTTTGTCGAGTTTTTTTCTCGATATTTTGCGAGTGCTGCGCCATTTTGGATCTTGCTGCGGGATCCCGCGGGAGTTGGCGCCCGCGAATACGTAATCGCGCCTTGCCACCTTACCTTGCACAGCACGCATCGCGAGAGTTCGCAATTGCGAACACGTAGGTGCGGCGGGCAGGAACAATCTCGCACTCGCGAAATAGAGATTTTGCAATTCTGCACAAGAAATCCACCAGCAAACAGCACAAACCTTCAGAAAATGATAATTTTTATCAGAATCACTCCTCAGGTTGACATTTGCCTGCACTTTTTTGTTGCAAGGAGTCCATTTTTTTGGGGGGGGGAGAGGAAGGAAGTGCCCCACAGTCTCCAACTTCCTGTCCCTGTCCAGCAGGCTCCTCCCAGTGCTTTCTTCATGTGCTGGTCACTTTCATTTGGACCTTGACCTGGAAGGATTACTTTTTGTGGGTGCTGCTGGATATTTGGATTTGAGGTCTTTTTGACTTTCTTTGGATCACTTTTGGATTAGAAATCAACTTTCACAAGTAAGTTTGTTGGGGAATTACAGTTGCTGCAACTACAATTTTGGAACTTTTTCAGAACATTAAATAAAATATATTGTGGGTAGACACAGTATCCAGTAGGACCAGGGTTGGTTATGGGTGCATGCATTATACAACTGTTTTCTTGAATTTAAACATCATTGAGGCCATGGATGGGCTGGGATTGTGCTGAATTTAGTTTTTTTTGTCGTTTTTTAGGGGCTGCTGTTGGGGCCTTTTGCCCAGGGGTAGTGAGTGGTGCATGGACTGAGTCTGCCTGTGGGGTCTCACTCTCTTTAATGTAAACATCCTGGATGGCATTGGATTGTGGTGATTTTTGTGTGTTTTTCCTTTTTTTGGGGGTGCTACTGTTGATTTGGACTGGCCATGTGGGTGGTGGTGGTGGCCATCATGAGTGCTGGTACAGGCAACATGTGCTTGGGGTGCAAGGGGCCATTTTGAAGAGAGGCAGTGTCTGAGGCCTGCACTTATTTTGCCTAGCTTTCATCCATTATGCCCAGGGGTAGTGAGTGGTGCATGGGTCTAGTCTTTCTGTGGGGTGTCTTCTTGGATTTAAACACCATTGGGGCCATGGATGGGCTGGGATTGTGCTGAATTTTGTGTTTTTTGTCGTTTTATTGGGGCTGCTGTTGGGGCCTTTTGCCCAGGGGTAGTGAGTGGTGCATGGACTGAGTCTGCCTGTGGGGTCTCACTCTCTTTAATGTAAACATCCTGGATGGCATTGGATTGTGGTGATTTTTGTTTGTTTTTCCTTTTTTTGGGGGTGCTACTGTTGATTTGGACTGGCCATGTGGGTGGTGGTGGTGGCCATCTTGAGTGCTGGTACAGGCAACATGTGCTTGGGGTGCACGGGGCCATTTTGAAGAGAGGCAGTGTCTGAGGCCTGCACTTATTTTGCCTAGCTTTCATCCATTATGCCCAGGGGTAGTGAGTGGTGTATGGGCCTAGTCTTTCTGTGGGGTGTCTTCTTGGATTTAAACACCATTGGGGCCATGGATGGGCTGGGATTGTGCTGAATTTTGTGTTTTTTGTCATTTTATTGGGGCTGCTGTTGGGGCCTTTTGCCCAGGGGTAGTGAGTGGTGCATGGACTGAGTCTGCCTGTGGGGTCTCAGTCTCTTTAATGTAAACATCCTGGATGGCATTGGATTGTGGTGATTTTTGTGTGTTTTTCCTTTTTTTGGGGGTGCTACTGTTGATTTGGACTGGCCATGTGGGTGGTGGTGGTGGCCATCTTGAGTGCTGGTACAGGCAACATGTGCTTGGGGTGCAAGGGGCCATTTTGAAGAGAGGCAGTGTCTGAGGCCTGCACTTATTTTGCCTAGCTTTCATCCATTATGCCTAGGGGTAGTGAGTGGTGCATGGGCCTAGTCTTTCTGTGGGGTGTCTTCTTGGATTTAAACACCATTGAGGCCATGGATGGGCTGGGATTGTGCTGAATTTTGTGTTTTTTGTCGTTTTTTTGGGGCTGCTGTTGGGGCCTTTTGCCCAGGGGTAGTGAGTGGTGCATGGACTGAGTCTGCCTGTGGGGTCTCACTCTCTTTAATGTAAACATCCTGGATGGCATTGGATTGTGTTGATTTTTGTGTGTTTTTCCTTTTTTTGGGGGTGCTACTGTTGATTTGGACTGGCCATGTGGGTGGTGGTGGTGGCCATCTTGAGTGCTGGTACAGGCAACATGTGCTTGGGGTGCAAGGGGCCATTTTGAAGAGAGGCAGTGTCTAAGGCCTGCACTTACTTTGCCTAGCTTTCATCCATTATGCCCAGGGGTAGTGAGTGGTGCATGGGCCTAGTCTTTCTGTGGGGTGTCTTCTTAGATTTAAACACCATTGAGGCCATGGATGGGCTGGGATTGTGCCGAATTTTGTGTTTTTTGTCGTTTTTTTGGGGCTGCTGGTGGGGCCTTTTGCCCAGGGGTAGTGAGTGGTGTATGGGCCTAGTCTTTCTGTGGGGTGTCTTCTTGGATTTAAACACCATTGGGGCCATGGATGGGCTGGGATTGTGCTGAATTTTGTGTTTTTTGTCATTTTATTGGGGCTGCTGTTGGGGCCTTTTGCCCAGGGGTAGTGAGTGGTGCATGGACTGAGTCTGCCTGTGGGGTCTCAGTCTCTTTAATGTAAACATCCTGGATGGCATTGGATTGTGGTGATTTTTGTGTGTTTTTCCTTTTTTTGGGGGTGCTACTGTTGATTTGGACTGGCCATGTGGGTGGTGGTGGTGGCCATCTTGAGTGCTGGTAAAGGCAACATGTGCTTGGGGTGCAAGGGGCCATTTTGAAGAGAGGCAGTGTCTGAGGCCTGCACTTATTTTGCCTAGCTTTCATCCATTATGCCTAGGGGTAGTGAGTGGTGCATGGGCCTAGTCTTTCTGTGGGGTGTCTTCTTGGATTTAAACACCATTGAGGCCATGGATGGGCTGGGATTGTGCTGAATTTTGTGTTTTTGTCGTTTTTTTGGGGCTGCTGTAAGGGCCTTTTGCCCAGGGGTAGTGAGTGGTGCATGGACTGAGTCTGCCTGTGGGGTCTCACTCTCTTTAATGTAAACATCCTGGATGGCATTGGATTGTGGTGATTTTTGTGTGTTTTTCCTTTTTTTGGGGGTGCTACTGTTGATTTGGACTGGCCATGTGGGTGGTGGTGGTGGCCATCTTGAGTGCTGGTACAGGCAACATGTGCTTGGGGTGCAAGGGGCCATTTTGAAGAGAGGCAGTGTCTAAGGCCTGCACTTATTTTGCCTAGCTGTCATCCATTATGCCCAGGGGTAGTGAGTGGTGCATGGGCCTAGTCTTTCTGTGGCGTGTCTTCTTGGATTTAAACACCATTGAGGCCATGGATGGGCTGGGATTGTGCTGAATTTTGTGTTTTTTGTCGTTTTTTTGGGGCTGCTGGTGGGGCCTTTTGCCCAGGGGTAGTGAGTGGTGCATGGGCCTAGTCTTTCTTTGGGGTGTCTTCTTGGATTTAAACACCATTGAGGCCATGGATGGGCTGGGATTGTGCTGAATTTTGTGTTTTTTGTCGTTTTTTTGGGGCTGCTGGTGGGGCCTTTTGGCCAGGGGTAGTGAGTGGTGCATGGGCCTAGTCTTTCTGTGGGTTGTCTTCTTGAATTTAAACACCATTCAGGCCATGGATGGGCTCGGATTTTTTTGATTTTTGTGTGTTTTTTCTACTTTTTGGGGTATATAACTGATGTTCCTCTGTCTTCCATTGCTTGTAGGTGCACAAGAGAACCACCAGTGCCAGGAAGAAGTCCTGCTGAGCAGCACAATGTCACGTGTGGCCACAGACAACTCTGCAACTTGTGCAACTGCGGCCTGCTGTTCAGAGTGACATCTGAAGAAGATGGCCCCAAAAAAAGTTACCCGTAGCTCCTCTAGCAAGAAAGTTGCCAGTAAGGAACAGAAGAAGCAAGTGGCGCCACTTGCCAAGGAGACTGGTGTGATGACGACCGCCATATTTTTTGGGGAAAAAAAAGTACGCCTGCTGCAGCAGCGGGGTCTGCTGGGGACCAAGCTGGGAGCAGCACCTCCGCTCCATTGGGCTCAGTGCCACCACCACCACGCCAACTTAGGTCCAAGCCCTTGAGTGCTTCAGAGACAGCCAGTATAGTTCTTCAATCACCATCGACCAGTGATGTTGGCTCATCGCAAGAAAGCAGCAGCAATGTCCCTCAATCAACACAGGTTGTTGTAGCTCATCTGACGAGTGTTGAACAACCACAGCCGCAACAACAATCACATGTGCAAGTACAAGCCCAAGTACAGGTGGAAGGGGAGGCGGCGCAAGGAGAGGAGCAAGCAGAGGTGCATGGAGGGGCACAACAAGTGGCCACAATAGTTGTTCCTCCAGAAGTAGGGGCACATCTGGAAATCGACAATCAAGCCGAGGTATCATTCGAGGAAGCCACTCCTCCTGATGATCATTCATTGTCGTCCACATCCCGAGCAAGGAAAAGATCAAGGGTGTTGGTGTCTACATCTTCTTCAAGCCCACCTCCTTCTGATGATCTGGATCTTACTTGGGAACCAGCACCACTGCCGTCTGAGAGTGAGGTTGAGGAGGCACACCATGATCTGACAAAGGTAGCTAAGCGTAAAAGGAAGGTCGTCGAAACTATCAAAGTTATGGAGTGTGATGACGCTCAACAAGAAGTGGTGTATACTCCTGCTGCTGAAGACTCTCACGATGACGACGCAGTCATCATCACTAACGTCACTGAAGCCCCAGCGGGCATGCAGCAAACAGACATTTTGACCCTAGCCCGACAGGCTGCTGAGCGTGATGATGAAGTCGACGAGGAGGCAATGGGAACACCAGAATCATTGATGTTAACTAGTACACCACAACGTACCGCTTCCATATTTCTTACTCGCCAGAAGGGACCTCCATCCACCTCGACCTCAATTAGTGGTGGTGAAAGTGCACAACATAGTAAAGGTCAGCAATACACATCCTCCACTTCATCTGGCATTAGCAGCACGGCCACCACCAGTATCGCCTCCCCCGGCCCCCACAGACATTTCAAGTCCGCAGTTTGGGACTTCTTTAGTGTTTCCACAAAAAGGGAAAACATAGCCATTTGTAGCATTTGTAAGCTTACAGTTAGTCGTGGTAAGCTTGGTACCAACTATGGGACTGGAGGCCAGAGAGGTCATCTTAAGAGACAGCACACTGTCCAATGGTTGGCGCACCTAAAGCACACTGCTTTACCTCCCAGCAAGGTTCGCCGCTGGCAGGTACCTCTCACAGGTAAGCAGGTGCTTCGTCCACGAGCTTCTCAGCTCAATGACTCACGGGAGTACTATTGAGCAGGAACAGGGGTGGGAGCACACCGCTTTACCTCCCAGCAAGGATCGCCAATGGCATTTTGGTAAATGCAGTTTCAGTTACTTGCTTCAAGATTGTTTGAGTGTTTCGCCACAGTTGGCGCTAGATAGTGCTGATCTCTAGACACATGTTTCTCGTTCTTTAACTATTATCAATAGAGATTGCAGTGTTTCAAATGTGGGGTTTGCTGAGTAGGCTGCAAACATCTTTCTCAGGTCAGGTACCTCTCACAGGCATGCGGGTACTTCATCCACGAGCTCGTCAGCTCAATGACTCATGGGAGTACTATTAAACAGGAACATGGGTGGGAGCACACCACTTCACCTCCCAGCAAGTTTCAGCCCTGGCATTGTCGTAAATACACTTTCAGTTACTTGCTTGCTTCAAGAGTGTCCGAGTGTTTCGCCACAGTTGGCGCAGATAGTGTTCATCTCTAGACACGTGTTTCTGGTTCTTTAACTGTCATCAGTAGAGATTACAGACTTTTCTATTTGGGGCTTGCTGAGTAGGCTGCCAACATCTTTCTCAGGTTAGGTATCTCTCACAGGCATGCGGGTGCTTCATCCACGAGCTCGTCAGCTCAATGACTCACGGGACTGCTATTAAACAGGAACAAGGGTGGGAGCTCACCGCTTCCCCTCCCACCAAGGTTTGCCCCTGGCATTGTGGTAAATACAGTTTCAGTTACTGGCTTGCTTCAAGAGTGTTCGAGTGTTTCACCACATTGGCGCAGATATTGTTGATCTCTAGACACGTGGTTCTGGTTCTTTACCCATCAGTAGTAAGCATGGGCGTAAAATCTGTTCCGCTCGCGGAATTTGCGGATTTTCGGTAAATTCGCAATCTGCGAAATCTAGCGAATTTGCCGAAAATCCGTCAATTCGCACGCGGCGGATTTTTTTGCTTGGTGATACAATATTGCGGCGCGCGGCGTGGCGCACGGCGTTCACTTTCCGTCATTCAGCCTTTGTCGAGTTTTTTTCTCGATATTTTGCGAGTGCTGCGCCATTTTGGATCTTGCTGCGGGATCCCGCGGGAGTTGGCGCCCGCGAATACGTAATCGCGCCTTGCCACCTTACCTTGCACAGCACGCATCGCGAGAGTTTGCAATTGCGAACACGTAGGTGCGGCGGGCAGGAACAATCTCGCACTCGCGAAATAGAGATTTTGCAATTCTGCACAAGAAATCCACCAGCAAACAGCACAAACCTTCAGAAAATGATAATTTTTATCAGAATCACTCCTCAGGTTGACATTTGCCTGCACTTTTTTGTTGCAAGGAGTCCATTTTTTTGGGGGGGGGGAGAGGAAGGAAGTGCCCCACAGTCTCCAACTTCCTGTCCCTGTCCAGCAGGCTCCTCCCAGTGCTTTCTTCATGTGCTGGTCACTTTCATTTGGACCTTGACCTGGAAGGATTACTTTTTGTGGGTGCTGCTGGATATTTGGATTTGAGGCCTTTTTGACTTTCTTTGGATCACTTTTGGATTAGAAATCAACTTTCACAAGTAAGTTTGTTGGGGCATTACAGTTGCTGCAACTACAATTTTGGAACTTTTTCAGAACATTAAATAAAATATATTGTGGGTAGACACAGTATCCAGTAGGACCAGGGTTGGTTATGGGTGCATGCATTATACAACTGTTTTGTTGAATTTAAACATCATTGAGGCCATGGATGGGCTGGGATTGTGCCGAATTTTGTGTTTTTTGTTGTTTTTTTGGGGCTGCTGTTGGGGCCTTTTGCCCAGGGGTAGTGAGTGGTGCATGGACTGAGTCTGCCTGTGGGGTCTCACTCTCTTTAATGTAAACATCCTGGATGGCATTGGATTGTGGTGATTTTTGGTTGTTTTTCCTTTTTTGGGGGGTGCTACTGTTGATTTGGACTGGCCATGTGGGTGGTGGTGGTGGCCATCTTGAGTGCTGGTACAGGCAACATGTGCTTGGGGTGCAAGGGGCCATTTTGAAGAGAGGCAGTGTCTGAGGCCTGCACTTATTTTGCCTAGCTTTCATCCATTATGCCCAGGGGTAGTGAGTGGTGCATGGGCCTAGTCTTTCTGTGGGGTGTCTTCTTGGATTTAAACACCATTGGGGCCATGGATGGGATGGGATTGTGCTGAATTTTGTGTTTTTTGTCGTTTTATTGGGGCTGCTGTTGGGGCCTTTTGCCCAGGGGTAGTGAGTGGTGCATGGACTGAGTCTGCCTGTGGGGTCTCACTCTCTTTAATGTAAACATCCTGGATGGCATTGGATTGTGGTGATTTTTGTTTGTTTTTCCTTTTTTTGGGGGTGCTACTGTTGATTTGGACTGGCCATGTGGGTGGTGGTGGTGGCCATCTTGAGTGCTGGTACAGGCAACATGTGCTTGGGGTGCACGGGGCCATTTTGAAGAGAGGCAGTGTCTGAGGCCTGCACTTATTTTGCCTAGCTTTCATCCATTATGCCCAGGGGTAGTGAGTGGTGTATGGGCCTAGTCTTTCTGTGGGGTGTCTTCTTGGATTTAAACACCATTGGGGCCATGGATGGGCTGGGATTGTGCTGAATTTTGTGTTTTTTGTCATTTTATTGGGGCTGCTGTTGGGGCCTTTTGCCCAGGGGTAGTGAGTGGTGCATGGACTGAGTCTGCCTGTGGGGTCTCACTCTCTTTAATGTAAACATCCTGGATGGCATTGGATTGTGGTGATTTTTGTGTGTTTTTCCTTTTTTTGGGGGTGCTACTGTTGATTTGGACTGGCCATGTGGGTGGTGGTGGTGGCCATCTTGAGTGCTGGTACAGGCAACATGTGCTTGGGGTGCAAGGGGCCATTTTGAAGAGAGGCAGTGTCTAAGGCCTGCACTTATTTTGCCTAGCTTTCATCCATTATGCCCAGGGGTAGTGAGTGGTGCATGGGCCTAGTCTTTCTGTGGGGTGTCTTCTTGGATTTAAACACCATTGAGGCCATGGATGGGCTGGGATTGTGCTGAATTTTGTGTTTTTTGTCGTTTTTTTGGGGCTGCTGGTGGGGCCTTTTGCCCAGGGGTAGTGAGTGGTGCATGGGCCTAGTCTTTCTTTGGGGTGTCTTCTTGGATTTAAACACCATTGAGGCCATGGATGGGCTGGGATTGTGCTGAATTTTGTGTTTTTTGTCGTTTTTTTGGGGCTGCTGGTGGGGCCTTTTGGCCAGGGGTAGTGAGTGGTGCATGGGCCTAGTCTTTCTGTGGGTTGTCTTCTTGAATTTAAACACCATTCAGGCCATGGATGGGCTCGGATTTTTTTGATTTTTGTGTGTTTTTTCTACTTTTTGGGGTATATAACTGATGTTCCTCTGTCTTCCATTGCTTGTAGGTGCACAAGAGAACCACCAGTGCCAGGAAGAAGTCCTGCTGAGCAGCACAACGTCACGTGTGGCCACAGACAACTCTGCAACTTGTGCAACTGCGGCCTGCTGTTCAGAGTGACATCTGAAGAAGATGGCCCCAAAAAAAGTTACCCGTAGCTCCTCTAGCAAGAAAGTTGCCAGTAAGGAACAGAAGAAGCAAGTGGCGCCACTTGCCAAGGAGACTGGTGTGATGACGACCGCCATATTTTTTGGGGAAAAAAAAGTACGCCTGCTGCAGCAGCGGGGTCTGCTGGGGACCAAGCTGGGAGCAGCACCTACGCTCCATTGGGCTCAGTGCCACCACCACCACGCCAACTTAGGTCCAAGCCCTTGAGTGCTTCAGAGACAGCCAGTATAGTTCTTCAATCACCATCGACCAGTGATGTTGGCTCATCGCAAGAAAGCAGCAGCAATGTCCCTCAATCAACACAGGTTGTTGTAGCTCATCTGACGAGTGTTGAACAACCACAGCCGCAACAACAATCACATGTGCAAGTACAAGCCCAAGTACATGTGGAAGGGGAGGCGGCGCAAGGAGAGGAGCAAGCAGAGGTGCATGGAGGGGCACAACAAGTGGCCACAATAGTTGTTCCTCCAGAAGTAGGGGCACATCTGGAAATCGACAATCAAGCCGAGGTATCATTCGAGGAAGCCACTCCTCCTGATGATCATTCATTGTCGTCCACATCCCGAGCAAGGAAAAGATCAAGGGTGTTGGTGTCTACATCTTCTTCAAGCCCACCTCCTTCTGATGATCTGGATCTTACTTGGGAACCAGCACCACTGCCGTCTGAGAGTGAGGTTGAGGAGGCACACCATGATCTGACAAAGGTAGCTAAGCGTAAAAGGAAGGTCGTCGAAACTATCAAAGTTATGGAGTGTGATGACGCTCAACAAGAAGTGGTGTATACTCCTGCTGCTGAAGACTCTCACGATGACGACGCAGTCATCATCACTAACGTCACTGAAGCCCCAGCGGGCATGCAGCAAACAGACATTTTGACCCTAGCCCGACAGGCTGCTGAGCGTGATGATGAAGTCGACGAGGAGGCAATGGGAACACCAGAATCATTGATGTTAACTAGTACACCACAACGTACCGCTTCCATATTTCTTACTCGCCAGAAGGGACCTCCATCCACCTCGACCTCAATTAGTGGTGGTGAAAGTGCACAACATAGTAAAGGTCAGCAATACACATCCTCCACTTCATCTGGCATTAGCAGCACGGCCACCACCAGTATCGCCTCCCCCGGCCCCCACAGACATTTCAAGTCCGCAGTTTGGGACTTCTTTAGTGTTTCCACAAAAAGGGAAAACATAGCCATTTGTAGCATTTGTAAGCTTACAGTTAGTCGTGGTAAGCTTGGTACCAACTATGGGACTGGAGGCCAGAGAGGTCATCTTAAGAGACAGCACACTGTCCAATGGTTGGCGCACCTAAAGCACACTGCTTTACCTCCCAGCAAGGTTCGCCGCTGGCAGGTACCTCTCACAGGTAAGCAGGTGCTTCGTCCACGAGCTTCTCAGCTCAATGACTCACGGGAGTACTATTGAGCAGGAACAGGGGTGGGAGCACACCGCTTTACCTCCCAGCAAGGATCGCCAATGGCATTTTGGTAAATGCAGTTTCAGTTACTTGCTTCAAGATTGTTTGAGTGTTTCGCCACAGTTGGCGCTAGATAGTGCTGATCTCTAGACACATGTTTCTCGTTCTTTAACTATTATCAATAGAGATTGCAGTGTTTCAAATGTGGGGTTTGCTGAGTAGGCTGCAAACATCTTTCTCAGGTCAGGTACCTCTCACAGGCATGCGGGTACTTCATCCACGAGCTCGTCAGCTCAATGACTCATGGGAGTACTATTAAACAGGAACATGGGTGGGAGCACACCACTTCACCTCCCAGCAAGTTTCACCCCTGGCATTGTCGTAAATACACTTTCAGTTACTTGCTTGCTTCAAGAGTGTCCGAGTGTTTCGCCACAGTTGGCGCAGATAGTGTTGATCTCTAGACACGTGTTTCTGGTTCTTTAACTGTCATCAGTAGAGATTACAGTCTTTCAAATGTGGGGTTTGCTGAGTAGGCTGCCAACATCTTTCTCTGGTGAGGTAGCTCTCAATGACATGCGGGTGCTTCATCTACGAGCTCGTTAGCTCAATGACTCACAGGAGTACTATTAAAAAGAAACAGGGGTGGGAGCTCACAGCTTCACCTCCCAGCAAGGCTCACCCCTGGCATTGGGGTAAATGCAGTTTCAGTTACTTGCTTGCTTCAAGAGTGTTTGAGTGTTTCGCCACAGTTGGCGCTAGATAGTGCTGATCTCTAGACACGTGTTTCTGGTTCTTTAACCATCATCAGTAGAGATTACAGTCTTTCAAATGTGGGGCTTGCTGAGTAGGCTGCCAACATCTTTCTCAGGTCAGGTATCTCTCACAGGCATGGGGCTGCTTCATCCATGAGCCTGTTCGCTCAATGACTCACGGGAGTACTATTAAACAGGAACAGGGGAGGGAGCACACAGCTTCACCTCCCAGCAAGTTCGCTCCTGGCATTGGGGTAAATGCAGTTTCAGTTACTTGCTTGCTTCAAGAGTGTTTGAGTGTTTCGCCACTGTTGGCGCAGATAGTGCTGATCTCTAGACACGTGGTTCTGGTTCTTTAACCGTCATCAGTAGAGATTACAGTCTTTCATAAGTGGGGTTTGCTGAGTAGGCGGCTAACATCTTTCTCAGGTCAGGTACCTCTCAAAGGCATGCAGTGCTTCATCCACGAGCTAGTCAACTCAATGACTCACTGGAGTATTATTATACAGGAACAGGGGTGGGAGCACACAGCTTCACCTCCCAGCAAGGTTGGTCCCTGGCATTGGGGTAAATGCAGTTTCAGTGACTTGCTTGCTTCAAGAGTGTTTCACCACAGTTGGCGCAGATATTGCTGATCTCTAGACACGTGTTTCTGGTTCTTTAACTGTCATCAGTAGAGATTACAATCTCTCAGATTTGGGGCTTGCTGAGTAGGCTGCCAACATCTTTCTCAGGTTAGGTATCTCTCACAGGCATGCGGGTGCTTCATCCACGAGCTCGTCAGCTCAATGACTCACGGGAGTGCTATTAACAGGAACAAGGGTGGGAGCACAACGCTTCACCTCCCACCAAGGTTCGCCCCTGGCATTGGGTTAAATGCAAATTCAGTTACTTGCTTGCTTCAAGAGTGTTCGAGTGTTTCGCCACAGTTGGCACAGATAGTGTTGATCTCTAGACACGAGTTTCTGGTTCTTTAACTGTCATCAGTAGAGATTACAGTCTTTCAAATGTGGGGTTTGCTGAGTAGGCTGCCAACATCTTTCTCAGGTGAGGTAGCTCTCAAAGACATGCGGGTGCTTCATCTACGAGCACGTCAGCTCAATGACTCACAGGATTACTATTAAAAAGAAACAGGGTGGGAGCACACAGCTTTACGTCCCAGCAAGGCTTGCCCCTGGCATTGGGGTAAATGAAGTTTCAGTTACTTGCTTGCTTCAAGAGTGTTTGAGTGTTTCGCCACAGTTGGCGCTAGATAGTGCTGTTCTCTAGACACGTGTTTCTGGTTCTTTAACCGTCATCAGTAGAGATTACAGTCTTTCAAATGTGGGGCTTGCTGAGTAGGCTGCCAACATCTTTCTCAGGTCAGGTATCTCTCACAGGCATGCGGGTGCTTCATCCACGAGTCTGTCCGCTCAATGACTCACGGGAGTACTGTTAAACAGGAACAGGGGTGGGAGCAAACCGCTTCACCTCCCAGCAAGGTTCACCCCTGGCATTGTGGTAAATGCAGTTTCAGTTACTTGCTTGCTTCAAGAGTGTTCGAGTGTTTCGCCACAGTTGGCGCAGATAGTGTTGCTCTCTAGACACGTGTTTCTGGTTCTTTAACTGTCGTCATCAGTAGAGATTACAGTCTTTCATATTTGGGGTTTTACTGAGTAGGCTGCCAACCTCTTTCTCAGCTGAGGTACCTCTCACAGGCCTGTGGGTGATTCATGCACAAGCTTGTCAGATCAATGACTCAAGGGAGTACTGTTAAACAGGAACAGAGGAGGGAGCACACAGCTTCACCTCCCAGCAAGGTTCACACCTGGCTTTGGGATAAATGCAGTTTCAGTTACTTGCTTGCTTCAAGAGTGTTTGATAGTTTCGTCACAGTTGGTGCCGATAGTGCTGATCTCTAGACACGTGGTTCTGGTTCTTTAACGGTCATCAGTAGAGATTACAGTCTTTCATAAGTGGGGTTTGCTGAGTAGGCTGCTAACATCTTTCTCAGTTTAGGTACCTCTCAAAGGCATGCAGTGCTTCATCCACGAGCTAGTCAACTCAATGACTCACTAGAGTATTATTAAACAGGAACAGGGGTGGGAGCACACAGCTTCACCTCCCAGCAAGGCTGCCCCTGGCATTGGGGTAAATGGAGTTTCAGTGACTTGCTTGCTTCAAGAGAGTTTGAGTGTTTCGCCACAATTGGCGCAGATATTGCTGATCTCTAGACACGTGTTTCTGGTTCTTTAACTGTCATCAGTAGAGATTACAGTCTTTTCTATTTGGGGCTTGCTGAGTAGGCTGCCAACATCTTTCTCAGGTTAGGTATCTCTCACAGGCATGCGGGTGCTTCATCCACAAGCTCGTCAGCTCAATGACTCACGGGACTGCTATTAAACAGGAACAAGGGTGGGAGCTCACCGCTTCCCCTCCCACCAAGGTTTGCCCCTGGCATTGTGGTAAATACAGTTTCAGTTACTGGCTTGCTTCAAGAGTGTTCGAGTGTTTCGCCACATTGGCGCAGATATTGTTGATCTCTAGACACGTGGTTCTGGTTCGTTACCCATCAGTAGTAAGCATGGGTGTAAAATCCGTTCCGCTCGCGGAATTTGCGGATTTTCGGTAAATTCGCAATCCGCGAAATCTAGCGAATTTGCCGAAAATCCGTCAATTCGCACGCGGCGGATTTTTTTGCTTGGTGATACAATATTGCGGCGCGCGGCGTGGCGCACGGCGTTCACTTTCCGTCATTCAGCCTTTGTCGAGTTTTTTTCTCGATATTTTGCGAGTGCTGCGCCATTTTGGATCTTGCTGCGGGATCCCGCGGGAGTTGGCGCCCGCGAATACGTAATCGCGCCTTGCCACCTTACCTTGCACAGCACGCATCGCGAGAGTTCGCAATTGCGAACACGTAGGTGCGGCGGGCAGGAACAATCTCGCACTCGCGAAATAGAGATTTTGCAATTCTGCTAAAGAAATCCACCAGCAAACAGCACAAACCTTCAGAAAATGATGATTTTTATCAGAATCACTCCTCAGGTTGACATTTGCCTGACCTTTTTTGTTGCAAGGAGTCCATTTTTTTGGGGGGGGGGGAGAGGAAGGAAGTGCCCCACAGTTTTCAACTTCCTGTCCCTGTCCAGGAGGCTCCTCCCAGTGCTTTCTTCATGTGCTGGTCACTTTCATTTGGACCTTGACCTGGAATGATTACTTTTTGTGGGTGCTGCTGGATATTTGGATTTGAGGCCTTTTTGACTTTCTTTGGATCACTTTTGGATTAGAAATCAACTTTCACAAGTAAGTTTGTTGGGGCATTACAGTTGCTGCAACTACAATTTTGGAACTTTTTCAGAACATTAAATAAAATATATTGTGGGTAGACACAGTTTCCAGTAGGACCAGGGTTGGTTATGGGTGCATGCATTATACAACTGTTTTGTTGAATTTAAACATCATTGAGGCCATGGATGGGCTGGGATTGTGCTGAATTTTGTGTTTTTTGTCGTTTTTTTGGGGCTGCTGTTGGGGCCTTTTGCCCAGGGGTAGTGAGTGGTGCATGGACTGAGTCTGCCTGTGGGGTCTCACTCTCTTTAATGTAAATATCCTGGATGGCATTGGATTGTGGTGATTTTTGTGTGTTTTTCCTTTTTTTGGGGGTGCTACTGTTGATTTGGACTGGCCATGTGGGTGGTGGTGGTGGCCATCTTGAGTGCTGGTACAGGCAACATGTGCTTGGGGTGCAAGGGGCCATTTTGAAGAGAGGCAGTGTCTGAGGCCTGCACTTATTTTGCCTAGCTTTCATCCATTATGCCCAGGGGTAGTGAGTGGTGCATGGGCCTAGTCTTTCTGTGGGGTGTCTTCTTGGATTTAAACACCATTGGGGCCATGGATGGGCTGGGATTGTGCTGAATTTTGTGTTTTTTGTCGTTTTATTGGGGCTGCTGTTGGGGCCTTTTGCCCAGGGGTAGTGAGTGGTGCATGGACTGAGTCTGCCTGTGGGGTCTCAGTCTCTTTAATGTAAACATCCTGGATGGCACTGGATTGTGGTGATTTTTGTGTGTTTTTCCTTTTTTTGGGGGTGCTACTGTTGATTTGGACTGGCCATGTGGGTGGTGGTGGTGGCCATCTTGAGTGCTGGTACAGGCAACATGTGCTTGGGGTGCAAGGGGCCATTTTGAAGAGAGGCAGTGTCTAAGGCCTGCACTTATTTTGCCTAGCTTTCATCCATTATGCCCAGGGGTAGTGAGTGGTGCATGGGCCTAGTCTTTCTGTGGGGTGTCTTCTTGGATTTAAACACCATTGAGGCCATGGATGGGCTGGGATTGTGCTGAATTTTGTGTTTTTTGTCGTTTTTTTGGGGCTGCTGGTGGGGCCTTTTGCCCAGGGGTAGTGAGTGGTGCATGGGCCTAGTCTTTCTTTGGGGTGTCTTCTTGGATTTAAACACCATTGAGGCCATGGATGGGCTGGGATTGTGCTGAATTTTGTGTTTTTTGTCGTTTTTTTGGGGCTGCTGGTGGGGCCTTTTGGCCAGGGGTTGTGAGTGGTGCATGGGCCTACTCTTTCTGTGGGTTGTCTTCTTGAATTTAAACACCATTCAGGCCATGGATGGGCTGGGATTGTGCTGATTTTTGTGTGTTTTTTCTACTTTTTGGGGTGTATAACTGATGTTCCTCTGTCTTCCATTGCTTGTAGGTGCACAAGAGAACCACCAGTGCCAGGAAGAAGTCCTGCTGAGCAGCACAACGTCACGTGTGGCCACAGACAACTCTGCAACTTGTGCAACTGCGGCCTGCTGTTCAGAGTGACATCTGAAGAAGATGGCCCCAAAAAAAGTTACCCGTAGCTCCTCTAGCAAGAAAGTTGCCAGTAAGGAACAGAAGAAGCAAGTGGCGCCACTTGCCAAGGAGACTGGTGTGATGACGACCGCCACATTTTTTGGGGAAAAAAAAGTACGCCTGCTGCAGCAGCGGGGTCTGCTGGGGACCAAGCTGGGAGCAGCACCTCCGCTCCATTGGGCTCACTGCCACCACCACCACGCCAACTTAGGTCCAAGCCCTTGAGTGCTTCAGAGACAGCCAGTATAGTTCTTCAATCACCATCGACCAGTGATGTTGGCTCATCGCAAGTAAGCAGCAGCAATGTCCCTCAATCAACACAGGTTGTTGTAGCTCATCTGACGAGTGTTGAACAACCACAGCCGCAACAACAATCACATGTGCAAGTACAAGCCCAAGTACATGTGGAAGGGGAGGCGGCACAAGGAGAGGAGCAAGCAGAGGTGCATGGAGGGGCACAACAAGTGGCCACAATAGTTGTTCCTCCAGAAGTAGGGGCACATCTGGAAATCGACAATCAAGCCGAGGTATCATTCGAGGAAGCCACTCCTCCTGATGATCATTCATTGTCGTCCACATCCCGAGCAAGGAAAAGATCAAGGGTGTTGGTGTCTACATCTTCTTCAAGCCCACCTCCTTCTGATGATCTGGATCTTACTTGGGAACCAGCACCACTGCGGTCTGAGAGTGAGGTTGAGGAGGCACACCATGATCTGACAAAGGTAGCTAAGCGTAAAAGGAAGGTCGTCGAAACTCTCAAAGTTATGGAGTGTGATGACGCTCAACAAGAAGTGGTGTATACTCCTGCTGCTGAAGACTCTCACGACGACGACGCAGTCATCATCACTAACGTCACTGAAGCCCCAGCGGGCATGCAGCAAACAGACATTTTGACCCTAGCCCGACAGGCTGCTGAGCGTGATGATGAAGTCGACGAGGAGGCAATGGGAACACCAGAATCATTGATGTTAACTAGTATACCACAACGTACCGCTTCCATATTTCTTACTCGCCAGAAGGGACCTCCATCCACCTCGACCTCAATTAGTGGTGGTGAAAGTGCACAACATAGTAAAGTTCAGCAATACACATCCTCCACTTCATCTGGCATTAGCAGCACGGCCACCACCAGTATCGCCTCCCCCGGCCCCCACAGACATTTCAAATCCGCAGTTTGGGACTTCTTTAGTGTTTCCACAAAAAGGGAAAACATAGCCATTTGTAGCATTTGTAAGCTTACAGTTAGTCGTGGTAAGCTTGGTACCAACTATGGGACTGGAGGCCAGAGAGGTCATCTTAAGAGACAGCACACTGTCCAATGGTTGGCGCACCTAAAGCAGATCAAGGAAGCCCGAATTGCAAGTCGAGAAAACGTTGATGTTCCATCTGATGATGATGAGGAGGAAGAAGTGTCACACACTTCACTTACACCCAGTACCCCTGGGAGCCACACTAAGAATGTGGGACAGAGTGAGACACCAATGCGAAAAAGTTCATCAGCGAGCGTAACTGGGTCGAAGAAGTTATCAACGTCCCGTAAAATGGTCCAGGGCAACGTTAAAACAATGTTGTTTTCAGACACGCCATATGACCGCAACCACCCAATGGTGCGTCTGTATAACACTAAGCTGGCTAAAATGCTAGCGCTGGATCTTCTCCCTTTTTCTTTTGTCGAAGGGGTTGGTTTTCTCGAATTAGTGGCAGCGCTCTGCCCTAAATGGAAGGTTCCTAGCCGGTACTATTTTGCCCGAGTTGCGGTTCCAGCACTACATGAAGATGTGCTGGAGGTCATTGGGGCAGCTTTGCAGAAGAGTGCTGTTCACACTATACATCTCACAACAGACATGTGGACCAGTGGCGCAGGCACTGATTATATGTGCATCACTGCACACTGGGTCTCTTTTTCAGGGGTTAAAGCAAAGCTAAACGCAGGTGCTGACCTGGACCAAGTTTTTAAAGCTGTTCGGAAACATGCAACACTAGCCATGTTTGGCTTGGAGAAATGTCATACAGCAGAAAACATTTTGAATGAGTTCAACACAAATGTCTTTCACTGGCTGTCTCCAAAAAAACGCGGCATTGGTTATGTTTCCACGGATAATGGCGCCAATGTAGTTAAGGCCATGGAACTGGGTGACTATTTCAGAGTGCCGTGTTTGGCGCACTGTATAAACCTGGTTGTTAAAAAATTCTTGGAGAAAGAAAGTCCAGCATGCCAGTTAGTGGTCACCTGCCGAAAAATGTGCAACCATTTCAGCCATTCTTTTAAGGCCCGGAAGCATCTGAGGACCCTGCTACATGAACGTCGAATGCCAGTGAAAGCACTCATCCAGGAGGTGCCAACACGTTGGAACTCAACCTTCTACATGCTTGAGCGTCTGTATGAGCAGTTTACGGTACTCGATCAGTATTTCTTAACAATGGATACAGCTGTGAAGGAGGACCTGAGGTTAAATGCGGCGCAATGGGAGCTAGTTAAAAGCCTGACAGACATGCTTCGTCCTTTTGAGTTCTTCACATGTGCAGTCAGCAGGGAGGACTGTAATTTGGGAAAAGCTATCCCATTGTTGCGCATGCTGGAGCACAAACTGAAGGCGGTGTCTTCAAAGTTTCAAAATGATGAAGAAAAGCAAGACGCTTTTCTTTTGGCGGAGAAATTATTAGAGCGTCTACGTGGCGATGAACGTCTTCAAAAGATCCACTCAGAACAGCATTACATTTGTGCTACTATTCTGCATCCACGCTACTAAAAGGCGCTGGCAGGCTCTGCATTATTTCCTTTTAGTGATGAAGATGCTACAAAGTACAAACGTTGGGTAGCCTGGTCAGCCATCAGGTTTGAAAAAGAATGGAAGCAAATTGAAGGAAAAGGCAGTACATCAGCATCAGCAGGCCATCCCCAGTCAGAAGACTCCACTTCTGCACCTGTGGCTGTGGCACAAGTGACCTCTCAGCCGTTAAAGACACCGGCAACCCCATCATCTGCACCAGACACAACAGAAATATCGGGTGATGAAGATGATTGGCTAGCTGAGATTGGTTATGGTTCTGAAAAGGTCCGAGCGAAAATTCAGCAAAGTGGAGGAAACGTGGAGAACTTTGAATCGATGGTGCAGGACTATCTGAAGGACTCAACAGAGGTCTATGTTAATGCTGACCCATTGGCGTATTGGCATGGGAAAAAAGAATTGTGGCCAGAGATCTCCCGCCTGGCTATTCATTACTTGTCTTGCCCACTTGCAAGTGTGTCTTCTGAACGTGTTTTCAGTGCTGCTGGTGGCATTGTAACTTGCAAACGGACCCGCCTCTCGCCCAAAAATGTGGAGATATTGACAATGATCAAGATGAATGAGCACCTCATACCACCAGATTTCAAAGTACCAGATCGCACGACGCAAGAAGACGAGGAGGACAGCAACTTAGATGAGGGAATTTCTTCTGCGTTAGGTGACACTGACCTATTCCTGCCTGATCATTTCGCAGAGTATGAGGACTAACTCTTCTTCCCTGACACCGAGGCCTGAAAATGAGCCAATGAATTCAGACATTTTCTTTTTCGTACTTATTGACTTTTATTCCTGTGTTTCTGTCTTTCTTTGTTTTGCACAAGTTAATATAATAAAAACTTTAATCACCTGTACTTTTGCTTTTTGGCTGTTTGGGGGTCTTCTACTTGTTTTCGCCTGGGTTGACGGCTCTGGGGCCATTGCTGGGAAGGTCTAATACCGGATAAAACTGCTTTTAACAACATCCATGATGAAAAAGGTTTTGCATTTTCTGACATTTTGCTCAATGTAGCGTTTTCGGGGGCCTGTTTGGGGGCCTTCCTGGTGTTTGTGGGTGGGTTTCGGGGTCTGGGAGCACTACTGGGTATGGATAGTTTAGATAGCAAGAGGTTTGAAGGAAATCCATGGAGGCAGAGGGGAGTTAGGGCCTAGCTGCAGAGCGCGCGCGGAGTGATTTGGCAAATTTTCACAAAAGTGACAAAGTCCCCATTTTTTTACTTTTGCTTTTTGGCAGTTTGGGGGTCTTCTACTTCTTTTCGCCTGGGTTGACGGCTCTGGAGCCATTGCTGGGAAGGTCTAATACCGGAGAAAACTGGTTTAAACAACATTCATGAGGAAAAAAGGTTTTGCCTTCTCTGACTTTTTGCTCAATGTAGCGTTTTCAGGGGTCTGTTTGGGGGGCTTCCTGGTGTTTGTGGGTGGGTTTCGGGGCCCGGGAGCACTACTGGGTATGGATAGTTTAAATAGCAAGAGGTTTGAATGAAATCCATGGAGGCAGAGGGGAGTTAGGGCCTAGCTGCAGAGCGCGCGCGGAGTGATTTGGCAAATTTTCACAAAAGTGACAAAGTCCACATTTTTGTACTTTTGCTTTTTGGCAGTTTGGGGGTCTTCTACTTGTTTTCGCCTGGGTTGACGGCTCTGGGGCCATTGCTGGAAAGGTATAATACCGGAGAAAACTGGTATAAACAACATTCATGAGGAAAAAAGGTTTTGCCTTTTCTGACTTTTTGCTCAATGTAGCGTTTTCAGGGGTCTGTTTGGGGGGCTTCCTGGTGTTTGTGGGTGGGTTTCGGGGCCTGGGAGCACTACTGGGTATGGATAGTTTACATAGCAAGAGGTTTGAAGGAAATCCATGGAGGCAGAGGGGAGTTAGGGCCTAGCTGCAGAGCGCGCGCGGAGTGATTTGGCAAATTTTCACAAAAGTGACAAAGTCCACATGTTTGTACTTTTGCTTTTTGGCAGTTTGGGGGTCTTCTACTTGTTTTCGCCTGGGTTGACGGCTCTGGAGCCATTGCTGGGAAGGTCTAATACCGGAGAAAACTGCTTTTAACAACATCCATGATGAAAAAGGTTTTGGTACTTTTTGTAACTTAGGGTTCGTTAGGGTTAGCCCTAGCAGCAGGATTGCATGTGTTTCGGGGTGTTCTTGGTTTTTGCAACTGAGTTCTGGGGTTTTATAGCACTCGTGGGAAAGTGTAATTTTTGTTGCAAGCGACTTGAAGAAAATCCATGGTGGGAAAGGGGGGATCACTTACTCTGTGAGAGGCACTTAGTGTTCAAAAGATTTAGCCATGTACCCAAAGATTTCTTTATCTTCAATTCTTGTTTGTCAATGCTGTGCTTTTTTTTTCTCTCAACAAAACCTACCCAAAAAGAAACCCCCATTCCCATCCATTTTCAAAACCCTAACCGTCTCCCCCCGGGCTGTGTGGTTTTGCTTGATGTGTGACTAAATGACATCAATAATTCCACACACTTGCTGGGGGGGATAAGGTCATAGCAACAGGCTGGTGAAGGAATCCGAGGATATATTCTAGACTTACTCAGCTAGCTTCAGTACTATTTCTTGTAGTAGGAGCCAATGTCAAAGAAATTCAACACAAGTACTAGTTATACTTTCTACTTTACCATTTGTTAGGCTCTGTGTGGCACTGATCTAGTGAACTGTCACCTCCTATATTCTCTATCGTACCGTTGTAATGCTATAGTAAGGACAAACCAGGTTTCATTTTCTTTTTTTCCATATGCATGCAACTTCTACTGTGTCACACCACTAGTACCACCGCAATGAGGACATTTAATCCGCCCAGGATTGCCAACCTTAATCGCCATTTCCTGTGGAGCCAGCCCTGGGACTAGCCCTACTTTCAAACACAAATTACAGGTAAGATAAGCGTTTGGTGGGAGGTAGTATAATGGAGTATTAGGAATAGACGAGAGATTGACGGTAGTACTACTAAAGTCCTAGGACTCCTCAGGAAAACAAAATTACTGTTAAACCCCCACCCACCAGACTCAAAAGCAGTAAAAAACAGGTATGGTCAGATAAAGTTTCAAAAAGTATATTTTAGTAGCCCTAACAAAATAATCTCCCGCAAGACCCTCCCTAACCCCAACGATTGTCCTTCAAAAGTCCCACAACCCAACTCCCAATTCCCACCCCCCAAAAGTCTCTAAAAAAGGGGCAAGGGACACTACACTACGGGAGGGTGCTGTTGACTTTAGCGGCCAGGGCATCATACTCCTTGCGGAGGGTGGCATGGTCGAAGCGGAAGCCCTCCACCAAGTTCTTATAGGTATGGACCTCCTGCTCCAGGTAGGACACTCTTAGGGATAAGCGGCGCTGGCGTGCCTTGCAACTCCTGTGGGGGGTAGCTGGTGTCTTTGCTGCTCGGCGGTGGCGGTTGGCTTTGGTAGCCCGGCTCCGTACCGCTAGAGCACTGCGCTGGCTGGCAGCCCGTGGGGGCACGGAGGAGGATGCAGCTGTCCCAGTAGATGTTGTTGTTGTCGTACCGGTTGACTGCGTGTCCTCCTCCTCCAGGGCCACCAGCCGCCGATATACGACAACAGTGGCATCCAGCCTCCGTTGCCGGGCCACTCGAGCCTGCTCCCTCCGTGATGGTCTAGTTGATTTGGAAGGAGCAACTATATGAAGAAAGAAAGACATAGTCTGTAACCAATGCTCCTTAAGATTAATAACACAAAGTGATTGAGCACAAAGTTGTGTCACAGCACAAGTAGCAAATTGAAAGCACAGTACATAACTATTGAGGACAGTATCTATCTAACCTCCCACTTCTTCATCCTTGCTCTAACATTAGTGGGAGTTTAAGGAACTAATTCTACGAGCACTATGGACTTCCATTACAGTCGACTATGACAGTCCACCAGTCTTATTCTTCTTCTTCTCTCTTGTTTAGGAAAATTGGTACGTTATCTTATGCAAGCCGGCATAATGCCAGCGCAGGGAACTTGCACCCGAGAAAAACAGACGCACACCATGATGAGTGAGACAGACTTGCGTTACTGTACCGGTCCAGTACATGCAGGTGGTGAAGCTCTTCCTTTTCTATTACGGGTGGCACTGAGAATACTCTGTTACAAGGGCTACTGCTTAATTAATTTAGCTTTCACCCTACAGTGCAAATGAGTACTAGAAAAGGAAAATAAAGAAGCTAAATAATTTGATTATCTATCACTTCACATGGGATGTATTTGATGACATATGGGATGAATTTAGGTGCTTTGCTTATTATTGAGTGAACAGTGATACACCCACACATGAATGACGTACTACTACTAAACTAAAGTTATTAAGAGAGGTAGGGAGTGTCCACCGTAAGAACCGGATATATGCTGTGCTTGCAGTTGCAATACAAACTACTGCTACTATTCATGGTAGTATTTGGACAAAATTACAACTTCTTTTCCTTGCCTTTCCTACACTGGAACGGACGTGCGGGTGCGGTGTTACATGCTCTTCAAGGTAACACTTAGTTCATCCAGTGACCGTCTACTCTCTCTAGATACACATATGCTATCTAAGAGTCAGATAATACCATGATCCAGGCATCCATCCATTCAAAGTATATGCGCACACATACAGTTTCTGTTTCACCCACCCAGGCTGTTCTCCTTCCACCCATCCTTGCTTCATCATTCACCCAGCCATGCACCATACCATTTTCTTTCCTTCCCAGCCACCTCGGGGACCAAGCAAACACATATCATTCTTCTTTGCCAGCCATCATTAAATTTCTCGTCCTTCCACACTTACTTACACCCTTCTTTCGCTTTTCGTTCATCCCATCCATCAAGTTCATCTCAGATCTTATTGGGATTCTTCTCGCCAAAAACTTCACAGCTAAGTCGAAGTACATTTAGAGGAGGCTACTACCTGGTTGATTTATAATACACCCGTGCAGAAAGCACACTATGCAATCTTCAATCTCAATAAGTAAGGAATATATAGCTTACCTCTTCCCGCCACCACCGTGTGAACCCTCACAGGAACGTCCGGCACTTGCACCGCCTCCTCCCCAGAGTCCTCGTCCAACACCACCACCTCCGCGCTGGCCCCGCCACCAGATGTTCCACCTACAAAGTACATTTAAGAATGTTAGAATACACCACTCACTACTATATAATATTTGGTCTAGGAGGAATAAAGAAATGTGAAAAAAACTAAATACAATGTAATAATTTATTGCATTATTTCGTGTCCATAGTTCTGTTTGTGCAGATTTGTCCCTGCAACAGTAGTAGAATGGATTGTCCTAGTATCCAAACCAAAAGTAAAGTAGTATCTTATTCTTTCTTGGTGGTCATTCACCTTTTTATTGTTGGCAATTGTCAAAGCATAAACATTTCGAAGACTTGAAAAGACATTATGGACAATCCCAGAGGACTGCACTCAGTGCATAGAGCTATTGCTGACTAGAATGGGAGTCCAATGGAATTGCCAAATGTGCAATCTTAGTTAGCTACACAGACAGACTAATAAGAATAATCTAGTAATACCACAGGGAGTCATAGTCGAGGCAGGATAAGAATTTAGATCCAGTCTACAAGAAGATCAAAGACGATTTAGAAAAAATCGAATGAGGAAAGCTAGGAAAAAATAGGCACTCTATATTAAAATTAAAACTTACTGGGGCCAGCAAAGGAGCCCTCGCCTGCCCGATCCTGGCCTGCATCCTGAACAGCACCCTCCTCCTCCTCCTGTGTCCACTTGCCCCTGGGGGGAGCTGATGTACAACATGAAAGAAAGAAAGACCAGAAAACATGGATGATATTTGTCAACCAAATCAAACATTTCAAAATAACAATACAAAATATTTTGGCAAAATAGCAAATAGATAGACAACTATTCCACGGGATATATTGACCGATCTCATGTGGTATACTACGTTATTAGTATTGCTTGATTTGCGGACCGTTGACTTTGAAAGTTCCTATGTAACTCACTAAACAGACTACTAAAAAGGTTTACCTTGGCCTGGCAGGCAGCAGTCCTCTGCACGCGAAGTGACAGACAAAGTCCATCGTGCTTGCAGATCAGTGAATACTCAAACTATAAATCCACCGACCACCACCACTATTTCTTCTTATAGCCATGTGTCTAAAGGAAGGACTGGACTTGAGTCTGTAGGGGCTGATTTTGAAGCCCCTTGCGGCTCTTTTGCTCCATTGTTGCGTGACTTTTGTGACGCAGCGGCAGAACAAAAGAGGCGCCATGGTGCGGCGTATATTAACAAAGTGACGCATATGGGAGATGCATCACGTTGTAAAGCCCTGCGCCATCAGGGGGCGTTCCGGCGCAAGGGAGGGCGTTCCTGCGCAGGAACGAATCCTAAAAGTGGCTGAGGGAAATCTACAAGATGTCAATCAGTCACTTTTAGGACAATGATGCGTGACTCAAACCCTGCGCCTGCTTGAAGCGTACGGCTTGATGCAGCATTGGGGAGATCGGGCACCCCAGAGCATTGCTGGAGCTGCGCCATCGTTGGCACGCAACTCCAGCAATGCGCCGCCTTTACGGCACAGATGCGTAAGGCTTCTGTGACGTTTTGGGCCCATGGGTGGTGGTGGCATGGCGCACAATTACTGGCGCATCCCTGCTACTTTGCAGGGATGCGCCGGTAATTGAAAATATGACTCTTAGTGTCTAGCATTACGCAGTTCTTTACACTACACTCATACATAATTTCTCAGGCCAATGAAATGAACACAAAATACAAAACAAATAAGCATAGTAGCAAGGCTACTGAGAAGGAGAGCAGTGCACCTGAAATGCATAGAAGATTTTCAAATATAATTTACCTACAATGTAATCGGCGGCATTATTGCTCTTGGTAAAAAACAAACATTTGCAAATAACAGAGCCAGATAAAACAGAGTAGTGATGAAATAGCTAGAAATAGCTACTACTACTCACCAAGCCCGGGGATCTCTACGCCAAGCACGTCCAGCAAGTCGCGTTCCCGGTCCATGACATCCGTCCAGCGGTGGGTGGCCTGGTTATAAGTGTGCCGGACCCCAGAGAGTTTAAACATGGCCCGGCACACCTTCTCCCACCGCTTCCGGCGCTCCCGGATGCCGTAGCCGGTTGCGATCTTGCCGCCTCCCATGATGGTCTTGGGGAGGCGGCGCTGGACGTGAAATATTAGTGCGGCCACCTCCTCCGCATTAAAAATCTCCTGAGCTATCACTGTCTCCCCCCTCAAACGCCCGCACGGGAGCCGGGCACGGGGTGCGGGACCCTTCCCCTTTGCAGGCTTCTTCCTGGCTCTCTTTGCCATGGTCTGGGCAGAAAGGAAGCAAAATAAGAAAGAAGAAATAGAACAGGAAAGAAGAAAAGAAAAGCGTTTAAAAAAGTAGTTCAAAATTAACAAAAAGTAGCAGAAAACACAAAAATATAGAGCTAGAAAAATAGAGGGATAGATAATAAGTAAAATAGATTAAAAAAAACTTCAAAAAAGCAAAGGATGGCAGAGATTAAGAAAGGATACAGAGAGCATGCCCAGATCCATAGCAATGAATGAGAAACAAGATGGCCGCGCCCGTTCACGACCGCGTGGGAAAGTACGCGCGAGATTTTCCTCGCGATCACGCGCGAAATTGTACTAGCGAGCCGCATACTTTGCGAGATTACACATAGCTCCCGGAAACGGAATTACGTCACGCAAACAAGATGGCCGCGCCCATGTACGACCGCTAGGGCAACTTCGCAAACGTAGCGCTACAAGCGCCTTGCAAACACGCACAAAATCACGCGAACAGTAGTGATTACAGTCTTTCAAATGTGGGATCTGCTGATTAGGCTGCCAACATCTTTCTCAGGTCATGTACCTCTCACAGGCATGCAGGTGCTTCATCCACAAGCTCGTCAGCTCAATGACTCACGGGAGTACCATTAAACAGGAACAGGGGTGGGAGCACACCGCTTCACCTCCCAGCAAGGATCGCCCATGGCATTGTGGTAAATGCAGTTTCCGTTACTTCCTTGCTTCAAGAGTATTTGAGTTTTTCGCCACAGTTGGTGCAGATAGTGCTGATCTCTAGACACGTGGTTCTGGTTCTTTAACCGTCATCAGTAGAGATTACAGTGTTTCAAATGTGGGGTTTGCTGAGTAGGCTGCCAACATCTTTCTCAGGTCAGGTAACTCTCACAGGCATGCGGGTGCTTCATCCACGAGCTTGTCAGCTCAATGACTCACAGGAGTACTATTAAACAGGAACAGGGGTGGGAGCACACCGCTTCACCTCCCCACAAGGTTCACATCTGGCATTGTGGAAAATGCATGTTCAGTTACCTGCTTGCTTCAAGTGAGTTTGAGTGTTTCGCCACAGTTGGTGCAGATAGTGTTGATCTCTAGACACGTGGTTCTGGTTCTTTAACTGTCATCAGTAGAGATTACAGTGTTTCAAATGTGGGGTTTGCTGAGAAGGCTGATAACCTCTTTCTCAGGTCAGGTACCTCTCAGAGGCATGCGGGTGCCTTATCCACAAGCTCGTCAGCTCAATGACTCACGGGAGTATTATTAAACAGGAAAAGGGGTGGAAGCACACCGCTTTACCTCCCGGCAAGAATCGCCCCTGGCATTGTGGTAAAAGTTTCAGATACTTATTTGCTTCAAGAGTTTTTGAGTGTTTAGCCATAGTTGGCGCAGATAGTGCTGATCTCTAGACACGTGTTTCTGGTTCTTTAACTGTCATCAGTAGAGATTACAGTCTTTCAAACGTGGGGTTTGCTGAGTAGGCTGCCAACATCTTTCTCAGGTCAGGTATCTCTCAGAGGCATGCGGGTGCTTCACCCACAAGCTCATCTCCTCAATGACTCACAGGAGTAGTATTAGACAGGAACAGGGGTGCGAGCACACCGCTTAACCTCCCAGCAAGGTTCGCCCCTGGCATTGTGGTTATTGCAGTTTCCGTTACTTGCTTGCTTCAAGAGTGTTTGAGTGTTTCGCCACAGTTGGTGCAGATAGTGCTGATCTCTATACACGTGGTTCTGGTTCTTTAACCGTCATCAGTAGAGATTACAGTGTTCAAATGTGGGGTTTGCTGAGTAGACTGCCAACATATTTCTCATGTCAGGTACCTCTCAAAGGCATATGGGTGCTTCATCCAAGAGCTCGTCAGCTCAATGACTCACAGGAGTAGTATTAAACGGGAACAGGGGTGGGAGAACACCGCTTCACCTCCCAGCAAGGTTAGCCCCTGGCATTGTGGTAAATACAGTTTCAGTTACTTGCTTGCTTCAAGAGTGTTCAAGTGTTTCGCCACAGTTGGTGCTAGATAGTTCTGATCTCTAGACACGTGTTTCTGGTTCATTAACCGTCATCAGCAGAGATTGCAGTGTTTCAAATGTGGGGTTTGCTGAGTAGACTGCCAACATCTTTCTCAGGTCTGGTACCTCTCACAGGCATGCGGGTGCTTCATCCACAAGCTCGTCAGCTCAATGACTCATGGGAGTACTATTAAACAGGAACAGGGGTGGGAGCACACCGCTTCACCTCCCAGCAAGGATCGCCCATGGCATTGTGGTAAATGCAGTGTCCGTTACTTCCTTGCTTCAAGAGTGTTTGAGTGTTTCGCCACAGTTGGTGCAGATAGTGCTGATCTCTAGACACGTGGTTCTGGTTCTTTAACCGTCATCAGTAGAGATTACAGTGTTTCAAATGTGGGGTTTGCTGAGTAGGCTGCCAACATCTTTCTCAGGTCAGGTACCTCTCACAGGCATGTGGGTGCTTCATCCACGAGCTTGTTAGCTCAATGACTCACAGGAGTACTATTAAACAGGAACAGGGGTGGGAGCACACCGCTTCACCTCCCAGCAAGGTTCACATCTGGCATTGTGGAAAATGCATGTTCAATTACCTGTTTGCTTCAATTGAGTTTGAGTGTTTCGCCACAGTTGGTGCAGATAGTGTTGATCTCTAGACAAGTGGTTCTGGTTCTTTAACTGTCATCAGTAGAGATTACAGTGTTTCAAATGTGGGGTTTGCTGAGAAGGCTGATAACCTCCTTCTCAGGTCAGGTACCTCTCAGAGGCATGCGGGTGCCTTATCCACAAGCTCGTCAGCTCAATGACTCACGGGAGTATTATTAAACAGGAAATGGGGTCGAAGCACACCGCTTTACCTCCCGGCAAGAATCGCCCCTGGCATTGTGGTAAAAGTTTCAGATACTTACTTGCTTCAAGAGTGTTTGTGTGTTTAGCCACAGTTGGCGCAGATAGTGCTGATCTCTAGACAAGTGTTTCTGATTCTTTAACTGTCATCAGTAGAGATTACAGTCTTTCAAATGTGGGGTTTGCTGAGTAGGCTGCCAACATCTTTCTCAGGTCAGGTACCTCTCAGAGGCATGCGGGTGCTTCACCCACAAGCTCATCTCCTCAATGACTCACAGGAGTAGTATTAAACAGGAACAGGGGTGCGAGCACACCGCTTAACCTCCCATCAAGGTTCGCCCCTGGCATTGTGGTTAATGCAGTTTCCGTTACTTGCTTGCTTCAAGAGTGTTTGAGTGTTTCGCCACAGTTGGTGCAGATAGTGCTGATCTCTATACATGTGGTTCTGGTTCTTTAACCATCATCAGTAGAGATTACAGTGTTCAAATGTGGGGTTTGCTGAGTAGACTGCCAACATATTTCTCATGTCAGGTACCTCTCAAAGGCATATGGGTGCTTCATACAAGAGCTCGTCAGCTCAATGACTCACAGGAGTAGTATTAAACAGGAACAGGGGTGGGAGAACACCGCTTCACCTCTCAGCAAGGTTCGCCCCTGGCATTGTGGTAAATGCAGTTTCAGTTACTTGCTTGCTTCAGGAGGGTTCGAGTGTTTCGCCACAGTTGGTGCTAGATAGTTCTGATCTTTAGACACGTTTTTCTGGTTCATTAACAGTCATCAATAGAGATTACAGTCTTTCAAATGTGGGGTTTATTGAGTAGGCTGCCAACATCTTTCTCACGTCAGGTACCTCTCACAGGCATGCGGGTGCTTTATCCAAGAGCTCGTCAGGTCAATGACTCACTGGAGTACTATTAAACAGGAAGAGGGGTGGGAGTACACCGCTTCACCTCCCAGCAAGGTTCGCCCCTGGCATTGTGGTAACTGCAGTTTCAGTTAATTGCTTGCTTCAAGAATGTTTGAGTGTTTCGCCACAGTTGGCGCAGAGAGTGCTAATCTCTAGAAAGGCGTTGCTGGTTTCTTAACTGTAATTAGTAAAGATTACAGTCTTTCAAATGTGTGTTTTGCTGAGTAGGCTGATAACATCTTTTTCAGGTCAGGTACCTCTCAGAGGCATGCGGGTGCTTCATCCACGAGCTCGTCAGCTCAATGACTCACAAGAGTACTATTAAACAGGAACAGGGGTCGGAGCACACTGCTTCACCTCCCTGCAAGGTTCGACCCTTGCTTTTTGGTAAATGCAGTTTCAGTAACTTCTTTGCTTCAAGAGTGTTTCGCCAAACTTGGCGCAGATAGTGCTGATCTCTAGACACCTGGTTCTGGTTCTTTAACCGTCATCAATGAAGATTACAATCTTTAACATGTGGGTTTGCCGAGTAGGCTGCAAACATCTTTCTCAGGTCATGTACCTCTCACAGGCCTGAGGGTGCTTCATCCACAAGCTCGTCAGCTCAAAGACTCACGGGAGTACTATTAAACAGGAACAGGGGTGGGAGCACACCGTTTCACCTCCCTGCAAGGATCGCCCCCGGCATTGTGGTAAATGCAGTTTCAGTTACTTGCTTGCTTCAAGAGAGTTTGAGTGTTTCACCACAGTTGGTGCAGATAGTACGGATCTCTAAACACGTGGTTATGGTTCTTTAACCGTCATCAGTAGAGATTACAGTGTTCAAATGTGGGGTTTGCTGAGTAGGCTGCAACATCTTTCTCATGTCATGTACCTCTCACAGGCCTGTGGGTGATTCATGCACGAGCGTGTCAGATCAATGACTCAAGGGAGTACTGTTAAAAAGGAACAGGGGAGGGAACACACAGCTTCACCTCCCAGCAAGGTTTGCCCCTGGCATTGTGGTAAATGCAGTTTCAGTTACTTGCTTGCTTCAAGAGTGTTCGCGTGTTTCGCCACAGTTGGCGCTAGATAGTGCTGTTATCTAGACACGTGTTATTGGTTCTTTAACCGTCATCATTAGAAGTTACAGTCTTTCAAATGTGGGGTTTGCTAATTAGGCTGCCAACACCTTTCTCAGGTCAGGTACCTCTCACAGGCATGTAGGTGTTTCATCCACGAGCTCCTCAGCTCAATGACTCACTGGAGTACTATTAAACAGGAACAGGGGTGGGAGCCCACACCTTCACCTCCCAGCAAGGTTGACATCTGGCATTGTGGTAAATGCAGTTTCAGTTACTTGCTTGCTTCAAGAGAGTTTGAGTGTTTCGCCACAGTTGGCGCAGATAGTGTTGATCTCTAGACACGTGTTTTTGGTTCTTTAACTGTCATCAGTGGAGATTAAAGTCTTACAAATGTGGGGTTTGCTGAGTAGGTTGCCAACATCTTTTTCAGGTCTGGTACCTCTCACAGGCATGCGAGTGCTTCATCCACGAGCTCCTCAGCTCAGTGACTCATAGGAGTACTATTAAACAGGAACAGTGGTGGGAGCACACCATTTTACCTCCCAGCAAGGATTGCCCCTGGCATTGTTGTAAATACAGTTTCAGTTACTTGCTTGCTTCAAGAGTGTTTAAGTGTTTCGCCATAGTTGGTGCAGATAGTGCTGATCTCTAGACACGTGCTTCTGGTTCTTTAACCGTCATCAGTAGAGATTACAGTGTTTCAAATGTGGGGTTTTCTGAGTAGGCTGCCAACATCTTTCTCAGGTCAGGTACCTCTCACAGGCATGTGGGTGCTTCATGCACGAGCTTGTCAGCTCAATGACTCACTGGAGTACTATTAAACAGGAACAGGGGTGGGAGCACACTGCTTCACCTCCCAGCAAGTTTCACATCTGGCATTGTGGTAAATGCAGTTTCAGTTACTTGCTTGCTTCAAGAGAGTTCGAGTGTTTCGCCACAGTTGGCGCAGATAGTGTTGATCTCTTGACACGTGGTTCTGGTTCTTTAACCGTCATCAGTAGAGATTACAGTGTTTCAAATGTGGGGTTTTCTGAGCAGGCTGATAACTTCTTTCTCAGGTCAGGTACCTCTAAGAGGCATGCGGGTCCTTCATCCACGAGCTCCTCAGCTCAATGACTCACAGGAGTACTATTAAACAGGAACAGGGGTGGAAGCACACCGCTTTACCTCCCAGCAAGAATCGCCCCTGGCATTGTGGTAAATGCAGTTTCAGTTACTTGCTTGCTTCAAGAGTGTTTGAGTATTTCGCCACAGTTGGTGCAGATAGTGCTGATCTCTAGACACGTGTTATTGGTTCTTTAACCGTCATCAGTAGTGATTACTGTGTCACATGACATCATGACCTCCAGACTAGTTGACATCGGTCTGGAAGGCAAGGCCCTGGCTTGGCTCAGGAGTTTTTTCAGCGAACGCACCCAGAGAGTCATCTTGGGACCATATCAATCAGAGGAGGTGGTGATCTCAAAGGGGGTGCCACAGGGCTCTTGTTTGAGCCCCACGTTATTTAACATCTATGTGGCCCCCCTAGCGAACATCATGAGATCCCACGGGTTCATTCCGGTATCATACGCGGATGATACCCAACTCCTCTTCCCTTTTAAAACGATGACTCCTGAGGTGCGGGCCTCCTTCGCCCAAGGGATGAAGGAGGTGTCCCGCTGGATGGCAGCCAATTATTTGCAGTGCAACGTCTCCAAAACGGAGGTTATGCTATTCGGAGAGGCAAAACGGTTATGGACCCCGGACTGGTGGCCTCAAGACCTTGGCCCGGTCCCTGTGCCCAAAACCGTGGTAAAAGACCTGGGAGTCAAACTGGACCATGAGCTCACCTATACACAACAAACTAACCAAGTGGTGGGCTCATGCTTCCATGTCATCGGGCTTCTCAGGAGAGTATTCCCCCTGCTACCAGATACCACCAGGAGAACGTTGGTCCAGTCCCTAGTTTTAAGCAGGCTGGACTACTGCAACGGGTTAATGCTAGCTGCCAATGAGGGCATCTTTGCTAGATTGCAGGTTGTGCAAAACACGGCTGCACGACTGGTACTGAATGTCCCGCCCCGCACTCCCTCAAAACCACTGTTGGCCAAATTGCACTGGCTTCCGGTTAGGCAGAGGGTGATGTTTAAGATCTGCTGCGTCATCCACAAATGCCTAACTGGAACTGGTCCCGGCTACCTCACTGAGAAATTTATCCCCTATGTTCCGTCCAGATTCCTGAGATCGGGAGATCAGGAACTATTACGTGTTCCTAGGGCCATGAAGGCAAGAAAGGGAGAAAGAGCCCTATCGGTAGCAGGTCCAAAGCTGTGGAACCTACTCCCAAAGGAAATCAGAGTATGTAGGGAACATTTCCCTTTTAGGAAAAAGCTTAAAACATTCCTCTTCAAATCCCTAACTGACTGATCTCCTGCCTAGTTCATTAAAATGTTGACGAGTCTTTTCTGTTCTTTGGTTGTGCCAAAGGCGCGGAGATATTCCTTCGGGAATCGATTCATAGCGCCATATAAACCTGGAAATAAATTACAGTCTTTCAAATGTGGGGTCTGCTGATTAGGCTGCCAACATCTTTCTCAGGTCATGTACCTCTCACAGTAATGCGGGTGCTTCATCCACAAGCTCGTCAGCTCAATGACTCACGGGAGTACTATTAAACAGGAACAGGGGTGGGAGCACACCGCTTCACCTCCCAGCAAGGATCGCCCATGGTATTGTGGTAAATGCAGTTTCCGTTACTTCCTTGCTTCAAGAGTGTTTGAGTGTTTCGCCACAGTTGGTGCAAATAGTGCTGATCTCTAGACTCGTGGTTCTGGTTCTTTAACCGTCATCAGTAGAGATTACAGTGTTTCAAATGTGGGGTTTGCTGAGTAGGCTGCCAACATCTTTCTCAGGTCAGGTACCTCTCGTAGGCATGCGGGTGCTTCATCCATGAGCTTGTCAGCTCAATGACTCACAGGAGTACTATTAAACAGGAACAGGGGTGGGAGCACACCGCTTCACCTCCCAGCAAGGTTCACATCTGGCATTGTGGAAAATGCATGTTCAGTTACCTGCTTGATTCAAGTGAGTTTGAGTGTTTCGCCACAGTTGGCGCAGATAGTGTTGATCTCTTGACACGTGGTTCTGGTTCTTTAACCGTCATCAGTAGAGATTACAGTGTTTCAAATGTGGGGTTTTCTGAGCAGGCTGATAACCTCTTTCTCAGGTCAGGTACCTCTAAGAGGCATGCGGGTGCTTCATCCACGAGCTCGTCAGCTCAATGACTCACAGGAGTACTATTAAACAGGAACAGGGGTGGAAGCACACCGCTTTACCTCCCAGCAAGAATCGCCCCTGGCATTGTGGTAAATGCAGTTTCAGTTACTTGCTTGCTTCAAGAGTGTTTGAGTATTTCGCCACAGTTGGTGCAGATAGTGCTGATCTCTAGACACGTGTTATTGGTTCTTTAACCGTCATCAGTAGTGATTACAGTCTTTCAAATGTGGGGTCTGCTGATTAGGCTGCCAACATCTTTCTCAGGACCAGGACCAGGATACCTCAACAGCCGCCTCAACTTCTACGCTCCCACGCGCCAGCTTCGATCGACCAGCCACGCCCTCGCCGCCGTCCCCCGCATCCGAAGAGCCACCACAGGAGGAAGGTCCTTCTCCTACCTGGCCGCCAAGACTTGGAACTCCCTTCCGACCCACCTCCGCCTGACCCAGGACCACCTCGCCTTCAGGAAGCAGCTCAAGACCTGGCTATTCGAGCAGTAGCGGACCCCCCCCCCCAGCGCCTTGAGACCCTCCGGGTGAGTAGTGCGCTATACAAATGCTCTGATTGATTGATTGATTGATTGATTGATTGATTCAAATGTGGGGTTTGCTGAGTAGGCTGCCAACATATTTCTCATGTCTGGTACCTCTCAAAGGCATATGGGTGCTTCATCCAAGAGCTCGTCAGCTCAATGACTCACAGGAGTAGTATTAAACAGGAACAGGGGTGGGAGAACACCGCTTTACCTCCCAGCAAGGTTCGCCCCTGGCATTGTGGTAACTGCAGTTTCAGTTAATTGCTTGCTTCAAGAATGTTTTGCCACAGTTGGCGCAGATAGTGCTAATCTCTAGAAAGGTGTTTCTCGTTCCTTAACTGTAATTAGTAAAGATTACAGTCTTTCAAATGTGTGTTTTGCTTAGTAGGCTGATAACATCTTTCTCAGGTCAGGTACCTCTCAGAGGCATGCGGGTGCTTCATCCACGAGCTCGTCAGCTCAATGACTCACGAGAGTACTATTAAACAGGAACAGGGGTCGGAGCACACTGCTTCACCTCCCTGCAAGGTTCGACCCTTGCTTTTTGGTAAATGCAGTTTCAGTAACTTCTTTGCTTCAAGAGTGTTTGAGTGTTTCGCCATAGTTGGCGCAGATAGTGCTGATCTCTAGACACCTGGTTCTGGTTCTTTAACCGTCATCAATAAAGATTACAGTCTTTAAAATGTGGGTTTGCTGAGTAGGCTGCCAACATCTTTCTCAGGTCATGTACCTCTCACAGGCATGCGGGTGCTTCATCCACAAGCTCGTCAGCTCAATGACTCACAGGAGTACTATTAAACAGGAACAGGGGTGGGAGCACACCGCTTCACCTCCCAGCAAGGATCGCCCATGGTATTGTGGTAAATGCAGTTTCCGTTACTTCCTTGCTTCAAGAGTGTTTGAGTGTTTCGCCACAGTTGGTGCAGATAGTGCTGATCTCTAGACTCGTGGTTCTGGTTCTTTAACCGTCATCAGTAGAGATTACAGTGTTTCAAATGTGGGGTTTGCTGAGTAGGCTGCCAACATCTTTCTCAGGTCAGGTACCTCTCGTAGGCATGCGGGTGCTTCATCCATGAGCTTGTCAGCTCAATGACTCACTGGAGTACTATTAAACAGGAACAGGGGTGGGAGCACACTGCTTCACCTCCCAGCAAGGTTCGTTCCTTGCATTGTGGTAAATGCAGTTTCAGCTACTTGCTTGCTTCAAGAGTGTTTAAGTGTTTAGCCACAGTTTGCACAGATAGTGCTGCTGAACTCTAGAAACATGTTTCTGGTTCTTTAACTGTCATCAGTAGAGATTACAGTCTTTCAAATGTGGGGTTTGTTGAGTAGGCTACCAACATCTTTCTCAGGTCAGGTACCTCTCACAGGCATGCCGGTGCTTCATCCACAAGCTCGTCAGCTCAATGACTCACAGGAGTACTATTAAACATGAATAGGGGTGGGAGTACACCGCTTCACCTCCCAGCAAGGTTCGCCCCTGGCATTGTGGTAAATGCAGTTTCAGTTACTTGCTTGCTTCAAGAGTGTTTGAGTGTTTCGCCACAGTTGACGCAGATAGTGCTGATCTCTAGACACGTGTTTCAGGTTCTTTAACTGTAACTAGTAGAGATTACAGTCTTTCAAATGTGGGGTTTGCTGTGTAAGCTGATAACATCTTTCTCAGGTCAGGTACCTCTCAGAGGCATGCGGGTGCTTCATCCACGAGCTCGTCAGCTCAATGACTCACGAGAGTACTATTAAACAGGAACAGGGGTGGGAGCACACCGCTTCACCTCCCAGCAAGGTTCGCACCTGGCATTGTGGTAAATACAGTTTCAGTTACTTGCTTGCTTCAAGAGTGTTTGAGTATTTCGCCACAGTTGGTCCAGATAGTGCTGATCTCTAGAAACGTGTTATTGGTTCTTTAACCGTCATCAGTAGTGATTACAGTCTTTCAAATGTGGGGTCTGCTGATTAGGCTGCCAACATCTTTCTCAGGTCATGTACCTCTCACAGGCATGCGGGTGCTTCATCCACAAGCTCGTCAGCTCAATGACTCACGGGAGTACTATTAAACAGGAACAGGGGTGGGAGCACACCGCTTCACCTCCCAGCAAGGATCGCCCATGGCATTGTGGTAAATGCAGTTTCCTTTTACTTCCTTGCTTCAAGAGTGTTTGAGTGTTTCGCCACAGTTGGTGCAGATAGTGCTGATCTCTAGACTCGTGGTTCTGGTTCTTTAACCGTCATCAGTAGAGATTACAGTGTTTCAAATGTGGGGTTTGCTGAGTAGGCTGCCAACATTTTTCTCAGGTCAGGTACCTCTCACAGGCATGCGGGTGCTTCATCCATGAGCTTGTCAGCTCAATGACTCACAGGAGTACTATTAAACAGTAACAGGGGTGGGAGCACACCGCTTCACCTCCCAACAAGGTTCACATCTGGCATTGTGGAAAATGCATGTTCAGTTACCTGCTTGCTTCAAGTGAGTTTGAGTGTTTTGCCACTGTTGGTGCAGATAGTGTTGATCTCTAGACACGTGGTTCTGGTTCTTTAACTGTCATCAGTAGAGATTACAGTGTTTCAAATGTAGGGTTTGCTGAGAAGGCTGATAACCTCTTTCTCAGGTCAGGTACCTCTCAGAGGCATGCGGGTGCCTTATCCACAAGCTCAATGACTCACGGGAGTATTATTAAACAGGAAAAGGGGTGGAAGCACACCGCTTTACCTCCCGGCAAGAATCGCCCCTGGCATTGTGATAAAAGTTTCAGATACTTACTTGCTTCAAGAGTTTTTGAGTGTTTAGCCACAGTTGGCGCAGATAGTGCTGATCTCTAGACACGTGTTTCTGGTTCTTTAACTGTCATCAGTAGAGATTACAGTCTTTCAAATGTGGGGTTTGCTGAGTAGGCTGCCAACATCTTTCTCAGGTCAGGTACCTCTCAGAGGCATGCGGGTGCTTCACCCACAAGCTCATTTCCTCAATGACTCACAGGAGTAGTATTAAACAGGAACAGGGGTGCGAGCACACCGCTTAACCTCCCAGCAAGGTTCGCCCCTGACATTGTGGTTAACGCAGTTTCCGTTACTTGCTTGCTTCAAGAGTGTTTGAGTGTTTCGCCACAGTTGGTGCAGATAGTGCTGATCTCTATACACGTGGTTCTGGTTCTTTAACTGTCATCAATAGAGATTACAGTGTTCAAATGTGGGGTTTGCGATTAGACTGCCAACATATTTCTCATGTCAGGTACCTCTCAAAGGCATATGGGTGCTTCATCCAAGAGCTCGTCAGCTCAATGACTCACAGGAGTAGTATTAAACAGGAACAGGGGTGGGAGAACACCGCTTCACCTCCCAGCAAGGTTCACCCCTGGCATTGTGGTAAATGCAGTTTCAGTTACTTGCTTGCTTCAAGAGTGTTCGAGTGTTTCGCCACAGTTGGTGCTAGATAGTTCTGATCTCTAGACACGTGTTTCTGGTTCATTAACCGTCATCAGCAGAGATTGCAGTGTTTCAAATGTGGGGTTTGCTGAGTAGACTGCCAACATCTTTCTCAGGTCTGGTACCTCTCACAGGCATGCGGGTGCTTCATCCACAAGCTCGTCAGCTCAATGACTCACAGGAGTACTATTAAACAGGAACAGGGGTGGGAGCACACCGCTTAACCTCCCAGCAAGGATCGCCCATGGCATTGTGGTAAATGCAGTTTCCGTTACTTGCTTGCTTCAAGAGTGTTTGAGTGTTTCGCCACAGTTGGTGCTAGATAGTTCTGATCTCTAGACACGTGTTTCTGGTTCATTAACCGTCATCAATAGAGATTACAGTCTTTCAAATGTGGGGTTTATTGAGTAGGCTGCCAACATCTTTCTCTGGTCAGGTACCTCTCACAGGCATGCGGGTGCTTCATCCAAGAGCTCGTCAGGTCAATGACTCACGGGAGTACTATTAAACAGGAACAGGGGTGGGAGTACACCGCTTCACCTCCTAGCAAGGTTCGCCCCTGGCATTGTGGTAACTGCAGTTTCAGTTAATTGCTTGCTTCAAGAATGTTTGAGTATTTTGCCACAGTTGGCGCAGATAGTGCTAATCTCTAGAAAGGTGTTTCTGGTTCCTTAACTGTAATTAGTAAAGATTACAGTCTTTCAAATGTGTGTTTTGCTGAGTAGGCTGATAACATCTTTCTCAGGTCAGGTACCTCTCAGAGGCATGCGGGTGCTTCATCCACGAGCTCTTCAGCTCAATAACTCACGAGAGTACTATTAAACAGGAACAGGGGTCGGAGCACACTGCTTCACCTCCCTGCAAGGTTCGACCTTTGCTTTTTGGTAAATGCAGTTTCAGTCACTTCTTTGCTTCAAGAGTGTTTGAGTGTTTCGCCATAGTTGGCGCAGATAGTGCTGATCTCTAGACACCTGGTTCTGGTTCTTTAACCGTCATCAATAAAGATTACAGTCTTTAAAATGTGGGTTTGCTGAGTAGGCTGCAAACATCTTTCTCAGGTCATGTACCTCTCACAGGCATGCGGGTGCTTCATCCACAAGCTCGTCAGCTCAATGACTCACGGGAGTACTATTAAACAGTAAAAGAGGTGGGAGCACACCGTTTCACCTCCCTGCAAGGATCGCCCCCGGCATTGTGGTAAATGCAGTTTCAGTTACTTGCTTGCTTCAAGAGAGTTTGAGTGTTTCGCCACAGTTGCCGCAGATAGTGTTGATCTCTAGACACGTGTTTCTGGTTCTTTAATCGTCATCAGTAGAGATTACAGTCTTTCAAAATGTGGGGTTTGCTAAGTAGGCTACCAACATCTTTCTAAGGTCAGGTACCTCTCACAGGCATGCGGGTGCTTCATCCACAAGCTCGTCAGCTCAATGACTCACGGGAGTACTATTAAACAGGAACAGAGGTGGGAGCACACCGCTTCACCTCCCAGCAAGGATCGCCCATGGCATTGTGGTAAATGCAGTTTCCGTTACTTCCTTGCTTCAAGAGTGTTTGAGTGTTTCGCCACAGTTGGTGCAGATAGTGCTGATCTCTAGACACGTGGTTCTGGTTCTTTAACCGTCATCAGTAGAGATTACAGTGTTTCAAATGTGGGGTTTGCTGAGTAGGCTGCCAACATCTTTCTCAGGTCAGGTACCTCTCACAGGCATGTGGGTGCTTCATCCACGAGCTTGTTAGCTCAATGACTCACAGGAGTACTATTAAACAGGAACAGGGGTGGGAGCACACCGCTTCACCTCCCAGCAAGGATCGCCCATGGCATTGTGGTAAATGCAGTTTCCGTTACTTCCTTGCTTCAAGAGTGTTTGAGTGTTTCGCCACAGTTGGTGCAGATAGTGCTGATCTCTATACACGTGGTTCTGGTTCTTTAACTGTCATCAGTAGAGATTACAGTGTTCAAATGTGGGGTTTGCGATTAGACTGCCAACATATTTCTCAGGTCATGTACCTCTCACAGGCATGCGGGTGCTTCATCCACAAGCTCGTCAGCTCAATGACTCACGGGAGTACTATTAAACAGGAACAGAGGTGGGAGCACACCGTTTCACCTCCCTGCAAGGATCGCCCCCGGCATTGTGGTAAATGCAGTTTCAGTTACTTGCTTGCTTCAAGAGAGTTTGAGTGTTTCGCCACAGTTGCCGCAGATAGTGTTGATCTCTAGACACGTGTTTCTGGTTCTTTAATCGTCATCAGTAGAGATTACAGTCTTTCAAAATGTGGGGTTTGCTAAGTAGGCTACCAACATCTTTCTAAGGTCAGGTACCTCTCACAGGCATGCGGGTGCTTCATCCACAAGCTCGTCAGCTCAATGACTCACGGGAGTACTATTAAACAGGAAAAGAGGTGGGAGCACACCGCTTCACCTCCCAGCAAGGATCGCCCATGGCATTGTGGTAAATGCAGTTTCCGTTACTTCCTTGCTTCAAGAGTGTTTGAGTGTTTCGCCACAGTTGGTGCAGATAGTGCTGATCTCTAGACACGTGGTTCTGGTTCTTTAACCGTCATCAGTAGAGATTACAGTGTTCAAATGTGGGGTTTGCGATTAGACTGCCAACATATTTCTCATGTCAGGTACCTCTCAAAGGCATATGGGTGCTTCATCCAAGAGCTCGTCAGCTCAATGACTCACAGGAGTAGTATTAAACAGGAACAGGGGTGGGAGAACACCGCTTCACCTCCCAGCAAGGTTCACCCCTGGCATTGTGGTTAATGCAGTTTCAGTTACTTGCTTGCTTCAAGAGTGTTCGAGTGTTTCGCCACAGTTGGTGCTAGATAGTTCTGATCTCTAGACACGTGTTTCTGGTTCATTAACCGTCATCAGCAGAGATTGCAGTGTTTCAAATGTGGGGTTTGCTGAGTAGACTGCCAACATCTTTCTCAGGTCTGGTACCTCTCACAGGCATGCGGGTGCTTCATCCACAAGCTCGTCAGCTCAATGACTCACAGGAGTACTATTAAACAGGAACAGGGGTGGGAGCACACCGCTTAACCTCCCAGCAAGGATCGCCCATGGCATTGTGGTAAATGCAGTTTCCGTTACTTGCTTGCTTCAAGAGTGTTTGAGTGTTTCGCCACAGTTGGTGCTAGATAGTTCTGATCTCTAGACACGTGTTTCTGGTTCATTAACCGTCATCAATAGAGATTACAGTCTTTCAAATGTGGGGTTTATTGAGTAGGCTGCCAACATCTTTCTCAGGTCAGGTACCTCTCACAGGCATGCGGGTGCTTCATCCAAGAGCTCGTCAGGTCAATGACTCACGGGAGTACTATTAAACAGGAACAGGGGTGGGAGTACACCGCTTCACCTCCTAGCAAGGTTCGCCCCTGGCATTGTGGTAACTGCAGTTTCAGTTAATTGCTTGCTTCAAGAATGTTTGAGTATTTTGCCACAGTTGGCGCAGATAGTGCTAATCTCTAGAAAGGTGTTTCTGGTTCCTTAACTGTAATTAGTAAAGATTACAGTCTTTCAAATGTGTGTTTTGCTGAGTAGGCTGATAACATCTTTCTCAGGTCAGGTACCTCTCAGAGGCATGCGGGTGCTTCATCCACGAGCTCTTCAGCTCAATAACTCACGAGAGTACTATTAAACAGGAACAGGGGTCGGAGCACACTGCTTCACCTCCCTGCAAGGTTCGACCTTTGCTTTTTGGTAAATGCAGTTTCAGTCACTTCTTTGCTTCAAGAGTGTTTGAGTGTTTCGCCATAGTTGGCGCAGATAGTGCTGATCTCTAGACACCTGGTTCTGGTTCTTTAACCGTCATCAATAAAGATTACAGTCTTTAAAATGTGGGTTTGCTGAGTAGGCTGCAAACATCTTTCTCAGGTCATGTACCTCTCACAGGCATGCGGGTGCTTCATCCACAAGCTCGTCAGCTCAATGACTCACGGGAGTACTATTAAACAGTAACAGAGGTGGGAGCACACCGTTTCACCTCCCTGCAAGGATCGCCCCCGGCATTGTGGTAAATGCAGTTTCAGTTACTTGCTTGCTTCAAGAGAGTTTGAGTGTTTCGCCACAGTTGCCGCAGATAGTGTTGATCTCTAGACACGTGTTTCTGGTTCTTTAATCGTCATCAGTAGAGATTACAGTCTTTCAAAATGTGGGGTTTGCTAAGTAGGCTACCAACATCTTTCTAAGGTCAGGTACCTCTCACAGGCATGCGGGTGCTTCATCCACAAGCTCGTCAGCTCAATGACTCACGGGAGTACTATTAAACAGGAACAGAGGTGGGAGCACACCGCTTCACCTCCCAGCAAGGATCGCCCATGGCATTGTGGTAAATGCAGTTTCCGTTACTTCCTTGCTTCAAGAGTGTTTGAGTGTTTCGCCACAGTTGGTGCAGATAGTGCTGATCTCTAGACACGTGGTTCTCATTCTTTAACCGTCATCAGTAGAGATTACAGTGTTTCAAATGTGGGGTTTGCTGAGTAGGCTGCCAACATCTTTCTCAGGTCAGGTACCTCTCACAGGCATGTGGGTGCTTCATCCACGAGCTTGTTAGCTCAATGACTCACAGGAGTACTATTAAACAGGAACAGGGGTGGGAGCACACCGCTTCACCTCCCAGCAAGGATCGCCCATGGCATTGTGGTAAATGCAGTTTCCGTTACTTCCTTGCTTCAAGAGTGTTTGAGTGTTTCGCCACAGTTGGTGCAGATAGTGCTGATCTCTATACACGTGGTTCTGGTTCTTTAAATGTCATCAGTAGAGATTACAGTGTTCAAATGTGGGGTTTGCGATTAGACTGCCAACATATTTCTCAGGTCATGTACCTCTCACAGGCATGCGGGTGCTTCATCCACAAGCTCGTCAGCTCAATGACTCACGGGAGTACTATTAAACAGGAACAGAGGTGGGAGCACACCGTTTCACCTCCCTGCAAGGATCGCCCCCGGCATTGTGGTAAATGCAGTTTCAGTTACTTGCTTGCTTCAAGAGAGTTTGAGTGTTTCGCCACAGTTCCCGCAGATAGTGTTGATCTCTAGACACGTGTTTCTGGTTCTTTAATCGTCATCAGTAGAGATTACAGTCTTTCAAAATGTGGGGTTTGCTAAGTAGGCTACCAACATCTTTCTAAGGTCAGGTACCTCTCACAGGCATGCGGGTGCTTCATCCACAAGCTCGTCAGCTCAATGACTCACGGGAGTACTATTAAACAGGAAAAGAGGTGGGAGCACACCGCTTCACCTCCCAGCAAGGATCGCCCATGGCATTGTGGTAAATGCAGTTTCCGTTACTTCCTTGCTTCAAGAGTGTTTGAGTGTTTCGCCACAGTTGGTGCAGATAGTGCTGATCTCTAGACACGTGGTTCTGGTTCTTTAACCGTCATCAGTAGAGATTACAGTGTTTCAAATGTGGGGTTTGCTGAGTAGGCTGCCAACATCTTTCTCAGGTCAGGTACCTCTCACAGGCATGCGGGTGCTTCATCCACGAGCTTGTTAGCTCAATGACTCACAGGAGTACTATTAAACAGGAACAGGGGTGGGAGCACACCGCTTCACCTCCCAGCAAGGATCGCCCATGGCGTTGTGGTAAATGCAGTTTCCGTTACTTCCTTGCTTCAAGAGAGTTTGAGTGTTTTGCCACAGTTGCCGCAGATAGTGTTGATCTCTAGACACGTGTTTCTGGTTCTTTAATCGTCATCAGTAGAGATTACAGTCTTTCAAAATGTGGGGTTTGCTAAGTAGGCTACAAACATCTTTCTAAGGTCAGGTACCTCTCACAGGCATGCGGGTGCTTCATCCACAAGCTCGTCAGCTCAATGACTCACGGGAGTACTATTAAACAGGAACAGAGGTGGGAGCACACCGCTTCACCTCCCAGCAAGGATCGCCCATGGCATTGTGGTAAATGCAGTTTCCGTTACTTCCTTGCTTCAAGAGTGTTTGAGTGTTTCGCCACAGTTGGTGCAGATAGTGCTGATCTCTAGACACGTGGTTCTGGTTCTTTAACCGTTATCAGTAGAGATTACAGTGTTTCAAATGTGGGGTTTGCTGAGTAGGCTGCCAACATCTTTCTCAGGTCAGGTACCTCTCACAGGCATGTGGGTGCTTCATCCACGAGCTTGTTAGCTCAATGACTCACAGGAGTACTATTAAACAGGAACAGGGGTGGGAGCACACCGCTTCACCTCCCAGCAAGGATCGCCCATGGCATTGTGGTAAATGCAGTTTCCGTTACTTCCTTGCTTCAAGAGTGTTTGAGTGTTTCGCCACAGTTGGTGCAGATAGTGCTGATCTCTATACACGTGGTTCTGGTTCTTTAACTGTCATCAGTAGAGATTACAGTGTTCAAATGTGGGGTTTGCGATTAGACTGCCAACATATTTCTCAGGTCATGTACCTCTCACAGGCATGCGGGTGCTTCATCCACAAGCTCGTCAGCTCAATGACTCACGGGAGTACTATTAAACAGGAACAGAGGTGGGAGCACACCGTTTCACCTCCCTGCAAGGATCGCCCCCGGCATTGTGGTAAATGCAGTTTCAGTTACTTGCTTGCTTCAAGAGAGTTTGAGTGTTTCGCCACAGTTGCCGCAGATAGTGTTGATCTCTAGACACGTGTTTCTGGTTCTTTAATCGTCATCAGTAGAGATTACAGTCTTTCAAAATGTGGGGTTTGCTAAGTAGGCTACCAACATCTTTCTAAGGTCAGGTACCTCTCACAGGCATGCGGGTGCTTCATCCACAAGCTCGTCAGCTCAATGACTCACGGGAGTACTATTAAACAGGAAAAGAGGTGGGAGCACACCGCTTCACCTCCCAGCAAGGATCGCCCATGGCATTGTGGTAAATGCAGTTTCCGTTACTTCCTTGCTTCAAGAGTGTTTGAGTGTTTCGCCACAGTTGGTGCAGATAGTGCTGATCTCTAGACACGTGGTTCTGGTTCTTTAACCGTCATCAGTAGAGATTACAGTGTTTCAAATGTGGGGTTTGCTGAGTAGGCTGCCAACATCTTTCTCAGGTCAGGTACCTCTCACAGGCATGCGGGTGCTTCATCCACGAGCTTGTTAGCTCAATGACTCACAGGAGTACTATTAAACAGGAACAGGGGTGGGAGCACACCGCTTCACCTCCCAGCAAGGATCGCCCATGGCATTGTGGTAAATGCAGTTTCCGTTACTTCCTTGCTTCAAGAGTGTTTGAGTGTTTCGCCACAGTTGGTGCAGATAGTGCTGATCTCTATACACGTGGTTCTGGTTCTTTAACTGTCATCAGTAGAGATTACAGTGTTCAAATGTGGGGTTTGCGATTAGACTGCCAACATATTTCTCATGTCAGGTACCTCTCAAAGGCATAAGGGTGCTTCATCCAAGAGCTCGTCAGCTCAATGACTCACAGGAGTAGTATTAAACAGGAACAGGGGTGGGAGAACACCGCTTCACCTCCCAGCAAGGTTCGCCCCTGGCATTATGGTAAATGCAGTTTCAGTTACTTGCTTGCTTCAAGAGTGTTCGAGTGTTTTGCCACAGTTGGTGCTAGATAGTTCTGATCTCTAGACACGTGTTTCTGGTTCATTAACCGTCATCAGCAGAGATTGCAGTGTTTCAAATGTGGGGTTTGCTGAGTAGACTGCCAACATCTTTCTCAGGTCTGGTACCTCTCACAGGCATGCGGGTGCTTCATCCACAAGCTCGTCAGCTCAATGACTCACAGGAGTACTATTAAACAGGAACAGGGGTGGGAGCACACCGCTTAACCTCCCAGCAAGGATCGCCCATGGCATTGTGGTAAATGCAGTTTCCGTTACTTCCTTGCTTCAAGAGTGTTTGAGTGTTTCGCCACAGTTGGTGCAGATAGTGCTGATCTCTAGACACGTGGTTCTGGTTCTTTAACCATCATCAGTAGAGATTACAGTGTTTCAAATGTGGGGTTTGCTGAGTAGGCTGCCAACATCTTTCTCAGGTCAGGTACCTCTCACAGGCATGCGGGTGCTTCATCCACGAGCTTGTTAGCTCAATGACTCACAGGAGTACTATTAAACAGGAACAGGGGTGGGAGCACACCGCTTCACCTCCCAGCAAGGTTCACATCTGGCATTGTGGAAAATGCATGTTCAGTTACCTGCCTGCTTCAAGTGAGTTTGAGTGTTTCGCCACAGTTGGTGCAGTTAGTGTTGATCTCTAGACACGTGGTTCTGGTTCTTTAACCGTCATCAGTAGAGATTACAGTGTTTCAAACGTGAGTTTTTCTGAGTAGGCTGATAACCTCTTACTCAGGTCAGGTACCTCTCAGAGGCATGCTGGTGCTTCATCCACGAGCTCGTCAGCTCAATGACTCACAGGAGTACTATTAAACAGGAACAGGGGTGGAAGCACACCGCTTTACCTCCCAGTAAGAATCGCCCCTGGCATTGTGGTAAATGCAGTTTCAGTTACTTGCTTGCTTCAAGAGTGTTTGAGTATTTCGCCACAGTTGGTGCAGATAGTGCTGATCTCTAGACACGTGTTATTGGTTCTTTAACCGTCATCAGTAGTGATTACAGTCTTTCAAATGTGGGGTCTGCTGATTAGGCTGCCAACATCTTTCTCAGGTCATGTACCTCTCACAGGCATGCGGGTGCTTCATCCACAAGCTCGTCAGCTCAATGACTCACGGGAGTACTATTAAACAGGAACAGGGGTGGGAGCACACAGCTCCACCTCCCAGCAAGGATCGCCCATGGCATTGTGGTTAATGCAGTTTCCGTTACTTGCTTGCTTCAAGAGTGTTTAAGTGTTTCGCCATAGTTGGTGCAGATAGTGCTGATCTCTATACACGTGGTTCTGGTTCTTTAACCGTCATCAGTAGAGATTACAGTGTTCAAATGTGGGGTTTGCTGAGTAGGCTGCCAACATCTTTCTCAGGTCAGGTACCTCTCAGAGGCATGCGGGTGCTTCACCCATAAGCTCATCTCCTCAATGGCTCACAGGAGTAGTATTAAACAGGAACAGGGGTGCAAGCACACCGCTTAATCTCCCAGCAAGGTTCGCCCCTGGCATTGTGGTTAATGCAGTTTCCGTTACTTGCTTGCTTCAAGAGTGTTTGAGTGTTTCGCCACAGTTGGTGCAGATAGTGCTGATCTCTATACACGTGGTTCTAGTTCTTTAACCATCATCAGTAGAGATTACAGTGTTCAAATGTGGGGTTTGCTGAGTAGACTGCCAACATCTTTCTCAGGTCAGGTACCTCTCAGAGGCATACGGGGGCTTCATCCAAGAGCTCGTCAGCTCAATGACTCACAGGAGTAGTATTAAACAGGAACAGAGGTGGGAGAACACCGCTTCACCTCCCAGCAAGGTTCGCCCCTGGCATTGTGGTAAATACAGTTTCAGTTACTTGCTTGCTTCAAGAGTGTTCGAGTGTTTCGCCACAGTTGGTGTTAGATAGTTCTGATCTCTAGACACGTGTTTCTGGTTCATTAACCGTCATCAGCAGAGATTGCTGAGTTTCAAATGTGGGGTTTGCTGAGTAGACTGCCAACATCTTTCTCAGGTCTGGTACCTCTCACAGGCATGCGGGTGCTTCATCCACAAGCTCGTCAGCTCAATGACTTACAGGAGTACTATTAAACAGGAACAGAGGTGGGAGAACACCGCTTCACCTCCCAGCAAGGATCGCCCATGGCATTGTGGTAAATGCAGTTTCCGTTACTTCCTTGCTTCAAGAGTGTTTGAGTGTTTCGCCACAGTTGATGCAGATAGTGCTGGTCTCTAGACACGTGGTACTGGTTCTTTAACCGTCATCAGTAGAGATTACAGTGTTTCAAATGTGGGGTTTGCTGAGTAGGCTGCCAACATCTTTCTCAGGTCAGGTACCTCTCGGAGGCATGCGGGTGCTTCATCCACGAACTTGTTAGCTCAATGACTCACAGGAGTACTATTAAACAGGAACAGGGGTGGGAGCACACCGCTTCACCTCCCAGCAAGGTTCGCCCCTGGCATTGTGGTAAATGCAGTTTCAGTTACTTGCTTGCTTCAAGAGTGTTCCAGTGTTTCGCCACAGTTGGTGCTAGATAGTTCTGATCTCTAGACACGTGTTTCTGGTTCATTAACCGTCATCAATAGAGATTACAGTCTTTCAAATGTGGGGTTTATTGAGTAGGCTGCCAACATCTTTCTCAGGGCAGGTACCTCTCACAGGCATGCGGGTGCTTCATCCAAGAGCTCGTCAGGTCAATGACTCACGGGAGTACTATTAAACAGGAACAGGGGTGGGAGTACACCGCTTCACCTCCTAGCAAGGTTCGCCCCTGGCATTGTGGTAACTGCAGTTTCAGTTAATTGCTTGCTTCAAGAATGTTTGAGTATTTTGCCACAGTTGGCACAGATAGTGCTAATCTTTAGAAAGGTGTTTCTGGTTCCTTAACTGTAATTAGTAAAGATTACAGTCTTTCAAATGTGTGTTTTGCTGAGTAGGCTGATAACATCTTTCTCAGGTCAGGTACCTCTCAGAGGCATGCGGGTGCTTCATCCACGAGCTCATCAGCTCAATAACTCACAAGAGTACTATTAAACAGGAACAGGGGTCGGAGCACACTGCTTCACCTCCCTGCAAGGTTCGACCCTTGCTTTTTGGTAAATGCAGTTTCAGTAACTTCTTTGCTTCAAGAGTGTTTGAGTGTTTCGCCATAGTTGGCGCAGATAGTGCTGATCTCTAGACACCTGGTTCTGGTTCTTTAACCGTCATCAATAAAGATTACAGTCTTTAAAATGTGGGTTTGCTGAGTAGGCTACAAACATCTTTCTCAGGTCATGTACCTCTCACAGGCATGCGGGTGCTTCATCCACAAGCTCGTCAGCTCAATGACTCACGGGAATACTATTAAACAGGAACAGAGGTGGGAGCACACCGTTTCACCTCCCTGCAAGGATCGCCCCCGGCATTGTGGTAAATGCAGTTTCAGTTACTTGCTTGCTTCAAGAGAGTTTGAGTGTTTCGCCACAGTTGCCGCAGATAGTGTTGATCTCTAGACACGTGTTTCTGGTTCTTTAATCGTCATCAGTAGAGATTACAGTCTTTCAAAATGTGGGGTTTGCTAAGTAGGCTACCAACATCTTTCTAAGGTCAGGTACCTCTCACAGGCATGCGGGTGCTTCATCCACAAGCTCGTCAGCTCAATGACTCACGGGAGTACTATTAAACAGGAACAGAGGTGGGAGCACACCGCTTCACCTCCCAGCAAGGATCGCCCATGGCATTGTGGTAAATGCAGTTTCCGTTACTTCCTTGCTTCAAGAGTGTTTGAGTGTTTCGCCACAGTTGGTGCAGATAGTGCTGATCTCTAGACACGTGGTTCTGGTTCTTTAACCGTCACCAGTAGAGATTACAGTGTTTCAAATGTGGGGTTTGCTGAGTAGGCTGCCAACATCTTTCTCAGGTCAGGTACCTCTCAAAGGCATGCGGGTGCTTCATCCACGAGCTTGTCAGCTCAATGACTCACAGGAGTACTATTAAACAGGAACAGGGGTGGGAGCACACCGCTTCACCTCCCAACAAGGTTCACATCTGGCATTGTGGAAAATGCATGTTCAGTTACCTGCTTGCTTCAAGTGAGTTTGAGTGTTTCGCCACAGTTGGTGCAGATAGTGTTGATCTCTAGACACGTGGTTCTGGTTCTTTAACTGTCATCAGTAGAGATTACAGTGTTTCAAATGTGGGGTTTGCTGAGAAGGCTGATAACCTCTTTCTCAGGTCAGGTACCTCTCAGAGGCATGCGGGTGCCTTATCCACAAGCTCGTCAGCTCAATGACTCACGGGAGTATTATTAAACAGGAAAAGGGGTGGAAGCACACCGCTTTACCTCCCGGCAAGAATCGCCCCTCGCATTGTGGTAAAAGTTTCAGATACTTACTTGCTTCAAGAGTTTTTGAGTGTTTAGCTACAGTTGGCGCAGATAGTGCTGATCTCTAGACACGTGTTTCTGGTTCTTTAACTGTCATCAGTAGAGATTACAGTCTTTCAAATGTGGGGTTTGCTGAGTAGGCTGCCAACATCTTTCTCAGGTCAGGTACCTCTCAGAGGCATGCGGGTGCTTCACCCATAAGCTCATCTCCTCAATGGCTCACAGGAGTAGTATTAAACAGGAACAGGGGTGCAAGCACACCGCTTAATCTCCCAGCAAGGTTCGCCCCTGGCATTGTGGTTAATGCAGTTTCCGTTACTTGCTTGCTTCAAGAGTGTTTGAGTGTTTCGCCACAGTTGGTGCAGATAGTGCTGATCTCTATACACGTGGTTCTAGTTCTTTAACCGTCATCAGTAGAGATTACAGTGTTCAAATGTGGGGTTTGCTGAGTAGACTGCCAACATCTTTCTCAGGTCAGGTACCTCTCAGAGGCATACGGGGGCTTCATCCAAGAGCTCGTCAGCTCAATGACTCACAGGAGTAGTATTAAACAGGAACAGAGGTAGGAGAACACCGCTTCACCTCCCAGCAAGGTTCGCCCCTGGCATTGTGGTAAATACAGTTTCAGTTACTTGCTTGCTTCAAGAGTGTTCGAGTGTTTCGCCACAGTTGGTGTTAGATAGTTCTGATCTCTAGACACGTGTTTCTGGTTCATTAACCGTCATCAGCAGAGATTGCTGAGTTTCAAATGTGGGGTTTGCTGAGTAGACTGCCAACATCTTTCTCAGGTCTGGTACCTCTCACAGGCATGCGGGTGCTTCATCCACAAGCTCGTCAGCTCAATGACTTACGGGAGTACTATTAAACAGGAACAGAGGTGGGAGAACACCGCTTCACCTCCCAGCAAGGATCGCCCATGGCATTGTGGTAAATGCAGTTTCCGTTACTTCCTTGCTTCAAGAGTGTTTGAGTGTTTCGCCACAGTTGATGCAGATAGTGCTGATCTCTAGACACGTGGTTCTGGTTCTTTAACCGTTATCAGTAGAGATTACAGTGTTTCAAATGTGGGGTTTGCTGAGTAGGCTGCCAACATCTTTCTCAGGTCAGGTACCTCTCGGAGGCATGCGGGTGCTTCATCCACGAACTTGTTAGCTCAATGACTCACAGGAGTACTATTAAACAGGAACAGGGGTGGGAGCACACCGCTTCACCTCCCAGCAAGGTTCGCCCCTGGCATTGTGGTAAATGCAGTTTCAGTTACTTGCTTGCTTCAAGAGTGTTCCAGTGTTTCGCCACAGTTGGTGCTAGATAGTTCTGATCTCTAGACACGTGTTTCTGGTTCATTAACCGTCATCAATAGAGATTACAGTCTTTCAAATGTGGGGTTTATTGAGTAGGCTGCCAACATCTTTCTCAGGGCAGGTACCTCTCACAGGCATGCGGGTGCTTCATCCAAGAGCTCGTCAGGTCAATGACTCACGGGAGTACTATTAAACAGGAACAGGGGTGGGAGTACACCGCTTCACCTCCTAGCAAGGTTCGCCCCTGGCATTGTGGTAACTGCAGTTTCAGTTAATTGCTTGCTTCAAGAATGTTTGAGTATTTTGCCACAGTTGGCACAGATAGTGCTAATCTCTAGAAAGGTGTTTCTGGTTCCTTAACTGTAATTAGTAAAGATTACAGTCTTTCAAATGTGTGTTTTGCTGAGTAGGCTGATAACATCTTTCTCAGGTCAGGTACCTCTCAGAGGCATGCGGGTGCTTCATCCACGAGCTCATCAGCTCAATAACTCACGAGAGTACTATTAAACAGGAACAGGGGTCGGAGCACACTGCTTCACCTCCCTGCAAGGTTCGACCCTTGCTTTTTGGTAAATGCAGTTTCAGTAACTTCTTTGCTTCAAGAGTGTTTGAGTGTTTCGCCATAGTTGGCGCAGATAGTGCTGATCTCTAGACACCTGGTTCTGGTTCTTTAACCGTCATCAATAAAGATTACAGTCTTTAAAATGTGGGTTTTCTGAGTAGGCTGCAAACATCTTTCTCAGGTCATGTACCTCTCACAGGCATGCGGGTGCTTCATCCACAAGCTCGTCAGCTCAATGACTCACGGGAGTACTATTAAACAGGAACAGAGGTGGGAGCACACCGTTTCACCTCCCTGCAAGGATCGCCCCCGGCATTGTGGTAAATGCAGTTTCAGTTACTTGCTTGCTTCAAGAGAGTTTGAGTGTTTCGCCACAGTTGCCGCAGATAGTGTTGATCTCTAGACACGTGTTTCTGGTTCTTTAATCGTCATCAGTAGAGATTACAGTCTTTCAAAATGTGGGGTTTGCTAAGTAGGCTACCAACATCTTTCTAAGGTCAGGTACCTCTCACAGGCATGCGGGTGCTTCATCCACAAGCTCGTCAGCTCAATGACTCACGGGAGTACTATTAAACAGGAACAGAGGTGGGAGCACACCGCTTCACCTCCCAGCAAGGATCGCCCATGGCATTGTGGTAAATGCAGTTTCCGTTACTTCCTTGCTTCAAGAGTGTTTGAGTGTTTCTCCACAGTTGGTGCAGATAGTGCTGATTTCTAGACACGTGGTTCTGGTTCTTTAACCGTCATCAGTAGAGATTACAGTGTTTCAAATGTGGGGTTTGCTGAGTAGGCTGCCAACATCTTTCTCAGGTCAGGTACCTCTCACAGGCATGCGGGTGCTTCATCCACGAGCTTGTTAGCTCAATGACTCACAGGAGTACTATTAAACAGGAACAGGGGTGGGAGCACACCGCTTCACCTCCCAGCAAGGTTCGCCCCTGGCATTGTGGTTAATGCAGTTTCCGTTACTTGCTTGCTTCAAGAGTGTTTAAGTGTTTCGCCATAGTTGGTGCAGATAGTGCTGATCTCTATACACGTGGTTCTGGTTCTTTAACCGTCATCAGTAGAGATTACAGTGTTCAAATGTGGGGTTTGCTGAGTAGGCTGCCAACATATTTCTCATGTCAGGTACCTCTCAAAGGCATATGGGTGCTTCATCCAAGGGCTCGTCAGCTCAATGACTCACAGGAGTAGTATTAAACAGGAACATGGGTGGGAGAACACCGCTTCACCTCCCAGCAAGGTTCGCCCCTGGCATTGTGGTAAATGCAGTTTCAGTTACTTGCTTGCTTCAAGAGTGTTCCAGTGTTTTGCCACAGTTGGTGCTAGATAGTTCTGATCTCTAGACACGTGTTTCTGGTTCATTAACCGTCATCAATAGAGATTACAGTCTTTCAAATGTGGGGTTTATTGAGTAGGCTGCCAACATCTTTCTCAGGTCAGGTACCTCTCACAGGCATGCGGGTGCTTCACCCAAGAGCTCGTCAGGTCAATGACTCACGGGAGTACTATTAAACAGGAACAGGGGTGGGAGTACACCGCTTCACCTCCCAGCAAGGTTCGCCCCTGGCATTGTGGTAACTGCAGTTTCAGTTAATTGCTTGCTTCAAGAATGTTTGAGTATTTTGCCACAGTTGGCGCAGATAGTGCTAATCTCTAGAAAGGTGTTTCTGGTTCCTTAACTGTAATTAGTAAAGATTACAGTCTTTCAAATGTGTGTTTTGCTGAGTAGGCTGATAACATCTTTCTCAGGTCAGGTACCTCTCAGAGGCATGCAGGTGCTTCATCCACGAGCTCGTCAGCTCAATGACTCACGGGAGTACTATTAAACAGGAACAGGGGTCGGAGCACACTGCTTCACCTCCCTGCAAGGTTCGACCCTTGCTTTTTGGTAAATGCAGTTTCAGTAACTTCTTTGCTTCAAGAGTGTTTGAGTGTTTCGCCATAGTTGGCGCAGATAGTGCTGATCTCTAGACACCTGGTTCTGGTTCTTTAACCGTCATCAATAAAGATTACAGTCTTTAAAATGTGGGTTTGCTGAGTAGGCTGCAAACATCTTTCTCAGGTCATGTACCTCTCACAGGCATGCGGGTGCTTCATCCACAAGCTCGTCAGCTCAATGACTCACGGGAGTACTATTAAACAGGAACAGGGGTGGGAGCACACCGTTTCACCTCCCTGCAAGGATCGCCGCCGGCATTGTGGTATATGCAGTTTCAGTTACTTGCTTGCTTCAAGAGAGTTTGAGTGTTTCGCCACAGTTGCCGCAGATAGTGTTGATCTCTAGACACGTGTTTCTGGTTCTTTAATCGTCATCAGTAGAGATTACAGTCTTTCAAAATGTGGGGTTTGCTGAGTAGGCTACCAACATCTTTCTAAGGTCAGGTACCTCTCACAGGCATGCGGGTGCTTCATCCACAAGCTTGTCAGCTCAATGACTCACTGGAGTACTATTAAACAGGAACAGGGGTGGGAGCATACTGCTTCATCTCCCAGCAAGGTTCGTTCCTGGCATTGTGGTAAATGCAGTTTCAGCTACTTGCTTGCTTCAAGAGTGTTTGCGTGTTTAGCCACAGTTTGCGCAGATAGTGCTGATCTCTAGAAACGTGTTTCTGGTTCTTTAACTGTCATCAGTAGAGATTATAGTCTTTCAAATGTGGGGTTTGTTGAGTAGGCTACCAACATCTATCTCAGGTCAGGTACCTCTCACAGGCATGCCGGTGCTTCATCCACAAGCTCGTCAGCTCAATGACTCACAGGAGTACTATTAAACAGGAATAGGGGTGGGAGTACACCGCTTCACCTCCCAGCAAGGTTCGCCCCAGGCATTGTGGTAAATGCAGTTTCAGTTACTTGCTTGCTTCAAGAGTGTTTGAGTGTTTCGCCACAGTGGGCGCAGATAGTGCTGATCTCTAGACACGTGTTTCTGGTTCTTTAACTGTAATTAGTAGAGATTACAGTCTTTCAAATGTGGGGTTTGCTGTGTAAGCTGATAACATCTTTCTCAGGTCAGGTACCTCTCAGAGGCATGCGGGTGCTTAATCCACGAGCTCGTCAGCTCAATGACTCACGAGAGTACTATAAAACAGAAACAGGGGTGGGAGCACACCGCTTCACCTCCCAGCAAGGTTCACCCCTGGCATTGTGGTAAATGCAGTTTCAGTTACTTGCTTGCTTCAGGAGTGTTCGACTGTTTCGCCACAGTTGGTGCAGATAGTGCTGATCACCAGACACGTGTTTCTCGTTCTTTAACTGTCATCAGCAGAGATTACAGTCTTTCAAATGTGGGGTTTATTGAGTAGGCTGCCAACATCTTTCTCAGGTCAGGTACCTCTCACAGGCATGCGGGTGCTTCACCCAAGAGCTCGTCAGGTCAATGACTCACGGGAGTACTATTAAACAGGAACAGGGGTGGGAGTACACCGCTTCACCTCCCAGCAAGGTTCGCCCCTGGCATTGTGGTAACTGCAGTTTCAGTTAATTGCTTGCTTCAAGAATGTTTGAGTATTTTGCCACAGTTGGCGCAGATAGTGCTAATCTCTAGAAAGGTGTTTCTGGTTCCTTAACTGTAATTAGTAAAGATTACAGTCTTGCAAATGTGTGTTTTGCTGAGTAGGCTGATAACATCTTTCTCAGGTCAGGTACCTCTCAGAGGCATGCGGGTGCTTCATCCACGAGCTCGTCAGCTCAATAACTCACGAGAGTACTATTAAACAGGAACAGGGGTCGGAGCACACTGCTTCACCTCCCTGCAAGGTTCGACCCTTGCTTTTTGGTAAATGCAGTTTCAGTAACTTCTTTGCTTCAAGAGTGTTTGAGTGTTTCGCCATAGTTGGCGCAGATAGTGCTGATTTCTAGACACCTGGTTCTGGTTCTTTAACCGTCATCAATAAAGATTACAGTCTTTAAAATGTGGGTTTGCTGAGTAGGCTGCAAACATCTTTCTCAGGTCATGTACCTCTCACAGGCATGCGGGTGCTTCATCCACAAGCTCGTCAGCTCAATGACTCACGGGAGTACTATTAAACAGGAACAGGGGTGGGAGCACACCGTTTCACCTCCCTGCAAGGATCGCCCCCGGCATTGTGGTAAATGCAGTTTCAGTTACTTGCTTGCTTCAAGAGAGTTTGAGTGTTTCGCCACAGTTGCCGCAGATAGTGTTGATCTCTAGACTCGTGTTTCTGGTTCTTTAATCGTCATCAGTAGAGATTACAGTCTTTCAAAATGTGGGGTTTGCTGAGTAGGCTACCAACATCTTTCTAAGGTCAGGTACCTCTCACAGGCATGCGGGTGCTTCATCCACAAGCTTGTCAGCTCAATGACTCACTGGAGTACTATTAAACAGGAACAGGGGTGGGAGCATACTGCTTCACCTCCCAGCAAGGTTCGTTCCTGGCATTGTGGTAAATGCAGTTTCAGCTACTTGCTTGCTTCAAGAGTGTTTGCGTGTTTAGCCACAGTTTGCGCAGATAGTGCTGATCTCTAGAAACGTGTTTCTGGTTCTTTAACTGTCATCAGTAGAGATTATAGTCTTTCAAATGTGGGTTTTGTTGAGTAGGCTACCAACATCTATCTCAGGTCAGGTACCTCTCACAGGCATGCCGGTGCTTCATCCACAAGCTCGTCAGCTCAATGACTCACAGGAGTACTATTAAACAGGAATAGGGGTGGGAGTACACCGCTTCACCTCCCAGCAAGGTTCGCCCCAGGCATTGTGGTAAATGCAGTTTCAGTTACTTGCTTGCTTCAAGAGTGTTTGAGTGTTTCGCCACAGTGGGCACAGATAGTGCTGATCTCTAGACACGTGTTTCTGGTTCTTTAACTGTAATTAGTAGAGATTACAGTCTTTCAAATGTGGGGTTTGCTGTGTAAGCTGATAACATCTTTCTCAGGTCAGGTACCTCTCAGAGGCATGCGGGTGCTTAATCCACGAGCTCGTCAGCTCAATGACTCACGAGAGTACTATTAAACAGGAACAGGGGTGGGAGCACACCGCTTCACCTCCCAGCAAGGTTCACCCCTGGCATTGTGGTAAATGCAGTTTCAGTTACTTGCTTGCTTCAGGAGTGTTCTACTGTTTCGCCACAGTTGGTGCAGATAGTGCTGATCACCAGACACGTGTTTCTCATTCTTTAACTGTCATCAGCAGAGATTACAGTTTTTCAAATGTGGGGTTTGCTGAGTAAGCTGCCAACATCTTTCTCAGGTCAGGTACCTCTCAGATGCATGCGGGTGCTTCATCCACAAGTTCGTAAGCCTAATGACTCACAAGAGAACTATTAAACTGGAACAGGGGTGGGAGCACACCGCTTTCCCTCCCAGCAAGGATCGCCCCTGGCATTGTGATAAATGCAGTTTCAGTTACTAGCTTGCTTCAGGATTGTTCAAGTGTTTTGCCTCAGTTGGCGCTAGATAGTGCTGATCTCTAGACACGTGTTTCTGGTTCTTTAATGGTCATCAATAGAGATTACAGTCTTTCAAATGTGGGGTTTGCTGAGTAGGCTGCCAACATCTTTCTCAGGTCAGGTACCTCTCAGAGGCATGCGGGTGCTTCATCCACAAGTTCGTCAGCCTAATGACTCACAGGAGTACTATTAAACTGGAACAGGGGTGGGAGCACACCGCTTTACCTCCCAGCAAGGATCGCCCCCGGCATTGTGGTAAATGCAGTTTCATTTACTTGCTTGCTTCAAGAGATTTTGAGTGTTTCGCCACAGTTGCCGTAGATAGTGTTGATCTCTAGACACGTGTTTCTGGTTCTTTAATCGTCATCAGTAGAGATTACAGTCTTTCAAAATGTGGGGTTTGCTGAGTAGGCTGCCAACATCTTTCTCAGGTCAGGTACCTCTCAGTGGCATGCGGGTGCTTCATCCACAAGTTCGTCAGCCTAATGACTCACAGGATAACTATTAAACTGGAACACGGGTGGGAGAACACTGCTTTCCCTCCCAGCAAGGATCACCCCTGGCATTGTGATAAATGCAGTTTCAGTTACTAGCTTGCTTCAGGAGTGTTCAAGTGTTTTGCCTCAGTTTGCGCTAGATAGTGCTGATCTCTAGACACGTGTTTCTGGTTCTTTAACGGTCATCAGTAGAGATTACAGTCTTTCAAATGTGGGGTTTGCTGAGTAGGCTGCCAACATCTTTCTCAGGTCAGGTACCTCTCGGAGGCATGCGGGTGCTTCATCCACGAACTTGTTAGCTCAATGACTCACAGGAGTACTATTAAACAGGAACAGGGGTGGGAGCACACCGCTTCACCTCCCAGCAAGGTTCGCCCCTGGCATTGTGGTAAATGCAGTTTCAGTTACTTGCTTGCTTCAAGAGTGTTCCAGTGTTTCGCCACAGTTGGTGCTAGATAGTTCTGATCTCTAGACACGTGTTTCTGGTTCATTAACCGTCATCAATAGAGATTACAGTCTTTCAAATGTGGGGTTTATTGAGTAGGCTGCCAACATCTTTCTCAGGGCAGGTACCTCTCACAGGCATGCGGGTGCTTCATCCAAGAGCTCGTCAGGTCAATGACTCACGGGAGTACTATTAAACAGGAACAGGGGTGGGAGTACACCGCTTCACCTCCTAGCAAGGTTCGCCCCTGGCATTGTGGTAACTGCAGTTTCAGTTAATTGCTTGCTTCAAGAATGTTTGAGTATTTTGCCACAGTTGGCACAGATAGTGCTAATCTCTAGAAAGGTGTTTCTGGTTCCTTAACTGTAATTAGTAAAGATTACAGTCTTTCAAATGTGTGTTTTGCTGAGTAGGCTGATAACATCTTTCTCAGGTCAGGTACCTCTCAGAGGCATGCGGGTGCTTCATCCACGAGCTCATCAGCTCAATAACTCACGAGAGTACTATTAAACAGGAACAGGGGTCGGAGCACACTGCTTCACCTCCCTGCAAGGTTCGACCCTTGCTTTTTGGTAAATGCAGTTTCAGTAACTTCTTTGCTTCAAGAGTGTTTGAGTGTTTCGCCATAGTTGGCGCAGATAGTGCTGATCTCTAGACACCTGGTTCTGGTTCTTTAACCGTCATCAATAAAGATTACAGTCTTTAAAATGTGGGTTTTCTGAGTAGGCTGCAAACATCTTTCTCAGGTCATGTACCTCTCACAGGCATGCGGGTGCTTCATCCACAAGCTCGTCAGCTCAATGACTCACGGGAGTACTATTAAACAGGAACAGAGGTGGGAGCACACCGTTTCACCTCCCTGCAAGGATCGCCCCCGGCATTGTGGTAAATGCAGTTTCAGTTACTTGCTTGCTTCAAGAGAGTTTGAGTGTTTCGCCACAGTTGCCGCAGATAGTGTTGATCTCTAGACACGTGTTTCTGGTTCTTTAATCGTCATCAGTAGAGATTACAGTCTTTCAAAATGTGGGGTTTGCTAAGTAGGCTACCAACATCTTTCTAAGGTCAGGTACCTCTCACAGGCATGCGGGTGCTTCATCCACAAGCTCGTCAGCTCAATGACTCACGGGAGTACTATTAAACAGGAACAGAGGTGGGAGCACACCGCTTCACCTCCCAGCAAGGATCGCCCATGGCATTGTGGTAAATGCAGTTTCCGTTACTTCCTTGCTTCAAGAGTGTTTGAGTGTTTCTCCACAGTTGGTGCAGATAGTGCTGATTTCTAGACACGTGGTTCTGGTTCTTTAACCGTCATCAGTAGAGATTACAGTGTTTCAAATGTGGGGTTTGCTGAGTAGGCTGCCAACATCTTTCTCAGGTCAGGTACCTCTCACAGGCATGCGGGTGCTTCATCCACGAGCTTGTTAGCTCAATGACTCACAGGAGTACTATTAAACAGGAACAGGGGTGGGAGCACACCGCTTCACCTCCCAGCAAGGTTCGCCCCTGGCATTGTGGTTAATGCAGTTTCCGTTACTTGCTTGCTTCAAGAGTGTTTAAGTGTTTCGCCATAGTTGGTGCAGATAGTGCTGATCTCTATACACGTGGTTCTGGTTCTTTAACCGTCATCAGTAGAGATTACAGTGTTCAAATGTGGGGTTTGCTGAGTAGGCTGCCAACATATTTCTCATGTCAGGTACCTCTCAAAGGCATATGGGTGCTTCATCCAAGGGCTCGTCAGCTCAATGACTCACAGGAGTAGTATTAAACAGGAACATGGGTGGGAGAACACCGCTTCACCTCCCAGCAAGGTTCGCCCCTGGCATTGTGGTAAATGCAGTTTCAGTTACTTGCTTGCTTCAAGAGTGTTCCAGTGTTTTGCCACAGTTGGTGCTAGATAGTTCTGATCTCTAGACACGTGTTTCTGGTTCATTAACCGTCATCAATAGAGATTACAGTCTTTCAAATGTGGGGTTTATTGAGTAGGCTGCCAACATCTTTCTCAGGTCAGGTACCTCTCACAGGCATGCGGGTGCTTCACCCAAGAGCTCGTCAGGTCAATGACTCACGGGAGTACTATTAAACAGGAACAGGGGTGGGAGTACACCGCTTCACCTCCCAGCAAGGTTCGCCCCTGGCATTGTGGTAACTGCAGTTTCAGTTAATTGCTTGCTTCAAGAATGTTTGAGTATTTTGCCACAGTTGGCGCAGATAGTGCTAATCTCTAGAAAGGTGTTTCTGGTTCCTTAACTGTAATTAGTAAAGATTACAGTCTTTCAAATGTGTGTTTTGCTGAGTAGGCTGATAACATCTTTCTCAGGTCAGGTACCTCTCAGAGGCATGCAGGTGCTTCATCCACGAGCTCGTCAGCTCAATGACTCACGGGAGTACTATTAAACAGGAACAGGGGTCGGAGCACACTGCTTCACCTCCCTGCAAGGTTCGACCCTTGCTTTTTGGTAAATGCAGTTTCAGTAACTTCTTTGCTTCAAGAGTGTTTGAGTGTTTCGCCATAGTTGGCGCAGATAGTGCTGATCTCTAGACACCTGGTTCTGGTTCTTTAACCGTCATCAATAAAGATTACAGTCTTTAAAATGTGGGTTTGCTGAGTAGGCTGCAAACATCTTTCTCAGGTCATGTACCTCTCACAGGCATGCGGGTGCTTCATCCACAAGCTCGTCAGCTCAATGACTCACGGGAGTACTATTAAACAGGAACAGGGGTGGGAGCACACCGTTTCACCTCCCTGCAAGGATCGCCGCCGGCATTGTGGTATATGCAGTTTCAGTTACTTGCTTGCTTCAAGAGAGTTTGAGTGTTTCGCCACAGTTGCCGCAGATAGTGTTGATCTCTAGACACGTGTTTCTGGTTCTTTAATCGTCATCAGTAGAGATTACAGTCTTTCAAAATGTGGGGTTTGCTGAGTAGGCTACCAACATCTTTCTAAGGTCAGGTACCTCTCACAGGCATGCGGGTGCTTCATCCACAAGCTTGTCAGCTCAATGACTCACTGGAGTACTATTAAACAGGAACAGGGGTGGGAGCATACTGCTTCACCTCCCAGCAAGGTTCGTTCCTGGCATTGTGGTAAATGCAGTTTCAGCTACTTGCTTGCTTCAAGAGTGTTTGCGTGTTTAGCCACAGTTTGCGCAGATAGTGCTGATCTCTAGAAACGTGTTTCTGGTTCTTTAACTGTCATCAGTAGAGATTATAGTCTTTCAAATGTGGGGTTTGTTGAGTAGGCTACCAACATCTATCTCAGGTCAGGTACCTCTCACAGGCATGCCGGTGCTTCATCCACAAGCTCGTCAGCTCAATGACTCACAGGAGTACTATTAAACAGGAATAGGGGTGGGAGTACACCGCTTCACCTCCCAGCAAGGTTCGCCCCAGGCATTGTGGTAAATGCAGTTTCAGTTACTTGCTTGCTTCAAGAGTGTTTGAGTGTTTCGCCACAGTGGGCGCAGATAGTGCTGATCTCTAGACACGTGTTTCTGGTTCTTTAACTGTAATTAGTAGAGATTACAGTCTTTCAAATGTGGGGTTTGCTGTGTAAGCTGATAACATCTTTCTCAGGTCAGGTACCTCTCAGAGGCATGCGGGTGCTTAATCCACGAGCTCGTCAGCTCAATGACTCACGAGAGTACTATAAAACAGAAACAGGGGTGGGAGCACACCGCTTCACCTCCCAGCAAGGTTCACCCCTGGCATTGTGGTAAATGCAGTTTCAGTTACTTGCTTGCTTCAGGAGTGTTCGACTGTTTCGCCACAGTTGGTGCAGATAGTGCTGATCACCAGACACGTGTTTCTCGTTCTTTAACTGTCATCAGCAGAGATTACAGTCTTTCAAATGTGGGGTTTATTGAGTAGGCTGCCAACATCTTTCTCAGGTCAGGTACCTCTCACAGGCATGCGGGTGCTTCACCCAAGAGCTCGTCAGGTCAATGACTCACGGGAGTACTATTAAACAGGAACAGGGGTGGGAGTACACCGCTTCACCTCCCAGCAAGGTTCGCCCCTGGCATTGTGGTAACTGCAGTTTCAGTTAATTGCTTGCTTCAAGAATGTTTGAGTATTTTGCCACAGTTGGCGCAGATAGTGCTAATCTCTAGAAAGGTGTTTCTGGTTCCTTAACTGTAATTAGTAAAGATTACAGTCTTGCAAATGTGTGTTTTGCTGAGTAGGCTGATAACATCTTTCTCAGGTCAGGTACCTCTCAGAGGCATGCGGGTGCTTCATCCACGAGCTCGTCAGCTCAATAACTCACGAGAGTACTATTAAACAGGAACAGGGGTCGGAGCACACTGCTTCACCTCCCTGCAAGGTTCGACCCTTGCTTTTTGGTAAATGCAGTTTCAGTAACTTCTTTGCTTCAAGAGTGTTTGAGTGTTTCGCCATAGTTGGCGCAGATAGTGCTGATTTCTAGACACCTGGTTCTGGTTCTTTAACCATCATCAATAAAGATTACAGTCTTTAAAATGTGGGTTTGCTGAGTAGGCTGCAAACATCTTTCTCAGGTCATGTACCTCTCACAGGCATGCGGGTGCTTCATCCACAAGCTCGTCAGCTCAATGACTCACGGGAGTACTATTAAACAGGAACAGGGGTGGGAGCACACCGTTTCACCTCCCTGCAAGGATCGCCCCCGGCATTGTGGTAAATGCAGTTTCAGTTACTTGCTTGCTTCAAGAGAGTTTGAGTGTTTCGCCACAGTTGCCGCAGATAGTGTTGATCTCTAGACTCGTGTTTCTGGTTCTTTAATCGTCATCAGTAGAGATTACAGTCTTTCAAAATGTGGGGTTTGCTGAGTAGGCTACCAACATCTTTCTAAGGTCAGGTACCTCTCACAGGCATGCGGGTGCTTCATCCACAAGCTTGTCAGCTCAATGACTCACTGGAGTACTATTAAACAGGAACAGGGGTGGGAGCATACTGCTTCACCTCCCAGCAAGGTTCGTTCCTGGCATTGTGGTAAATGCAGTTTCAGCTACTTGCTTGCTTCAAGAGTGTTTGCGTGTTTAGCCACAGTTTGCGCAGATAGTGCTGATCTCTAGAAACGTGTTTCTGGTTCTTTAACTGTCATCAGTAGAGATTATAGTCTTTCAAATGTGGGTTTTGTTGAGTAGGCTACCAACATCTATCTCAGGTCAGGTACCTCTCACAGGCATGCCGGTGCTTCATCCACAAGCTCGTCAGCTCAATGACTCACAGGAGTACTATTAAACAGGAATAGGGGTGGGAGTACACCGCTTCACCTCCCAGCAAGGTTCGCCCCAGGCATTGTGGTAAATGCAGTTTCAGTTACTTGCTTGCTTCAAGAGTGTTTGAGTGTTTCGCCACAGTGGGCACAGATAGTGCTGATCTCTAGACACGTGTTTCTGGTTCTTTAACTGTAATTAGTAGAGATTACAGTCTTTCAAATGTGGGGTTTGCTGTGTAAGCTGATAACATCTTTCTCAGGTCAGGTACCTCTCAGAGGCATGCGGGTGCTTAATCCACGAGCTCGTCAGCTCAATGACTCACGAGAGTACTATTAAACAGGAACAGGGGTGGGAGCACACCGCTTCACCTCCCAGCAAGGTTCACCCCTGGCATTGTGGTAAATGCAGTTTCAGTTACTTGCTTGCTTCAGGAGTGTTCTACTGTTTCGCCACAGTTGGTGCAGATAGTGCTGATCACCAGACACGTGTTTCTCATTCTTTAACTGTCATCAGCAGAGATTACAGTTTTTCAAATGTGGGGTTTGCTGAGTAAGCTGCCAACATCTTTCTCAGGTCAGGTACCTCTCAGATGCATGCGGGTGCTTCATCCACAAGTTCGTAAGCCTAATGACTCACAAGAGAACTATTAAACTGGAACAGGGGTGGGAGCACACCGCTTTCCCTCCCAGCAAGGATCGCCCCTGGCATTGTGATAAATGCAGTTTCAGTTACTAGCTTGCTTCAGGATTGTTCAAGTGTTTTGCCTCAGTTGGCGCTAGATAGTGCTGATCTCTAGACACGTGTTTCTGGTTCTTTAATGGTCATCAATAGAGATTACAGTCTTTCAAATGTGGGGTTTGCTGAGTAGGCTGCCAACATCTTTCTCAGGTCAGGTACCTCTCAGAGGCATGCGGGTGCTTCATCCACAAGTTCGTCAGCCTAATGACTCACAGGAGTACTATTAAACTGGAACAGGGGTGGGAGCACACCGCTTTACCTCCCAGCAAGGATCGCCCCCGGCATTGTGGTAAATGCAGTTTCATTTACTTGCTTGCTTCAAGAGATTTTGAGTGTTTCGCCACAGTTGCCGTAGATAGTGTTGATCTCTAGACACGTGTTTCTGGTTCTTTAATCGTCATCAGTAGAGATTACAGTCTTTCAAAATGTGGGGTTTGCTGAGTAGGCTGCCAACATCTTTCTCAGGTCAGGTACCTCTCAGTGGCATGCGGGTGCTTCATCCACAAGTTCGTCAGCCTAATGACTCACAGGATAACTATTAAACTGGAACACGGGTGGGAGAACACTGCTTTCCCTCCCAGCAAGGATCACCCCTGGCATTGTGATAAATGCAGTTTCAGTTACTAGCTTGCTTCAGGAGTGTTCAAGTGTTTTGCCTCAGTTTGCGCTAGATAGTGCTGATCTCTAGACACGTGTTTCTGGTTCTTTAACGGTCATCAGTAGAGATTACAGTCTTTCAAATGTGGGGTTTGCTGAGTAGGCTGCCAACATCTTTCTCAGGTCAGGTACCTCTCAGAGGCATGCGGGTGCTTCATCCACAAGTTCGTCAGCCTAATGACTCACAGGAGTACTATTAAACTGGAACAGGTGTGGGAGCACACCGCTTAATCTCCCAGCAAGGATCGCCCCCGGCATTGTGGTAAATGCAGTTTCAGTTACTTGCTTGCTTCAAGAGAGTTTGAGTGTTTCGCCACAGTTGCCGCAGATAGTGTTGATCTCTAGACACGTGTTTCTGGTTCTTTAACCGTCATCAGTAGAGATTACAGTCTTTCAAAATGTGGGGTTTGCTGAGTAGGCTACCAACATCTTTCTAAGGTCAGGTACCTCTCACAGGCCTGCGAGTGCTTCATCCACAAGCTTGTCAGCTCAATGACTCACTGGAGTACTATTAAACAGGAACAGGGGTGGGAGCACACCGCTTCACCTCCCAGCAAGGTTCGCCCCTGGCATTGTGGTAAATGCAGTTTCAGTTACTTGCTTGCTTCAAGAGTGTTCCAGTGTTTCGCCACAGTTGGTGCTAGATAGTTCGGATCTCTAGACACGTGTTTCTGGTTCATTAACCGTCATCAATAGAGATTACAGTCTTTCAAATGTGGGGTTTATTGAGTAGGCTGCCAACATCTTTCTCAGGGCAGGTACCTCTCACAGGCATGGGGGTGCTTCATCCAAGAGCTCGTCAGGTCAATGACTCACGGGATTACTATTAAACAGGAACAGGGGTGGGAGTACACCGCTTCACCTCCTAGCAAGGTTCGCCCCTGGCATTGTGGTAACTGCAGTTTCAGTTAATTGCTTGCTTCAAGAATGTTTGAGTATTTTGCCACAGTTGGCACAGATAGTGCTAATCTCTAGAAAGGTGTTTCTGGTTCCTTAACTGTAATTAGTAAAGATTACAGTCTTTCAAATGTGTGTTTTGCTGAGTAGGCTGATAACATCTTTCTCAGGTCAGGTACCTCTCAGAGGCATGCGGGTGCTTCATCCACGAGCTCATCAGCTCAATAACTCACGAGAGTACTATTAAACAGGAACAGGGGTCGGAGCACACTGCTTCACCTCCCTGCAAGGTTCGACCCTTGCTTTTTGGTAAATGCAGTTTCAGTAACTTCTTTGCTTCAAGAGTGTTTGAGTGTTTCGCCATAGTTGGCGCAGATAGTGCTGATCTCTAGACACCTGGTTCTGGTTCTTTAACCGTCATCAATAAAGATTACAGTCTTTAAAATGTGGGTTTGCTGAGTAGGCTGCAAACATCTTTCTCAGGTCATGTACCTCTCACAGGCATGCGGGTGCTTCATCCACAAGCTCGTCAGCTCAATGACTCACGGGAGTACTATTAAACAGGAACAGAGGTGGGAGCACACCGTTTCACCTCCCTGCAAGGATCGCCCCCGGCATTGTGGTAAATGCAGTTTCAGTTACTTGCTTGCTTCAAGAGAGTTTGAGTGTTTCGCCACAGTTGCCGCAGATAGTGTTGATCTCTAGACACGTGTTTCTGGTTCTTTAATCGTCATCAGTAGAGATTACAGTCTTTCAAAATGTGGGGTTTGCTAAGTAGGCTACCAACATCTTTCTAAGGTCAGGTACCTCTCACAGGCATGCGGGTGCTTCATCCACAAGCTCGTCAGCTCAATGACTCACGGGAGTACTATTAAACAGGAACAGAGGTGGGAGCACACCGCTTCACCTCCCAGCAAGGATCGCCCATGGCATTGTGGTAAATGCAGTTTCCGTTACTTCCTTGCTTCAAGAGTGTTTGAGTGTTTCTCCACAGTTGGTGCAGATAGTGCTGATCTCTAGACACGTGGTTCTGGTTCTTTAACCGTCATCAGTAGAGATTACAGTGTTTCAAATGTGGGGTTTGCTGAGTAGGCTGCCAACATCTTTCTCAGGTCAGGTACCTCTCACAGGCATGCGGGTGCTTCATCCACGAGCTTGTTAGCTCAATGACTCACAGGAGTACTATTAAACAGGAACAGGGGTGGGAGCACACCGCTTCACCTCCCAGCAAGGTTCGCCCCTGGCATTGTGGTTAATGCAGTTTCCGTTACTTGCTTGCTTCAAGAGTGTTTAAGTGTTTCGCCATAGTTGGTGCAGATAGTGCTGATCTCTATACACGTGGTTCTGGTTCTTTAACCGTCATCAGTAGAGATTACAGTGTTCAAATGTGGGGTTTGCTGAGTAGGCTACCAACATATTTCTCATGTCAGGTACCTCTCAAAGGCATATGGGTGCTTCATCCAAGGGCTCGTCAGCTCAATGACTCACAGGAGTAGTATTAAACAGGAACAGGGGTGGGAGAACACCGCTTCACCTCCCAGCAAGGTTCGCCCCTGGCATTGTGGTAAATGCAGTTTCAGTTACTTGCTTGCTTCAAGAGTGTTCCAGTGTTTTGCCACAGTTGGTGCTAGATAGTTCTGATCTCTAGACACGTGTTTCTGGTTCATTAACCGTCATCAATAGAGATTACAGTCTTTCAAATGTGGGGTTTATTGAGTAGGCTGCCAACATCTTTCTCAGGTCAGGTACCTCTCACAGGCATGCGGGTGCTTCACCCAAGAGCTCGTCAGGTCAATGACTCACGGGAGTACTATTAAACAGGAACAGGAGTGGGAGTACACCGCTTCACCTCCCAGCAAGGTTCGCCCCTGGCATTGTGGTAACTGCAGTTTCAGTTAATTGCTTGCTTCAAGAATGTTTGAGTATTTTGCCACAGTTGGCGCAGATAGTGCTAATCTCTAGAAAGGTGTTTCTGGTTCCTTAACTGTAATTAGTAAAGATTACAGTCTTTCAAATGTGTGTTTTGCTGAGTAGGCTGATAACATCTTTCTCAGGTCAGGTACCTCTCAGAGGCATGCGGGTGCTTCATCCACGAGCTCGTCAGCTCAATAACTCACGAGAGTACTATTAAACAGGAACAGGGATCGGAGCACACTGCTTCACCTCCCTGCAAGGTTCGACCCTTGCTTTTTGGTAAATGCAGTTTCAGTAACTTCTTTGCTTCAAGAGTGTTTGAGTGTTTCGCCATAGTTGGCGCAGATAGTGCTGATCTCTAGACACCTGGTTCTGGTTCTTTAACCGTCATCAATAAAGATTACAGTCTTTAAAATGTGGGTTTGCTCAGTAGGCTGCAAACATCTTTCTCAGGTCATGTACCTCTCACAGGCATGCGGGTGCTTCATCCACAAGCTCGTCAGCTCAATGACTCACGGGAGTACTATTAAACAGGAACAGGGGTGGGAGCACACCGTTTCACCTCCCTGCAAGGATCGCCCCCGGCATTGTGGTAAATGCAGTTTCAGTTACTTGCTTGCTTCAAGAGAGTTTGAGTGTTTCGCCACAGTTGCCGCAGATAGTGTTGATCTCTAGACACGTGTTTCTGGTTCTTTAATCGTCATCAGTAGAGATTACAGTCTTTCAAAATGTGGGGTTTGCTGAGTAGGCTACCAACATCTTTCTAAGGTCAGGTACCTCTCACAGGCATGCGGGTGCTTCATCCACAAGCTTGTCAGCTCAATGACTCACTGGAGTACTATTAAACAGGAACAGGGGTGGGAGCATACTGCTTCACCTCCCAGCAAGGTTCGTTCCTGGCATTGTGGTAAATGCAGTTTCAGCTACTTGCTTGCTTCAAGAGTGTTTGCGTGTTTAGCCACAGTTTGCGCAGATAGTGCTGATCTCTAGAAACGTGTTTCTGGTTCTTTAACTGTCATCAGTAGAGATTATAGTCTTTCAAATGTGGGTTTTGTTGAGTAGGCTACCAACATCTATCTCAGGTCAGGTACCTCTCACAGGCATGCCAGTGCTTCATCCACAAGCTCGTCAGCTCAATGACTCACAGGAGTACTATTAAACAGGAATAGGGGTGGGAGTACACCGCTTCACCTCCCAGCAAGGTTCGCCCCAGGCATTGTGGTAAATGCAGTTTCAGTTACTTGCTTGCTTCAAGAGTGTTTGAGTGTTTCGCCACAGTGGGCGCAGATAGTGCTGATCTCTAGACACGTGTTTCTGGTTCTTTAACTGTAATTAGTAGAGATTACAGTCTTTCAAATGTGGGGTTTGCTGTGTAAGCTGATAACATCTTTCTCAGGTCAGGTACCTCTCTGAGGCATGCGGGTGCTTAATCCACGAGCTCGTCAGCTCAATGACTAACGAGAGTACTATTAAACAGGAACAGGGGTGGGAGCACACCGCTTCACCTCCCAGCAAGGTTCACCCCTGGCATTGTGGTAAATGCAGTTTCATTTACTTGCTTGCTTCAGGAGTGTTCGACTGTTTCGCCACAGTTGGTGCAGATAGTGCTGATCACCAGACACGTGTTTCTCGTTCTTATACTGTCATCAGCAGAGATTACAGTTTTTCAAATGTGGGGTTTGCTGAGTAAGCTGCCAACATCTTTCTCAGGTCAGGTACCTCTCAGATGCATGCGGGTGCTTCATCCACAAGTTCGTAAGCCTAATGACTCACAAGAGAACTATTAAACTTGAACAGGGGTGGGAGCACACCGCTTTCCCTCCCAGCAAGGATCGCCCCTGGCATTATGATGAATGCAGTTTCAGTTACTAGCTTGCTTCAGTATTGTTCAAGTGTTTTGCCTCAGTTGGCGCTAGATAGTGCTGATCTCTAGACACATGTTTCTGGTTCTTTAATGGTCATCAATAGAGATTACAGTCTTTCAAATGTGGGGTTTGCTGAGTAGGCTGCCAACATCTTTCTCAGGTCAGGTACCTCTCAGAGGCATGCGGGTGCTTCATCCACAAGTTCGTCAGCCTAATGACTCACAGGAGTACTATTAAACTGGAACAGGGGTGGGAGCACACCGCTTTACCTCCCAGCAAGGATCGCCCCCGGCATTGTGGTAAATGCAGTTTCAGTTACTTGCTTGCTTCAAGAGATTTTGAGTGTTTCGCCACAGTTGCCGTAGATAGTGTTGATCTCTAGACACGTGTTTCTGGTTCTTTAATCGTCATCAGTAGAGATTACAGTCTTTCAAAATGTGGGGTTTGCTGAGTAGGCTGTCAACATCTTTCTCAGGTCAGGTACCTCTCAGTGGCATGCGGGTGCTTCATCCACAAGTTCGTCAGCCTAATGACTCACAGGATAACTATTAAACTGGAACACGGGTGGGAGCACACTGCTTTCCCTCCCAGCAAGGATCGCCCCTGGCATTGTGATAAATGCAGTTTCAGTTACTAGCTTGCTTCAGGAGTGTTCAAGTGTTATGCCTCAGTTGGCGCTAGATAGTGCTGATCTCTAGACACGTGTTTCTGGTTCTTTAACGGTCATCAGTAGAGATTACAGTCTTTCAAATGTGGGGTTTGCTGAGTAGGCTGCCAACATCTTTCTCAGGTCAGGTACCTCTCAGAGGCATGCGGGTGCTTCATCCACAAGTTCTTCAGCCTAATGACTCACAGGAGTACTATTAAACTGGAACAGGTGTGGGAGCACACCGCTTAATCTCCCAGCAAGGATCGCCCCCGGCATTGTGGTAAATGCAGTTTCAGTTACTTGCTTGCTTCAAGAGAGTTTGAGTGTTTCGCCACAGTTGCGGCAGATAGTGTTGATCTCTAGACACGTGTTTCTGGTTCTTTAACCGTCATCAGTAGAGATTACAGTCTTTCAAAATGTGGGGTTTGCTGAGTAGGCTACCAACATCTTTCTAAGGTCAGGTACCTCTCACAGGCCTGCGAGTGCTTCATCCACAAGCTTGTCAGCTCAATGACTCACTGGAGTACTATTAAACAGGAACAGGGGTGGGATCACACCGCTTCACCTCCCAGCAAGGTTCGCCCCTGGCATTGTGGTAAATGCAGTTTCAGTTACTTGCTTGCTTCAGGAGTGTTCGACTTTTTCGCCACAGTTGGCGCTAGATAGTGCTGATCTCGAGACATGTGTTTCTGGTTCTTTAACCGTCATCAGTAGAGATTACAGTGTTTCAAATGTGGGGTTTGCTGAGTAGGCTGCCAACATCTTTCTCAGGTCAGGTACCTCTCGGAGGCATGCGGGTGCCTCATCCACGAACTTGTTAGCTCAATGACTCACAGGAGTACTATTAAACAGGAACAGGGGTGGGAGCACACCGCTTCACCTCCCAGCAAGGTTCGCCCCTGGCATTGTGGTAAATGCAGTTTCAGTTACTTGCTTGCTTCAAGAGTGTTCCAGTGTTTCGCCACAGTTGGTGCTAGATAGTTCTGATCTCTAGACACGTGTTTCTGGTTCATTAACCGTCATCAATAGAGATTACAGTCTTTCAAATGTGGGGTTTATTGAGTAGGCTGCCAACATCTTTCTCAGGGCAGGTACCTCTCACAGGCATGCGGGTGCTTCATCCAAGAGCTCGTCAGGTCAATGACTCACGGGAGTACTATTAAACAGGAACAGGGGTGGGAGTACACCGCTTCACCTCCTAGCAAGGTTCGCCCCTGGCATTGTGGTAACTGCAGTTTCAGTTAATTGCTTGCTTCAAGAATGTTTGAGTATTTTGCCACAGTTGGCACAGATAGTGCTAATCTCTAGAAAGGTGTTTCTGGTTCCTTAACTGTAATTAGTAAAGATTACAGTCTTTCAAATGTGTGTTTTGCTGAGTAGGCTGATAACATCTTTCTCAGGTCAGGTACCTCTCAGAGGCATGCGGGTGCTTCATCCACGAGCTCATCAGCTCAATAACTCACGAGAGTACTATTAAACAGGAACAGGGGTCGGAGCACACTGCTTCACCTCCCTGCAAGGTTCGACCCTTGCTTTTTGGTAAATGCAGTTTCAGTAACTTCTTTGCTTCAAGAGTGTTTGAGTGTTTCGCCATAGTTGGCGCAGATAGTGCTGATCTCTAGACACCTGGTTCTGGTTCTTTAACCGTCATCAATAAAGATTACAGTCTTTAAAATGTGGGTTTGCTGAGTAGGCTGCAAACATCTTTCTCAGGTCATGTACCTCTCACAGGCATGCGGGTGCTTCATCCACAAGCTCGTCAGCTCAATGACTCACGGGAGTACTATTAAACAGGAACAGAGGTGGGAGCACACCGTTTCACCTCCCTGCAAGGATCGCCCCCGGCATTGTGGTAAATGCAGTTTCAGTTACTTGCTTGCTTCAAGAGAGTTTGAGTGTTTCGCCACAGTTGCCGCAGATAGTGTTGATCTCTAGACACGTGTTTCTGGTTCTTTAATCGTCATCAGTAGAGATTAAAGTCTTTCAAAATGTGGGGTTTGCTAAGTAGGCTACCAACATCTTTCTAAGGTCAGGTACCTCTCACAGGCATGCGGGTGCTTCATCCACAAGCTCGTCAGCTCAATGACTCACGGGAGTACTATTAAACAGGAACAGAGGTGGGAGCACACCGCTTCACCTCCCAGCAAGGATCGCCCATGGCATTGTGGTAAATGCAGTTTCCGTTACTTCCTTGCTTCAAGAGTGTTTGAGTGTTTCTCCACAGTTGGTGCAGATAGTGCTGATCTCTAGACACGTGGTTCTGGTTCTTTAACCGTCATCAGTAGAGATTACAGTGTTTCAAATGTGGGGTTTGCTGAGTAGGCTGCCAACATCTTTCTCAGGTCAGGTACCTCTCACAGGCATGCGGGTGCTTCATCCACGAGCTTGTTAGCTCAATGACTCACAGGAGTACTATTAAACAGGAACAGGGGTGGGAGCACACCGCTTCACCTCCCAGCAAGGTTCGCCCCTGGCATTGTGGTTAATGCAGTTTCCGTTACTTGCTTGCTTCAAGAGTGTTTAAGTGTTTCGCCATAGTTGGTGCAGATAGTGCTGATCTCTATACACGTGGTTCTGGTTCTTGAACCGTCATCAGTAGAGATTACAGTGTTCAAATGTGGGGTTTGCTGAGTAGGCTGCCAACATATTTCTCATGTCAGGTACCTCTCAAAGGCATATGGGTGCTTCATCCAAGGGCTCGTCAGCTCAATGACTCACAGGAGTAGTATTAAACAGGAACAGGGGTGGGAGAACACCGCTTCACCTCCCAGCAAGGTTCGCCCCTGGCATTGTGGTAAATGCAGTTTCAGTTACTTGCTTGCTTCAAGAGTGTTCCAGTGTTTTGCCACAGTTGGTGCTAGATAGTTCTGATCTCTAGACACGTGTTTCTGGTTCATTAACCGTCATCAATAGAGATTACAGTCTTTCAAATGTGGGGTTTATTGAGTAGGCTGCCAACATCTTTCTCAGGTCAGGTACCTCTCACAGGCATGCGGGTGCTTCACCCAAGAGCTAGTCAGGTCAATGACTCACGGGAGTACTATTAAACAGGAACAGGGGTGGGAGTACACCGCTTCACCTCCCAGCAAGGTTCGCCCCTGGCATTGTGGTAACTGCAGTTTCAGTTAATTGCTTGCTTCAAGAATGTTTGAGTATTTTGCCACAGTTGGCGCAGATAGTGCTAATCTCTAGAAAGGTGTTTCTGGTTCCTTAACTGTAATTAGTAAAGATTACAGTCTTTCAAATGTGTGTTTTGCTGAGTAGGCTGATAACATCTTTCTCAGGTCAGGTACCTCTCAGAGGCATGCGGGTGCTTCATCCACGAGCTCGTCAGCTCAATGACTCACGGGAGTACTATTAAACAGGAACAGGGGTCGGAGCACACTGCTTCACCTCCCTGCAAGGTTCGACCCTTGCTTTTTGGTAAATGCAGTTTCAGTAACTTCTTTGCTTCAAGAGTGTTTGAGTGTTTCGCCATAGTTGGCGCAGATAGTGCTGATCTCTAGACACCTGGTTCTGGTTCTTTAACCGTCATCAATAAAGATTACAGTCTTTAAAATGTGGGTTTGCTGAGTAGGCTGCAAACATCTTTCTCAGGTCATGTACCTCTCACAGGCATGCGGGTGCTTCATCCACAAGCTCGTCAGCTCAATGACTCACGGGAGTACTATTAAACAGGAACAGGGGTGGGAGCACACCGTTTCACCTCCCTGCAAGGATCGCCCCCGGCATTGTGGTAAATGCAGTTTCAGTTACTTGCTTGCTTCAAGAGAGTTTGAGTGTTTCGCCACAGTTGCCGCAGATAGTGTTGATCTCTAGACACGTGTTTCTGGTTCTTTAATCGTCATCAGTAGAGATTACAGTCTTTCAAAATGTGGGGTTTGCTGAGTAGGCTACCAACATCTTTCTAAGGTCAGGTACCTCTCACAGGCATGCGGGTGCTTCATCCACAAGCTTGTCAGCCCAATGACTCACTGGAGTACTATTAAACAGGAACAGGGGTGGGAGCATACTGCTTCACCTCCCAGCAAGGTTCGTTCCTGGCATTGTGGTAAATGCAGTTTCAGCTACTTGCTTGCTTCAAGAGTGTTTGCGTGTTTAGCCACAGTTTGCGCAGATAGTGCTGATCTCTAGAAACGTGTTTCTGGTTCTTTAACTGTCATCAGTAGAGATTATAGTCTTTCAAATGTGGGGTTTGTTGAGTAGGCTACTAACATCTATCTCAGGTCAGGTACCTCTCACAGGCATGCCGGTGCTTCATCCACAAGCTCGTCAGCTCAATGACTCACAGGAGTACTATTAAACAGGAATAGGGGTGGGAGTACACCGCTTCACCTCCCAGCAAGGTTCGCCCCAGGCATTGTGGTAAATGCAGTTTCAGTTACTTGCTTGCTTCAAGAGTGTTTGAGTGTTTCGCCACAGTGGGCGCAGATAGTGCTGATCTCTAGACACGTGTTTCTGGTTCTTTAACTGTAATTAGTAGAGATTACAGTCTTTCAAATGTGGGGTTTGCTGTGTAAGCTGATAACATCTTTCTCAGGTCAGGTACCTCTCAGAGGCATGCGGGTGCTTAATTCACGAGCTCGTCAGCTCAATGACTCACGAGAGTACTATAAAACAGAAACAGGGGTGGGAGCACACCGCTTCACCTCCCAGCAAGGTTCACCCCTGGCATTGTGGTAAATGCAGTTTCAGTTACTTGCTTGCTTCAGGAGTGTTCGACTGTTTCGCCACAGTTGGTGCAGATAGTGCTGATCACCAGACACGTGTTTCTCGTTCTTTAACTGTCATCAGCAGAGATTACAGTTTTTCAAATGTGGGGTTTGCTGAGTAAGCTGCCAACATCTTTCTCAGGTCAGGTACCTCTCAGTGGCATGCGGGTGCTTCATCCACAAGTTCGTCAGTCTAATGACTCACAGGATAACTATTAAACTGGAACAGGGGTGGGAGCACAATGCTTTCCCTCCCAGCAAGGATCGCCCCTGGCATTGTGATAAATGCAGTTTCAGTTACTAGCTTGCTTCAGGAGTGTTCAAGTGTTTTGCCTCAGTTGGCGCTAGATAGTGCTGATCTCTAGACACGTGTTTCTGGTTCTTTAACGGTCATCAGTAGAGATTACAGTCTTTCAAATGTGGGGTTTGCTGAGTAGGCTGCCAACATCTTTCTCAGGTCAGGTACCTCTCAGAGGCATGCGGGTGCTTCATCCACAAGTTCGTCAGCCTAATGACTCACAGGAGTACTATTAAACTGGAACAGGTGTGGGAGCACACCGCTTTACCTCCCAGCAAGGATCGCCACCGGCATTGTGGTAAATGCAGTTTCAGTTACTTGCTTGCTTCAAGAGAGTTTGAGTGTTTCGCCACAGTTGCCGCAGATAGTGTTGATCTCTAGACACGTGTTTCTGGTTCTTTAACCGTCATCAGTAGAGATTACAGTCTTTCAAAATGTGGGGTTTGCTGAGTAGGCTACCAACATCTTTCTAAGGTCAGGTACCTCTCACAGGCCTGCGAGTGCTTCATCCACAAGCTTGTCAGCTCAATGACTCACTGGAGTACTATTAAACAGGAACAGGGGTGGGATCACACCGCTTCACCTCCCAGCAACGTTCGCCCCTGGCATTGTGGTAAATGCAGTTTCAGTTACTTGCTTGCTTCAGGAGTGTTCGACTTTTTCGCCACAGTTGGCGCTAGATAGTGCTGATCTCGAGACATGTGTTTCTGGTTCTTTAACCGTCATCAGTAGAGATTACAGTCTTTCAAATGTGGGGTTTGATGAGTAGGCTGCCAAAATCTTTCTCAGGTCAGGTACCAATCACAGGCATGCAGGTGCTTCATCCAAGAGCTCATCAACTCAATGACTCACTGGAGTAGTATTAAACAGGAACAGGGGTGGGAGCACAACGCTTCACCTCCCAGCAAGGTTCGCCCCTGGCATCGTGGTAAATGCAGTTACTTCCTTGCTTCAAGAGGGTTTGAGTGTTTCGCCACAGTTGCTGCATAGAGTGCTGATCTCTAGACACGTGGTTCTGGTTCTTTAACAGTCATCAGTAGAGATTACAGTGTTTCAAATGTGGGGTTTGCTGAGTAGGCTGCCAACATCTTTCTCAGGTCATGTTCCTCTCACAGGCATGCGGGTGCTTCATCCACAAGCTCGTCAGCTCAATGACTCACGGGAGTACTATTAAACAGGAACAGGAGTGGGAGCACACCGTTTCACCTCCAAGCAAGGTTCGTTCATGGCATTGTGTTAAATGCAGTTTCAGCTACTTGCTTGCTTCAAGAGTGTTTGAGTGTTTAGCCACAGTTGGCGCAGATAGTGCTGATCTCTAGAAACGTGTTTCTGGTTCTTTAACTGTCATCAGTAGAGATTACAGTCTTTCAAATGTGGGGTTTGTTGAGTAGGCTACCAACATCTTTCTCAGGTCAGCGACCTCTCACAGGCATGCCGGTGCTTCATCCACAAGCTCGTCAGCTCAATGACTCACGGGAGTACTATTAAACAGGAATAGGGGTGGGAGTAGACCGCTTCACCTCCTAGCAAGGTTCGCCCCTGGCATTGTGGTAATTGCAGTTTCAGTTACTTGCTTGCTTCAAGAGTGTTTGAGTGTTTCGCCACAGATGGCGCAGATAGTGCTGATCTCTAGACACGTGTTTCTGGTTCTTTAACTGTAATTAGTAGAGATTACAGTCTTTCAAATGTGGGGTTTGCTGTGTAGGCTGATAGCTTCTTTCTCAGGTCAGGTACCTCTCAGAGGCATGCGGGTACTTCACCAATGAGCTCGTCAGCTCAAAGACTCACGAGAGTACTATTAAACAGGAACAGGGGTGGGAACATACCGCTTCACCTCCCTGCAAGGTTCGCCCCTTGCATTGTGGTAAATGCAGTTTCAGTTACTCCCTTGCTTCAAGAGTGTTTGAGTGTTTCACCACAGTTGGTGCAGATAGTGCTGATCACCAGACATGTGTTTCTGGTTCTTTAACTGTCATCAGTAGAGATTACAGTTTTTCAAATGTGGGGTTTGCTGAGTAAGCTGCCAACATCTTTCTCAGGTCAGGTACCTCTCAGATGCATGCGGGTGCTTCATCCACAAGTTCGTCAGCCTAATGACTCACAGTAGTACTATTAAACTGAAACACGGGTGGGAGCACACCGCTCTACCTCCCAGCAAGGATCGCCCCAGCCATTGTGATCAATGCAGTTTCAGTTACTAGCTTGCTTCCAGATGGTTTGAGTGTTTTGCCACAGTTTGCGCAGATAGTGCTGATCTCTAGACACCTGGTTCTGGTTCTTTAACGGTCATCAGTAGAGATTACAGTCTTTCATAAGTGGCGTTTGCTGAGTAGGCTGCCAACATCTTTCTCAGGTAAGGTACCCCTCACAGGCATGCAGTGCTTCATCCATGAGCTTGTCAGCTCAGTGACTCACTGGAGTACTATTAAACAGGAACAGGGATGGGAGCACACCGCTTCACCTCCTAGCAAGGTTCGCCCCTGGCATTGTGGTAAATGCAGTTTCAGTTACTTCCTTGCTTCAAAAGTGTTTAAGTGTTTTGCCACAGTTGGCGCAGATAGTGCTGATCTCTAGACACCTGGTTCTGGTTATTTAACCGTCATCAGTAGAGATTACAGTCTTTCATTAGTGGCTTTTGCTGAGTAGGCTGTCAACATCTTTCTCATGTCAGGTACCTCTCACAGGCATGCAGTGCTTCATCCATGAGCTCGTCAGCTCAATGACTCACTGGAGTACTATTAAACAAGAACAGGGGTGGAAGCGCACCGCTTCACCTCCCAGCAAGGTTCGCCCCTGGCATTGTGGTAAATGCAGTTTCAGTTACTTGCTTGCTTCAGGAGTGTTCGACTGTTTCGCCAAAGTTGGCACTAGATAGTGCTGATCTCGAGACATATGTTTCTGGTTCTTTAACCGTCATCAGTAGAGATTACAGTCTTTCAAATGTGGGGTTTGATGAGTAGGCTGCCAAAATCTTTCTCAGGTCAGGTACCAATCACAGGCATGCAGGTGCTTCATCCAAGAGCTTGTCAGCTCAATGACTCACTTGAGTACTATTAAACAGGAACAGGGGTGGGAGCACAACGCTTCACCTCGCAGCAAGGTTCGCCCCTGGCATCGTGGTAAATGCAGTTACTTCTTTGCTTCAAGAGGGTTTGAGAGTTTTGCCACAGTTGTTGCATAGAGTGCTGATCTCTAGACACGTGGTTCTGGTTCTTTAACAGTCATCAGTAGAGATTACAGTGTTTCAAATGTGGGGTTTGCTGAGTAGGCTGCCAACATCTTTCTCAGGTCATGTACCTCTCACAGGCATGCGGGTGCTTCAGCCACAAGCTCGTCAGCTCAATGACTCACGGGAGTACTATTAAAAAGGAACAGGGGTGGGAGCACACCGCTTCACCTCCCAGCAAGGATCGCCCCCGGCATTGTGGTAAATGCAGTTTCAGTTACTTGCTTGCTTCAAGAGAATTTGAGTGTTTCACCACAGTTGCCGCAGATAGTGTTGATCTCTTGACACGTGTTTCTGGTTCTTTAACCGTCATCAGTAGAGAATACAGTCTTTCAAAATGTGGGGTTTGCTGAGTAGGCTACCAACATCTTTCTAAGGTCAGGTACCTCTCACAGGCATGCGGGTGCTTCATCCACAAGCTTGTCAGCTCAATGACTCACTGGAGTACTATTAAACAGGAACAGGGGTAGGAGCACACTGCTTCACCTTCCAGCAAGGTTCGTTCCTGGCATTGTGGTAAATGCAGTTTCAGCTACTTGCTTGCTTCAAGAGTGTTTGAGTGTTTAGCCACAGTTGGCGCAGATAGTGCTGATCTCTAGAAACGTGTTTCTGGTTCTTTAACTGTCATCAGTAGAGATTACATTCTTTCAAATGTGGTTTTGTTGAGTAGGCTACCAACATCTTTATCAGGTCAGGTACCTCTCACAGGCATGCCGGTGCTTCATCCACAAGTTCATGAGCCTAATGACTCACAGGAGTACTATTAAACTGAAACAGGGGTGGGAGCACACCGCTTTACCTTCCAGCAAGGATCGCCCCTGGCATTGTGAAAAATGCAGTTTCAGTTACTAGCTTGCTTCAAGATGGTTTGAGTGTTTCACCACAGTTTGCGCAGATAGTGCTGATCTCTAGACACCTGGTTCTGGTTCTTTAACGGTCATCAGTAGAGATTACAGTCTTTCATAAGTGGCGTTTGCTGAGTAGGCTGCCAACATCTTTCTCAGGTCAGGTACCTCTCACAGGCATGCAGTGCTTCATCCATCCATGAGCTCGTCAGCTCAATGACTCACTGGAGTACTATTAAACAGGAACAGGGATGGGAGCACACCGCTTCACCTCCCAGCAAGGTTCGCCCCAGGCATTGTGGTAAATGCAGTTTCAGTTACTTCCTTGCTTCAAGAGTGTTTAAGTGTTTTGCCACAGTTGGCGCAGATAGTGCTGATCTCTAGACACCTGGTTCTGGTTCTTTAACCGTCATCAGTAGAGATTACAGTCTTTCATAAGTGGCTTTTGCTGAGTATGCTGCCAACATCGTTCTCAGGTCAGGTACCTCTCACAGGCATGCAGTGCTTCATCCATGAGCTCGTCAGCTCAAAGACTCACGGGAGTACTATTAAACAGGAACAGGGGTGGAAGCACACCGCTTCACCTCCCAGCAAGGTTCATCCCTGGCATTGTGGTAAATGCAGTTTCAGCTACTTGCTTGCTTCAGGAGTGTTCGAGTGTTTCGCCACAGTTGGTGCAGATAGTGCTGATCACGAGACATGTGTTTCTGGTTCTTTAACCGTCATCAGTAGAGATTACAGTCTTTCAAATGTGGGGTTTGATGAGTAGGTTGCCAACATCTTTCTCAGGTCAGGTAGTTCTCACAGTCATGCGGGTGCTTCATCCACAAGCTCGTCAGCTCAATGACTCACAGGAGTACTATTAAAAAGGAACAGGTGTGGGAGCACACCGCTTCACCTCCCAGCAAGGTTTGCCCCTGGCAGTGTGGTAAATGCAGTTTCAGTTACTTCCTTGCTCCAAGAGTGTTTAAGTGTTTTGCCACAGTTGGCACAGATAGTGCTGATCTCTAGACACCTGGTTCTGGTTCTTTAACCATCATCAGTAGAGATTACAGTCTTTCATAAGTGGTTTTTGCTGAGTAGGCTGCCAACATTTTTCTCAGGTCAGGTACCTCTCACAGGCATGCGGGTGCTTCACCCACGAGCTGGTCAGCTTAATGACTCACGGGAGTACTATTAAACAGGAACAGGAGTGGGAGCACAGCGCTTTACCTCCCAGCAAGTATCGCCCCTGAGATTGTGGTAAATGCAGTTGCAGTTACTTGCTTGTTTCAAGAGTGTTTGAGTGTTTCGCCACAGTTGGAGCAGATAGTGCTTATCTCTAGACATGTGGTTCTGGTTCTTTAACTGTCATCAGTGGAGATTACAGTCTTTCATAAGTGGGGTTTTCTGAGTAGGTTGCCAACATCTTTCTCAGGTCAGGTAGCTCTCACAGGCATACGGGTGCTTTATCCACGAGCTTGTCAGCTCAATGACTTACAGGAGTACTATTAAACAGGAACAGGGGTGGCAGCACACCGCTTCACCTCCCAGCAAGGTTCGCCCCTGGCATTTGTGGTAAATGCAGTTTCCGTTACTTGCTTGCTTCAAGAGTGTTTGAGTGCTTCGCCACAGTTGGTGCAGATAGTGCTGATCTCTAGACACGTGTTTCTGGTTCTTTAACTGTCAACAGTAGAGATTACGGTCTTTCAAATGTAGGGTTTGCTGAGTAGGCTGCCAACATCTTTCTCAGGTCAGGTACCTCTCACAGGCATGCGGATGCTGCATCCAAGTGCTCGTCAGCCTAATGAGTCACAGGAGTACTATTAAACAGGAGCAGGGGTGGGATCACAACGCTTCACCTCCCAGCAAGATTCGTCCCAGGCATTGTGGTAAATGCAGTTTCAGTTACTTGCTTGCTTCAGGAGTTTTCGAGTGTTTCGCCACAGTTGGCGCTAGATAGTGCTGATCTCTAGATACGTGTTTCTGGTTCTTTAACCGTCATCAGTAGAGATTACTGTCTTTCAAATGTGGGGTTTGCTGAGTAGGCTGCCAACATCTTTCTCAGGTCAGGTGCCTCTCACAGGCATGCGGGTGCTTCATCCACGAGCTCATCAGCTCAATGACTCATGGGAGTACTATTAAACAGGAACAGGGGAGGGAGCACACAGCTTCACCTCCCAGCAAGGTTCGCCCCTGGCATGGTGGTAAATGCAGTTTCAGTTACTTGCTTGCTTCAAGAGTATTCGAGTATTTCACCACAGTTGGTGCAGATACTGCTGACCTCTAGACATTTGGTTCTGGTTCTTTAACCGTCATCAGTAGAGATTACAGTCTCTCATAAGTGGGGTTTTCTGAGTAGGCTGCCAACATCTTTCTCAGGTCAAGTACCTCTCACCGGCATGTGGGTGCTTCATCCACGAGCTTGTCAGCTTAATGACTCACATGAGTACTATTAAAAAGGAACAGGTGTGGGAGCACACTGCTTCACCTCCCAGCAAGGTTTGCCCCTGGCATTGTGGTAATTGCAGTTTCAGTTACTTGCTTGCTTCAAGAGTATTTGAGTGTTTCGCCACAGTAGTGCTGATCTCCAGACATGTGGTTCTGGTTCTTTAACCGTCATCTGTAGAGATTACAGTGTTTGAAATTTTGGGTTTGCTGAGTAGGCTGGCAACATCTTTCTCAGGTCAGGTACTTCTCAGAGGCATGCGGGTGCTTCATCCATGAGCTTGTCAGCTCAGTGACTCACAGGAGTACCATTGCACAGGAAGAGGGGGAACAATGATCAAGATGAATCAGCACTTCATACCACCAGATTACAAAATACGTGAATGCACGCAGGAAGAAGAGGACACCGACTTAGGTGACGGAAGTTCTCCTCTGTTAGCTGACCTACTCCCTTCTCAATTCACAGAGTTTGAGGACGAGCTCTACTTCCCTGACACCGAGGCCTGAAAATTACTCCATTTTTTTTTTGTCCTTCCTTATTCAGTTTTATGACTCTGTGTCACTGTCTGTCTTTGGTTTGCAACTTGTACCGTCCACAACAAAACTCTAATCACCTTCTCACAACAAGTCCATCAGCAGCACTGTCTTTATGTTATTTCCTTATTGATTTGAAGGTGCTGCAGTCTGCATTCCTGAGGTTCACAAGTTCACAACTCAGTCATGCTTCTCTATTCTCCTCCTGCAGACTCCCCCCTATCCATTTCCCTCAAAGCAGATGGCTGTATTGCGCAGAATGAAGAACCTTTGTCTTGTAAGACGAGTCCCTTTAAGTGGGACTGGAGTACCGGCTACGCATTGATGATTGCTGATAATTACTTCTGAAATTGACAGGAGATGCTGCCCTGTGGTTGTGGGCCTTCACTCTCAGAAGAAGATGCGGAAAAAAAGTGGTGCAGGTAATGAATGAATAATGCAATGATGGCATGCAGTGGAAATCAATTGGCTGTCTGGCTCTGATGAAAGCAATTGCTGTTTGTTTGTTGTGCACGAACTGAATGATATGTCTTATATTATTATTTAATCTTTTACTAAACACTAAATGTAAGTCAAATGTATTCGGCTGTTTTTTAACTTGTTTATTTCAAAGTGTACTTAAACTACATTGCATTTTAACCCCTTCGACGCTCAAGACGAGCTCAGCTCGTCATGAGGTACACCTCTCGTACGCTCATGACGAGCTGAGCTCGTCATGAACCCATAGGTTTCCATTTGCTCTTAGCGCACAGCGAAAATATGCGCCGCACCGATGCGGTTAAAATATGCAAAATGTCCTTGGAATCACTGTTTGCCAATTTCCCATGATGATTGATGATGAGTGTTGATGATGAAAGTTAAATAATTTGTCTTTTTTCTTAACAGTCCATCAATGGGATGGATGGAATGTCATCGTTGGCATACGGAAGAACTATGTCTAATTCGTGAGTGGCAAACAGGTAAACCAGTCAACAACAACTTCTACAGCAGAAGTACATGTCTGTTTAGTCGTGGTGTGGAGTGTTGGTCGAGCCACTGTAGTGTTGTTAGTTATGCCAGGAAGAGTCCAGACAGCAGTTCATGTCAAATTGGGGCTATGTGCCTTGCTGCTAACAACTCCATATGCTTCAAGGGTGAAAAAAACAATAAATAATCACAGCCTGCTAGAGGCTGGAAGGGCAGGCCTCCGTGAGGTAGCAGTATTGCATGTTTTAGGGGGGCTACTTGGGGGTGTTCTACATTTTTGCGACTGGGTTCTGGGAGCACTCCTGGGAATATCTAATTTTGATTGCAAGTGGTTTGAAGAAAATCAGAGGAGAAACAAGTTTTTTTTTCCTCAAGATTGCATTTAGGCGGGGGGCTACTTGGGGGGCTTCTAGATTTTTGCGACTGGGTTTAGGGGTCTGGGAGCACTCCTGGGAATGTCAAATATTCATTGTAAGTGTTTTGAAGAAAATCCATGGTGGAAAAGGGGGGGGTTGGGCCTAATTTCAAAGTGCGCTTTTTGCTTGATTTTTAACTAGGCCTCATCCCTGTCGCAGTACTGCATGTTTTTGGGGGGGTTCTACATTATTTCGGCTGGGTTTCGGGGTCTGGGAGCACTCCTGGGAATGTCTAATTGTGATTGCAAGTTGTGTGAAGAAAATCCGAGGTGAAAATGTATTTTTTTTTTTCAAAATTGCATTTCTGCGGTGGGCTACTTGGGGGGGTTCTAGATTTTTGCGACTGGGTTTAGGGATCTGGAAGCACTCCTGGTTATGTCTAATATTCATTGTAAGTGTTTTGAAGAAAATCCATGACGGAAAAGGGGGGTTTTGGGCCTAATTTCAAAGTGCGCTTTTTGCTTGATTTTCAACTAGGCCTCAACCCCGTCGCAGTATTGCATGCTTTTGGGGTGCTACTTGGGGGGGGTTCTACATTTTTGTGACTGGGTTTCAGGGTCTGGGGGCGCTCCTGGGAATGTCTAATTTTGATTGCAAGTGTTTTGAAGAAAATCCACGGTGGAAAAGGGGGTTTTTGGCCTACTTGCAGAGTGCGTTTTGGCACGTTCTGAACTTAGGCCTGTAGCACTATTGCATGTATTTGGGGGGCTACTTGGGGGTGTCTACCTGTTTGAAACTGGGTTCAGGGGTCTGGGAGCACTCCTGGGAATCTCTAATATTGAATGTAAGTGTTTTGAAGAAAATCCATGGTGGAAAAGGGGGTTTGGGCCTACTTGCAGAGTGCGTTTTGGCACGATTTGAAGTAAGTGTTCAACCTTGTAGCATTATCGCATGTTTTTAGGGGGCTACTTGGGGGTGTTCTACATTTCTGCGAATGGGTTCAGTGGTCTGGGAGCACTTCTGAGAATGTCTGATTTTGAATGCAAGTGGCTTGAAGAAAATCCATGGTGGAAAAGGGGTGTTTTGGGCCTAATTTCAAAGTGCGCTTTTTGCTTGGTTTTCAACTAGACCTCATCCCCGTCGCAGTATTGCATGCTTTTGGGGGGCTACTTGGGGGGGGTTCTACATTTTTGCGACTGGGTCTCGGGGTCTGGAGGCACTACTGGGAATGTCTAATTTTGATTGCAAGTGTTTTGAAGAAAATCCACGATGGAAAAGGGGGTTTGGGCCTACTTGCAGAGTGCGTTTTGGCACGTTTTGAACTTAGGTCTGCAGCACTATTGCATGTTTTTGGGGGGCTACTTGGGGGGTTCTACCTGTTTGAAACTGGGTTCAGGGGTCTGGGAGCACTCCTGAGAATGTCTAATATTGAATGAAAGTGTTTTGAAGAAAATCCATGGTGGAAAAGGGGTATTTTGGGCCTAATTTCAAAGTGTGCTTTTTGCTTGATTTTCAACTAGGCCTCATCCCCGTCACAGTACTGCATGGTTTTGGGTGGGTTCTACATTATTACGACTGGGTTTTGGGGTCTGGGAGCACTCTGGGAATGTCTAATTTTGATTGCAAGTGTTTTGATGAAAATCCATGGTGGAAAAGGGGGGTTTGTGCCTAGTTGCACTGTGCGTTTTGGCACGATTTGAAGTTAGGGTTAAACCAGCAAGAATAGCATGTTTTTGGGGGCTACTTGGGGGTGTTATACATTTTGGCGACTGGGTTCAGGGGTCTGGGAGCACTCCTGGGAATGTCTAATTTTGATTGCAAGTGTTTTGAAGAAAATCCATGGAGGATCCGCAAAATTCAACCATTACTATTACTATCCTTGAAAAGGAGAACCAGGCTACGCACTTTTGAAATGATGCTTGTATGTAATACTGTCACCTCTGAAAACTGAAAGTATTATTTTTGCACTACACAGCGTACCTTATATTTTTTCCTCTGTGGTGTTTTAATATCACTTTCTGTTTTTCCATCAACAATTACAGGCCGGCTTTTACCCTGCGCCATGGAACAAACGATTAACTCAGGCTTACCATTAGTGATCCGCAATTCCTCATCAGGCAGGCAGTGGACAGTGTGTCTGGTCAGCAAGATTGATTGACGGAGCGCCAGATGGAATGGAGGAGTACCGCGAATAAGAGGAATGGGTGGATGCATGCAACTTCACAAATTCAACAGGACAACTACAACATACAGTTACAGTATCCGCTTAACTTCTCCGTATCTTTTAAATGTTATTGTTGTAAACTTGAACTTCTACGAGTGTGACTATGTGTTTTTCCTTGCTCTCTGCTTCTAATTCATCACTCTAGCTATTTCATAAGTTTCTTTGCTATTTTTATAACTAACTTAATGTACTAATAATAAGTGTTTATTCTCTCTGAGGGCAGAGAGGCAAGTGAAATTGCGCAATTACTGCAGCCCTGTACTAGTGTCAATGTCAAATTGTTTCTTCATAGTTAGTAGTAAGTTGTAGTAAGTACAACTTTTCAGTAACCTAACCATCCTTTTAGCAAACAACATCATGCATTCAGTAGTGCACTTCCTTTATGTCCCTTAAAAGATTTATGGATATCTTTGAATCCAAACATTTGTTTCTCTTCATTTGTTGTTGTCCATGCTGTATTTTTTTTCCTTCTCTCCACAAAACTTTCCCAAAAAACCCCATTCCCATCCAATTTTCAAACCCTAACCCTCTTCCCCCGGGCTGTGTGGTTTTCATTGAGGTGTGACTAAATGACAACAATAATTCCACACGCTTGCTGGGGAGGTTAAGGACAAAGCAACAGAAAATAAATGTCAAGCATTGTGAAGGAATCCGAGGATATGTTCTTACTGTGTACTGTGCTATCTATCGGACTGTTCTAAAGCTATGCTCGGGCCACTCAATGTTTCCTTTCCTTTTTTTTCATATGCTGCGACTGCCAGTGTGTAGTGTACCATTACTACTACCACCACCACAACGATGACATTTCATCTGTCGAGGATTCAACCTTAATCGCCATTTCCATGCACCCAGTCTGTTGCCTTGCCCTATTCTCTAACACGAATCACAGGTAAGATAAGCATTTTGGGGGAGGAAGAATAATGGAGTAGGAGGAGAGGAGAGACTAACGGCAGTACTAGTAAAGTAGTAGGACAATTGAATTCACTAACTCTGTCTGCGGCACTTTTCTAAAAATGTGGGCGATTAGACAATTTGAATCAACCAGCCAGTTAAGTTTCAGGAAAACAAACGTACAGTTGAGTTACTTAAGACTAAGCATGGGCGTAAAATTTGTTTCGCGAGCGAATTTGCGGATTTTTGACGATTTTGCGATCCGCGAATCGCGCACATTTACCCAATAATCCGCAAATTCGCAAGCTACGAATTATTTTGCTTGGTCGCGCTTGAAAAATACAATATCGCGCGCGCGGCATTGACTTACCGTGATTCTGAGTTCGCAGAGTTGTTTTTCTCCCGATTTTTGCATGTGCTGCGCCATTTTCGATCTTGCTGCGTGATCGCGTGAGAGTTTTTCCAACGCAATTACGTTATCGCGGCTTGCCATCTTGCACGGCGTGAGTTTGACAAAGCGAGTACGTCATAAAGGCCCGCGACGGCGCGCAGCTGACTTCCAGCGGGAGGTTTGAACAGCTCGCGTTCCCGAAATTGCAAAAATTGCAATTCTGCACAAGAAATCCACCACAGGAAGCATAAACCTTGTGAAAATGATGATTTTGATGAGAATAACTCCTCAGATTGACATTTGGCTGCACTTTGTGGTGCAGGAGTCAATTTTTTGGGGTGGGGTGGGAGGAAGGAAGTGCCCCAGAGTCTCCAACTTCCTGTTCCTGTCCAGCAGGCTCCTCCCAGTGCTTTGTCCATGTCCTGGTCACTTTTCATTTTGCTGTGGAGCTGGAAGGATTACTTTTTGTGGCTGCTGCTGGATATTTGTATTTGAGGACTTTTGGACTTGAGATTTTACAAGTAAGTTGGTGTTGTTTGTTTGGGGCATTGCAGTTGAGGCAACTCCAGTTCTAAAACTTTTTTCACAACTTTAACAAAATATATATTGTGGTGGGTAGCTAGCCACAGTATCCAGTAGGCCCAGGGTTAGTCATGGGTGCATGATACAACTGTTTCTGTGTTTTTTTTTTAACTTAATTCTCATTTATGTCATGGAATTTTAGCTCACTGTTATATGTTGTTGTTTTTTTAATTGTGGGGTGCCTGTAAAGCCTCACTAGCCAGTAGGCCCAGGGGTAGTGAGTAGTGCATGGACCAAGACTTTCTGTGGGGTGTCTTGAATGTAAACATCATTGAGGGCATGGATGGCATTGTATTGTGGTGATTTTTATGTGTTTTTCGATTTTTTGGGGTGTTGGGGCATGGCCATGTGGGTGGGGGCCATTTTGAGGGCTGGTACAGGCAGAGCCTGGCCATGTGGTGGGGGTCAAGGGGCCATTTTGAAGGCAGGCAGTGTGCTCAGGCCTGCACCCATTTTGCCTTGCTTTCATCCATTATGCCATGGGGTACTCAGTGGTGCATGGACCAAGTCTTTCTGGGGGTGTCTTGAATGTAAACATCATTGAGGGCATGCTTGGCATTGGATTGTGGTGATTTTTATGTGTTTTACGATTTTTTGGGGTGTTGTTGGGGCATGGCCATGTGGGTGGGGGCCATTTTAAGGGCTGGTACAGGCAGGGCCTGGCCATGTGGTGGGGGTCAAGGGGCCATTTTGAAGGCAGGCAGTGTGCTCAGGCCTGCACCCATTTTGCCTTGCTTTCATCCATTATGCCCAGGGTTACTCAGTGGTGCATGGACCAAGTCTTTCTGTGGGGTGTCTTGAATGTAAACATCATTGAGGGCATGGATGGCATTGGATTGTGGTGATTTTTATGTGTTTTTCGATTTTTTGGGGTGTTGGGGCATGGCCATGTGGGTGGGGGCCATTTTGAGGGCTGGTACAGGCAGGGCCTGGCCATGTGGTGGGGGTCAAGGGGGCCATTTTGAAGGCAGGCAGTGTGCTCAGGCCTGCACCCATTTTGCCTTGCTTTCATCCATTATGCCCAGGGTTACTCAGTGGTGCATGGACCAAGTCTTTCTGGGGGTGTCTTGAATGTAAACATCATTGAGGGCATGGATAGCATTGGATTGTGGTGATTTTTATGTGTTTTTCGATTTGTTGGGGTGTTGTTGGGGCATGGCCATGTGGGTGGGGGCCATTATGAGGGCTGGTACAGGCAGGGCCTGGCCATGTGGTGGGGGTCAAGGGGCCATTTTGAAGGCAGGCAGTGTGCTCAGGCCTGCACCCATTTTGCCTTGCTTTCATCCATTATGCCCAGGGTTACTCAGTGGTGCATGGACCACGTCTTTCTGTGGGGTGTCTTGAATGTAAACATCATTGAGGGCATGGATGGCATTGGATTGTGGTGATTTTTATGTGTTTTTTTATTTTTTGGGGTGTTGTTGGGGTATGGCCATGTGGGTGGTGGCCATTTTGAGGGCTGGTACAGGCAGGGCCTGGCCCTGTGATGTGGGTCAAGGGGCCATTTTGAAGGCAGGCAGTGTACTCAGGCCTGCACCCATTTTGCCTTGCTTTCATCCATTATGCCCAGGGGTACTCAGTGGTGCATGGACTAAGTCTTTCTGTGGGGTGTCTTGAGTGTAAACATCATTGAGGGCATGGATGCCATTGGATTGTGGTGATTTCTGTGTGTTTTTTTACTTTTTGGGTGCTGCAGGGGCCTGGCCATGTGGGTGGGGGCCATTTTGAGGGCTGGTCCTGGCAGGGCCTAGCCATGTGGTGGGGGTCAAGGGGCCATTTTGAAGCCAGGCAGTATGCTCAGGCCTGCACCCAGTTTGCCTTGCTTTCAACCATTATGCCCAGGGGTACTCAGTGGTGCATGGGCCCAGTCTTTCTGTGGGGTGTCTTGAATTTAAACATCATTGAGGGCATGGATGGCATGGGATTGTGGTGATTTCTGAGTGTTTTTCGACTTTTTGGGGTGTATAACTGATGTTCCTCTGGCTTCCATTGCTTTTAGGTGCACAAGAGAACCACCAGTGCCAGGAAGAAGTCCTGCAGCGGTGTGTGCAGCACAACGTCACGTGACGTCACGTGGGGCCACAGACAAGACAACTCTGCAACTCGTGTAACTGCGGCCTGCTATTCTGACATCTCAAGAAGATGGCCCCAAAGAAAGTTGGCCATAGCGCCTCAGCTAAAAAAGTTTCCAGTGCCACTGCCAGTAAGAAGGAGCAGAAGAAGCAAGTGGCACCACCTACCAAGGAGACTGGTGTGCCCACTGACACCTTTTTTTGGGGAAAAAAATAAGCCTGCATCAGCAGCGGTGTCCGCCGGGGACCAAGCTGGAAGCAGCACCTCCACTTCATTGGGCTCAGTGCCACCACGCAAACTTAGGTCCAAGACCATGAGTGCTGCTGCGGCAGCCACTTTGGCTGTTCAATCACCATCGACCAGTGATGTTGGCTCATCACAATAAAGTACCATCCAATCAACGCCAGGTGTAACTCAGCTGACGAGTGTTCAACAACCACAGCCGCAACGACAGCCACACGTGCAACTAGAACAAGCGCAAGTACATGGGCAAGGAGAGGCGCAAGTAGAGCCGCAAGGAGAGGCGCAAGTAGAGCCGCAAGGAGAGGTGCAAGTAGTGCCACTAGGAGAGGCGCAAGTAGAGCTGCTGGGAGAGGCGCAAGTAGAGGCGCAAGGAGAGGCGCATGAACAGGTGCATGGAGAGGTGCAACTAGAGGTTCATGGAGTGGCGCAACTGCCTACAATGCTTGTTCCTCCAGAAGTAGGGGCACATCAGGAAATTGATATTCAAGAGGAGGTATCATCCGAGGAAGCCACTCATCCTGATGATGATTATCCATTGTCTTCCAGATCCCCAGCAAGAAAAAGGTCAAGGAGGGATACTACTACTACTACAAGTTCTTCTTCAAGCCCCCTTCCTTCTGATGACCTTGATCATGATTGGAACCCAGCCATGCAGTCTGAGAGTGAGTCACGCCATGAGTCGACAAAGGTAGCTAAGCCTAAAAGGAAGGCTCCCGCAAAGCTTCCACTTATGGGTGATGACGACGAACAAGAAGTGGTGTCTTCTGCTGCTGATGAACAGTCTGACGATGACCCAGTCATCACAGTCATCACTCCAGCCCCAGCAGGCATGCAGCAGAGAGACATTTTCACCCTAGCCCTAATGGCTGCTGAGTGTGATATAGGCGGCGTGGCACTGGTACCACCACCGTTAACTACAACACCAACACGACCTACAGCTCCCATCTATTTTAGACAGAAGGGCCGGCATGGACCTCCATCCAGCTCAACCTCAAGTAGTGGTGCTGTAAGTGAACAACAGAAATGAATTCAGCCACGCCCATCCTCCACTTCATCTGGCATTGAAAGTCAAAGTAGCACCTCCACCTTCAGCAGACATCACCAGTCCCCAGTTTGGGACTTCTTTACTGTTAGCGCAAAGGCGGAAAACATGGTCGTTTGTTCGATTTGTAAAGCATGCGTTAGTCGGGGTAAGCTTGGTACCAACTATGGTACCGGAGGCCAGAGAGGTCATCTCAAGCAACACCACACTATCATTTGGGAAAAACACATGAGGAAGATCGAGGAAGGCAAAAGAAAAACAATTCCAAATGTATCCATTGATATTGCATCTGATGATGATGACGAGAGGATGATCGTGCAGGGGGGAAGTGAAGAAGCGACAAACAATTTTTCTGGTACACCCAGTACCCCTAGCAGCAGCACTGCAGTGGTATCGCCCACACCCTCTACCCCTGCAACATCTATGAGGCACACTAAGATTGTTGGAGAGACACCAATGCGAAACACTACATCACTGGGCCTAACTGGTTTGAAGACGTCATCATCATCATCACAGAAAATGATCGAGCCCACCATTCGCGGAATGTTCTGGTCAGAGGCGCCATTTGAACGCAACCACCCAACGGTACGTCTGTATAACACAAAGCTGGCTAAAATGCTAGCACTGGACCTTCTCCCTTTTTCTTTTGTGGAAGGGGTGGGGTTTCTAGAATTAGTGGCAACAGTCTGCTCTAAATGGAAGGTTCTAAGCCGGTCCTATTTTGCCAGAGTTGCGGTTCCAGCACTACATCAAGATGTGCTAGAGGTGTTTGGGGCAGCTTTGCAGAAGAGTGCTGTTCACACTATCCACTTGACAACAGACATGTGGACCAGTTGCCAAGCCCTTTATTACATGTGCATCACTGCACACTGGGTCTCTTTTGCAGGGTCTTTCGCAGGGGTTAGAGACAAGTCAAGTGCAGTTGTTGACCTGGACACAGTTTTTCAAGCTACTCGGAAACATGCAACATTAGCCATGTTTGCCATGGAGAAAACTCATACTGCAAAAAACATTTTGGAGGAGTTTAACAGTAAGGTCTCTGAATGGCTGCAACCAAGAAATCGCATAGTTGGTTATGTTTCCACGGATAATGGCAATAATATAGTTAAGGCCATGCGTCAAGGTGATATTTCAGAGTGCCGTGTTTGGCGCACTGTATAAACCTGGTTGTGCAAGATTTCTTGAAAACTGAAAACACAGCTAAGAAGCTACTGACCACCTGCCGAAGAATCTGCACACATTTTAGCCATTCTTTTAAGGCCCGGAAGGAGCTGAGGAGCATTCAACATGAACGTAAAGTGCCAGTCAAAGGACTCATCCAGGAGGTGGCAACACGTTGGAACTCAACCTTTTACATGCTTGAGCGTCTGTCTGAGCAGTGCATGGTAATCAATGACTATGTCTTTCAACTAGATTCTGATCAAAATGACAAGAGGCTAGAGTTAGAGGAATGGAAGCTAGTTAAAAGCCTGACAGACATGCTTCATCCTTTTGAGGTCTTCACGCGTGAAGTCAGCAGGGAGGACTGTTCTTTGAGCAAAGCTATCCCATTGTTGGTCATGCTAGAGAACCAACTGAAGGCGGTGTCTTCAACGTTGAGAGATGATGTTGGAAAGCAAGATGCATATCGGTTGGCGGAGAACTTATTAAGCCGCCTAGTTGCCAATGAAAGGCTTCAAAACATACATACTGAACCACATTACATTTGTGCCACTATTCTGGATCCACGGTACAAAAAGGCAGTGGCCAGCAAAGCATTAATTTCTTTTGATAAAGCAGATGTTTCAAAGTACAAACATTGGCTAGCTGTGTCAGCCAGTCGGTTTGAAAAATAGCGGCAGAAAATTCAAGGAGCCGTCAGAAGTCCAACTGAATCAGCAGGCCATCCACCGTCAAGTTCCACTTCTGAATCTGTGGGCGAAGGGAGTCACTTTCCCTCACAGCCGTTAACGACACCAGCAGCAACCGTATCATCATCCTCACCTGCACCAGGCCCAGCCATAATATTGTCGGTAGAGGATTGGCTAACTCATAAAGGGTTTCTTTATTCCAGTGCTGAGAAGGCCACAGATGGTACGCAAAGTGGAGCAACCGTGGAGAACCTTGAGTTGATGGTGCTGGCCTATCTGGATGAGCCAACACAGGTCTTTGCTAATACGAACCCATTGCCGTATTGGTACAGGAAAATGGATCTATGGCCACTGATCACCAACCTGGCTATAAATTATTTGTCTTGTCCACTCACAAGTGTGTCTTCTGAACGTGTTTTCAGTGCTGCTGGTGCCATTGTAACTTCAAAAAGGACCCGCCTCTCGGCCAAAAATGTGGAGAGGTTAACACTGATCAAGATGAATCAGCACTTGATACCACCAGATTACAAAGTACGTGAATGCACGCAGGAAGAAGAGGACACAGACTTAGGTGACGGAAGCTCTTCTCTGTTACCTGACCTACTCCCATCTCAATTCATGGAGTTTGAGGACGAGCTCTCCTTCCCTGACACCGAGCCCTGAAAATGACTTCCTTTTTTTTGTCCTTATTCACTTTTATTCCTGTGTGTCTTTCTTTGTTTTGCAATTTTTACCACAACAAAACTCTAATCACCTAATCACAACAAGTCCATCAGCAGCACTGTCTTCATCTTATATTCCTTATTGACTTGAAGGTGCCTCAGTCTGCATTCCTGAGATTCACAAGTTCACAACTCAATCATGCTCCTTTATACTCCTCCTCCAGACTCCCCCTATCCATTTCCCTCAGCGTTTAGGCCCTGTTCTGTCCCTGTCCTCAGCTGCCCAGCAAGTAGTGGGCAGCTGCTACGTTTAGGTTTTGGTGCAGTGGCGCAACCTGGACTTTGATGTAAGTTCTGTGCTAAGGTAATTTCTGCGAATTCTCCTGTGCTGCACTTCTGAATGTGTTTTGATGCATCATATGCCTTGTTCTTACACCTCTGAATGTGTTGTTTATGCATCATGTGTTCTCCTGTGCTGCACCTCTGAATGTGGTTTGATGCATCATGTGCCTTGTTCGTCCACCGCTGAATGTATGTTTATGCATCATGTGTTTTGTTCCCAGGCCTATACCCCTAAATGTACGGTGATATTTAGTTGGTTGTGTTCTTCTAGTACAGGTGTTCCCTGTGAGGTCCTGGTTCCCTGCGTAATATGCTCCTAAGGTGGTTAGGGTTGCGTAGGTGGTACTTACCGGTTACCAGTAGTTACTGGTTGTGTGCTAAAGTGATTTATACTCAATGTTCTGAGTGCTAATTCTAACAGTCTTTCTAGTTATAAAAGTGCTGATTCCTGACAGTGGTCCAGGTGGCCCTGTCTTGTACATATCCCCTGTAAATTCTGCCCGTGCCTGTTGGCACATTGTAAAGTGTGTGTTTTTATCTAATGTGTTTTGGTGTAATACAAAGGCTATTTTTATACATAACCTTGTGTGGAGTTTCCTTTGTGGTGGGCCTTGGGTGTTGTTGCTGGGGGTGCCTGCGCAAACACTTAACTCACATTGCCTCCGAGTTTAGCCTTACTGCTTGTGCTACGTTACCAAGGGGGTGAGCAGGGATTATCTTGGCGCGTAACTCCCGTGCCCTGACATGGAAGTGGTGGTCTCTGACTGACTTTGGCGCAAGGCCTGGCCGGCCAGGGATCCCATTTCTAACATTGGCTCATTCATAATGATGTTGGCAATGTTTTAGGGGGGTTTGTTGTTCTTTGGTCCAGAATTGGCAGAATTTTGGCCTTTTTGGGTGTTGTGCGGGCGCGTGTGTTTGGGTGAAAACTAAGTGAAAACTAGTCGTAGACCTTCTTCTTCTTCTTCAAAGAGCGCAGTGGTTCCATTTTGTTCTGCCTTGCTGAGATTCTTGTGAATCGCTGGAACAAGTGACTGTCCAGGTGAGTTTCAAGAGGATCGAAGTAGTGGAAGTGCTGGAAACAGCAACGTTTTGTGAGCAGCGCAATTTTCCATGTTTTGAATATACCAGTATTGCATGTTTTTGGAGGGCTGTTTGGGGGACTTCAAGGTTTCTGTGGGTGGGGTTTGGGGTCTGGGAGCACTGCTGGCACAGTCTAATGTTGATTGCATTTGTTTTTCAGGAAATCCATGGTGGAAAAGGGGAGTTAGGGCCTAGCTGCACAGCGCATTTGGACTGAATTCCAGGTAGGCCCGAAATTTGCAAAGTCTCACTTTTTAAGGTTTTGCTTTTTGGCTGTTTGGGGGTGTTAAACTTGTTTCCGCCTGGGTTGACGTGTCTGGGGGCATTGCTAGAAAGGTCTAATACCGGATAAAAGTGTTTTGGATAAAATACATGGTGAAAATGTTTTTCACTTTTTAGAGTTTTCGCTCACTTTCGTGTTTTCGGGGGCCTGCTTGGGGGTGTTCCTGGTGTTTGGGGGGGTTGGGGGGTCTTGGAGCAATGCTGGGTATGGGTAGTTTTGATTGCAAGTGGTTTGAAGAAAATCCATGGTGGCAAAAGGGGAGTTAGGGCCTAGCTGCAGAGCGCGCACAGAGTGATTTTGGAATGAGACCAAAATATGTCCAAGTGCCCGTTTTTGTATTTTTGCTTTTTGCCTGTTTGGGGGTCTTCTACTTTTTTTCGCCTGGGTTGACGGGTCTGGGGGCATTGCTGGGAAGGTCTAATACCGGATAAAAGTGGTTTGGACTAAATCCATGCTGAAAAAGTTTTTCCGGTTTTGCTCACTTGCCTGTTTTTGGGGTGCTTTTTAAGCGGGTTCCTGGTTTTTGGAGGTGGGTTGGGGGGTCTTGGAGCAACGCTGGGTATGGGTAATTTTGATTGCAAGTGGTTAGAAGAAAATCCACGGTGGCAAAGGGGAGTTAGGGCCTAGCTGCAGAGCACGCACGGAGTGATTTTGGAATGAGGCCAAACTATTTCTAAGTGCCCGTTTTTGTATTTTTGCTTTTTGCCTGTTTGGGGGTCTTCTACTTTTTTGCGAGTGGGTTGGCGGGTCTTGGGGCATTGCTGGGAAGGGCTAATATCGGAATCAAGTGGTTTGGACAAAATCCATGGTGAATTATTTTTTTCCGTTTATGCTCACTTGCCTGTTTTGGGGGGGCTGTTTGGGGGGTTCATGGTGTTTGGGGGTGGGTTTTGGGGTCTGGGAGCACTGCTGGCACAGTCTAATTTTGATTGCATTTGTTTGTCAGGAAATCCATGGTGGAAAAGTGGAGTAATGACCTAGCTGCACAGCGAATTTGGACAGAATTGAAAGAAGGCCGAAAATATTCTAAGTATGAGATTTTCCATTTTTGCTTTTTGCCTGTTTGGGAGTGTTCTGCTTTTTTGCGGGTGGGTTGGCGGGTCTTGGGGCATTGCTGGGAAGGTCTAATACTGGATAAAAGTGGTTTGGAGAAAATCCATGGTGAAAAGCGTTTTGGCACTTTTTTTAACTTAGGGCTAGTTAGGGTTAGCAGCAGTATTGCATGTGTTTGGGGGTGTTGTAGATTTTTGCAACTGGGTTCTGGGGTCTTAGAGCACTCGTGGGAATCTGTAATTTTGTTTGCAAGTGGTTTGAAGAAAATCCATGGTGGGAAAGGGGGGATTTGGCATAGTTAAAGAAAGCGTTTGGCACTATTCTTTTTTTATTTTTTTTATTTTTTTATTTTATTGCAGACACACAGAGATTACAATCATTCAAACAGTATTCCGGCTGGTCATCGGTCGCAGTGCACAGTATAGTAACTGTAGCAACACACGGCCATTTAGCCCACAACCCAGAGGCCGGGCGGCAGATATCGGTAGAACGCTGGAAATACAAAATCAGAAGCGAGCGTGGGCCGCCAGCGAGTTGTCCGTGTATCTGCTTTACTTTTTACATCCCCTCCACCCCCCAAAAAACAAAATAAATAATCTGCAAAAAAAGTAACATCTAACAAACATGCCATTATCCAGCAGCATCCCCACTTTTCCAGCATCGTACCCCTCCACCCCCTCCTGACGCAGTAACAGCGTGGCCTCATCCAACTACTCTGTCTGCGTGCCTCCCCAATACGCTACGCATAGTGTTCCCCCTGTTCCCCAAGTGCCATCCGTCTCATCAGCAGCCAACCATGGACAAGGTCGTGTGCCTTTAGAGCCCTCCATCTAGCCCGTGGTATATACGCCACTTACTCCATATCCTACGGAATTTCTTAGGGCACCCCCTTGCTTTATAGGTGACCCTTTCTGCTGCCATGTAGAGATCCAATCCCCGTCTCCATTCCTCTATCTGTGGTCTGTCCGGTGCTCCCCATTTCTTGGCTATGTCCCTTTTAGCTATCACCAGCGCTAGGACCACGAACATCAGCAGGGGGTGGGCTAGGTCCACATCGTTTTTATTTATTTATTATTTATTATAAAGTTTTGTATAGCGCGAACAAGACCCAAGGGTATCAGAGCGCTTCACATAAAGGCAAGTTACACGTTAACGGTGTATCCACAATAATAATGACATACTGGTATGAGGTAGAAAGTTATAAGGTTTGGGTGCATATAGAACTAAATCCATCCAAATGTGCAATATGTGATAAGGGGTAGGTTAAGGCTAAAACTTATATCGTATTCTATTACGCTAAACATATAAGGTATGGATTATCTGGATTTACCCAGTGTGATAAATATAAAGTGAAGTGGAAATATACGATTGTCTTTACTTGAGGTAGCATTTTGTTTACAGTTTAGTCTCGGTGGAGTCACCGGTCTCATATCTTCACAACAAAGTTCAGTAATCGGACTGCACTTGATTGTAATCGAACAAGTCTATGTGGAGAATTTCTTCATCAAGAAGCTCTTCACTTCCCTTTTAAAGGTTGAGGTATTTTGGATCTTCCTAATTCGTGGGGGGAGTGAGTTCCAAATTCTGGGGGCAGTTCCCGAGAACGCTCTGTCATAGGTTTTCTTCTTTCGGAAGAAGGCTGGTCTCAGTAGTAGCCCCTTAGCACTCCTAGCTGGTCTGTTACCTCCTGACAGCTCAATTTTCTTGGCTAGGTATCTCGGCGTGTTGTAGTGGAGCGCTTTATGGGTGATACATGCTATCTTTAGTTGGATTCTGGCTTCAAAGGGTAGCCAGTTTAATGCTTTCAAGTGTGGGGATATGTGGTCGAATTTTCTTGTTCCCGTGATGAGTCTTGCAGCTGCGTTCAGGCAAGCTTTTAGTGGTGCTGTCGACGTGTTTGGTAATCCGGCTAAGGTGGTGCAGCCATATTCAATCCGAGAGATGACTAGGGATTGGATAGCCAGTTTAAGGTCGGCTTCTGAGATGAATGGTTTCAGTCTCCTTAGATAATTCAAATGGAAGCGGGCATTTTTAGCCATTGAGTTAATATGGGTTTTCATGTCAAGATTTTCGTCTAGAGTGATTCCTAGTGATTTAGCTGAGTTGACTAGGGTGGGGGTGCAGTTTAGCGCCGTCACCAGCTTGATCCATTCCTTTATTTCTGCTTGGCTCCTTGTTGGTGAGATTAATAGGAACTCAGTTTTATTAGCATTGAGTTTCAGATGATTGGCCTTTAACCATTGCAATGCCATATTTAAGGTCTCGTTCATTAGCTCAATGTCTTCAAGGGAGGCGATCTTCATATATATCTGCGTGTCGTCCGCATACATGTGATAGGATATCTTTGAGTTTCGGAGAATTTCTGTGAGGGGTTCGACATATAGGTTGAACAGGTCGGGTGATAGTGACGATCCTTGTGGAACTCCAATTGAGTTAGGGCATATAGGTGAGATTGATTGGTTGACCAGGAATCGTTGTGTCTGTTTTGTAAGAAAGACTCGAACCATTTCAGAACATTTCCCTCCAGTCCCATCCTGTTCCGCAGCCTGGTCAGTAATGCTTCATGATTTACTGTGTCAAATGCCGAGGACAGGTCTAGGAGAATTAGTAGGCAAGCTTTGTTTTGGTCAAGGGCCTGTAGCGCATCATCAGCAATATGGAGGATCGCAGTTTCCGTACTATGTCCTGATCGGAATCCTGATTGGCATTCATCTAGTATGGAGAACTTGTTGATGTGTTTGCTTAGTTGGCTCTGCACACATTTCTCAATTACTTTGGCCAGTAAAGGAATGTTGGTGACTGGACGGAAGTTGTTCGGATCTGTTGCATCCGCTGTAGGTTTTTTGATTATGGGAACAACTTGTCCTGTTTTTAGGCAGTCAGGGAGGATCCCTTGTGATAATGATGCATTTATTATTTTGGTCCAAATTGGGACCACAATATAGTTGATTTCTTTTACGCACTTCGCGGGTAGAGGGTCATGATAGTGGTTGTTAGGCTTGATTTCCGAGAGCGTTTTGGCGACCTTCTCCTGGTCGAATAGTTCGAATGTATCCCAGTATGCTTTGTTTTTTTATTCGCTACGCTCTATAGCCCTATCGTGCTTGTTCGCAGTCGATGGTTGGATTGGCAAGTTAGCCGCTGCGCTTGTGAGCTCCAATTCCAGTGCTTTGGCCTTCTCCGTGAAAAATGTCGAGAAATCCTCGCAGCTTAGAGGAGTTTTTGAGTTCTCATGGACGGTTTTGGCTAACTTATTTGATTGTTGCTTTAGGATCTCGAAGAGTTTCCGTGGTCTGTTTTTGGCATTGTCCAGTTCGGATCTTATATATTCCCTTTTGGAGTTGATGACCTTTTTGTTATATTGGTTTCTGATTTTTCGGAGTGCTGTCAGCTCCGGGGATGACGGGTGTTGTCTCCATTTTCTTTCGGCCATTCTCAATTTGCGCCTCTCTTCATTGAGTGATCCATTGAACCATGGATTTTTTTCCTTTTCGGTGACTCTTTTCAATTTTAGTGGCATGGCGTCATTGACGATGTTCCCGATTGTGGTTATGTAGTGTTCTGTCATCTCATTTACTTTCTGCAGATTGCTAGGTACCTTCAGGTCTCTCTCACACCTTTCTACGAGTTGCTCCATATTAGCCTCTTTTGTAGCTCGACTCCATTTTCTGAGTGTGAAGGGTTGAACGGTCTTACTCTTTTTCACTACCGGTATCAAGAAAGATATGGCATGGTGGTCAGACCAATCACACGGGTCTATGGAGAGGATTGATGTGTCTTTGGCTCTTGAGATAATCCAGTCAAGCGTTGCTCCTTTCAAGTGAGTAGGTTGTGTGCATACTTGATTGAGGTTTAGCTCGACGAGGAACTCCTTAAGCGCGTTGACTATTTTGTCATTGGAGTCCTCCCAATGTAGGTTGAAGTCACCTAGGTATATATTATTGGAGTCGATGTTGGAGTTGGCCGTAATGATCTCCATTAACTGTTCCGTGAACTTTGTGTTCTCTCCCGGTGGGTGATAGAACGCATGTAAGTTGCATCTTTGATTGGTTGCAGATCTTACATTGAGACCTAAGTATTCACAGGATTCGAGTGGGTCAGATTGTATTAGGTTGACTTCTATATCCGATCTATGAATGCAGGCTATCCCTCCTCCGGTCTTTTTCGGCCTATCTCGTCTCATAATGTTATATTGGGGAGGTACCAATAGATCCAGGGTTGGCGATGATGATTCTGTGAGCCATGTTTCTGTGAGGATCGCCAGATCAATTCCATTGTTGATGATGAGGTCTGCTATATCGGACGCATGTTTGGTTGCCGATCTACAGTTGAGTAGGAGGCAGTTCATTGCAGTCCCAGAGCTGCTAAGGTTCGTCCTTTCTGTTTCGGTTATTAGCTGGATTTGATGTAGGTTATCGAGGTCCGGTTTTCTATCGTTCTTTCTGGATGTTCTATTGGAGTCGATTGGAACTATTTTGATTCTTTCCTCCCTCGTATGCATCGCGGGTTCATACGTTCTGAGTAAGGCCAGCGATTCCTCCTTCGACAAGGGCTTAGTTCTGTTTGGTCTGTTGTGCCTATTTGCTGCTGGCATGGCCATCTCGTTGCTCCTTCTTCGCGAGTCGTGTACAAGGTTTTGTATATGCGTGACTTTGGAGTGCGTGCTTGCCGTCATTTCCAGTATTTTTTCAATCGCTAGTCGAGAACTAATTGTGTCTTGAGCCATGTAGCCAACCAGTTTCTGGAGATCTTTGATATCTTTCCGATATTGTGGGGACTTCTTAGGAATGGTTAGTCTGCCTGTCCTTGTTCTGCCTTTTTCTCTTCTCTGTTTTTGGTCTGGTCTTATTGTCGTAGTCTTTTTCATTATGTTCACTGTTCGATTGTTTGTTCCTCTTCTTCTTGATGTGATGTGTGTGATATCTGCGTTTGGAGATGCTAGTCGAGTTTTTGTTGGCGATGCTCTCTCTGAGTCTTTTATGATATTGGAAGGAGGTAACGGGAGCTTCTTATCTTCGATCATATTTATTTCCCGATTCTCAATAAGTGGTTCTTTCAATCTAGGTGTGCGCCCAGCGTCGGAAGTCCCAGCATTTGAAATTGGCGTCGGCTCCTCCATAAGTAGTAGGTCTTGTTTGTTGTTCTCGTGGCTAGTAGACCTTCCTGTCTCTTCAGCCTCCTCATTCGCTACTGTCAGATCTGTTTAATTTCTATAACTCGTGTTAGTAGCCAGGCCCTGTGCCTGGTGGCCTTCATTTTGGTTGGCGTCTCTGGAGGTAGAGCTGGTGTTTCCGGGGGCGACTTCATGTGTGCTCAGATCTGGTTGGTGTCTTGGTCCCTCAAGCCGCTCTTTTACGGATGGGAACATCTTGTCGAACTTATCTAGTTCGCTGTTCGCTGCTTGAATCAGCACTATCCCAGTTTTATATAAAGTAATATATAGTTCGGCTCCACATCTTATTGAAGGCGAGGTCGTTATTTTAGTGCCATATGGGATGTTCTTTATAGCTTTTATGTTAAGCGTATTTGTGAAGGCATCACGCCATTTAGCCGTTTTATATGAGAAGAATATTAAGTTGTTCACTATAATTCCTTTGTCTATATTAAAGTATGGGTCAGAGAACAGTGTGTCTGGGTGTTTCCTCAACGTATCATGTTTATACTTTTTCGCTGCGTTTTTGGATAAGTTGGATGGATATTTTAAGCTTAGGGCGTTCGTGCCAGAAGCCACAGGGTATCTTTCATCCATGTTGCGCCAAGTTGTAGGATATATGTTGAGTCTCCACCCTTTGTATCTTAGATCCTTCCTCTACTGATGTTGTAGAATAGTTAATGTAGACCTCTCTTTCAGGTAATTTTCTTATGAAGTCTCAGCTTTCCCCTATCGGTATAGGCTTAGGGTGTTAGCTCTGTCCAGCGTTTCGTTATTCCCTATATTATTTCCTTGTCTTCCTGCTGTAGTTCGTCTTTCCTGTTTCAGTTATTCACTAGATTTGATGCAGGTTATTAAGGTCCTATTTTCTGTTTCTGATGACTCTCCACACGCAGATGAGATCTCTATGGGCGATACTCAGTGGCATATGCGGTCACTATTTGTGAGTCAGGCATGACGTTTCCTCACTGTTTCCTCACTTGCAGCATTCACTATAGGGGCATTCCAACAGTCTTGTACGACTATCACTGCCTGCTCCACCTAATGATGTGATGGGTCTCCTCCGTTTCTCCCAGTCTTGTCACGAGCATTCTAGTCTCTCGATGTCCTGAGCAGCCGCCATGCTTTGATCAGGCGCGCTATTATGAATGAATATTTCCACTATTGTGGTATACTGTATGCTATATGTAAAGGCTGTATGAGCTTTAATCGTGCACTTAATTCTTGCCTACTTCGCCATGGGTGTGGTTGTCTTTCTCCGCTTTTCCCAACCGTCCCGTGCTTAGAAAAGATGTTAGACTATGTCCTTATCGGCCGCCATCTTAAGGTCAGGCGCGCCGCTTCAGCCCTTCACACTGTTATGTAGGAGTTTATCTTTATTCTATTGTTCTCTCCACCTACGTCGCACTGCAGGCGGTGGCTCCCTTCCGATTCCCCGGTTCGTCGTCGTCCTTCCGCTCTCTCAAATCTCGTCGTCTCAGCTCCCCGCCGCCTCATCAGTCCACGTTCTCTTCTCCTAGCTCGGTCCTCGCTCCTGGTCCGGCTTTCTCAGTGATCCGGTGCAAGTTCCTCGGTGGGCCCTTCGCCGTCTCCGCCTTCCCTTCTTTTGTCCCGTGAAGATCTCCGCAGACGATCCCTGCGCCGACCCGAGGTCCGATGGGCAGCAATCAGAACTGGACTCTGGACCCTCCCCTGACGAGGTAAGTCACCGTATTTCCTTAGATTCACGTTATTCTTTGACCGGGTCCTGGAGGGGGTGGGGGGGGGGGGAGGCGGTTGTTGTTTTCTGAAGGGTTTACTCGTGGATTTAAACTATTAAATTAGTTATCCCGAACCCTGAGCCCCTGGAGCTCTCGCAGTGGGCTCTTACAGAGCGGCCATCTTGGGTAAATTGTTAGTCATTCCCAGGAGTATGAGCTTCGGGTCAGCCAGGATTTCCGCCTCCAATACCTCCCGGAGTTCAGCAAGGACCTCATCCCAGTATATCTGGATTTGTGGGTAGGACCAGACAATGTGTAGAAAATTCCCCCCGTTCTGGCCGCATCGTAAGCAACTGGAATCTGGTATCTTCCCCATCTTATGCAGGCGCATCCTATCAAAATAGGCCCTGTGCAAAATCTTAAATTGGATCAGGCGGAGGCGGGACTTAATAGCCACCTCTCTGGGGTGCATCAAAATGACCCCCAATCTACGTCATCTATGTTCCCTAGTTCTCGTTCCCATGTGGCCCGCAAACTCTCCAGCGAGTTCGGTCTGTTGTTCATAATGGATTTATAGGTGAGAGACACCGCCCTCTCCGGTATTGTTTCTTGCAACAGTCGGCCCTCTAAAGGCACATATTCGGCTCCTTCCGCCGTCCACGCATGTCTAAGTTGCAAATATTTAAAGATCTGGGTACGGTGTAGCCCAAAGTCTGCTTGCAACGAGGGAAAGGATTTCAGCTTCCCATGTCCAGTCACATCGCCAAGGGTGGAGATGCCAATGACGCCCCAGCCCTGGAACCCCTTCAACTTGCTGAGGTCTTTCAGCCAAGCACAGTCCCAGAGTGGCGTCTGTCGCATCGGTCTATGTTCCCATTGGGTGGCCTTCGTCACCCGTTTCCATGCCAGTATCGAAATTCTAGTCGCCGGCAGTAGTCTATCCTGTCCCTTCCCTTCATGAATATAGTATAGACAGGTGTGTGTACCCATCCTGCACCGTTCCAGAGCATATGTGGGGTGCGAGGCCGGTGCATGGATCCACTCATTTATGGGGGCCATGTGCTCCGCCCAATAATAAGCTTCCAGATCCGGGAGCGAGATCCCTCCGTCATATTGGTGTCGCTGAAGGGTCACCAACGATATTCTGGCATGTTTCCCCAACCACAGGTACGACCTTAGGTCCGCATGAATTGCTCTGAAGACCTTAATCTGCAGAGGATAGAATTCATTTTGAAATGCATAGAGAAATCTCGGAAGAGAGACTATCTTAAACATGGCTGCTCGCCCAAGTATCGTTAGAGGGAGCGATTGCCACCTAGTGGCGTCCGCCATAAAATTCCGTATGACTCGGCCAATGTTACGGTCGTAGGAAACAGCAGCATCCATCGTAATAAATATACCTAAATACAGAAATCCTTCACTAGTCGTCCGTTTGGCACTATTCTTAACTTAGGGGTCGTTAGGGTTAGCAGTATTGTATTGCATGTGTTTGGGGGTGTTCTAGATTTTTACGACTGGGTGGGGTCTTGGAACACTTGTTGGAATGTCTAATTTTGATTGCAAGTGGTTTGAAGAAAATCCATGGTGGGAAAGGGGGGTTTTGGGCATATTTTCTGAGTGCGTTTTGGCACGATTTGAAATTAGGCCTCTGCGAGGTAGCAGCAGTATTCTGCACGTTTTCGGGAGGGTAATGTGGGATGTTCTAGATTTTGGGAATTGTCATCTCTGAAAGTGAAAGTATAATTTTTGCACTACACAGCGTGTCTTATATATTTTTTTCTCCGAGGTGTATTTATCACTTACCGTTGTGTTTTTCCATCATCAATTGCAGGCAGGCTTTTACCCTGTGCCATCGATGTACTACTCAGGCTTACAATTAGCGATCCGAAAATCCGCATCAGGCAGGCAGTGGACAGTGTGTCTGGTCATCAAGATTGATCGACGGAGCATCCGATGGAATGAACGAGTACCGCGAATAAAAGGAATGGCTGGATGCATCAACTTCACAAATTCAACGGGACAACAACAAAAAACAGTAACAGTATCCAAAATTCAGTTTATCTTTTAAATGATATTCTTGTGAACTTGAACTTACTTCTACGAGTGTGACTCTGTGCGTTTGTTTGATCTCTGCTTCAAATTCATCCCTCCAGCTATTTGATACGTCTTTGCTATGTTTAACACTAATTTAATGTTCTAAGTGTTTATTCTCTCTGAGGGCAGAGAGGCAAGTGAAATTGCGTAATGACTGCAGCCCTGTACTGTCAACTTGTTTCTTCGTAGTTACTGGTAAGTTGCAGTAAGTAGTAGTACTACTTTTCAGTAACCTAACCATCCATTTAGTAAACAACTTCTGGCATGCAGTAGTGCACTTCCTTTATGTTCCTTTAAAGATTTATCAATATCTTCAAATCCAAAGATTTGTTTCTCTTCATTTGTTGGTTGACTGTCCATGCTGTGTTTTTTTTCCTCTCTACCAAACTTTCCCAAAACCCCCCATTCCCATCCAATTTTCAAACCCTAACCCTCTTCCCCCGAGCTGTGTGGTATTTCATTGAGGTGTGACTGACAACAACAATAAATTCCACACACTTGCTGCGGAGGATAAGGTCAAAGCAACCAGACGTTCATGTGCGCCAACGTGGATGGATAAGAACATCCTCCTACACGTCGTGCACAATCAAATTCTTAATGCTTACCTTACATTGGTACTGCTTAGGCTACAATTTAGGGCACTGTTCTGTACCGTACTATCTATTGTACTGTTTCTAATGCTACGCTCAGGCCACTCAATGTTCAATTTCCTCTTTTTTTCATATGGTGATACTGCCAGTGTGTACCACTACTGCTACCAGCGCAACAATGATATTGCATCTGTCGAGGATTCAAGTCAACAACCAACCTTAATCACCATTTGAAATGCAGCCAGCCCTGGGGCTACCCCGATTCTCAAACACAAATCACAGGTAAGATAAGCATATTGGAGAGGTAGTAGAATAATGGGCTAGGAGGACTAAGTTGGGAGGAGAGCAGAGACTGACAGTACTACTAGTAAAGTACAGTAGTAGGGCTACTAAATTTACTAACTTGGTTACTTGCATTTTGGTACATTTCAGGACTAGATGTTTCATTCATGCTGGTAAGTTTGAAGAAAACAAACGTCCAGTAACCACCGCCAACCCCCACACAAAATAATATATGAACGCGTATACTGTGTTTTTGTAAGAAAAATAATTATTAAGAAATATATATTTGTGTTGTTTTCAGCACAACAATAAAATAAATTACCCGAACTCACCCCCCCTCCCTAACCCAACCAATGTCAAAAAGTCCAAAAGTCCCCTTTGCCAAACACCCAATTCCCACCCCCCAACAGTCTTTAAAAAAGGGGCAAGGGACAGTCACTTCCTCCATTGGCGTAGTTTGGCAAGCTGTTGCTGCATGTCCCGCTGCTCTTTGCGGAGGTCCCGGAGCTGGCGCTGATGTTTTTCGGCCAACCGCTCCAGGTAGTCCACTCTTCTATGTAGCCAGCGCACACGAACCATCTGGGAGCTGGGGGGGGGCGCTGAGCTTGTTGCTGCTGTGCGGCGGCGGCGGGAGGCTGTTGGGCCACGGCTCCGTTTGGCTGGAGGCTTCTGGCTGGTGGACCCGGGGGCAGTGGAGGAGGATGTAGAGGTTGATGTCTCCTCATGCTCCCGAGCCCACAATCGCCGATACTCGGCACAAATAGCCTCCAGCTTACGGTCCCTGGCCCGGACAGCCATCTCCTTGCGGGTGAGCTTTTTGGGAGTAGCATCTATGAAGAAAGAAAGAAAAATACTGTAGCCAATAGTCTTTAACATAAAGTCAAAATAATTCAACGGAACGTTGACACTCAGTAACACCAGCAAGTAGCAAACACAGTATAACATTTTGGCATGTATCTTTCCGCCGTCTTTGTAAGCCTGTGACATTACTGTGAGTTTCAGGAATTCCACTAGCAGCACTATGAGTGGACTCACTACTACATACATAGTCAGAGAGTACTAAAAAAGGCCTTTTTTACTTTTTTTCTCTTGTTTTGCAAAAGAAATTACTGATACGTGAACTTGTGGTAGCCGCCATAATGGCAGCTCACTCAGCTTTCACCCAAGAAATACAGACACAGGCCATGATGATGCAGACTCGCAGTACTTTAAGCAGTACATGCAGGTGGGGATAGGAATGTCTTACTTTTCTATAGGGGTGGCACTGCCACTGGCCATACTTCATCCACTCAGCGTCTGCTCTACTACATCATACACCTCTGCTATCGACGAGGAGGATAAAGAAGATAACATCCAGGCTTCCAAAGTACGTCTATGATTCTTCTTAATGTCTTAAATGTACCAAAATTTCTTTTTGTCAACAACCAACTAACACCCTTTTCATTATATTTTGGAAACCGCCGTCTTCTTATGTTGAATTGCATTCAACAAAACCATTCTTTACAGTCATAAATATTAAGACTCGCTCGTCCTCCGTTTCACCCTTCTTTAACTTTTCGTTCTTCACATCCCTAAACTACATCTGATATGACTTGGCTTCACAATAAAAATTTGCCGGCTGAGTTGAAGTGAAATAGAGGGGGCAATTGGTTACCAGGGAAGTACCGCCGCTAATGCTATTACAAGTCAAGGTTGATCGTCTTCTCCGTGATAGCCCAAAAAGTAGTTCGAAATTAGTAAATGTTCTTAACAGTACAGTGTACTTATACTAGTGTACTGTGTACTACTGACAGTACATCATACACTCCTTTGCGAGCCTACTCAAAAAGATTTCAATAAGTTAGGAGTATAATAACTTACCACCGTCCACCGCCGCTGAGTCTTCCCCCCCCCAGCTCCTCCTGTTGGCGCCGCCGCATCCAGAGTGGACCCCTCCGCACTGCTGGCCCGGCACTGGTGGTCATCTGTGCCGCATCAGATGTTGTGACGTCTAGGAAAAACATGTAATATTTTCAGATGCCATACACAACCCCCTATTTTGTCACGTAATGGAAGAAAATGTTACATAACAAATTTTTTATTACTGGGATTGAAAAAAAGTAACGGTTTTGGGGAGGGTGTTAACCTTTTATATGCTTATTCCATTAAATGCTACACTTCTTCTTATGGCAACTGAGGAATGCTTGCTTAACATGCACAATTTTTCTCATTACAGAAAGAAGATTCCATTGCCCTTCTGCCAGACGATTCACCAACTACTAGTAAGTCATCACCAGCAGTACTTTAAGTACTTTAAAGAAGGTGGGGGCTCCCGCACAATTATTCTAATAATTTTATGTGTCTGTTAACTAATATTAAGTTTGAGTCATACTAATTTCATTCATGAGAATGTTGTTTGAACTTTAACGTCATCTTCATCCATCACCATTGCTCGCTCTGAATACTACGCTATTAAAAATAAAGAAATAACGTTTTCATTTCTTAATTGAAAATAAAACTTTAAAACTAACAAACACTGTGTGGTTTTTGTTCACGAGTGAGTGAGCGGAAAGGTTTGAACTACTGCACTTGGCAGTCATGTTTCTTTCAGTGACTCAGATAGGCCTGGACTCGGCTGTAGTCTTCTTCGGTTCTTCTGGGTCGTAAAATCATTGGTCAGACACACTAGATAGTCGATCAGGGGATTGGGGGTTCAACTTCTGTTCGGACTGAGGTATGTCGAAAGTCGAACTGCACCTATCATCAACAATGTCCTATTTATCTTGTCCATACTTCTTTGTGTGCAGAATAGTCCCTGAAACACTAGCATTATGGGATGTGCTCCTCTCAAATCAAAAAGTCAACTGCTACCTTTTACTTGGTGTAAACAATGACATTTTGTTGTTGGAAATTGTCAAAGCACTTACATTAAGAAGACTGAAATAGACAGCAAGGGCAACCCAGAGGACTGCACTCCGTGCCTAGAGCTATTGCTGTATCAGAGTTTTGTTTCACACCGTTTGCCGAATGGGAAAGCTTAGCTACCTACACAGACTGACTCATAATCGTAAATAGTAGTAGCACAGAGAGTGATGGTAGAGGCAGGATAAGAATGTAGAAAGTAGTCTACATTAGAAGAAGATCAAAGACTATTTAGTAAAACATAGAATTATTAGGAAACAGTTTGTAATGAATAGGAGCTGTAAAAGTTAGGAAAGTATAAGTATTAATATATGAATAGAACAACTTACTGGGGCCATCAGAAGAGCCTGCAAGGGACTGATCCTGTCCACCTTCTGCCACCGGAGTCTCAGTCGCCGCCAGCGCCTTGTCCCTGGGAGTTGCTGGTGATCATGAAATAAAGAAACACAACTTGGATGATTGTTTTTTTGGAAATATTTGATTTCTTTGAACACAATCTAAAATTATGTCGGGGAAACAAATTAACAACAATTGCATCTGATCTAGTCAACTAGGAGGATAGTTGTACAGTATTGCAGGATTCACAGTCTAATAGGAAAGGTATGTAATTCATTAACTACACCAACAACAAAAGGGTTCTACTACGACTGCCATCACTCAGCAGCACGAGACGTCGCGTGACAGACACAGTCCGTCATCATGATTGCAGACCACTAACAAATGTCCTATAACAAGTAATAAATAATATACTCAACGTATCAATCCACCACTATCTCTTCAAAGTGGCAGCAGCAGGAGTACAAAGAAGGACTAGACTTGAGTCTACTGTCTCTAGCATTACGCAGTAATGCTCTCAAATGACTAAAAAGTTGCAAACAAGTAAGCATAGTAGCAACGCCAATAACCAGGCGAGCACCTGCAATGACAGAAGCTATTTAAACATTAATTTACCTGCAATGTAATCGAATCAGCAGCATTCGTACTCTTCAGGAAAAAAATAGATTAGCAATATAACAGAGCAGAAGGAAAAAAAGTAGTTATTAAATAGCTACTTATCAAGGCCAGGGATCTCCAATCCTAGCAGGTCGAGCATGTCATGCTCCCGGTCCAGGATGTCACTCCACCGGTGCGTCACTTGCTGGTAGGTGCGCCGGACCCCAGACTCCTTACACATGCGCCGGCACACCTTCTCCCACAGTTGGCGATGCTGCCGGTGGCCGTAACCGGAAGCAATCCGCCCACCTGCTGCCACGGTCTTAGGGAGGTGGACTTGAACAAAAACAATCAAGGTGGCCACCTCCACTACAGAGAAGATCTCCCTGGCCTGGACTTCCTCCCCCATCAAACACGCGCAAGGGAGCCGGGTACGGGGTGCTGGGCCCTTCCCCTTGCCCTTGTTCGCTCCCTTAGCCCTGGTCCTGGGCACAAGAAGAAGGAAAGAAGAATAGGTGTGAAAAAAAATAAGAGAGAGAGCGAAAGAAATAAAGTAGGTAATAAAGTAACAAAAAGTTTTAAAAAACACAAAATATAGATGTAGGAAATTGTAGAGATGGATAATAAGCAAAAAAAAGCAAAAAAAAGTTCAGAAAAACATAGGATTACAAAGATGTAAGATGGATAGAAAGGTAGCATGCCCAAAAACCATAGCAATGAATGAAAAACAGGATGGCCGCGCCCGTAGAGGACCGCGTGGGTAAGTTTGCGCAATATTTCCCCCGCGAGCACGCAAAAACGCCCGCGAACCCGTAAATGCGCCACACGCACAACGCGAGCACGCAGCTAGCACCGGGAACGGGAAATACTCAACGCGTACAAGATGGCCGCGCCCATGTACGACCGCATGGGTAACTTCGCGGTCGTTGCGCTGCAAGCGGCCCGCGAAGACGCAAAAAACTCCGCGAACACACAAAAAAAAATCCGCAAAATGCGAGTTCGATTTCGCGCCCCGCGAATCTCGCGAAATTGCAGAAAAACTAATTTTGCACAACAGAAACACTTAGCAGGTGCAAAAGTTCAAGCTAATTTGTAACCATTCCCTGTAGTGCTTCCTGAGGGGCCCTTCCAGAGTTCAGTTGCCTACTTGCAACAATTCTCTGGCCCTGCTCTGACCCTCAAAGCAGGGTCAGAGAATAGTTACAAGTATGGCACAATGCTCCTGTAAAAAAAATAACTGCAACAGGAAGCACTTACAGCTAAGGAAGCAGGTGCCAGACTTGAAGTACAAATTCAGTGACACATTAACCAGCCTCAAATTAATTCATCTCAGTTGAGGCTGGGCAGGTGTGCTTTCCCCCCATAATCTACAGTGGTGAACAAGAGGGTGGTAGTGGTGAACCAGAGGGTGGCAGTGGTGAACCAGAGGGTGGCAGTGGTGAGTGCTGAAACTGAGGGTGGCAGTGGCAAACCAGAGGGTGGCAGTGGTGAACCAGAGGGTGCAGTGATGAACCAGAGGGTGGCAGTGATGAACCAGAGGGGGACAGTGATGATCCAGAGGGTGGCAGTGGCAAACCAGAGGGTGGCAGTGATGAACCAGAGGGGGGCAGTGATGATCCTGAGGGTGGCAGTGGCAAACCAGAGGGTGGCAGTAATGAACCAGAGGGTGGCAGTGATGAACCAAAGGGTAGCAGTGATGAACCAGAGGGTGGCAGTGGTGAACCGGAGGGTGGCAGTGATGAACCAGAGGGTGGCACTGGTGAACCAGAGGGTGCTGTGATGAACCAGAGGGGGACAGTGATGATCCAGAGGGTGGCAGTGGCAAACCAGAGGGTGGCAGTAGCAAACCAGAGGGTGGCAGTAATGAACTGCAGTGTAGTTCCTATATTCCCAATAGGCTCTGTGCATTGGAATAATATAAACAGCAGTGTAGACGTAGGACTGAGGTTGACTAGGTCTCTACTGACTATATTAGACTTAATTAGTTTTGCCAGCTAGCTCAGAGGTCACTAGAAACTTTCTCAAATGTTCAAGAAGGAATTAACTTTCCTTATTAGACAAGAAGGGATTAGCTTCTGACAACCAATAAACTTGACAACTTGACAACTTTGCTCCCTCAGAATAAGAGTGTATCTCTAGAGTCGTGTGTGAGAAGTTGGCCTGATATATGATGCTCACTTGTTCTAGTGATCACTTTGTATCATGCCAAGCAACCCTTATGGTGGAGGTTGTAAAGTCAACCTTATAGACAAGCTATCCTAGGGGTAGCATGGACTAAGCAGTCTTAGGCTAAACTCTGTAAAGGCATGTGAAGCAAGCTGTTTTACCATACACAATCCCCTTGAATACCAAATGAAAGGACACCACACAGATATATATTGAAAATATATATAGATTTATTTCTACAAATATCCCCTATACTCTTTATGAGCACAGAAGCAAATGCGTTAAAACAAAACACAGTTTAAATATACAAAATTTGCACAATTATTGATGAGCCCTAAGGGCCACCTAAACCATATACTAAAATAGTGGTATAAGAACCACTATGGGGAAAGTGAAGAGGCCTAGGGCCTGGGGAATCGCTGGAGCTGTTCAGGACTAACAGTGATGAAGTCGGGGAAGGCCCGCGGGACTCGGGTGCACTGCTTAAAGTGCACGCATACACCAATGCAATGTCAATGGTGCGTAAAAGTTACAAAGTTAGTGTTTAAGGAACCTTCCGATGGACCTACAAGGATAAAACTTTAGACACAGGCACTAGAGGTGTACACCAGTGTGGGAACACCGGCGTTGCTGAGTTACCTCACCCACAGGAAGCGGGTGCACAGGTGCGAAGTAGTGTTGGGTTTCGTCACGCAGGTCAATGGTGCTTAGAGCTGAAGATGCTGCAGGCGGGTCGTCGTGAAGAGTTCCGGTGGATCCAAGGGTTGATCTGAAGAGGTGAAGACCTGAAAGCAGAGGGGACAATGTTCAAAGTCACTAGCCAGTGACTACCGTGGAACCAGGATGGAACCAGGCGATGTTGGGTGCAAACAGGTGATGAAGTGAAGATTGTCTCTGCAGCCACGTGGACACGAAGAGGTCAAGGACATCCAGGAGTCGATCACGAGCTGTCCCACAATGGCTCTCGCTGATGGCGGTGTTGGCAACTTGATTGGAGCAAACAGGCCTTGGCAAAAGCAAGTCACGCAGGAATCAATTCAAGCTTTTCACTCAGACCAGCAAGGTCAGAGCGGATGCTCCTTTTCAGGGGAGCAAGGGCCAGTCTGGAGCAACCAGACCAGTGGTGTAAGTTGTAGTTTTTGTTGCCAAGATGGCCACTAGCCGCGTGGCAAGTGACCGGGATGGCGCGTCAAGTGGCAAAGTGCAAAAGGGCCCCACGCAGATCGTGGAGATGCTGGGGGGCTGATCTTCGGTGCAAATGCTGATCGGAGTTGGGGTTTCTCAAACCCCAAAGCACAGCATCGAGGGTGCCTTGGGTGCTGCGCAGTCAGCTCTTCGGGGGTCTTCCAATATGTCCGGTCCCACATCTCTCGGTGCCTCCACAGATCTCTTCTTTTCAGGGACTGTGGATCGGGCTCTGAGATGTCTGGGAGTCTGGGTCTTGTCAGGCTCTGGGCTCGGGCTCCAGCGGGAGGCGGCAGAAAAGCAGACGTTGAGTTGCTGGTTGGTGCCTGTATTCACAGGGTGGTCACTCCTTGGCCACAAGGGAGATTCTCTTCAGTGTTCTGTGCAGCAGAATGTCGAAGTCCAAGTTTCTTCTGTATTTCAAGTCGAGTTCAGGATGATCTGAAGTCTAAGGACACAGCTCCTACTCTTATTCCAAATCTGGGGGCCGGATCACATACTAGGTCCCTCCTCTGGGTGGGACCAGGAAGATGGGTGGTTACACCCCCTTTGCTTTGTCCAGCTCCGCGCTAAGACTGGGGCTGGAAAGCCCCAGCACCGGTTTGAACTGGCATATGCACAATGACACCTTGTGTGCCCCAGCCATGTCTGATTCTATTCAGCCCTGTCCTACCCAATACACAAAATCTTGTCTGGGGTGGTGCTAGCACCTCCCAAGGCAGGAAACCCTTTGTCCAAGCTGCCCTCGCTGTAAGGACTCCCAGCAGCAGGAGGTCAGACTTGTGTCTGTGGTGGCAGCATCCATTTTGTGATGCTGAGGCTCTGTTTAACTTTAACCGGGGTTCAGGCTAGGTACATGTCGTGTCCCTCTAGAAGGGTGGAATGCTACCCCGTCGCCAGAACTGGTGAGGGGGTAGTATTCCAATTCGTATGACACCTTACTCGACATGTTTTGATAAATCCAAACCAAAGATAGCATTTAACCGCGAGGTTCATAATGCACTTAAGAGTATATGGTATGGCAGTATCATGAAACAGCTAAAGGACATGGTTCTGAAAGCTGCAGACAGGCTCAGCTCATGCCAGAGCACCATCTCACATATTTCCAAGCACTCTGCCTCCAGGATTGATGAGGCCTTCCATAGGAGTGGCTGATAGGAACATATGTGTCTATTTTAGGTTAGGCATTGGCATACTACACCTAAGTAACCGTTTACAGGTGGTACAGAATACGGCGGCAAGATTGATTTTGAATGCCCCTCCAAGAACCCCCTCCAAGCCTTTACTAAGAGAACTTCACTGGCTCCCAATACGGCAGTGTGTCAAATTTAAAATCTGCTGCACCGTCCACAAGTGCCTGTTTGGGAATGGCCCCAAATATCTGAGTCAAAAACTATACCCTTACAAACCAGATAGATCCCTACATTCAAGTAACCAACTGCTGATAAAAACCCCTCTTGTAAAAAAGACCAGACAGGGTGGCCGTGCCTTTTCTTTGGTAGGGCCTACCCTCTGGAATAACCTGCCCTTCAGCATAAGGCAAATTTCTAACCATCTCGCCTTCAGGAAAAAGTTAAAAACTATACTGTTCCTAGAAGAATAATTGGATCGTTCTGCTTATCAGATCACAGCTCATCTGTTACAACATCTCCAAGACTACATCTAACGAGCAAAGCGCGGAGATACCCCGTAAGGGGTCTATTCTTGCGCTATACAAGAAATTAAATAAATAAATAAAAATAAGTAAGGGGTGGTTACACCGACTTACCCCAGCTGAGTGATCATCCAGTTGTGTCAAATATGGAGGCCAGGCCAGGGGTGTCACAATACATGCTGCAGCCCCTGGTAGGCCTTGGAACCACCTATGCCCTGGGTACCTAGGGTACACTGTTACAGGGGCCAATAAGGTGAACCAGTTCCAATTGGTAATGTACCTAAGGTACATGGAGTCCATTTTAAGGAGAGAGCAATTAGCCTGGGGCCCTGAATAGCAGGATCCCAGGCCAACTAAGTAAAAAACCAGCTAAACACTAGGCAAAAAGTTTGGGGGTAACCATAGTCAGATATCCACCTTCCTACAAAACCCCCCCCCCAAACGAAAGGAGATAAGGCTATCCTTGACCAGGTAAGCCTATATTGCCTAAGTGGCCATATAAGGAAGTACCAGCTCTGGCTTGGTTACCCCCTGTCTCATGGTCCACTAAGCAATCCCTCACCCTAAGGGTATCTGAGGGTCTCCACCATAGGGAATCTCTACCTGTTGTAGTTCTGAAAATTCTGGACTCGTGAATAAAACTTCGTCGTAGCATGACGATTTTTATATCAAAAGACCGAGAATGGCTAGTACACTATGTACAAGCATTTTCGTCATATTCGAGTGACGATTTCACCTCGAAATCTTCATTTTCGTTCTGAACCCTTGGCTCCCATTTTGTGTACGGCAGCCATTTTGTGAGTTGCCCTCACATAGGCAGATGATTAAGCCAAATTCGAATCCCAAGGACACGTACACCTTAATTGACTTTTCTCTGACCTGGGCAAGCTGAAACCATTGCCCCAGGCCGAACCTGTTTGGTCAGTTCCTCTCCCAGTGGCCGAACGAGATAGCATCAAGGCACAACATGCCATAAACCCTTTTCATTGCACACACACCCTGCCTAATCTTGCTCACACCTGTCCCTGCTCTTTTCTCTCTTACTTGCTTTACGAGGAGGTGGTGCCCGTTTTTATTGGGGGTCCACCGATATCTGATGAAAATGTTGGACCTTGCCGGGTAATTTGTTGTGGGCTGGACAAACTGAAATGTGGGCTTGTCATCATGACTCTGCTTTTTCTTTGTAGTGGAAACATGTGAATAGCATACTAAAATGTGGAGAATGTTTGCCTGAAGCACAATATTTTGTATAAAAAGAGAAGCCTGGCTTTGTAAGATTGAGCAGTCTCCTGAGAATATACATCGCGTGTTGTTGTACTTCTAGGACGCCTGTTACTTGGTTGCAACTTGCAGCCAATAAATTCGATCTTTGACTTCACCTAGAAGACTCTGAGTTTCTGTGGTCTAAATCAGAAAAGTACTCGAGGTCTTTGGGTGTGTACCCCGACACCACTGGGTTACCAGTTCGGTACCGGTTCTGAAAAACCCAGTACCTCACTGTGGTGTGTCTTGGCAAAGTTAAAGGCTGATGTTGAGATGGAGTACTGAAGTGAGATTCCTCTGTAGGACTCTGCTTCCTCCAATCATTTTCCACCATGTAGGCCTTTCTTTCTTTGACTGAGTTGCACTGTGCTCTCAGGGTCACCTGGCTAGGGCTGCTAGCTTTGGTGCCCCTAATCTGTTGATGTGGGTGCTTTATTTGACAGAGGGCCCTTTGGGGCTCACTGTCCTTCTTGTCCTCTGCAGCCCTGGGCTGGCTAAGGCAAGGTAGAGAGGGGCAGGTTACCTGCTCCAGACTGGGTCCCACCTGGAAGGGTCCACTGACATCAGGGGCTCTGCCAGGCTAGGCCTGACTACCTCTGGGGCAGTTTCTTCACAAGGGGTAAGATCAGTTCCCTGAGGAGGCTGATCCTTTCCTAATGTCTGGTGGGAGGGAGATTTCTTTTCCTCCTCAATGCTCTCTGTTTGTGTGGAGTGATCCATAGTTTCAGGCTTCACAACACAGGAATCAGTTTGAGTTTGGGTTGTGGCCATCACAGCCCCACCAACCTTTTCAGGAAGGGACTCCGTTTGGGTATGGGCTGTTACCATAACAGCTCTGCTAATTTTCTCAGGAAGAATTTCTACTGAAGATGGGGATGAGGTTTGCTCAGCCCTACCAACCTTTTCAGGAAGGACATCTTGTATTGGGGCTGTGGCCAGCACAGCCCCACTAACCTTTCCATGGAGATTTATCATTCTAGAATGGGTTTCTTGTTCAACCTCAGCCCAGGCTGAGATTTCCAAATCATTCCCCAGTAGACAATCTACAGGCAAGTTTGAGGACACTGCCACTCTCTTTGGGCCAGTGACTCCTCCCCAGCTGAGATTTACCACTGCTATGGGATGATTTTTCTGAACTCCATCAATGTTTGTCACCTGGTATGTGGCACCAGGTAAAAGTTCCCTAGAGGGGACTAGATTCTCAGTCACCATGGTGATACTAGCCCCTGTGTCTCTGTAGGCCTCAACTTTCAAACCATTGATGAGGGGTTCTTGTCTATACTTGCTCAAAGTATTTGGGCAATCAGTGAAATTAGCAAACCCCTTGCCAGTTTCATAGACAAGAGTATCTGAGGTAGGGGACCTGGTTAGGCCAGAATCCACCTGTGCTCCAAAAGTAAATCCACCCAAATTCTTGGGGGTGCTCCCACCACCTGGGGGACCACTGCTAACAGTGACAGGAGGTGTTGGAGCTTTACCTGGAGGTATATTTTCCTTATTGCAGGCCCTAGGGCAACTGGGGTCAGTTTTCCAATGGCCAGGCTTTTTACAGTTATGGCAATAAGGCTTTTTCTCTGTAGAGGAAGTGTCTTGGGACCCACCCCCATCCTTGGAGTTTTGGGGCCCTGGGGAAGTCTTCTCTTTTGATTTATCTCCACCCTTCTCTCGAGGCTTGGTAGTCTTTTTCTTTTGGTCACCACCCTGGTTCTTAGGCCTGATCCTGGTTCTGACCCATTTGTCTGCCGTCTTACCCAATTCTTGTGGAGAGGTCAGATCAGAGTCCACCAGGTGCTGATGTAGAAGCTGATTTTGACAATTACTTAAGATTTGCTCTCTCATAATTAAATTATACAATCCTGTATAGTCTGTAACCTTACTTCCCAGCAACCAGCCCTCCAGAGCCTTAGTGGCACATTCAACAAATTCAGACCAGTCCTGAGTCTGTGTCTTCTGGGTGTCTCTGAACATTAACCTGTACTGTTCAGTGGTTAAGCCTAACCCATCAATCAGAGCACTCTTCAGGACCAGGTAGTTTCTAGAATCCCCATCACTAACTGTGAGGAGTCTGTCTCGGCCTCTACCTTCAAAGGAGAGCCACAAGATTGCTGCCCACTGCTCCTGAGGGATCTGCTGTACTCTGCAGGCTCTCTCAAGTGCAGTCATCCATTTGTGGATGTCATCCCCACTCTTGTAAGGGGGCACAATCTTACTCAGGTTTCTATTGTCATAGGACCTGTCTTTATCCTTTTGGATAGTGCTGCCACCAGTGGATCCTAATCCACTCTCTCTAGGCTGCTTTGCTCTAGCAAGTTTCTCTTTGGCCAGGGCAACTTCTAATTCTTGCTTCTGGATCCTAAGTTCAGCCTCTCTCACTTTGGCCTCATGTTCCCTTCTCTGAGGGCTAGACAACTCCCTTCTGGAGTGTCCATGAGAACCTCTAGAAGCTTGGGAGGCATTGGACTCACCTGAGTGGTTCCTTCTCCTCCTTTGCTCCTGGTTAAGTCCACTTGGGGGTCTGAATGGGTTGGACCCACTTTCAGTCCCAAATGTGCTTAAGTTAGCCTGGTTAAGCCTGCTGACTAGCACCTAACTATTTCTCTCATCATCAGACCCACTTTCCTCCTCTTCCTCCTCTTCTTCCTCATCCTCTGGCTGAGTATCTCCAGTGTTGTCATCTTCTGTGGGAGAGCCTCCCTCTCCAGTCCCCGAGGGGCCTGGTTTGGAGCTCTTTAGAGCTTCAGACTGGTCTAAAAGCTCTCTGAGGTGACTTGCTGTAGGGGTAGGACCCGTTTTGAGTCCTCTTAAGGAACACAGCTGCCTCAGTTCTTTAAAAGTAAAGATAGCAAATTTGGATGGTGCCCTTGGAGGGTCACTCTCAACAGAGATAGGTCCAGTGGATCCCTCTGCTCCAGACATTGCTCTAGTGTGGGTGGATATGTTGCAATCTACCTACCCTGGTGTTTGCCTACCAAACCTATCTAGTAGTTGTAGTCAGGGTGTGCTACTCCCTATCCTCTACAACAACTAAGTTCAGTAGAACGTAAGTATACTAGTCTTGTTTTAGTGTACCTATAAGGTACCTGTATGATCTTTCAAATGATACTCTCCAAAGATTGTAATGGTAAAACAACAGCAAGCTCAAATCCCAATCCACTGCTCACCAATGTGAGAAGTTGGCGATGCTCACTAGTTCTAGTGATCACTTTGTATCATGCCAAGCAACCCTTATGGTGGAGGTTGTAAAGTCAACCTTATAGACAAGCTATCCTAGGGGTAGATGGACTAAGCAGTCTTAGGCTAAACTCTGTAAAGGCATGTGAAGCAAGCTGTTTTACCATACACAATCCCCTTGAATACGAAATGAAAGGACACCACACAGATATATATTGAAAATATATATAGATTTATTTCTACAAATATCCCCTATACTCTTTATGAGCACAGAAGCAAATGCGTTAAAACAAAACACAGTTTAAATATACAAAAGTTGCACAATTATGGATGAGCCCTAGGGGCCACCTAAACCATATACTAAAATAGTGGTATAAGAACCACTATGGGGAAAGTGAAGAGGCCTAGGGCCTGGGGAATCGCTGGAGCTGTTCAGGACTAACAGTGATGAAGTTGGGAAAGGCCCGCGGGACTCGGGTGCAGTGCTTAAAGTGCACGCATACACCAATGCAATGTCAATGGTGCGTAAAAGTTACAAAGTTAGTGTTTAAGGAACCTTCCAATGGACCTACAAGGATAAAACTTTAGACACAGGCACTAGAGGTGTACACCAGTGTGGGAACACCGGCGTTGCTGAGTTACCTCACCCACAGGAAGCGGGTGCACAGGTGCGAAGTAGTGTCGGGTTTCGTCACGCAGGTCGATGGTGCTTGGAGCTGAAGATGCTACAGGCGGGTCGTCGTGAAGAGTTCCGGTGGATCCAAGGGTGGATCTGAAGAGGTGAAGACCTGAAAGCAGAGGGGACAATGTTCAAAGTCACTAGCCAGTGACTACCGTGGAACCAGGATGGAACCAGGCGATGTCGGGTGCAAACAGGTGATGAAGTGAAGATTGTCTCTGCAGCCACGTGGACACGAAGAGGTCAAGGAGGTCCAGGAGTCGATCACAAGCTGTCCCACAATGGCTCTTGCTGATGGCGGTGTCGGCAACTTGATTGGAGCAAACAGGCTTTGGCAAAAGCAAGTCACGCAGGAATCGATTCAAGCTTCTCACTCGGACCAGCAAGGTCAGAGCGGGTGCTCCTTTTCAGGGGAGCAAGGGCCACTCTGGAGCAACCAGACCAGCAGTGTAAGTTGTAGTTTTCGTTACCAAGATCGCCACTAGCCGCGTGGCAAGTGACCGGGATGGCACGTCGAGTGGCAAAGGGCAAAAGGGCCCCACGCAGATCGTGGAGATGCTGGGGGGCTGATCTTCAGTGCAAATGCTGCTCGGGGTTGGGGCTTCTCAAACCCCAAAGCACAGCATCGAGGGTGCCTTGGGAGCTGCGCAGTCAGCTCTTTGGGGGTCTTCAAAGATGTCTGGTCCCACGTCTCACAGTGCCTCCATGGGTCTCTTCTTTTAAGGGACTGTGGATCGGGCTCTGAGATGTCTGGGAGTCTGGGTCTTGTCAGGCTCTGGGTTCGGGCTCCGGCGGGAGGCGGCAGCAAAGCAGACATCGAGTTGCTGGTTGGTGCCTGTATTCACAGGGTGGTCACTCCTTGGCCACAAGGGAGATTCTCTTCAGTCTTCTGTGCAGCAGAATGTCGAAGTCCAAGTTTCTTCTGTATTTCAAGTCGAGTTCAGGATGATCTGTAGTCTAAGGACACAGCTCCTACTCTTATTCCAAATCTGGGGGCCGGATCACATACTAGGTCCCTCCTCTGGGTGGGACCAGGAAGGGGGTTGGTTCTACCCCCTTTCCTTTGTCCAGCTCCGCGCCAAGACTGGGGCTGGAAAGCCCCAGCACCGGTTTGAACTGTCATATGCACAGGGACACCTTGTGTGCCCCAGGCATGTCTGATTCTATTCAGCCCTGTCCTACCAAATACACAAAATCCTGTCTGGGGTGGTGCTAGCACCTCCCAAGGCAGGAAACCCTTTGTCCAAGCTGCCCTCGCTGGAAGGACTCCCAGCAGCAGGAGGTCAGACTTGTGTCTGTGGTGGCAGCATCCATTTTGTGATGCTGAGGCTCTGTTTAACTTTAACCGGGGTTCAGGCTAGGTACATGTCGTGTCCCTCTAGAAGGGTGGAATGCTACCCCCGTCACCAGAACTGGCAAGGGGGTAGTATTCCAATTCGCATGACACCTTACTCAACATGTTTTGATAAAGCCAAACCAAAGATAGCATTTAACCGGGAGGTTCATAATGCACTTAAGAGTATATGGTATGGCAGTATCATGAAACAGCTAAAGGACATGGTTCTGAAAGCTGCAGACAGGCTCAGCTCATGCCAGAGCACCATCTCACATATTTCCAAGCACTCTGCCTCCAGGATTGATGAGGCCTTCCATAAGAGTGGCTGATAGGAACATATGTGTCCATTTTAGGTTAGGCATAGGCATACTATACCTACATAAGGGGTGGTTACACCGACTTACCCCAGCTGAGTGATCAACCAGTTTTGTCAAATATGGAGGCCAGGCCAGGGGTGGCACAATACATGCTGCAGCCCCTGGTAGGCCTTGGAACCACCTATGCCCTGGGTACCTAGGGTACACTGTTACAGGGGCCAATAAGGTGAACCAGTTCCAATTGGTAATGTACCTAAGGTACATGGAGTCCATTTTAAGGAGAGAGCAATTAGCCTGGGGCCCTGAATAGCAGGATCCTAGGCCAACTAAGTCAAAAACCAGCTAAACACTAGGCAAAAAGTTTGGGGGTAACCATAGTCAGATATCCACCTTCCTACATCGTGTGAAAACAAAAGACAGCTATTTTACTCAGTCAATCGAGCATACTTAGTTTCACCAGAGTGCAGAGAATAGAGAGACAGGCGTTTTCAATGAAAGGTGTTATTTATTGAGCAGTCTTCTTTCTCATGCAAGAGAAATGAATTGCCACAATTGCAATACTTAGCATAAAGTAAAGTGCGTACAGTAAAAGGAGTATTATGAAATAATACTGTAAAAGCAGTGATATGGTTTCTTAGCCATATGCTACTTTAAAATGAATAAAATATATACATACATATATACATTGACTAACGTACTCAACTGGTGCTTCTAAATACGCCTACCCCGGTGTACCTGACCTAAGCCTAATACGTGGGAAGGAGTAAGTAGCAGTTTAAGTTAAGTGGGTTTTGCCAAGAATCTGAATCAAGAATTCTCTTTAAGGGTTTAGTCAGCTCCATACCTGGGTAATAGAAAGCAGGAGGTATGGTATCTCTCTCTCAGGACTCGATATCCCAGCAACCCGCAAGGGTGGCTGAGAACACCGGAGCTGGATTTCTCGGCAGGAGAAAAGACAGCGTCTCTCTCAGTGCGTCTAAGGGGAGGGGCGGCGTCCGTAGGCTCTCGCATCAGCCGGGCTCTCAGGCAAGTAGATAGCCGCTCTGCTCCAAACCACCGTGTGTTTGCTTAAGGCAATGTTGGTATATTTATACCTGAAAGGTGCCGGGTTTGACGTAAGGTTGGGCAAAAGACGTCATTTAAGATGTCACTAAGAACTGGCCGTTCTTACAGTGCTCACAGGAGTTCTAGGACAAATCAAAACAAAAGCCATGGGGATTTCCCAGGTTGCTGGAGATTTGTTTTGTTTAGAGAACTCGTTGTACTTTCTAGGAGTCTGGGGAAGTAGCCTTTGCCTAATGTGGACCGCATGGGCTACGACTAAATATGGATATGATTCTTATGCCTTTATAAGGATATTATTTATTATAACCACATGAGGGCATAAATCAGGAATATCAAATTAGGGTCCTAGATAGAATTACAACACCCACTCCACGATCTAATGTCCCTCATTACTTTAAACTAAGCAATAGTAAACATATTATGGTGCATGTGTTTTCCAACCCACCCCAAAATACATCATTCGCATTTGAAATGGTATATAGTAAATACATGAAAATGAGTATTGGTACTGTACGCTTTTCAAGCAGAGGTATCATTCAGTTAAAAAATGCATATATATATCAGCTGAATGATTTGCGAAAATGTACACATGAAATGGCTCTTAATACAGAAGAGAAGGTCGAGACCATTCCATCACATAATAATACAAATTTGCTGTACATGTGCTAGAGGCTGAGGTAAAATATTGTCTCTAGAGTTCCTAAAATAGAAGCTCTGTTCTCGAAGAATAGTTCTACTTTAAGCAGAGTACATGTGCCTGAAAAAGGTAAATATTTTGGAAGGGAAAAAAAATAATTTCGCTTCAGGGGAGAGAATAGTTCCAAATGTTTTCAGTAGCTTTTGTTTATCAAAGCTGAAGGCCGAATTCAGAGTTCAGGGAACGCTGTGTGCTCGTTTGTTTAAAAAGTTATTCTTTCTGTTCAGGGGAGAACATTATTTCAGACAGACTCGCAAATAATTGGTCTACGACATCAGGTGAAAGTTCGACCAAGTTTGAAAATGCCGCAACAGTGCAGTCGTGAGAATGATTGCTATCATCGATGTCAGGATCAGCAATGCTCACTGAAGGTTGTACCTGGGTGATGCTGCTCTCATCTCCGACTTCTCTGCCACATACTCGTAGTGGTGAAGTCTCAACGAATGCCGTCATCAGAATGGGTAGCCGCTGGGGACAACACGATGCATGAGTCGTTACCGGACCTAGCAAGGTATCTGTATCCATTGGTACTGCTGATGGTAGTGTAAGACAGATGTCCAACACGCATTCTTCTCCGCATAGCATACATCGAAGCACAGGTAAGATGCAATTTTGCCAGATTGGTCTGAATGAAAGAACCCAGGTCATATTCAGATCTCTTAGCTGGGCTAATCCGAGGACTTTAGTTACGCGGTCCCGGTAGCGTACTGCTAGGATCGTTTCTTCCATCGTTGCTGGAGTCTTGTCTGCGACTTAGCTTGCCATATCGGAGCAGAAGAATCAAAAATAAAATTCCTGCTACGAGTCCCAAAAGTAGAGGTAGGCCACCAAAGACAGAATGGACAAAATTGGGAAAGATGCCCAGAACTGTTTCGAAGGGTGTTAACAGTCCCGAAAAAATTGTCTTAAATACATGTGCGAGGCCACTGGTATCTGGCATATTTAAGATTTGACGTAGCATTTCTGCGAAATGTACGGGGCAATTTGTTGATAAAAGGGTATGTATCTCTGCCGTTGTCCTTGCAACTTGCAGATCATATGTTTCTTTGGACGAGGTCAAAGGCACATTCGTCTGTAAAAGAATAGACTTCATTCTGATTAAAGTATCAATTCGAATAGAAGAGATATTCAAATAAGGCCATATTGAGGAAAATCAGAAAAATGGTCAGGCGATTTAGTCGATGTTTCTTAAGTAATTTTGCCCGGCGTTATTCTGACGGAGCAGAACACATCAGATCGGACAACAAGGTATCGTCTCGAGGTGTTCTCTAACAGCCTCTCTGAGGCCTGGCCTTTTATACACTGGTTTACGACATGTGACCGCTCTTCATTACAATAAAGACATTGTGAAGTAATGAAAAAAAGACATCCCCGGTACCCCCCCCAGTTCCGGCACATTCCAACACGTGGCTACAGTAGAGGTCCTCACCCCCCCATACAATAGGAGAGGGCTATCACGCAGCTGAGTGTTCCGCTGATTCCTTTGGAATGTGTGCGCCTGATCGAATCTCAGGGGGTGGGGAGGTCATGATCAATAGTAGCTCCTTTGAAGAGGGGCGAGTGCATACAGTAGTGGGCAATAAACTGTATCCTCGGGCTAAGGGATGACCAGCGGTCTGTGCAGACAATCGGGCTAAGAGGAAGGGGTCATCAAAGGAGAGATATTCATGAAAGGAAGGATCGGTGTGGACAATCGGGCGTAGAGGAAGGGTTTATCAAAAGAGGGTATTCATGGAAGGAAAGGAGGTGTTGGTCAGGCGCGGGGTGTGATTCCCAGAGACAGAGTCATGCGGAAGGGGAGGGTTCATGACTTGTGCATGTGAGAGCGGGTGCAGCCAGGGTGCATGGGGGATGCTTGCAGGGTCATGGAAGTGCGCTGATGATCGATCGTGAACAGGGAGACCATGGTACCTAAAATGGCTGTCGTGTATGTTCATACGTGAGTCTGAGGAATGGGCAAGATGGCGCAGATGATGTTCAGTTCACAAACTAAAATTCCACAGTCCTCCCTTTTAACATGTCTCGCCAGCTTGTCAATTCGGATCTATCCCCATAAGATCACGTATTTCTATCTCATAGAGGGGACTCATGTGCTTAGTTCTAAAGTCCAAAGTCTTAGGGCACATACAGTTAGAAATGAGTGAACACAAAGGTGGCAAACATTGAATACCTAAGCAACACCCACACAGTACCACGACCGGTATCAGTAAAAATGTAAACAACCTCCATCCCCAGTCCTTCAAAGTGTCCCAAAACCAGCTTCCAAGCGACCATCCTTCTTGCTCCTGGTGAACCTCTGAGGATAGTCTGTGGAGGTGTTCGATTGCTTTGTAGACTGAAGGCGAGTTATCTGGCACGTAGGTGCAACAGCTGGAGCCGATGATGCGGCATGCTCCTCCACGGTCGGCCAGAACCACATCTAGAACAAGGCGGTTTTGAAGAGCCACCAGGCGGACTGCCTGAAGCTCAGCCGTGTTGTTAGCGAGGATGCCAGCCGTGATGTTAATGGTTGTTTCTACTGCCTGAGTCAGGTGTCGGATAGCGCGGCTATTTGCCATTGGGCCCCACAGAGGAACAAGTCCCTTCACCGCATCCAGGAACTGTGCTCCGGTGGAGTCAGCTTGTCCAATGTCTCTGGCGCGCTTTTGCCGGTGATGGTAGGCTGGGGCCACATACGTGGGGGAAGAATGAAGGCGATGTAGCACGTACCCCTCCAACCTTTCGGGAGCCAAGTGTAAGCTTTGATGCCACAAACAAAGTACATATTCGGCGAAGCAACAAAGGAGGGGGGATCAACTGAGACCAATGTTCTGGTGATGTGGCAGGAACTGTGACCCACCAGCTGCGTTCCCTGGCCTTCGAGGCACACGAGACCTGTGACATTGATGACAGACAGGGCCACAGTCAGAGTGGCAGCCGTTCGCTTCCGCAGGTAGGAGAAGGTGGGTCTAGCTGGATTGTGGAGCACTTGCATTTCAACTCGTTCTTTGGCAGGGATGTTCATATGGAAGGCGGAACCTGAGGTCACAGGACAAAAGGGGGCAGACGTCCTTCCTGTTTTGTTCAGTCAGAACCCATAGTAGAAGTGTGACACTGTTTGACCAGAAGCGGCGTTGTCCTTGTGGCTTTCCTGCAAGAGGATCAACCAGGCGAGGCAGGAGCCGTGAACTGAGAAAGGAGAAGGGATGAAGGGGATGGAGTGTCCAGTGGCATGCGGGAGCAACCCGCAGACCCAGCAGTTCGTGGCATTTGCAGCAAGGTTGTGCTGGTGCAATAGTTGCACGAAGGAATTGTTCCAGAACTCCTTACGCCTTTCTCGGAGCTGAGGCGAAAGGGAGATCAGGTGATGCTCTTTCATGGTGGTTGGCTGTGCAGTGGTCGGCAATATCTGATGAGCGGGTGTGCTTTCCTCCAAGATCCAGAAGGAAGTCATGAGGAGGAGGCAAAGGAGGAAGAGAATGAAGAAGGCGATTGTCTTTGATTTGTGCAAATTGTCAGCCTTTGGGTTCCTGTAGTGGGTATTTCCGATTGCTTTCCATCATCTTTTTATCTGGCGCTTCCATCATCTTCTTATCTGGCGCTTCCATCATCTTCAAGGTGCTCGGTAATGGGCAGAACCACAGACTTTGTTTAGCTTCTCTCCGGGTAACCCATGGTTGTTTTAGGCCACCGTTCTGAGATTTTAACTTAGTCCGTGGTCTACTTAGCCGAAGCTCCCTCCTTTTTGACGCAGGAAATACCCTTCCCGGGATGGCACAGTGGGATCAGAGAATTTTGCAAGTTCAAGTGCCTCGGTATCAGGATAGCAGTTCAGTGATGGCCGGTCTTTGTTCAGGAGCTCTTCTTGGGTGTCGACGTTTTCTGTCGTGGCCAGGGTCGAGGAGACCTTCTTGCAGTGGTGTGCGTGCAGCCAGTGCCTTTTCCCCTCTACTCGAAGAGCCGTCCGAGTGGTGATCAGTACTTGCCAGGCGTCCTTCCACCGGGGTTCCAGACTCTTTGCCCGTTGAAAATTCCGGACTAAAACATAATCTCCCGGTTGGATATCGTGACCGGGACCCCTGGAAGCATCGGGGATGGCCTGCTGCACCTGTTGATGAATGACAGACAACGTTTTAGTTAATTTGTACAAATAATCTGACAGCAGGACGTTGGGGACGTCGTGAATGGAGGTCGGTTTGGGGGCAGTCCAGAGGTTCATTGGTCGCCCAAACACAACCTCGTAGGGGGGTCAAGTGGTGCTTAGTGGGAGTGGAGCGCATCGATAGCAATGCCAGTGGGAGGGCATCTGGCCACTTAAGTCCTGTGGTGGCCACTATTTTTGACAGTTTCAGTTTCAGTGTAGCATTGTGTCGCTCAACTAGGCCAGCGGATTGGGGGTGGAAGACCGCATGAAACCTCTGCTTTACCCCCAGCCCCTTCAAGATTAGTTGGATAACTTCAGCTATGAAGTGGGGGCCATTGTCGCTCCATAAAATTCGACAAAGGCCGTAGCGAGGGAAAAACTCTTTCAGTTGTACTTTGGCAGTAGTCATGGCAGTGTTATCACGGGTTGGATAGGCTTCCACCCATTTGCTGAAGGCACATACAATGACTAATACGTACTTCAAGCCTTGGCATCTCTCCAGCTGGATGTAATCCATCTGGAGGACCTCAAAGGGGTGGTCGGGGATCCCAAACCCTCCCCGGGGTACCACAGTTCCTTTCCCGGGGTTGTGTTGTAGGCAGATAAGGCACTGTTGGACCAGGTGTTTGGCTGAATCGGGGATTTTTTTGTTGTGCCAGACTTTGGAAATGAGTTCAATCATGGGGGCAGAACCTATGTGTGCAGGGGAGTGTGCCATAGTCAGTAGGGGAATCAAGTATGAGTCAGGCAGCAACCATTTGTTTGTGTCTTTTGTCCGCCAGCAGCCTTCATCGTCCTTTAGACCCACCCGTGCCCACTCAGTCAGTTCGTGAGGTGTGCTGGCCGACTGGATGTCCCTAATCGTTTCCCTAGCGTCAGTCCATTTTTCTGCTTGTGACCTGGTCACATATATGCGTGTCGTCGTCCTATTCTCAGCTGTGGTTCGGGCAGTGATGTCGGCCAGTGCGTTTCCCTGTCCAACTAAGTCCGTCACCTTCTTGTGTGCCTGGCATTTGATCACTGCTAATCGTTTGGGGAGGAGAACTGCTTCAATCAGGGCGGAGACTAGATCTCCGTGAAGGATGGGCGTGCCGTGGGACGTCAGGAATCCCCTTTCCCTCCAAAGAGCCCAAAATGATGAACCACCCCGTAAGCATACTGGCTGTCCGTGGAAATGTTCGCCATGGTTCCTGCTGCTATGATACATGCTCGTGTGAGGGCAATTAGCTCTGCCGCCTGTGCGGATCGTTGCGTGATGCGGGCTGTTTCAACTACTGTTCGGGCTGTCGTCACCGCATAGGCAGCTGAGGTGGTGCCGTCTGGGAGTTTGATACAAGAGCCCTCTACCCATAATTCTCCATCAGGGTCTGTAAAAGCAATGTCTCGGAGGTCAATTCTACTCCTGGTCTGTTCGTCCGTGAGGGTCACACAGTCGTGTATAGGGGGCACATCGGGGTCATTTTCAGGCAAGGGCAACAGTGTAGCAGGATTCAAAGTTGTGCATCTCTTCAGAGTGATGTGGGGTGCAAGTAGAGTCAATTCGTACCCCGTCAGTCGTGCACTAGTCAGGTGGTCTGGTTCAAAAGGGTGTCAACTGCGTGGGGTACTAACACCGTGAGAGAGTTCGAAAGTACAATTCCCTCACTCTGACGGATAGAGACAGCAGCGGCGGCTACTGCTGGAAGGCAGGCAGGTAAAGCTCTGGCGACTGGGTCAAGAGTGGCAGAGAAGTAGGCACAAGGGCGTTGTTTGGAGCCGATGGGCTGAGTTAGAACAGACAATGCGCATCCCTCCCTTTCGTGAGTGAAGAGGGAGAAGGGCTTGGAGTAATCTGGTGTTCCTAGGACGGGTGCCGAGCAAAGGGCATCCCGCAACTCCTTAAAGGACGCTTGGCATTCGGGGGTCCAAGGGAGTGGGAAGGGAACATCTTTGGCCAACAGGGAAAGTAGGGGCTTTATAATGAGACTGAAATTTGGTAACCATTGTCGGCAAAAAGAGGTAAGGCCCACCAATGAACGGACTTGCTTCTGTGTTTTTGGGATGGGGGTGTCTAGGATGGTTTGGATTCGGTCGGGCGTAAGTTTCCTCCCTTCTTTGGACAGGAGATGGCCTAGGTATGTCACTTGAGGCTGGCAGAAATGCAGTTTCTTTTTGGAGACTTTGTGGCCATTCTCCGCAAGAAAGTGCAAGAGTTGGATAGTGGCCGTGATTGCAAGTGGAGTGGTGTCGGCCGCCAAAAGGATATCATCGACATATTGGATCAACACCACTCCATCTGGTAGCTGGACGGCGTCCAGCTGTCTTTTGAGGGCCTGGCTGTAAATGCTGGGACTTTCAGTGTAGCCCTGGGGAGCTCTACAAAATCGGTACGAACGGTTTTTTAAGGTGAAGCCAAAGAGATAACGGCTGTCTGGATGGATGGGGATAGAGAAAAATGCATTCTTGAGATCAATAACGGTGAAGGTGGTGGCAGTGGATGGGATGAGGGTCAGAATGGTGGTGATGTCTGAGACTACGGGGTACTGTGGCACCACCACTTTGTTGACTTCTCGCAGGTCGATGATGAAGCGGTACGCTTTCTCATCTCCCTCACCTTGCTTCTTAACAATGGGTAGGATAGGGCTGTTGCAGACATTACTAACCACTTCCTCTACCACTCCTGCATCTACCAGGGACTGAATAATCGCTACCAATGCCTTCTCGCCTTCGGGCGATATCCGGTACTGTGGGAGTTTCGGGAGTATTGCGTCTGTTCGAACAGTTATGTGCACAGGGTCGATCATCATTCGTCCTACATCCGAGTCGTTTCTGGCCCATAGGTACAGGGGTAGGGTGTCGAGCAAGGATGGGTCAGCATCAGTTATAGAGTACATATGTCGTGCGGGGCGGGATCTGGACATGCTCGGGTTGTCGTACAGGATGACTCGGACTCCATCTGGGGAACACCTAATAGTAGCTCGGAAATGTTTTAGTAAATCAATACCCATAATGGCGTCTGGGGAGTTGGAGGAGAGCAGAAATGTTGTGTCAGTGGGGTTGTTTCCTAGGTCAAAGGAGATAGGTACAGACAGGGGATTAGTGGAGGGCGTTCCATCGAAACCTATCGATGTAACGTGTGAGCCAGACAAGGGTGCCCTTGGAATCAGTCGCTTGATAATACACTACGTGTCGCTCCAGTGTCTACCAAGAATGGAGACTTTGTACCCAGGACCTTAGCGGTGACGTAAGGACCTTGCTGGTCAACACAGAGCTCGACTGGATCCTTCCCTTGCCCCTGGCAGTCCTATGCGAAGTCGGGAGTGTTCTCACTGTCAGATAGTTGGTACTGGTTCTGTCGGGGACGGTCAAATGTGTTCGATCTTCCTGGTCTGTCGCTGTTGGTGTCGTTTGTGTACCCCCGCCCCTGCCCTCTAGTCCTGGGGCCATTCGTCATGTCCCTCGTTTCTTTATTTTTAATTAGTTCCAGAAGAACCGGACATTGAGACTTCCAATGCCCGAATCCTTTGCAAAATGCACACTGATTATCTTCTATGTCCCTACGTCCAGAGTAGGGAGTGGGTGTGCGGTCCTTTGGGGGTGGATTTCTAGTGCGATTGATTGGTAGCTCCCCCTGTGTAGTTCTTTCCCGACTGCCACCCCTTGTATCTGGGCTATCATCACCCTTTCTTTCAAATCTTTCTTCTTTCTCTCGATTGCCCTATCATTCTCATTCTTTTGGTGTTCGTAGTACTGAGCCATTTGGAGGATAGCGGCGGGTTTGGAGGCCCCCCAACTACTCTCGCTCGTTTGTAACTTTTGGGAAACCTCTCGAGACAGACCCTTTTCGTAGTTTTGCACAAATAGGTGTTGTCCGGTTGCGGTGGTCATGTCTTGGCCACTGTAGTCGGAGAACACCGTTTCAAATCGGGAGAAGTATTCTGATACGTCTTCCTGGGGTTTCTGACGGCAAGCCGTGACTATTGACCAATCTACCTTTTTCTCTGGGATCAAGGTTTTTAGCTTCTGAACTATTTTGTCCGGAAGTTCCAGTATGTCTTTTATCGGTTTCCTTCCGGGCTCTCGTCGTCTATTTAGCTCACTGAGTTGATTCCAGGTATGTCCGAACAGATCTGTGTGATCGGCTTTCCGGATTTGCTTCCACACGTCAGCCGGCAGACATAACCCGAAAAACAAATCAATGTCTGCTAGAGTCATTATCGTTGAGCCCAAGGCTGTGCCTAATTCGGTGTAAAATGCTGTTGGGTTCTTCCTTAAATCAGGCAGGGTTTGCCTAAAGGTTAAAATATCTTGTTGATCCCATGGCTGGTAAACCCAATTGTACACAATCCTCCATTTTGCATCTGCGTGGTTGATATCGTCGTTTGTTCCCTGACCTCTTGGGGGAACCCAGTAGGGGGCGGCTTCTCTGATAGGCATCATAGTGTTGGCTACTTCTAATGGGGACTCAGCCGTTTCAGGGACTGTGATCTTAACCTCTAGTTTCTGTTCCGTGAGGTGGCGGAAGACCTCAAGCGTTTGCATGAAGAGGTCCGTCACATCGCGCTCAGTCCCATCTCCAACATCGACCTTTCTATATAGAGCCGTCAGCTTAGCAGGACCCTTATTTTGATACCTATCCTCATATGCGTTCAGGGTGTAGTAGCTGAACCGTAAAATGAAATGCCGTCTGTGGCTACCGGCATGTGAATTGTGCATATCCATCGTATATTCTTCGCTCTCCTCCCGTTCTACCAGTGTCTTTGCTATCTTGTCAATCCCATCCCGCTCGTCTTTGCTCAACCTAGTTGGTCTGGCTGTTGGCTGCTTGCTAGTCTCGAGTTCATCTGATGTTGTTACCAATGTGGCCGGTGCGAAGGCCGTAAGAGCCCGGGCACTAGCGCTAGGGTCACCCTCGCCCGCACTCAGAACTGGTAGGTGCTGTGCTAGAGGCTGGCAGGGGGCATAAGGAGGGGGCATGTAGATAATCGGAGGACCTAGCAGTAACTCGTCGTTTGCCCGTTGTTTGGAGGGCATCTCCGGGTAGAGCGTAGAGGGGGTCCTAACAGGGCATTGGCCTGCCGACCCTGATTCTTGCGTTTGTCTAACTTCCTCTCTCCTTCTTATTTCTTCATCTAGTTCCTTAGCGGCCAGGTGGGCTGCCTTTCGTAACTCTTTCCCTATTTTTGCTTCTTCTCTTTTCCTTCGTTGCTCTGCTTCTTTGCGCCACATGCCGATACTATCGAGCATGGTGGGCGTTGCCTTATTTGTTCTAACAGCTGCTTCTAACGTTTTTATTTTATGATCATCAAAGGAACCTATCAGTGGCCACTGACTTTTGGGGTCCTTTTTTGTATATTTATGCCATAACTTACTATAAGCTATAGCGACTAGTCCTTGTTTAGTGAACATGTCCTTATTAGGGGTGCCTTCCAATGGAGCTGGATGGTACCAACTACCAATCAGTGGGGAGAAGACAGGCATGACAGATTACAACGGGGGACAAAGGTCCGCACTACCTATCTTTCACTATTTGCAAAGACTAGACAGAATATTGCTCTTCTACGTTATTTGCAAGCAGAGAACCTCAAAAGAACTATACTCCAAAACAATCTATGTTCGGACAATCAATCAGTGGGGAGAAAAATAGGTACGGCAGATTACAATGGGGGACAAAAGTCCACGTTACCTACCCTTCAGTATCCGCAAAGGGAGATAGAATATTCCTATTCCTCCCCGTTTGCAGGCAGCAAATATCTCAAAGAGCGACAAAGCAAATACTAGTATTTCAATCAATCAAACAATTAATCAATTCGCAATTCGTCGTGTGTCACGACCTTACCCGGACCGCATGGACAGTTTCTCGCCTTCCGCTTCCAGCGCCCGATCGTCCTCTACTCTCTGTTGCTACCGCGGCACTCCTGATGGTTCCCAGTCAGGACCGTAGATCACTCGGGAGAGGTCTGCTCGGAACCAGTGAAGTTCGGATGATTGGCTGTCAGACGAGGGTCTATCGGACAGGAGCTCTCCTGATTGTTGCAGTCGTTCACTCTGTCGTCGGGACCTCTCCCACTGGATCCACGTGTCGCTGATGGGCCCCACGCTTGGGACGCCAATTGAGGAAAATCAGAAAAATGGTCAGGCGATGTAGTCGATGTTTCTTAAGTAATTTTGCCCGGCGTTAAACGCCTCTAATACCATACGAAGTTTATCAAATAAAGAGGCAGGCGCTGGAGACAGGAAGACAGGAAACAAGTTTTATTCCGACAGAGCAGAACACATCAGATCGGACAACAAGGTATCGTCTCGAGGTGTTCTCTAACAGCCTCTCTGAGGCCTGGCCTTTTATACACTGGTTTACGACATGTGACCGCTCTTCATTACAATAAAGACATTGTGAAGTAATGAAAAAAAGATATCCCCGGTACCCCCCCAGTTCCGGCTCATTCCAACACGTGGCTACAGTAGAGGTCCTCACCCCCCCATACAATAGGAGGGGGCTATCACGCAGCTGAGTGTTCCGCTGATTCCTTTGGAATGTGTGCGCCTGATCGAATCTCAGGGGGTGGGAAGGTCATGATCAATAGTAGCTCCTTTGAAGAGGGGCGAGTGCATACAGTAGTGGGAAATAAACTGTATCCTCAGGCTAAGGGATGACCAGCGGTCCGTGAAGACAATCGGGCTCAGAGGAAGGGGTCATCAAAGGAGAGATATTCATGAAAGGAAGGATCGGTGTGGACAATCGAGCGTAGAGGAAGGGTTTATCAAAAGAGGGTATTCATGGAAGGAAAGGAGGTGTTGGTCAGGCGCGGGGTGTGATTCCCAGAGACAGAGTCATGCGGAAGGGGAGGGTTCGTGACTTGTGCATGTGAGAGCGGGGGCAGCCAGGGTGCATGGGGGATGCTTGCAGGGTCAGGGAAGTGCGCTGATGATCGATCGTGAACAGGGAGACCATGGTACCTAAAATGGCTGTCGTGTATGTTCATACATGAGTCTGAGGAATGGGCAAGATGGCGCAGATGATGTTCAGTTCACGACCTAAAATTCCACAATATTGCCGCCTCCATATCTGGATTGCTGTTTGGATACAATACTTGCATACAGCAAGGGACCATGGAACTAACGCTGACGAGATAGGCTTTCCTTGGCACCATGCCACAACAGCTGTGGTCCACTATTAGAATATAGCTCCCGTTAGAAAGCCGTCTGAAGAATGGCTCTATCTGTGTTGCAGGTGTGCCGTGCAGGTGACATGAAAGGTTATTCGAAGACCCTTCGCAGGCCCCACCCTACCTTGACACAGAAGTGTACCGCTTAGTGATCGTTTACAATTTTTACCACTAAGAAATACATTCTTTTTCTTTTCACTGTAACATGTGTGTGTATAAGGTAATTTCCATGATGACTTGATGTACCCTTTACCCAACCTTTCATACTGGCCCGCTGGTATATACTCTTGGCAATATTTAAACTGGAAAGTTGTTATCAGAATTGTGATTATTCCGTGTATTATCCATTCAATGACAGGTCTTTCTGACATTGTCAATGGTAATCTCTCAAGTTTTTTAATGCTCAGAATCGTATAGTCTGCTCCTTTTTGTGCCAAACTGATTTGTTTATCAGTAAGGTTAAAGATAGAGAATATTGACGTTGTATTGATTAAACGTAATGGCACGTAGCCTGAACGCAGATTTTGCAACGTCCAGCCAAGCTGTACAATAGAACGTAATTGGGACTGACCATGTTGTAACATTAGTAAGTCCTGCTCTATTATATCAATAGCAGATGATACAATACTGTCCATTGAATATATTCTGGAAGACAGAGTTGTTAACCCATTGTCCACAACAGAAAGTGATTTTTCCAAATTAATACGATCAATTTCTCGTATTTTTTCTGCTGTATCAATTTGCATTACTTTCCAAGCTTCGTTGTACGCAGTGTATATACCGGCCACTAGGAAACGTTTTTGACGCTGTTTGTGTGGTCCCAATATGAAATCACGCAAGTCAGCACCGTCTTTAAGTAAAGTCAAGTGTTGCTTAATTTCAGCCAGTGTGGATTTCTGTAGCCATTCGAGGCATAGTTTCCCTACACTGTATGTTGTAACTATCCCTGGATGTTGTCTCTGGGAGTATCTTGGGTCTGGTCTGTTCAGTTTTAACCCCTGTAATTTGTTCGAGAATCTATCTTGACAGTTATTTGTGTCTGTGGGCCAGATCAACCATTTTTACCAATCAGGATGTGTTCTATTTTGGTATAAAATATGGGATACGTCTATCTCCATATCAGTAGTGCTATTACTATCAGGTATGGGCATTGGAATAGACGGTTTGTTTAAGTCTTTAATTTTGGCTAGGCCAAGACAGGTAGTCTGTTGAATGGTGTCATTCAAGAATATTAATTGTTCTGGGATCATGCAGGCTCTAAACAATGCCTCTAAACCTTGGACCTGCCATTCTTTTGTACCCCAGATGGTTTTTGTTTCAATGTTGTTTTTCCAGAATTCAAAACCAAATGTAATCATTTTTTTCATAACATTTTTCAGAATAGATCAATTTAGTATTTGTCAGCATTGTTTTCATTCCTGTCTTATTTAACAATTTAAAATAAAACGTTTCTGCATCACTTGTGTTAAACCCTGAGAAGTATGGGAATTTCTCATAGAATGTTTTTGAGCTGCCTTTAGGCGGTGTTGCACAATGTTCCCATTGGCTATAATTAAAAACATTTCTAGGCTGTGCAGATTTATGCAAATAGTGATGGCCGAAGTGATTGTAACAGCACATTTCTTCATAATTTGATGAACCCTGTAAGTAATCATGTTCTGTAAATTTTGCTGACATTACTAAATCTGACATCATATTGTTTATATTTTCAAAGTCCCAATCATCAGAAAAAGTACTTGGTTTTATAAAGTCACTTAATGAAACCTTAAACTGGTGTGGATATTTCAAGAGCTCAATCGGGCCAAAAATGTCAAAATCAGTTCTGTCCCATGCTACCCCGCCTGGTATTGAATTGGCTGTGACGTTCACTGATGATAGTTCTCTTTTCTCGATGTGAGATGACTTGTGAGGCTTCAGGACCAAGTTGATGTTCTGACTTGCTGTGTCCATTGTACTGTATTTTCCTTCAATGAATTTTCCCAAACAAAGAACCATGATGAGCCAAAGCAGGAGGAAAAGTACACCTAACACAATCCAAAATTCAATCCATGGAGAAATCAGATAGGTCTCTTTGAGATGATGAAAGAGTTCTGTTACTTTTTCTTTGAAAGTTTTTGTTGCTGGCGATTCTTCAGGCTCGCTTGGATCTTCAGAAAAGTCATCGAAATTGAGGAAGTAGCCAGATGCAGTTCTGTCAATTGTTGGAATTGCTTCCGAATTTTCATTTGCTTTTGGATATTTATTTGTTTCACTAGCATAGTCTGAGGCTACATCGTTATAGACTGGTGTTTCTTGACGAACTGTTGCAATTTGGGTTTCAAGAGGCACAAGTTCCATGGCATTGTTGCATAGTCCTTTTTTATTCACTGCAGGTTTATCGAATGCGATTAGTCTCTCAGTTTGAACCTCTTGTATTGTAGCAAATTTTGGTACTCTGCTATTTCTTGGGAGTCCACTGGGCCTACTACTTATTATTGGCCACATGATTGTGGTTTTACCAGGTCGATGGATACAACTCGGTTCTCCTTTTTACCAGCAAGGGGCGGTAGTACAACTGATCTTGTTCCGCTGACAGCTAAGACAGGTACTGTTTTTCTGTAAGAAGGCCCAAATTCCTTCTTCACTGCGATCTTCGCTCTGACCAGATCCCCAATCTTTGGAATCCAGACAGGTTACGCTGGGACAGGTGGGTTTTTTTCAGTGGCTGTTAGCTGTTGCTTTAACTTTACGTTGCTCAGGCTTTTTCTTGTTTCATTTAAGTCATGTAAAACAGCCAAAAGGTCTTTGATATCAAAGCATTTTTCTTCTACCACTGAAGTCTGACTATCAAGGCCCTGAATATGCATTCTAGTACCGAACAATAGTTTGTACGGACTGAAACCTTTTAGAGAATTTCTTGGCAGATTATTAAGACTACGTTGGACACTTGTTAAATGTTGGACCCACCCATCACCCGAATCTAATACCCTCGCCGTTATAGATTGCTTTATGTCCCGTTTTTTTCTTTCCACTACCGCATTTCCCTCAGGATGGAATGGACAAGAGTACCGCAATGCAATGCCCATGCTGGTCATGGCCTCTTTGTAAGCCCTAGAGCTTAATGCAGGACCTTGGTCAGAATGTAGCATGCCAATTGCGTATGTGCGGATAAGGACTAGCAATTCTTTTATAACAGTTCTGGCGTCAGCCGAGCGCTGGTGTCTACATTTTAAGTGAATCTAGTCTTAAACATAAATGGGACGCATTTCTCCTATTGGATTTCTGCGTATAGATAGCCTTATGCTTTCTAAAAGAAGGGTCCTGGCATTACTCCGGCCGGTTCGCCACTGCGATCTCTGTTGCAGTTTGGACAGCCCATTGCAAATTTGTAGTTTTGCTGGCTCATCCCCGGCCACCAGTATTCTGATTGTAATTCTTTCAGAGATTTCAAGATCTCTTGGTGCATTAGACCCAATCCCATATGTGCTTCTTGAATCAAGAAGACTCTCCGTTTCGTGTTTGGAATTACTCTATCCCCCACTCCAGGAATTCGAGCAAAAGGAACGGAGTTTGCATCAATTATGTATGTATAATTGAGTGGATAGTTCACAGGTAATGCTGCACAGTCGTCTTTCAAAGACGTTTTTACCGCCAGCATTGTTTCCCCGTCTATGTATTTTTCTGAACGTTTTTTTGTGGCTACGGAAGCCGGTTGAGCTGCTTCCGCTGTGGCTCTGTGAGCCAATAAATTCCCTGCAACGTGAACGCCATCACGTTGATGTCTCAGTGTATGTATCACGTGAGTCTTTTGTAGTACTTTCTGCAAAAGAACTACCTGTTCCCAAAGCTTTTTATGCTTTATTGTGGCACCTGTGTCATCTTTGTAATCGTTTTTAACCCAGTTCTGCAAGTCATTATTGTAAGATTTGACGCAGTAATGCGAATCGCACACTATTAGTGTGGGGAATTCGCGATCTGCATTTTCAAGCACCATCTTTAAAGATCTTATTTCAGCTCACTGAGTTGAACAGTTTCTGAGTGATTCAGTTTTGGTAATTAACGGTCTGAATTTACCCAAGCGCCAGCGACCTTTAACAATCGCGCACGCTGCGTTGTAGGATTTTTTTTCTACATCGTAGTGTTGTGCAAATCTGTCCATGTAGATTACATATGTGTATTGTTCGAGAGGCAGAATTTCGATTGGCAGAGGATATTCTTCTTCATATTCTAGATTTTCTAGTTTTTTCATTTTCGGGTCAAAATAGTATTTCACGTCTTCTGCAGCAAGAGAATTTTCCCATTGTATCCATTTTGGATCTAATGCCACAGCAGTCAAATTGCGTGGGCTTGTTAATGCCTCAAGGGCTGATTCTGCTGTTAAAACAGTTATCCTTCTGCCTTGGGCTTGGGCTCTTTCTTTTGCTTCAGCAGTTTGAACCGCTATTTTAATCTTTTCAGTAGAACTGAATTTCATTTCAGCTTGTGTGTAGAAGTGTGTTTTGTAAGCTATTGGTACCGTTTCTCCCTCATTAGAGGTTAGGTACGTGAATCCGCATCTTCCTGGGATGACTCGGATTACAAGGTTGCGTATGTTTTCGCGAGTTTGCAATTTAGTTTTAGCTAACATGTCTGTCTGCAATGATCTTAAAATTTCTGTGTGTTTCTGAGTCCAATTGATTGGTTTGAAATCAGGTTTTATTAATTCATAGAGAGGTTTAACCCTCTCTGCATAATTTAGAATGTATGTTCTTCCGAAATTCAGGAAACCTAGTATTGATTGTAAGTTCTTCAGCGTTTTAGGTGCTTGGAGTACAGCACACTTCTCTAAGAAGTTGTCAGCTAGGCTATTGCCTTCACTTGATAATTCATATACTAAAATTTGTGACTTTTTAAAGTTTAATTTGTAACCCTCAGCTGCGAACCCAAGTATTACGGTGTTCACTCTTTTTAAGTGTGTCTCCAGGTCATCATCTGTTAGATAGATGTCGTCGACATAGGATAATGCCGCGTCATCATATATTTGTAGTAACTCTGTTACTCTTGCTGAGAATAATCCTGGGCTATTCTTGAATCCCTGTGGGAGTCAACAGAAGTGTTTTTGCGACCCCATTATGGAGAACGCGGTCGAATACCTGCTCTCAGCTGCGATGTTTTGACAGAAGAATCCATTAGAGATGTCTAATGTCGTTTTGTATTTTTTGCGCACGATGTTTATTCATTAGTGCTGCACTGTGTGAGTTTTGTACTGCAAATGTTTTGCAACATGAGTTAAGGTGTCTGTAGTCCAAAACTAGACAATATGAATCGTCTGGTTTGGAGACAGGAAACAAAGGATTGTTCATTTGTGAGGTGCATGTTTCAATCACCCCCTGGTATTCAAGTAGATCTAAGATCTCCCTGACTTGCTTTTTAGCTTCTTGTTTAATTGGGTACTGCCTTTGAGCAGTGGGTTGACATTTTTACTGGATTTTGTGAGGAGGAGAGTCCTCATCCCATCCTACATGATTTTTATATAATGCAGGAGCTTGGGCTACAGCCCATTTTCTTGCAAGTGTACATTTTTTATGAATTGGAATATGATTTGAGAAGGCAGGTATAATCATTTCTTCGCCATGAGGGCACTCCCTGACAAACTCATGTGGCCAGTCTTTCTCAGCTAAAAGGATGTCATAGCCTTTCGAAAGGTTATCCCAAAAGAGACCCCGCACTTTCCTAGTCTTATCTCCCTCTATACGCAGTGTTATTTTATATATTTTATGAGGTTTGCCTACTCTGGTATCTGCAGTTTCCACCTGAATGTATTCATTTGTGTCCACTGTCTTCAGAAGATTCATCAGGATTTTGCGAGCTATGGTCACTTCTGCTGCGCTGTCTAGCATTGTCTGGGCCCACTCTCCGTTTTTCAGTTGTGTCCTCAGTATCCTCGGCATGTTTAATTATTTTAATACTGGCTACCTTCTTTCTTGGAAATTGTAATTTTTTACTTTGATGAGCAGGTTCCTTGTCTTGACGTGCTCTTCCTTGTGTTCTGACCGTCCTCTTCTTTCCGATTTCTGTGAGGAAGTCTGAAAAGATCGAGAGGGACGTGTATCAATATCTTGATATCTGTCAGGTTTTCTTAATTTATCCCTATCTCTAAGGTTTTATCTTTTCTCAGAGGGCTCCCTCTGGGGAGACTTGTTGCCTTGGTTCGGAGATCTTTCTCTCCGTCGAGGAGACCTTCCTCTGGACTGGAAGCGTTTTTCTTTGGGAGTGGATTGTTTATTTCCATCCCAGCTCTCTTTTGGAGTGTTGAAATTTTTTTTAATAAACGTTTTTTCAGGATTTTCAGTTAGTTGGGCTTTTACTGGTTTTCCACCCAAACTATCTCGTGCTAGTTCTTCCTAGGATTTTTCTATGATTCTGGCAAGTTCAAAAGGTTGTTCTGCTATATCTGTTTCTTTCAATTTCTGGAGGTATGTTATGTCCTCCATTGCCAATTGAACTAATTCTCTATATGCCATTGTTAATTCTTTTATTTTAACTAAAAGTTCTTCACTTGACATTTTTTCAATGTCGGGATGTGGTGTGTAGCTGGCTAGAACCGGCCACGTTGCTCCTGGTCTACCTAGTGGACCGAGCCTGGTGATGTGATTTTTATGTTTTAGGGCGCCTTTAAACCAGAGCAGGTGCTCTTGGTAATTTAATGGGATTTCAATCTCCTCGAAAGGAGTGTATTCCTCTGGAGGTTCCTCTATTTTGTAATAGTGGAAGTCGTGTGTCACAGCATTTGCTGCTGGAAAGTGTATCCATGAATAGAATACCTCTGTCTGCCTATATTCATGGGCCTCTACCACGAATATGACTGTACCACCTCGTGATGTCAGTCCATTTTCTATAAGTTTAATAGTTATAGTTCTTCTTATATTTGCCGGAATGTAAATAGCATTCGGGTCATTCTGTTGGATATTCGTGTCATCCAACAACTGTTTAGATGCTGCAGCATCTCTTTCTTCGTCTCCGTCAGGCATTTTACTAACAGAAAACTTTTTTCTTGCAGATCAAGTTTCAAGGAAACAAAGATTAGGTGCACAATATTTTGGAACACTGTATCCTTCAACGTTGACTAAACCAAAAATTATACATAGGATTCTCATCCTACTAAGTTCCAGCGGATTTTAACCTTTTACCCACTCCAGACGTCTTTTGGAGTTTTTACGGAAAAAGGGTTCTGTGTGAAAAAGCACGACTGAGTTACTCTAGTGTCTTGCGTTAGATTATCGCCTTACCAAACGTTGGGCGCCATGTAGTGTAGTTCCTGTATTCCCAATAGGCTCTGCGCATTGGAATAATATAAACAGCAGTGTAGACGTAGGACTGAGGTCGACTAGGTCTCTACTGACTATATTAGACTTAATTAGTTTTGCCAGCTAGCTCAGAGGTCACTAGAAACTTTCTCGAATGTTCAAGAAGGAATTAACTTTCCTGATTAGGCAAGAAGGGATTAGCTTCTGACAACCATAAAACATGACAACTTTGCTCCCTCAGAATAAGAGTGCATCTCTAGAGTCGTGTGAAAACAATAGACAGCTATTTTACTCAGTCAATCGACCATACTTAGTTTCACCAGAGTGCAGAGAATAGAGAGACGGGTGTTTTCAATAAAAGGTGTTATTTATTGAGCAGTCTTCTTTCTCATGCAAGAGAAATGAATTGCCACAATTGCAATACTTAGCATAAAGTAAAGTGCGTACAGTAAAAGGAGTATTATGAAATAATACTGTAAAAGCATTGATATGGTTTCTTAGCCATATGATACTTTAAAATGGATAAAATATATACATACATATATACATTGACTAACGTACTCAACTGGTGCTTCTAAATACGCCTACCCCGGTGTACCTGACCTAAGCCTAATACGTGGGAAGGAGTAAGTAAGTAGCAGTTTAAGTTAAGTGGGTTTTGCCAAGAATCTGAATCAAGAATTCTCTTTAAGGGTTTAGTCAGCTCCGTACCTGGGTAATAAAAAGCAGGAGGTCTGGTATCTATCTCTCAGGACTCGATATCCCAGTAACCCGCAAGGGCGGCTGAGAACACCGGAGCTGGATTTCTCGGGAGGAGAAAAGACAGCATCTCTCTCAGTGCGTCAAAGGGGAGGGGCGGCGCCCGTGGGCTCTCGCATCAGCTGGGCTCTCGGGCAAGTAGATAGCCGTTCTGCTCCAAACCACCGTGTGTTTGCTTAAGGCAACGTTGGTATATTTATACCTGAAAGGTTCCGGGTTTGACGTAAGGTTGGACAAAAGACGTCAATAAAGATGTCACTAAGAACTGGCCGTTCTTACAGTGCTCACAGAAGTTCTAGGACAAATCAAAACAAAAACCATGGGGATTTCCCAGGTTGCTGGAGGTTTGTTTTGCTTTGAGAACTCGTTGTACTTTCTAGGAGTCTGGGGAAGTAGCCTTTGCTTAATGTGGACTGCATGGGCTACGACTAAATATGGATATGATTCTTATGCCTTTATAAGGATATTATTTATTATAACCACATAAGGGCATAAAACAGGAATATCGAATTAGGGTCCTAGATAGAATTACAACAGAACCATAGGGTGGCAGTGGTGAAAAAGAGGGTGGTAGTGGTGAACCTTAGGGGGACAGTGATGAACCAGAGGGTGGCAGTGGTGAGTTCTGAACCTGAGGGTGTCAGTGGTGAACCAGAGGGTGGCAGTGATGAACCAGAGGGTGGCAGTGATGAACCAGAGGGTGGCAGTGATGAACCAGAGGGTGGCACTGGTGAACCAGAGGGTGCTGTGATGAACCAGAGGGGGACAGTGATGATCCAGAGGGTGGCAGTGGTGAACCAGAGGGTGGCAGTAATGAACCAGATGGTGGCAGTGATGAACCAGAGGGTGGCAGTGGTGAACAAGAGGGTGGTAGTGGTGAACCAGAGGGTGACAGTGATGAACCAGAGGGTGTCAGTGGTGAGTGCGGAACCTGAGGGTGTCAGTGGTGAACCAGAGGGTGCTGTGATGAACCAAAGGGTGCTGTGATGAACTAGAGGGTGGCAGTGATGAACCAGAGGGTGGCAGTGATGAACCAAAGGGTGGCAGTGATGAACCAGAGGGTGGCAGTGGTGAACCAGAGGGTGCTGTGATGAACCAGAGGGTGGCAGTGATGAACCAGAGGGTGGCAGTGGTGTACCAGAGAGTGGCAGTAGTGAACCAGAGGGTGGCAGTGGTGAACCAGAGGGTGACACGGGTGAATCAGAGGGTGACAGTGGTGAACCAGAGGGTGACAGTGCTGACTCAGAGGGTGGCAGGGGTGAACCAGAGGGTGGCAGTGGTGAACCAGAGGGTGCTGTGATGAACCAGAGGGTGGCAGTGATGAACCAGAGGGTGGCAGTGGTGAACCAGAGAGTGGCAGTGGTGAACCAGAGGGTGACAGTGCTGAACCAGAGGGTGACAGTGCTGAACCAGAGGGTGGCAGGGGTGAACCAGAGGGTGACAGTGCTGAACCAGAGGGTGACAGTGCTGAACCAGAGGGTGGCAGGGGTGAACCAGAGGGTGGCAGTGGTGAACCAGAGGGTGCTGTGATGAACCAGAGGGTGGCAGTGGTGAACCAGAGAGTGGCAGTGGTGAACCAGAGGGGGACACTGCTGAACCAGAGGGTGGCAGTGGTGAACCAGAGGGTGCTGGGCCCATACATGACCGCATGGGTAACTTCGCCGTGCAAGCGGCCCGCAAAAATGCAAAAAGCCCCGCGAACATGCAAAAAACCCCGCAAACACGCAAAAAACAAAAATCCGCAGTTTCGCACGAATTCGCGAATTCTGAGGATCGTGAATTCGCTTTCGCACGATTTTGTGGACCGCAAATTCACAGATTCCGCCCATACTTACTTTACACCCCCACCTCCCTCCCCCACAAAACAGTAAAAACGCGTATGCTATGTTTAAGTTGAAAATAAATAAATATTTACACCCTAACAAAAATAAACTAACCCACAAGACCCGACTCACCCCCCTCCCTAACCCCAACCAATGTCCATAAAATGTCCAGAAGAAAAGTTCCAAAACCCCAACGCCCAATTCCCACCCCCCAAAAGTCTTTAAAAAAGGGGCAAAGGACAGTCTCTCCTCCTCTACTGCCGCCGGCGGTGTCCTTTGGCCAGGTGGTCCCGATGCTCCTCTCTGCAGCGGTCCTTGAGCAGGGTTTTTAGTTTTTCCACCTCCTGCTCAAGGTTGGACACCCTGAGGGTCAAGCGGTGCAGACGAGCCTTGCACCTGATGTGGGGGGCAGCTGATTTTTTGGCTGCTTGGCGGTGGCGGGTGGTTGCAGTACCACGGCTCCGTACCGCTGAAGGCTTGCGCTGACTGGATGACCCGGGGTGAGCGGAGGAGGATGCAGCTGTCATTGATGTTGTCGATGTCGACTGAGACTGCGTGTCCTCCTCCCGGGCCACCAGCCACCGATATTCGGCGGCAATAGCCTCCAGCTTCTGTTGCCGTGCCCGTCTAGCCAGCTACTTCCATGTTAGTTTGGAAGGAGCATCTATATGAAGAAAGAAAAACATACTGTAACCAATTCTCTTTAAGATTAACACAAAATATTTCAGCAGAAACTTGTATCACAGTAGCACTAGCAACTTGCAAGCACAGTACATATCATCATTTGTGGCCGGTATCTATCGAACTCCCACTTCGTTGGCCTCTGGTCAAACATTAGTGGGAGTTTCAAGAATTCTACTAGCACTGTATGGACTCACTAGACTCAGACAGTACACCAGTCTTCTTCTTCTTCTCTCTTGTTTAGCGAAATTGGTACGTAAACTTGTGGAAGCCGGCATAATGCCAGCGCAGTCAACTTGCACCCGAGTACCATGATCCAGTCATCCGTCCATTCAAAGTAAATGTCAATCATTCTTCTTAATGTCTCAACAGGAAAAACCTTACTTCTTCTCACGGAAAAACAACCTTTTTATTTTATTTTGAAAACTGCCAGCCATGCATCCATGCTTGACTCGCTTTTGAATTCCAACCAAAGGATATAATGCGCACACATACAGTTTCTGTTTCACCCACCCAGGCACTCTTCTTTCCTTTCTCCATTCACCCTGTTGTATCTCTTATGCCACACCTACCGTGCCCTGCGCTTGGTCCCTTCCCTTTCCCTGCACGTGAGCCCCTTCTGTGCTCTGCCCTCCCTGATTGGTTCCCCGACATTCCATGCTTCCCTGTTGACCCCTTTGACATGTACCGTTATGACAGTTGTTCCACTGACCCACGCATGACTACCCGTGTGGGGCTGTTTCTAATAAACCTAACTTGAGGAACTATATCGATTGATGCCTACTTTGTAACAGTGGCGACGAGCGGAACTACAGCCTCACATCGCTGTATATCCAGGTACAGCTGATGTACAGGAAACTTAAATGTGATGTAATTTCAATCTGAAGACCGGATCGAATACCTTTTACCTTGAAAGCTGCTTCGTGTCTGAATCGGAGGCTGTGGAGGCGCATGCCTTGTGCCGAGATTTGAGTATCTCAGGACGCCCAGTTCCTTGCAGTCTGTGATCAGCTTGGACTTCGTTTTTGGTGACAACTGCAATCGCACGAAGGAACGGCCGCACAGCACTTTGGATTTTCTCCCCTCGGGTGCCGTCTGAGGTTGCCTGTGTTTGCCTCCGCTCAAGGGCATACCATGGTGTGGCATTCCTGTCAGCGATAGCCGTGGGCTTCCACGTAAAGGTATTCCTGTCAGCTGTTCGCGCCTCTATTTCAACCTCTTCTGCGCATGCTCGGTGATGCGTGACGTCAATGAAACGCAGCGTTGGAGGCCATTTTAAAAAAAAAAAGCAATTGAAATTGATCGGCTGCCCGAGTCTCTGTGTTCGAGTCTGCTGTAGTGAACATTGCGTAATGTGAATAAAAAGAGGCCGATAATTTCACACGAGCAACTGGATGAATATTAATCTAAGTTAAAGTGACTATTTAATTTTCAGCTTATAATTCAATGTTCAGCTTCAAGAACAACTTGAAAAAGTGTGCATAAAGTGTATTCACGAGTATATTTGTAACTTGAGCACAACTACTCATATTAAAAAAATAAGGGGGTAAACAGGCAAAAGTGTGAACTTGAGCAAGAAGGTTCCTATCGCCATGTGTGCTCTTAGTTCCTTAAATCTTTCGCAACCTCAAGCGTTCCTACCTCTAAAAGGTGCACCATGCATGCCTTGGAAAGAGTGGAAAGAATACTTTATTAATTACATTGAGACAGTGGAAGATGACGATTTCACGGCTGAAAAGAAAAAAAAAGTTTTGTTGTACTGTCTAGGTCCAGGCGGTGTTAAGACTTACAACAACATTGAGAAGAAAGTAAGAACGGGTGGTGATGTATATCAGCATGCCTTGGACGATCTGGACGATCACTTCTCGCCTATTGTATACGTCGCGGTTGACCGGTACAAATTCTCAAGAAGAAAGCAAGGGAAAGAAGAGAGTATTGAAGATTATGTTGCGGCCTTGAACAACTTAGCCTTAACTTGCAGATTTGGAGCACAGCAAGAGGAGTTTGTGCGTGATCAAATAATTATGCACGCAAGCAACCCCAATATCCAGGACAAGCTTTGGGTTAATGGTGAGGCTTCTTTGAAGGAAGTTGTTGCTCTTGTCAAGAAAGCTGAACTTACAGGCAGATGCGCCAAAGCAGTCATGGATGAACCTGTGGAGGTCAAAGCTATTAGATCCTCAAATGCGACCAAACTAAAACACAAAGGAAACAGAAGAGAAGTGAGACATGAATATCACAAAAGAAGTGAACCAAGTAAACCAAAACATAGCGGTGAAAGACGTGGTAGTACTAGAGACAATGAGTTTGATGAACTTAGATGTTATCGCTGTGGCTCTCCAACCCATTTAGCCGATTCAAAAAAGTGTCCAGCCATACATCAAAAATGTTTGTCATGTGGAATGACTGGGCACATCGCCAAGGCATGCAATAGGAAAATGTATAGACAAAGCAGACAGGTCCGACAAATTCATGAAGAGAGTGATTCCACAGACGAAGATTCTGAATATTCTGACTCCGACAGCGTCAGTTATGTCTTCTCTATCGAATATGACGTGTTAGAACTCACGCCAACTAAGAAGAAAAAAAACATGTGTGATGTAAAATTGGGTGGTGTGACAGTCAATCTGATGGCAGACTCTGGGTCTCCCTTCACGATCATCAACGAAAATGTGTGGAAGCAATTCACGGATAAAGTGGGCTCAACTCTTGAAAAATCAAAAGTCATCGCCAGAAGCTACACGGGAAACAACATAGAATTCTTAGGAACTCGTGATCTTGAATTTGAATTTAAAAACAGGAGAGCATTTTGCAGACTTTATGTTGCCAAAAAAGGCCCTTCTGTCCTTGGTTGGAGTGACCAAGCGGATCTGGGTATCATGCTCGATCCCAACAGTGCTGATCCGGTGTTGTCTATTAATGATTCTAGTAAACTGACGATACTAAAAGACTTCCCAGAAGTGTTCTCAGGTAAAGTAGGTCTTCTTAACAGCTTCGAACATAAAATTGAACTAAAGGACTCAGCTGTTCCTTTCATTCACAAGGTAAGACATCTACCAGTGTCTGTAAGAGATGATGTTCAAACAGAATTAAACAAACTTGTCAAAGATGGTATTATAGAACAGGTGGAATCTGCGGAGTGGGTTTCCCCCTTGGTTGTTGTAAAACGTCCCAATGGGAAAATTAAACTTTGCATCGATCTCAGGGACCTCAATAAGAGTATTATTGTAGATCAATACCCCCTACCACGTATTTGTGAAATGTTTAGTGCCACCAATGATATGTGTGTATTTTCCATTTTAGACCTGAAATCCGCAAACCACCAAATTCCACTACACGCTGACAGCAAGAAATTCACAACCTTTATCACTCCCTTTGGTTGTTATCGGTTTACCAGGGTACCTTTTGGATTGGCCTCTGCTGCAGCACTTTTCCAAAGGGTCATGACATCCATTCTGGAAGGTGTTGATGGCATCCGTTTTTTCCAGGATGATATCCTGGTCTTGGGTAGCAACCAATCGGAACATGACACACGCCTTAGGCAAGTTTTTGACAAATTGAAAATGCATGGTCTAACTGTAGAACTAGACAAATGTAAAATCTCACAAGACAGAGTGATTTACCTTGGGCACACCATCAGCCAGGAAGGCATTAAACCCAAACAAGGTTTAGTGGACGCTATACTCAATGCTCCGTGTCCCTCAAGCAAAGAAGATGTACAAGCTTTTCTTGGCTTGACGGAGTATTACTCCAAGTTCATTAGGAATTTCTCAGAAAAGACCTACATTATAAGACAATTACTGAAAAATAAAACCAAGTTTGTCTGGTCACCTGACTGTCAGGTCACCTTTGATACCATCAAAAAAGAAATCAGCGAGGCACCTTTTCTCAAAGGTTTTGATCCCAAAGCAGAGATCTATCTAACCACAGATGCTAGCAACAAGGGAATTGGTGCTGTTCTAGCCCAGAAGAACACATCGAACCAAGAATGGGTTGTAGCCTTTGCCTCCAGGTCGCTCACCTCTGCAGAGGAAAAGTTCTCGGTAATTGAGCGCGAAATGCTGGCCTGTTCATGGGCGCTCAATTACTTCAGAGCATATGTGTGGGGTTATGAAATCCATCTTCGCACAGACCACAAACCGTTGATCAAGATACTGTCTGCCTCTGGTCTACAAAATGCTTCACCAAGATTGAGCAAAATGTCAATCAAGCTGTTGGATTACAACTACACGGCGGAATATTGGCCAGGAGTGAAAAATAAAATTGCAGACTTCCTCAGCAGACTGCCTCTGCCTCACACTGAAAGCATGGCCACACAAGAAGATGAGGAGAAAGTGGCTCTGCTCTTCAACACTGACCTGGATGGAATATCTGCGGAAGAATGGAGTCAACACATGTCGCGTGACTCAACGTTGCAAGATGTATGCAAATTCGTCAACTCTGCATGGCCTGAAAAGCGCAAAATACATGACAATATCAAAGCATACTGGGAAACAAGAAATGAACTCAGTTGGGAAAACGGTGTGTTGTACAGAATTGGTAAAGCAATAGCCCCAGTCACACTCAGAGACAAAGTTCTAAGATTGTGCCACATAGGCCACCTTGGCATCACCAAGACTAAGCAGAGAGTCAGGTCAAGTTATTGGTGGCCGGGTATTGACAAACAAATTGAGGTCCAGGTCAGGAACTGTGTAGAATGCTGTGACTCTGACAAAACCCTCAAAACATCAAAAATCAGTCTCTCTCCAATTCAATCCCCCCTAATGGCATGGGAGAAATTGGGCTTAGACATTGTGGGGCCTATCGAAGGTCATGACGGCGAAATCAAGTACATCCTAGTGGCGATAGATCATTTTTCCAAGTGGCCAGAAATAAAAATTGTCGATGAAATTGACACCGCAAAATTTATTAATTTCTTGGACAAACTGTTTTTGAGTGAAGGATTACCTAAATCAGTACTCACAGAGAATGGTCCGCAATTTTGCTCAGAGGCATTCAAGTCGTTTCTAGGAAGGAACTGTATCACTCACCACACCACTTCAATTTACCATCCAGAAGGTAATGGTCTCACTGAACGATTTAACCGTGTCTTGAAGGGACATATACAACTATCTAGAAATGCAAACCAAAACTGGGAAGAAGAAATTTACAAACTCATCTGGGCATTCAGAATATCTCCGTGTGCCAGCACATGCACAGCACCATTTGTTCTCATGAGAAGCAGACAGCCTTTAAGCATCGACCTAGGGTGGATGTCCAAATCTAAGCAAATAGAATGGTCACCAGATAACATCAGAAATAACATTATCAAAGCCCAGAAATACTACAAGGAATGGTATGATTCGAAACACAGTGCCAAGGAACATGCATTTAAAGTCGGCTATCTTGTGAAAGTTCGTTTGGAAAAAAAGGTAAAGAAAGGAGATAGCAGATTCACTGCCCCTCTTTACATTGATGAACTGTTTAACAATGCGGCAAGACTCAGTGATGGGAAAGTATGGCACATGAGCAGATTGGCAAAATATCATCCGGGGGGCAAGACTCACAACCTACAGCAACATGTTACTGTTAACAATGATCTGTGGGTGGATGTGGATAGGGCTTGTGTTGAAGAGAATAATATGTCTAGAAATGTCATCACACAAGATCTCCAACCTGACACTGGCTCAGATGATGGTCAATCAACAGATAGGTCTGTTGGTGTCAGTCCTAGCACTTCGACATACAATCGGAGTTGTCACGATGACCCACATTCTGATTCTGAAGTAGCGTCTGACAATCACAGGTTCAGTAGTAGGTTTGGTAGAACTAGCCATGATTCCCATTCTGACTCTGAATGTACACCTGACTTGCCGTTGGTCTCTGGAAGGTTTGGCAGAATCATCCGTAGTGGATGACTTTGTATGTGACTAGCAGTCTTCTGTTTATTCACCCCCACATAATGTTTATCTCCCCCCGTGGCACTGTTGTCAAATCTCTCAAGAGAGGAAGATGTGTTGTATCTCTTATGCCACACCTCCCGTGCCCTGCGCTTGGTCCCTTCCCTTTCCCTGCGCGTGAGCCCCTTCTGTGCTCTGCCCTCCCTGATTGGTTCCCCGACATTCCATGCTTCCCTGTTGACCCCTTTGACATGTACCGTTATGACAGTTGTTCCACTGACCCACGCATGACTACCCGTGTGGGGCTGTTTCTAATAAACCTAACTTGAGGAACTATATCGATTGATGCCTACTTTGTAACACACCCATCCTTGCTTCAGCCTTCAACCGGCCTTGCATCATTTTCCCAGCCACCTCGGGCAGCATTCAAAAACAAGTATCATTCTTTTCCACTCATTACTTTTAACTTGCTCGTCCTTCCTTACACCCTTCTTTTCCTTTTCGTTCATCACATTCATCAAGTTCATCTCTGATCGGACTGGGCTTCTCGATAAAACTTTCACAGATGAGTTGAAGTCAAATTTAGAGGAGGCCATTGGTTACTCGTCAACTCCCGCCGCTAATGCTAATGAGAAGTCAAGGGTGAATGTCTTCTACCTGGTTGACAAAAACTTAGGGGCATATTATCAAGGACCGGTGTTCAAAATATTGCTGTTTTTTCGGCAGGAAAATGCCGATAAAATGCAGATAATTTTAAAACCGGTCCTTGATAATATGCCCCCTAGTTCTAAAATTGTAAGTCTTCTTAACAGTAAAGTGTACTTGTACTGTACAACATATACAGCCCTGCAGAGAGCCGACTCTGCAGTCTGCAATCTCAATAAGTAACAGATAATAGCTTTGCTTACCACTGCCCGCCACTGCCGTGGCATCTCCCACAGCAGTTGGCTCTTGCACCGCATCCGGCCCTAGGGTGCCCACCTCCACGCTGGCCCCAGCACTGGTGCTTGGCTGTACCGATGTTCGGCCTAGAAAATACATTTCATATTTTTAGATGCCATATACACCACTCCCTATTTTGTCTAGGAATTAAATTTTTTACTAGTACTACATAAACATATTTACCTATTTGTGACTGTAGTCTGAACTACAAATTTGATTTCCCTTTCTTCAGGGAAGGGTGATCTTTATTTATGCTTAGCCATAACATAAGATGCTACACTTTTTGGCACAACTGATGAATGCTTGCTTAGTTTTTACACGCACCATTTTTCTCATAACAGACAGAAGCTTCCCTTCTAAGAACAAGAGCAAGATCAGCATCATATCATGTTGGACGGAGTGGTCAACGATTCATCCCCACCAAGACTTTAAGTTCCAACCAGGTTTGATTTGATTTGATTTGATAAAAATTTATAATGCGCAGAACAATAACCCGGAGGTATCAAGGCGCCTAACAATATCATCGGAAGATTGAGACAAACATCCTTACATATAGGCTTGCAGGAAGAGGCGAGTTTTAAGAGCACTTCGAAATTTCTGTAGGGAAGGCAGAGACCTAAGATCGAGAGGAAGATCATTCCACCATTTGGGAGCTAGGGTGGAGAAGGCCCTGCCGCCCCACTTGGCTTTTCGTGTGCGGGGGACTGTCAGGAGCGATTTCTCTGAGGAACGTAAGTTCCTTCCGGGAATGTAGAGGGAGATGATGGAGCCAACTCCCAAATCGCTGTCTTTTGCAATGGCTCTGTAAGTCATGCATAGAGCTTTGAACCGTACTCGGTATTCTACCGGTAGCCAATGCAATGTTTTCCTGGCCTGCGTAGCCGAGGAACGTCTGGGAACATCCAAGACAAATCTGGCTATGGCGTTCTGGACTACCTGTAAGCGCTGAAGGAGGCTCCTGCTTATTCCCACATACAGCGCATTACAGTAGTCCAGACGTGAGCCAATGAGTGCGACCGCTATTTGCTTTCTAGACTGTAAGGAGAGGTATTTCCTGATCCTTCGCAAGGTGTGAATCAATCCCCAGCAAGTGGAGATGGTTCTACTCACCTGCCTGCTCATATCCAGGGCAGGGTCTATCATCACCCCAAGGTTCTTAGCAGATGTTGTGAGGGAAGGACACTCTCCTAACGAGTCAGGCCACCAGTTGGCTGACCAGATGTTCTCTTTCCCTCCAAACATCATTACCTCGGTCTTCTCCCCATTCAGTTTAAGTGAATTCTGGATCATCCAGTGACCAACCGCCTCCATACAAGATCTAAACTTGGAGGCAGTTCGTACATCTAAGTGGGAGAGAGAGACGAGGATTTGGGTGTCGTCTGCGTAAGAAACTACCTCCATCCCGAAAGTTCTTATGAGTCCGGCTAGTGGGGTCACGTAGATGTTGAATAGGGTCGGGCTCAGAGCTGCCCCTTGTGGGACCCCACACAGCACTGGTCGGGATGGAGATAGAAACTCCCCCAGCTTGACTCTTTGTACTCTCCCGTCAAGGAAAGAAGTCAGTAGATCTAGAGCTGCGTCCCTCACCCCCACATCCCTCAGACGAGAAGTATGAACTGAGGGGAAGAGGGTATCGAAGGCCGCAGTTAGATCTAACAGGACCAGGAGGGAGGTCTGGCCCCCATCCACTGTCGTGCGGATCTTGTCAAGCACGATGGTGAGGGCCGACTCGGTACTATGTTCTCTCCTGAATCCATGCTGGGAGGAGTCCAGGCAGCCCGAGCTTTCCACAAAGGCAGAGAGGTGCTTGTTTAGGTGTGCCTCAAGCATCTTCGCTGGAGCTGGGAGCAGCGAGATTGGACAAAAGTTTTTTAGAACCTCCGGATCAAGGGAGACCTTCTTTAGCAGCGGTTTCACTACTGCACTCTTCCACTCCGAGGGGAAGATGCCATTTTTGATGGCTAGATTCAATATTTCTAGCAGAGGAGGTAAAAGTGTCTCCCTACATTGCTTAATAATTTTCAGTGGACAAATATCCAGGGGGGAACCTGACTTAGTTTTGTTGAGCAAAGACTCCAGATCCTGCAAAGCCAGCGGGGGAAAGGAGTCCAGAGTGCAGGATGGGGAGATGTTAGTGGTGGTCATATTCATCTCAACCCGAGCAGGGGGCCTAGTGATACATGCTCTTTGCTCCTCAAGAGCCAGATGAATGTCCAGTATTTTAGTGTGAAAGAAGGTGGCAATCCTATCACATAGATCCTGCGATGGTACAACAGGATCAGGGGCTTGTAGGTTGACTAAAGAATCAACAATTTTAAAGAGCTCCTTTGGCGAGGAGAGCGAAGTTGTCAGGGCCACAAAATGGTCTTGTTTGGCCTGCACAATATCAGCCTTATATTTCCTGACAAGGAGTTTATGGGCTTCCTTGTTCTTAAGGTCCCAGCTAGAATGCCAAAGCCTCTCCTTCCTCCTCACTTCTTGCCTGAGGAGTCTGAGGGAATCTGAGAACCATGGGGCAGATGGTCTCTTTCTAGCTCGGCGGCGGGTCTGTACTGGGGCCAGTTCATTCAAGGCCTTAATGGTAACCTGTTCGAAGTGGGCAACCGCGGTCTGCACGTTTTCCAAGCCAGTAATAGAAAGGCTAGCAGCCCAGGGCGCAAAGGAATCACTGCTAATGTTCCTGAAATTTCTGGCAGTTTCCAATGTGTGAGTCCCTTTTTCTCTTCCATCCACCCCATGGTGTTCCAGAAAGAATGGAACCGCAAGATGATCAGACCAGGATAAGTGCACCGGATCCTTGATGGTCAGACGACGGTCATTAGAAATAATGCCATCAAGAGTGTGGCCTGCACGGTGTGTACCCCCACTAACTCGCTGCGTGAGTCCACAGAACATCAGGGCCTCAGTAAGACATGATGTATCAGACAGATCATGCCGTTCTAAATGGTAGTTAAAGTCACCTAGAATGGAGAAATTCTCTCGGCCAAAATGGGGTTCTAGGGACTGAAGAAGGTTGTGCGCAAAATCTGTCCTCGGGCCAGGAGGTCGATATAGTAAACTACCACTAAAGAGGGGACATTGCACTTCCTTTATTGTAAAATATAACGCTTGGAAGCAATCCGGAAAGTCGAGTATGGGTACAATGTGGCATTGCAGGTGGTCTCTATAAAGGATCGCTATACCCCCTCCCACTCGTCCCTGTCTGTCCAGTCTAGCCAAGCAGTACCCTTCAGGGACGGGTTCGATTAGATCAGGACCAGATGAGTCTTTAGCCCAGGTTTCAGTGATAAAGACAAGGGCAGGCATTGTGTCAAGCACCATCTCCCTGAACATTATCTTATTTTTAGCAAGGGAACGCGCATTAACCAAAATGCCCTCAACTCCCACTGTCCTGGAACTGACAGCGTCGGGTTGACCGGGCGAAAAATAACGGGGGACGGAAATAGAGGGCCTATGTGTGTGGTAACAGCCACATCGTAAGGGAGTCATGAGGTCGTCAGGCTCACAGGAATGTGAACATCCCAATCTTCGGGGTTTCAAGCTTAGCATCTCCTGGTGGGAATAACTATAGGGGGGTGGAGTGCCTTCGCCTACATCCAGAGTCCAGCCGCCCAGCGCGTCCCCAGCGCGGACGGGCGCAGACGGGCTGGACTCTGGCGTGACTCCGGCGTCACTGTGGCATCCACGCTGCGCGCCATATCTAGCGCCTTATATAGGGCTCTGGTCGGTCCACGTGACTGCTTCAGCGAATGGCTGAGGAGTGCTTCTGACCCACCCAAGATGGCGTCCCAGGAAAACAAAGCGCGGGGACCGGGCCGCCCAAATGGCGGTGAATGCAGCAGGATATTACAATGCAGCAGTGCGATCCGTGTCTAAGGGCACAGGTAAGGCAGCTAAAATTATTTAAACAGTTCTAATCTATATTTAAAAACAGGGTAAAACGAGCGAAAATTAGATCAACTAAAGCAACAAAACGGGGCTTTAAAATGGCAACAGATTTCCAGCGCGGAGCGCTATATGCAAGACGAAGTTCAAACAGGATTGGAAGTCTCTCCTACCCCACTTAAATACACGCACCGGTTACAGTCTCTGGTCGGTCCACGTGACTGCTTCAGCGAATGGCTGAGGAGTGCTTCTGACCCACCCAAGATGGCGTCCCAGGAAAACAAAGCGCGGGGACCGGGCCGCCCAAATGGCGGTGAATGCAGCAGGATATTACAATGCAGCAGTGCGATCCGTGTCTAAGGGCACAGGTAAGGCAGCTAAAATTATTTAAACAGTTCTAATCTATATTTAAAAACAGGGTAAAACGAGCGAAAATTAGATCAACTAAAGCAACAAAACGGGGCTTTAAAATGGCAACAGATTTCCAGCGCGGAGCGCTATATGCAAGACGAAGTTCAAACAGGAGGGCTCTCCCACAATTAATGTGTGAAATCAGCCACTTTTCAGTTTTGAATCCATCACCGTTTATCTTATATGAAGCTGATTTTAATAAATGTTTTTACTTTTAATAAAGCTTTAAAACTTACATAGACTCTGGTTTTTGGTCATGACAAGTGAGTGAGCGAAAGAGTTTGCGATTTGCAAGCATGAGTCCGTGGCTCTGAGAGGTCGGGACTCTGACTCCGTAGTCTTATGTTCTGGGTTGTATAATCATTGGGGATCATCGCTGCATTCCGGACCTAAACAATGACTCTGGAACACTAGCTAGTCAGTAAGGAGATTGGGGGTTCAACTTCTGTTATGACTGAGGTATGTGGAAAGTCTAACTGCGCCTATTATAATTTATAACCAATGCCATATTTCCTGTCCATAGATCTGTTTGTGCAGAATAGTCCCTGCAACAGTACTAGTATGGATTGTCCTCCTATCCAATCAAAAAGTAAAGTAGTATCTTATTCTTGGTGGCCTTTGACATTGTATTGTTGGGAATTGTCAAAGCATAAACAATTAGAAGACTTCAATAGACATTATGGACAACCCAGAGGACTGCACTCAGTGCATAGAGCTATTACTGAATATATTAGGAGTTTTGTTTAACACCTTTTCCCAACTGTGCAAGCTTAGTTAGATGCACAGACAGACTAATAATAATCTAGTAGTACCACAGGGAGTCATAGTAGAGGCAGGATAAGAATTTAGAAACAGTCTACAAGAAGATCAAAGACGATTTAGGAAAAAATAGAATGAGGAACGTTTGGAAAAAAAATGGTGATGTAAAAGATAGGGAAGTATAATTATTAATATTAACAGGAAAACTTACTGGGGCCAGCAGAGGAGCCCTCGGCGGACCTATCCTGGCCTTCCTGCTGTTGTTCCTGCTCCGCCTGCGCCGCTACGTCCTCCTGTGTCCTCATGTCCCTGGGGGAAGCTGATGTACAACATCAAAGAAAGACACAAACATGGATGATTGTTGTCAACCAAATCAAACATTTCAAAAAAACAATAGCAAAATATTTCCGGGAAATAGACAACAATTGCACTACATTTATTGACCCATATCTGATGTGGTCTACTAGGATATAGCATTGCTGGATTCGTGGACCGTCTACTTGGAAAGTTATGTAACTCACTAAACAAACTAGAAAAAGGTTCTACTAGGACTGGCAGGCAGCACTTCGCAGCACGGGAAGTGACAGACACAGTACGTCATGATCACCACCACTATCTCTCCTTAGTGGTAGGAGTACAAAGGAAGGACTGGACTTGAGTCTCTAATGTCTACCATTACGCAGTTCTGTAAAGTAAACTGATGCATAATCATCACCCAGGCCAAATGAGCACAGAATTGAAAACAAGGAAGCATAGTAGCACCCAGAAATAGTGCTGGAGGAGGGAATGCACAGAAGAAACAATACAACAACCAGATAAATAAAAAAATGAATTGACCATCAACATTTGCTGATTAAAGTCCTATCAGACCAACCAAACAAGGCGGGGCCTCATCATGTAGGACACTCAGGCCATGGTCAGTCTACAGATGCCCAGATGTAAATTGGCGATGTATGACTGAGTCATGGTCTGGATACCGCAAAAGTAAATATCGAAATGGTACTGATAGGTGCAGTGCAAACAAAAAAATACATAAGTATAGTGCAGTGGCTAAAATGGCTGTCGAGGCAAACAAAGACCTTTATTAGTGCCTGCCTGGACGTCAGATTAAAAATAGTGTAATGACAGCGTAAAATAATCACTGTCCTGCTCGCTTGGTGGAAAACAAAAATAAGGCCAACATGTTTCTGCCGTACTGTGTCAGTACACCGGCATTCGTCAGGGCCAAGCTCTCAAATGCTACTGCAGATCACACTACCTAATGTGTAGAAAAAATCATAAATGTAAATGAACTAAGAGTGGTCGGACACGACCATCCTACCGCATCTTCTAAATCTTGGCAGTGGATGCGAATGGTCTTCCCTATAGTAAAGAAGTGAAAGAAAAACAAACGTCAATTGTATGAACACGTGGTGCCTATAAAATCACAGGCACTCTAGGTTAATCACATAGGCCCTAAGTACCACGTATTATTCCAGTGCATCTCCAGCAATCATTCCAGCAACCTACGACAGATCAAGCATAACTTATGATGATCATTCTAGTGGCGCGCGAACAACGTCACCACAAGCTACTACAGTGTAGAATTACATAATAAGTGAAAAAATTATTTAGCACTTACCCATCAAGCTGTGGGAAGTAAGCCTCACCTCACCCGGCAACTGCTCGGAAAGACAAGGCCCCGCTCTAGACGTGTAAAAAAAGACAGTTCCTAGGTCAGATCACTGTCAATGTTGTAGTACTCTGTACTGTCTACCTAACCCAATAAATTTCCGAATTGTCCACAAATGGGATCCCGCCATGCGAGAGAAAGATGGCCACATTAAGATGAGTCATTTGGGATAAAGTCCCAATGAATCAAGCCACATATCTAGTGACTACAGACACAATCCTTAGTTTGACACATCCACTTACAGAGTGTATAAACTCTATGAATATAGATATGGTTTAGCTGTAGATATAGCGATAACAGCCAGGTATACCTCCACTAAGGGATGTGCAACCTATAAGGATACACAAATCGTTTTAGTTGTAAAACAAACGAAAACAAGGGAAAAATAAGCAGTATAGCTCCTCAACCCTTAAAGTATATCTGAAGTCAAGCCATAGCACAGATAAATCGTTTTAGTTGTAAACTCATTTTTCCCTTGTTTTCGTTTGTTTTACAACTAAAACGATTTATCTGTGCTATGGCTTGACTTCAGATATACTTTAAGGGTTGAGGAGCTATACTGCTTATTTTTCCCTTGTTACCGAAAGTCTTAAAATTAGGAATTTTCTCAGTTTAGTAGTAGTAAAGTTGAGAAAAATCCTAATTTTAGAACTTTCAATATTCACAGAAGGCATTTAGGAGTCCGAAAGTTAGGAGTCCTAACTTTACTACTACTAAATTGAGAAAAATCCTAATTTTAAGACTTTTGGTAGTCACAGCAGGCATTTAGGATTTCTAAAGTAAGGAGTCCTAACTTTACTTCTACTTAACTGAGAAAAACCCTAATTTTAAGACTTCGGTATTCACAGAAGGCATTTAGGAGTCCGAAAGTTAGTAGTCCTAACTTTACTACTACTAAATTGAGAAAAATCTTAATTTTAAGACTTTCGGTATTCACAGCAGGCATTTAGGAGTTCTAAAGTAAGGAGTCCTAACTTTACTACCGAAAATGAGTAAGTGCCTTCTGTGAATACCAAAATGAGTAAGTGCCTTCTGTGAATACCAAAATGGTAGTAAGTTTAGGATTTTGTCTTAAGTTAGTTCTGTGAATCGGGCCCATTGAATGTATGTCTGCCTGCGGGTTCCATGATGCGCGTTTGCAGAGAATGATAGGTGATGAGGCGTTGTGGATGTGTATGGGGTAAGGGGATGGATGTGAGGTAATAAGGGCCGAAGGGTGGGAGTGCGTGGGTGAGAATAGCTGCGCCTGTGCAAACTAGACAGAGGTATATGAGTGGGTCTGTGGCTGCAATGGTATATATAAACTATAAGGTGGTTGGGGTGGGAGGTCAGATGTCGTGGGAGTTTATCCTGGAGGTGCAGACTAGGGATGATAGATACTTGAGAGGGGTGAAGACGTGGGATGGAAGGGGAAGGGTGTGAGGTAATGAGGGCTGAAGGGAGGGAGTGCCTGGGTGAGAATAGCTGCGTCTGTGCAAACTAGGCTGAGGTATATGAGTGGGTCTGTGGCTGCAATGGCATGTATAGACTATAAGGGGGGCGGGCAATGGGATGGAGGGGTGGGAGGTCAGATGTCGTAGGAGTTTATCCTGGAGGTGCAGACTAGGGATGATAGACACTTGAGAAGGGGGTGAAGACGTGGGATGGAGGGGAGCGAGGATCTGTCTGAGTCTATGGTGAATAATACTTTAGCACTGGGGATGAGAGATACATGAGAGGGGTGAAGGCATGGGGTGGTAGGGACGAAGGGTAGGAGTGCGCGAGTGAGGGGAGCTGCGCTTGTGCAATCTAGATTAAGGTATATGAATGGGCCTGTGGCTTAGAAGATATGTAGATTTTTTTTTTTTTGGGGTTGGGGCAGTGGGGTGGAAGGGTGGGTAGTCAGATGTCGTGGAAATAAGTCCTGATGTGCAGACAAGGGATGATAGATACCGGAGAGGGGGTGCAGACATGGGGTGGAAGGGAGCGAGGCATCATCAGAAGCTGCCTGGGCCTATGGAGAATAATGCTGTAATAATAGGATGATAGGTTCAGGAGAGGGGGTATGGACATTGGGTGGAAGAGAAAGAGGAATTCTCAAGAGTTGCCTGGGCCTATGGTAAATGAGGCTATAGCATTGTTCCGATGCCGGTCTAAGATGGCCGAATCCTTAGCCAAGGACTTAATGCACAAATGTGAAGTCCTATGTTTGTTTCGAGTGCAGGAAGGGAGTCCATGGGGTCCTGTTTTACTAATCATCCGGCTGAGGGGGACGAGGAAGTCATATTACACTGTTTAGTAGCTGAGGACTATGGTCCTCTTTCCCTTACAGTGGCGTAGAAAATAAACAGCAGTACTGTCAAGACCCCCGATGTCCAGGTTTTAAAACAGTCGTCCATTTTGCCCTAGGAAAATAGGTAAAGGAGCCTCTAGTCCGAGTATAAGCAACCAGTCAGTCATTTTTGTCAGGAACAAAAACAATGTCCTCAGTGTAAACAACAAAAATATAAATGAGAAACAGATCAAAATCAAGTATTGACACAGCAAATGTACAACACAGTCTATGGTCAAAAGTCTGAGCCTGCCGAAGAAACAAGCAAAACCAACTTGCCTTTGGTCACGTTGATGTCCTCTGTGTGGAGGCCTCGAAGCTGGTAGGCAAGTGAGGCTTGAACAGGCTGTGTGGGGAGCAGGGCCAACGCGCCATCGGTACCGCTGTGGGACAAAACCTGTTATTCCGGAGAGGGCGGGGCTGAACCTCAACCTCAATCCGAGAGCTGCCGTCGATCCAAGCCGGGAGACAGAATGATGAAGGGAAGACACCATGAGGAAGGAGGGTCAGACGTCCGATCACGGAGGATTGTTGACTTTGCTGCTGCTGTGGGAGGGGGGCTGCCTCGTCCTCCTCCAAGGCAAAAATCATGGTGTAGCCGTATCTCAGCAATCTAAGCCTGCCAACCCTGCGGGGCGCCGCCGGCTCGATCGGGGAACCAGAGCCTCCCGCTGCCTACAGCCAGGTCACCAGGTCTCTCCCGTGAGCACAATGGGTCCGCTGCTGCTCATCAAGGACCCTCCACCGAAACACCCCGGCTCAAGACCCTGCGCCCAGCTCAGTGGCTGTCCGGTCGAGCTCGTGGGGTGTTGCGGTGATCCTGCAACCTCTCCGGCCAGTCTCGCCACTGTTTCCAAAGCTTGCCCCAGGGGATTTCGGAAAGGCACGGGTGACACTCTGAACCTTCAGTATGGGTCAATACGCCGCCACGTCCAAGACAGCCGCCATCTGATCCGACTCCACAGCTAAGCAGCACGATCCGATGTGTGAACGCAGCTGGGATGCGAAATTCTCCAAAGAACTCTCCGCGGGACAGTCTGCTACACCGCTGGTGGTCCGCCAGACACCAGGTAAGAGTAGAAATTCTGCACCAGTCCTTGTGCAAATTGATTTAAAAATGACTAGAGTGATCCTGTTACTCTTATAAATTCTCTGTAAGTTTTGTTTTCCTCGATGGCAGTCGCTATCCAGGATAATCCATAAGAAGGTATCCCCAGCGCTTGGAGATCCTGCTTGGAGCCCCTTCTCCTTCTCCATCTTGTCTTGACATGTTGGCTTTTAAATTCCCCTTTCGTGATGTGACCTCTTCTATTGCTCTTTCTTGTTACTCAGCACTTTATCCCCTCATCATTTGTTAGCCTCATGCTATTTCTGCCACTGTCTTGATTTATATTTGATTTACTCCCTCACTCCACCCTTCTGTGGCAACCCTTGCCTCTTACTTTCCATCCTATAACAGATTCTTCCTATTAAGTTTTTGTGGATGTTTTCAATGTGTTCTAATAATGCCCAGAGGACATCAGAATGCCTCACTCTTTACTTATAATGAAGTATAAGAGATATAAATGAAGAACCATTTCCATATATTGTAAAATAGGAGTGAATTCCTGAAATACAGAGGCCAATTGAAGTGCCATTATACTGAAAACCTCTTAGTGGTGGGTGAGCCACATAAAGCTCGACCCAGGCTTGAGCTCATATCAAGCTTCTTTTGGACCCTAGATCCCAAAACAGCAGAGCTTTCCTTTGGTTTCTGCCCACTGCTTCCACCAGATACTTCACATTGTATTGCCTTTTTTTTTAAAAACAGTTATAACAATTTTACAGAATTTTTTTAACTTTAATTGCACTACTGAGCACGAACTTGATACTTTAAATTATATATTAATCAGAAAGGAGAAACCTAATGCATTTGCCAGTGCTTGATGATTATGTATCTTTTTAGGTGTTCATTTAATTAAATTATATGTTTTTCACATTTTATGTTAGATCTTGCAGGAGATTGTCCAGTTGGCTATATATCTTTCTTTTGGTCCTGATGATGGTCTTGTGGACTGTGTTGCATTAGGAGATCAAAACGTCTACATTGTTCCTCTTTAACATCAATTTATCCAACTCTGCTTCCATTTTTCTATCAATATGGAATGGACTTCTTTCTGGACAATTCTATTGATATGTTAAGAGGATACACAGCTCCCCTTGACATATACTGATACGGAAATTGAGTTTTAGGTTCAAAGTGGGTTCAGATTAAATTGTATTATAAACCCTGATTGAAGTCCTTCATTCAATGTTTTGTACAATTATTTTGGATGTATTCTATGATGTTTTTGGTTGGTATGCTCCAGTGTTGTTTCTCTTTGTCTAAGTCAATACTAGTTGGATTTTAGTACACCTAAATAACTCCTGCAAAATATTGTATTTACTTTTAGAATGTTGACATTTTCTTACTGTAACCATTCTGTGCCTTCTCCCTGTCTCTGTATGAACATCTAGGATGGGTGACAGCTGAACTTTGTGCATTCCCGCCAGGCAGTTGCACACAAAGGGAGCTTAGGTGTGAGTAATGGGCCATCCCCATCCTGATGGGCCTTCCTGGGCAGAATGGGAGGGCGGAGCTGAGACTTGCACCTGAATAGGCTGCGCCTGTCCCCAAACAAAGGGCTGCATACTCCCCTGTAGTAGGTCTGGAGCCAGGACATGAAGGGCAGGGACTCTGAGCATTTCAAAAATCTCTCTTTGAAGTCTCCCCCATGTCAAAGGCACAACTGGGTATAATACCTTGACCTCTGACTCCATCAACTCAGTACACATCTGGACCAGTGGATATACTGTCAGGGAGAAGGACTGCTGTGCTGCTGAAAGGACTGTCACTCTGCTGGACTTTGCTGTGCATGCCATGCTTACCTGGGAGTGAGAAAGACTGAACCTACATCTCAACAACCCAGAACCAAAGTGATTCAAAGGGCTTGCTGTTTTGCCTCCTGTTAGAAGTCTCAGAGACATCAAAGACTTCAAACCCACTCATCAACAGCACCTGGACTCTGCCATTAGACAGTCTTGCCCTGCCAAGATATTGCCAATTCAATCCTGACATCTTGGAAGTGAATGCAAATTGCAAATTGTGAAAATCCATCGTCGCGCCGGTCAGAACCAAGATCTCCCTCGACACCAGTTCATCGCTGCTTCGGAGACATCCGACCCCCGGCTGGCGGCTCGGCAATGACACATCCCCTACAATTGAAGAGTACAACAGTGACACATCTTGATTTGCGTGGCTCAATGATGATGCATTGCCTACAAAACCTGTACTTTGGTGCCTACGCATCCTTTCCTGGTCCACACATCTGGGCCCAGTCAACAGTGCGACCAATGTGCTTTGCAGCGGGGCAAAGTTGGACCCTGTATCCGACCCGTGTTCCATCGCGGTCTGACTGAACATATGGATTTGCCCCAGTTAATCGCAATTAGAAAGCCCTGGTTGTCAATTTATGATTTCAAGCTCTATATATCAAAATATTCTTTAAATATTCATAACTCTAGTTCTACTGGATGTTTGTTGTTTTGGTCTTGGTTTGCTCATTGAATTAAACTCTATGGGGCACATGCATCAAAGATGTTTGCGATCGCAAACGGTGCAATTCGCAAAAATCGTCTGTTTACGATCGCAAATTGGCCTTTGGAGATGCATATAAGTGTTTCCTATGCGCAATTTAAGAATTCGCAGTTATTTACGAATTCCTAAATTGCGATTGCATTTAAGGAATCGCAATTTGCGATTCCTTAAATGCAATGCTAGAAGCACTTTAAAATAGCGATTTCGCTATTTGAGAACACAAATTACAGACAAATCAAACTTGTCTGTAATTTGCAAAAACTTTAAAAAATGCACTAAAATGCATTTTTTAAAGTTTTAGGTTACACACACACATGCCCTTGGGGCATGTGTGTGCGCAACATGGGTGCACATCTAAATTCCAGGGGTGCAACAGGGTGTCATTTTGACACTCTTGCACCCTTGAAATTGCATGAGCAATTTGCGAGTACCTACTGGTACTTGCAAATTGCGCATGCAATATCCCATTCATTCCTATGAGCAGTTCCCAAATGCCTTTGGGGAGTGTTCGTGAAGGCATCAATTCCCAATAGTTTGTTAACGTCTCCAGATAATATGCCACATCTTGCAACTAGGTGTGTATGGGGGGAACAGGACATGGGCACAATGTATGGTCATTCTGCACTTAGCTAATAGGAAGTGCATAGAAATAAGTTGGCGGTTGCACACCGGAACATCTTTGACATAGCCTTAGAGGGCTACCAAAGGGTTGTGGGGTAGGTAGTAGCCAGTAATTGCTTGTATAGTTGAAAAAACACACCACAGTACACCGCCAACCTAGGACATCCCCATGCCAGATATAAAAAGTTAGTCTAAGGTGATGCGAATCTCAGACATGAGATCCATTTTTAGCAGTCACAAGGGGTGCGTGCATTCAGTGTTGGAATTTGAAGTGTATCAATTTTAGCCTGTAGTTCGGTGAGAGAGTTGTTGGCTTTTTAAAGCAGTAAAACCATTGTGCGTTGGTTAGGGGTGGGACAGTGTCCGCCATCCAGGCAGTACGAGCGACTGGTTTGGGGCCCGCTTTGCAAATCAGTGACATTTATCGCTAATGACATGCAAAGTGGGCGTACCCAACCTGTTAGCGACTGGAAACAGTCGCTAACACAACACAGCTATCGCCTATTAGCAAGCCAGGCAAAGCGTTAGAAAAATGTGCACTAAGCCCGAATATCGCTAAAACCTAACGCCTGCTCAGACCACTTCTTAACCTTTATATCCAATGGGAGGTGGATATTCAGGTTAAGACCCTATTGGCGTTAATGCCTGAATATCGCTGGATTTCCGCATTAAGCCTCTATTGCCGGATATTTTATCGCTTTTGAGATAAACGTTGCTAATAGCACGTTATCTCAGCGATAATAACCGGCGAAGCGCGGCGATAAAAAAAAATTGCTAAGCTCCTTTAGCAATAATTATCGCTATTTGTTGGTAATAGGCCCCGTGGAGTTTTGCCTGATTCCTAAGACCATCCCAAGCCCACCTGGCTGGTGGATCAGTGCCCACAGCAAGTCTGAGGCCCGTATCCCTCGTGGCGCCCATGCAACCCGAACCCCTGGCCACTGCATCACTCTGCAGAAGCAGCTTCCTGGCTTTTCCTGAGGCTGTGCTTTGGGCTACTCATAGTCCAGAGTCTGAGCTGAGAATTCACCAAAGATTGAGAGCCTACACACCGCGAGTGTTCCGTGAGCCGCCATTTCGTGATTCCTCTTGAGGTCCCTTCGCGATCCCTGGTCCGCCGACTGGTGGGCCCCTGAGAAGGCAACTCTAAGTTTAATTGGGCTTCCCTGGTTGCTCCAGGTGTGCCCTGACTCTCCATCGCTTGAGGAGTTCCCAGGACCTCGCTGGTCTGCATCAAAGCCATTGTTCTCTTCCTGCGTGGGTTTCTGTTGCCAAGGATTGTTGTGTCCAATACGGGCACCAACACTGCAGCACTAGACATCCTTTGTGGGACAGCTCGAATACAGCTCCTGGTCATCGCTGATGCCTCCTGGTCCTTGTGGCTGAAGAGTCAAGCTTCAACTCATCACACCTGAAGCACCTGACATCGGTGGGCATTCGCCTATCGTGCCCCTGCTCACTGGCTAGTGACCCGGACTCTGTTCCCTCTGCTTTCAGGTTCTTCATATCTCTGATCCATGCTTGGATCGCTCTGGACACTTTCCTTCTTCAGGGCAGCAGCACTTTGCAGCGGATCGCGACGACGATTCCTGACACCCTTTGACACCTATGCACCCGGCTTCCCTGGGTGAGGTAACTCGAGTACTCCAGTGCTCTACTGGGTGTTGGCCCTAGAACCCCTTAAGTCTAAAGGGGTTTGCTGAAAGTCCTCTCCTAAGTGTCGTTTATCTTTAAATTTTGAACCACGACTTTCCCCATTGAAATGTACGGAGCTCGCACCTGCGCGCTGAGAGTGGCACTAACCCTGAGGAAACTGCGGCAGCACGTCCAGCAACCTATGAACATTTTCCCCACTGATGAAAGAGGAATCTAGAAACACGTGTCTGGGGATACACTTGAAAAGAATACTGGTACTGGCACTGGCCAACAAACTGTGAGAACTGTGTGTGAAGCGAGTAACACTGAACCACATCGACCATGATGCATGAGGTAATTCAGCTGTGACGTGTCAGCAGGGTGCTCCAAATCCCTTTGACTGTGTAAGATGGCTCCTGTGGGCTGTGAGCTGACGAGCTCTGTGAGCACCTGCACGCTGAGAGTGGCACTAACCCTGAGGAAACTGCGGCAGCACGTCCAGCGACCTATGAACATTTTCCCCACTGATGAAAGAGGAATCTAGAAACACGTGTCTGGGGATACACTTGAAAAGAATACTGGTACTGGCACTGGCCAACAAACTGTGAGAACTGTGTGTGAAGCGAGTAACACTGAACCACATCGACCATGATGCATTAGGTAATTCAGCTATGACGTGTCAGTAGGGTGCTCCAAATCCCTTTGACTCATTTGTTCAATTTGTAAGATTGCAGCTAGTCGTAGTAAGCTTGGGACCAACTATGGTGCCGGAGGCCAGAGAGGTCATCTAAAAAAACACCACACTATCGTTTGGGATACGCACCTAAGGAAGATCCAGGGAGCCAAAAGTACAACAAATCCAAATGTATCAATTGATATTGCATCTGATGATGATGATGATGAGGGGCTTAACATGCAGGGGGGGGGAGTGAAGAAGCGACAGACATTTTTTCTGGTACACCCAGTACCCCTGGCAGCAGCACACCCTCTACCCCTGCAACATGTATGAGGCACACTAAGAGTCTGGGAGAGACACCAATGCGAAAAAGTACATCAATGAGCCTAACTGGGTTGAAGAAGTCTGCATCATCCTCCCGTAAAATGGTCCAGGCTACCATTAAAAGCATGTTTTGGTCAGGGGCGCCATTTGAACGTAACCACCCAACGGCACGCATTTATAATGCTATGCTGGCTAAAATGTTAGCGCTGGACCTTCTTCCTTTTTCTTTCGTGGAAGGGGTGAGTTTTCGAGCATTTGTGGCAACTATCTGCCCTAAATGGAAGGTTCCTAGCCGGTCCTATTTTCCCAGAGTTGCGGTTCCAGCACTACATCAAGATGTGCTGGAGGTGATTGGGGCAGCTTTGCAGAAGAGTGCTGTTCACACTATCCACCTGACAACAGACATGTGGACCAGTTGCCAAGCCTGTGATTACATTTGCATCACTGCACACTGGGTCTCTTTTGTGGGGGTTAGAGAGAAGATAGCTGCAGGTGTTGACACGGACACAGTTTTTCAAGATACTCAGAAACATGCAACAGTAGCCATGTTTGCACTGGAGAAATCTCATACTGCCGTAAACATTTTGGAGGAGTTTAACAGTAGGGTCTATGAATGGCTGCATCCAAGAAAGCGCATGATTGGTGATGTTTCCCCGGATAATGGCAGTAATATAGTTAGGGCCATGAATGATGGTAGCTATTTCAGAGTGCCGTATTTGGCACACAGTATGAACATTGTCGTGCAAGATTTCCTGAAAAAAGAAAACACAGTCAGCAAGTTACTGACCACCTGCCAAAGAATCTGCACACATTTCAGCCATTCTTTTAAGGCCCGGAAGAAGTTGAGGAGCATGCAACGTGAACGTAGACTGCCAGTCAGGGGACTCATCCAGGAGGGGGTAACACGTTGGAACTCAAACTTCTACATGCTTGAGCGTCTGACTGAGCAGTGGGTGGTAATCAATGAGTATGTCTATGCACTGGGTTCTACTATGAAAGACATGAGGCTAGAGTTGGAGGAATGGAAGCTAGTTAAAAGCCTACAGACATGCTTCGTCCTTTTGAGGTCTTCACGCTTGAAGTCAGCTGGGAGAACTGTACTTTGGGCAAAGCTATCCCATTGTTGCGCATGGTACAGCACCAACTGAAGGCGGTGTCTTTAACGTTCAGAGATGATGCTGAAAAGCAAGACGCATATCAGTTGGCGGAGAGCTTATTAAGCCGCCTAGTTGACAATGAAAGGCTTGAAAAAATACATACAGAACAACAACATTACATTTGTGACGCCGACCGACACGTCTCCTCCACTTGAACAAGAGCACTGCCAACAACCCCACCCAGTCCTGATGATGATCCCAATTGAAGTGGATCAAAACGCCGTCGACTACTCAGCAAGACTATAGACGCCCCCACAAAGTGGTTCACGCAGAAAATCATCATTAGAATTATCGTTCTAAATCATCTGGAACCACCTTGTCTTTATTCACTGTATATATCTATGCACTAGTCACCTTGCGCCGTCCACGCTGACCACATTGTCACCTGAGTCGCCTCTGTGTTTTTTCACTCACACACTTGAGCACCTAGTACAATTTGGGTTGTTTTGAATTTCTATTTATAATCCGCAGTGCTGATACAACTGCTGTATATCTAAAAATGTTTACATAAAATGATGCCATGAGCACATGCTACAATCAAATAGTCCAAAATCACAAAATAGGGATACCTGGTCAAACAGTGTGTGTTGTTGTACAAAAAACTATGGAAAGAAGAGACAGCATACTATACAAGGCGAGTCATATCTGGCTGAGAAATTCCCATAGACCACCCTTGTTGGCGGTGTATCGTCATGTGGGAGTTGGTACTTAATCCAAATACCGCCCAAACCATCAGGCGACGGTGCGGGTATGGATCATTTAGAGATACTCTAGCCAAGATAATGCTCGAAGAGTAGAAACGATGAAGTGCAGTGCTCTAGTGAAAGTGAAGGTAAAATTGACTACTCAAACAAAAAATATGTTTAATGGAGATTGTTAAAGTGTCAAAATTAAAACCACGCCCTGTAGTGGAAATTAATAACTACAAAGTGGCGCTGTGCAGGACGGTCGACATGTTTCAGCCATATGGAACAATTGTCCGGCTTTCTTCAGGACCCAAAGGTGGAACAGCTACTGCAATTAGTACATAGTGTAGTGAGAAAAAAGGGGGGAATGTTTGATACTTTACAATACAGGAATCTCAATGGACCTTGGAGCCCCAATGTATCCAGGAGAACTAAATTTTCTTTTCCTGTAGTGACATAAAAGGAAGAACTTACAATTTACATATATATGTATATATATATACACATTGCCTCTTAAAACACACAGAAACTGTAGAGACAACACACATGCATAAGTACTTTATACTTAGCAGCAACTCTAGAGTATTATATCTCTCACACAGAGAGGCATTACCCTCTACTGAGATACTCACCCAGCTTTATGTGGGAGAAGACCTCACCTCACCCGGCAACCTACTCGGGAAATTGAGGCCCCGCTCTGTTTTGCAAAGAAGAAGACACACATTGAAAACGTACAGTGTGGCTAGCTCACTGGCTTTGCATAAAAACCTAATTTACAAAGTAATGGACAACACACCATCAGAACATGAACCGATTGTGAAGGATCAGCATATGTCATATCTATTGCTAAATAAGAATATCCAAGTGATTTTGCCAATGTTTAGTTAGAGATGGCAAAATGTAACAGCCCCTCTTGTCCTACTTTAACTCACCACAAGGTGACACATGGTGAATATGCAAGGGGGGAGATAAACCGATGTTTTTAGAAAAAAAACCAAAGTCAAGCATAAAACCTAAGGCTACTACAACTTAATGAAAAACTTAATGAAAAAGCCTGTTCTTTTCATCAAAAAGAGGGGATGCATACGAGCAAACTCCATAGACCCCAAGGACTCACCTGTCCGTCGGTACCTCTCTCAGTCATCCGAGAGGAAGTGAAGGTACCGACAGGTAGTACAGATTGGTCAAATTAACTTTTGAAAACGGCCAATTAAGAGCTAAATCACCGTTTTTTCTTTTTTGCTCTTTCGCGCATGCTCACTAGGTTGTAGGTTGGATGCACTACTCTCCTCATAGTCTGCACAGCGTATGTGCTGAAATACATTCACCGGGGCCTCGGCTGCGCGTGCCTATATTAGCCCACGCGCATGTCACAAGTCAGTGTTGCTTTCCCTGCGCCTGAGCAGCACTAAGCTGTTGTATTTGTTCATGAGCGCCCATATGCTGGTCAACGCGCATGCTTAAAAGGGTAGTTGTTATTTCTCCGTGCATGTGTGCCCATATGTTGATCAACGCGCGCGCTAAGAGAATAGTTATTGTTTCTCCGCGCATGCGCAATACTAAGTTTATCATAGATCACAGTGCACGAGCTGTGTATAGCTTTAAAGGGCATATAAATAAGAAATAGAGAAGTCCATAGCAGAGGCAGATACCTGCTCTAATAAATTGTTTCTTTGAGAATGCTACGGTGAACTTTTACCCGGACTTTTCCCAACAGGTTCAGAGACAACGTATGGAGTTTCGTGGTGCCAAGAAACGTCTCCGGGATCGGGGCCTACGTTACGCCATGCTCTTTCCCACCAGACTCCGGGTCGAATACAATGAGCGTACCCTTTTCTTTGATCGACCAGATGCTGTTAATGACTGGCTGGACTCATTGCCTGACCGTCCTCCTGAGACGGACTCCGCCGCTCACCCTGGCGGTGCCGAAGGTGGTGTGGAGATCTAACTGTTCGGCTCTTATGTCTTATTTTGAATACATTCTCAGGAGTGTTGGCCGGCGTCCCTCTACATTGTGATCATTCTGTCTTTCGTTTGTTATTTTTGTTCTTGCTGAGGTCGGGGGGTGGATGGAACGGAGACCTTTCCTCCTCCGGGGTCTTTGTGTAGAATAGGGGTTCTTGGGCGACAGGCACACTGCAGGTTGGGGTGGCTCTTTAGCTTTTTGCAGGGGTGCAGGGTGGGGGGTGTTTCTCTTCAGTTTGGGGGAGGGGGGTTGGGAAGTTTTTTCTTTTCTGTGTGTTGTTTTCAAGGCGAGTTGCTCCTGTGTTTGCTGCTGTTTCTGATGTCTAGCTCATGGACGAGGGGTCTTGGCTCGGGCGGTTGGGATGGGGGGTAGAGGGTTGAAATTTCTTTCCTGGAACGTTAATGGCCTGGGAGATCGTATTAAGCGCAGTGTGGTCTTAAAATGTATACGACGTTTGTCACCGGACATTGTTTTCATGCAAGAAACCCATTTGATTGGTAATGTTTGTTATGCAATGAATAGATGGGGCTACCGCCTTGTGGCGCACTCGGGGTTCACTTCCGGATCTAGGGGTGTGGGTATTCTTGTTCGAACCTCCCTCCCCCTGGCGATCGATGAGGTGATTCATGATGACCGTGGGAGATATACTGTCCTGGTGGGTAGGTATGAAGGCCGCACCCTATCTCTTTTCAATGTTTATGTTCCCCCGGGTTTGCAGGCCTCTACTTTTACTGACTTGGGCCGTGTTTTGTTAGATCTCCCTGATAGCACTCTCTTTCTGGCCGGTGATTTTAATTCGGTGCTTTCCGGCCTTCACGATCGCCATCCCCCTAGAGATACCCCGCAGGCTCAGCAGTGGTTGGGTGGGTTTTTAGATACCTTTGGCCTTGTGGACTGCTGGCGACTGTTGCATCCTACTCAGCTCCAATACACCTTCCATTCTGGGGCCCATGGCAGTCTGTCTCGGCTGGATTATTTCCTGATGCCCGCAGCCCAATCATCGGCGGTTCGCGAGATTTTACATTTGCCGAGGGGTATTTCTGATCACTCGCCGCTCTGGCTTCGTTTCGAGGTGGGGGTAGAGGCGGCGGGCCGAGTGGCTCCCATTAACCCTTGGTATCTTTCCTCCCCTGAGACTCGTACCCTCTTGCTCAAGTCCATGGATGCATATTTCCTGGAAAACGAGGGGTCGGTCTCTTCGGCTGTGTCCCTGTGGGAAGCCTTTAAAACTGTGATTCGTGGACAGGCCCTTTCCTTGATTGTTGAAGCTAAGAGGGCGGGGAGGAAGGAGGTGGTGGACCTTGAGGGGGAGATCTCTGCTTTGGAGGACGAGTTGGAATCTGGTGTCACGCCTGAGAAACTCCATGCCCTGGGTCTAAAACAGTTTGCATATAAATCTCTGGTCACTGACGCTGCAAAGGTGATGTTTCGTGAGCAACAGGGCAGATTGTACGATGTGGGTGACAAGGCGGGCAAACTCCTAGCGTGGTTGGACAAGAAAGACAGAGTTAATCGTGTGGTGCCCGTGATTCAGTCTGCGAGTGGTGAGAATGTGATTGATCCGACCGCCATTGTTGATCGTTTTGCGGAATATTTCCGTGTGGTATATGCTCCCGTGTCTGTGAGGGATGTTGCCGACTCCCGCCTTCTTCTGCGTGATATCACTTTGCCCTGTGTCACCGACTTGGACCGTATTGCTTTGGACTCCCCTTTTACGAATGATGAGATAGCCAATGCAGTTCGATCGCTCCGTTCGGGCAAAGCACTGGGCCCGAACGGTTTGCCTATTGAGTTGTACAAATTACGCCCCGATAAGGTGGCGCCGTATCTCTGCGCCATGTTTCTAGAATCTCGTGAGCGGAACATACTTCCTTATGATCAGCGTCTGGCGACAATCGTCGTAATTCCCAAAGAGGGTAAACCGCGTGACCTCTGTTCCTCATATAGGCCCATATCCCTATTAAATGTTGAACCTAAGGTGTTGGCTAAACTTTTGGCGACCCGTCTCCTTTCGGTTCTTGGGGAGTTGGTCCATCCGGATCAATCTGGCTTTATCCCGCATCGCAACACTGCTCTGAATTTACGTCGCCTCCACGGCGCGCTGGCGAGGGCGGGGCTTTTGACTGAACCGGCCATTTTGGCATCCCTGGATGCCTCCATGGCCTTTGATACTGTGGAGTGGCCCTATTTATGGGCGACACTTGAGAAATTTGGATTCGGGTGCGAGTTTATTAGCTGGGTTAGGCTGTTGTACGCGGAACCTCTGGCGCAAGTTGTAGTGAACGGTAGAGTGTCGGCCCCCTTCTCCTTGGGCAGGGGTACCCGTCAGGGTTGCCCCTTGTCCCCGCTGTTGTTCGCGCTCGCTCTTGAACCGTTGGCGGCCTGGCTCCGTTGGGAACCGTCCCTTAAAGGTATTCGTTGGGCCCCGGATTGCGAAGACCGCGTCTTGCTTTATGCGGACGACATCCTCTTGTATCTTACTTCTCCTCGCAAGTCTTTATCTGTTTTATTTGACGTTCTTGCGTCCTTTGGCGCTAACTCAGGCCTCGTCATCAACTGGTCTAAATCCTGTGTATACGTTTTATCTGGTATTTTGCCTCCGTTGCCGAGTAGACTTCCTCTTCAGGTGGTCCGGGATGGTTTCAAATACTTGGGGGTTTTTGTTACCTTGGACCCGTCCCTTCGTTATGATCGTAATCTCCTTCCCCCGTTGCTTAGGCTCCGTTTGGACGTTGCCCGCTGGCGCAAACTTCCCTTGTCTCCACTGGGTCGGGCGGCCCTGTTTAAGATGACGTCACTACCGCGGTTTCTCTACGCTCTCCAGAATTATTATGATCCTATCCCCAAGACCTATTTTCGGGAGATTGAGAGCCTTCAGAGGCAACTTATTTGGGATGGGCGACCGCGCATTGCTCTCGCGAAACTTTCCATCCCGTGGTACGATGGAGGCATGGCGCTCCCCGATATTAAGAGATACTACTGGGCTTCCCATCTGTCCGCTATTAATCACGCTATGTTCTCTCCGGGTCGTAATCCGGCGTTTGAGATGGATAAACTTCAGCTTCCGGGAGGTGACTTTAATAGAGTGCTCTATTCTCGCTCCGCTGGGCGCCATCTTGTGGGACCTACTTTGACTGCTTTGACGGTGTGGCGTGCTGCGAATGTGAGCCTGGGCTGGGAGGATCGCTTGACGTTGGCAACGCCGCTTTATGCTTCAGAACGTCTGGGCGGTCTTTGGTCTTCCAAGGGTTTTGACCGTTGGGACTTGATTGGGATCTCTAAAGTGGGGGATGTATATTCTAAGGGTTCTGTGCGCCCGTTTCAGGCTCTCCAGGCTGACTACGGCCTGAGTAGTCGGGAATTCTTTCGTTATTTACAGATCAGGCACGCTTTGGTTTCGGTGTTTGCTCCTGGTGAGATTCCGCCTGACTCTTCCCCACTTGAAGACCGTATCCTTGACGAACATCTTCCTGATAGCACTATCTCCCTGATCTATAAAAAGTTGATTAACAATCGGGCTGACTTATTGGCCCGACTTCGGGAACAGTGGATGGGAGATGGGTTGGAACTTGATGATGAGGATTGGCAATCGGCCCTCTCCTCTCCGAAGGAGGTGGCTATACCGGCTCGACTCCATCTGGTCCAATTGAAGATCCTTCATCGGGTGTACGTGACGGGACCGCGACTGATGGTGATGGGCTTTTCCTCCGATGGACTGTGTAAGCGTGGATGTGGTTTGCGTGCTACTTTCCTGCATATTCTTTGGGAGTGTCCGATGGTGGCTGCTTATTGGGTGGCTGTGCTTGATCTGATGACAGTGGTGACAGGGATATCCTTGCGTCCGGAACCTCGTCGCTGTCTTTTGAATGTTTGGGAGCCCACGGACTATTCGGTGGCACAGACTAGATGGGCCACCCTGGGCTATATGATTGCGAAGCGAGACATTGCGCAACTCTGGGGGGCCTCCAGGCCCCCTGCCCTCTCGCAATGGGAGGATAACATGGATTGGTCCATGTTTCGTGAGAAAACTGTCTATGTGGCCAGGGGCAGACCCAGGGCATGGGTGAAGGTGTGGGGTCAATGGAACGAATACCGTGGCGACATTTGTACTCCTCCCCTAGTGGACACTATCGAGATTACCCTATCTCCTTAGGCTAGCGTTCCCGGAATCTTCATATAGGGACTGAGCTGGTGTCTCCGGCTCTCCCCCCTTCTTCTTCCTGATCTCTGCCCCCCTCCCCCCCCCCCCCCCACTCCGCACTCCTTAGTGCTTAGGATATTGCTACTGCACTTCCGCTGCTGTCCCCCCTTGCGTCCCTTGGGCTGACCTTCAGTGATACACTCTCGCCTTTTTGTGTGTTTGTTCTTTCATATATAAAACCTGTTTTGTCCTGTATATAATGTGGAGTATTGCATTGTTGATTGACGGTTACCTCTGCGGGCATATCTGATATGTGTCTACTCCTCTTTAGCGGCTGGCCCGTGTGGTTGTAGGCCCATCCTTGTACCTTTTTGCTTGCTCAAATAAAGGTTTAAAAAAAAAAAAAAATAAATAAATAAATAAATAAATAAATTGTTTCTTCTTCCTCTAATCAAATTAATACTAATTTACACAGTGGTTAATAGCAATGTTTGCACTATCGTTGCGCACATGCGCAAACTCCCTTGGAGGATCACTGAGTAGGCAGAATTGCTAGGCGCTTCAAGTGTAACTAGGAATACCTAACAGTGTTAGTGTAGGGTTATAAATGTAGGTAAGATGGCACTTATAATAACGAATATCCATAGTTTAATGGTACAGTTGTGTATTATTAAAAGACAAGAGGTCAGAGTGGAACAACTGATATTGACAGGAAACCATATATCATAGTATCATAAATGATTATGGTTAGGGCTACAGGGAGACCCATGGGATGGCGTCATTCAGGCCTTTAGTATCGCACTGAAGCTTGAAAATCCACTTCTGTTCTTTCACGAATAGGAACCTTGAGATATCACTGATGTGCGAAGAGGAATATACGGGTGCTCTAATATCACCCACCGCAAGTCCTCTGCCTGATGTTTAGTAGAAAGAAAGTGGCAAGTCAGGCAAGTGGATTGTTTTTGACGTCTGATGGTACTCTTGTGTTCGCTTATTCGGACTTTCATTTTCCGAGTAGTATGACCAACATATCTAAGTGAACAAGGGCAGGTTATCATATATATGACGCCCTCCGTATTGCAATTAGTGTCTTTCTTTAGCAACCACGGTCTTCCTGTGCCTATGTCCACTTGGTCTGTCTTGTAAGTCTGTGGGCATGCACTCTGGATAATGTTGTACTCATATCCTTACTAATTGTCTTCAAAACATATCAGTTGGGACACCATGTGTTATATATGGTTAGTTATGCCAGGCAGAGTCCAGACAGCAGTTCATATAGTATTGGGGCTATGTGGCTTGGTGCATACAACTCCATATGCTGCAAGGGTGAAAAAACAGTAAATAATCACAGCCTGCTAGAGGCTGGAAGGGCAGGCCTCTGCGAGGTAGCAGTATTGCATGTTTTTGGGGGGCTACTTGGGGGTGTACTACATTTTTGCGACTGGGTTTAGGGGTCTGGGAGCACTCATGGGAATGTCTAATTTTGATTGCAAGTGGTTTGAACAAAATCCATGGTGGAAAAGGGGGGTTTGGGCCTAGTTGCAGAGTGCGTTTTGACACAAATTTTAATTTAGGCCTCTGCGAGGTAGCAGTATTGCACGTTTTTGGGAGGGTAATATGGGGTGTTCTAGATTTTTGCGAGTGGGTTGAGGGGTTTGGGAGCACTCCTGGGAATGTCTAATTTTGATTGCAAGTGCTTTGAAGGAAATCCATAGTGGAAAAGGGGGGTTTGGGCCTAGTTGCAGAGTGCGTTATGGCAGAATTTGAACTTAGGCCTCTGCGAGGTAGCAATATTGCACGTTTTTAGGAGGCTAATGTGGGGTGTTCTAGATTTTTGCGAGTGGGTTAAGGGGTGTGGGAGGACTCCTGGGAATGTCTAATTCTGATTGCAAGTGCTTTGAAGAAAATACATGGTGTAAAAGGGGGGTTTGGGCCTAGTTGCAGAGTGCGTTTTGGCATGATTTGAACTTAGGCCTCAGCATGGTGAGGGATAAAAATCCGGTTTGTCCCCCTTTTCTGCCTCATTAGACATAGTTATATATTTTTTAACATGATGTACCTATCTATCCTTTCATATATTATATATGTGGCCAATTATTTGTGTATTTCCTTTCAGTTAAGTAGGAGCATTTTAGTGTTTTTCCCTTTGTATTAGTGAACTAGGCTGAAAACCATGTAGGCACCATTTTGTTGGCCACATCCTATTCTGAGCTGTAGTCACGTGTTTGTTCTGCTCAGCAGACAGGATCCCATTATTTGAGTTACTGAGAGCAGCTGAAAGTAGACAGTTTTTCCTTTCTCCTGAGACCCAAGGTCGCATCTGGTTTTGGGCTGCGATAAGCACATTCCTGGAGACTCCGTGCCTGCACTCCCAAAGCACCAAGATGAAAGGGAGTCACCCTTCCTGACCTCCCCAGTAATGAATAGGTAAGCTTTGAACTAATCATGTGTGCCATATATGGTCCTTCCTTAAGGCACCCTGAAGCAACTTGTAACTTTCCATGTGTGGTGACTTCATGTGTTCACTGAAAGTATACATGACAGACAACACTTCACCAGTGCATGTCTATTTGGCTATAATGGTATTGAAGAAAAATAAAATAGATATACAGGATCAAAGTGTGTCACCTGCAGTTAGTCACGTTACTGCCCCTTCCTTTAGGGGACGGGCAGCCCTAGATTTATGTTTCCTGATTGGACACTAAGGATGAACTGTAAACCTGTGGCTCTTGTAAAGGTGACCTAATTTTTCTCATGATATTGAATTAGTTTGTTTTGTTCCTCAAAGGGAACCAAGCTTAATTTTCCCCGCAGAAGGAGCTGGAACATTAGCTGAGATTTCCGAATATGGTGTAGCGGCCGGCGGTAGAGTTAAAATTTGTGTACTATTTTGACTCTTGTGTATCGCCCATACTCTTGGTATTGCATCACAAACCTGACTATCACCCAAGTAATTTCTTGTCCTCCCTAAAGATTTTTCTTTTATCGCCTTCCCCCTAATCAATGTCACATTGTGTCTAGTTATTGGGGATTTGAGCTGTGTCCTAGTCCCATTTCCCTTTCCTGTATCCCTTTTACCAGTCAGCCCTTTTATTATTGTGGGTGTATTGTTCAAATTCACACTCCCAGATTGCAGTGATGTACTAGGGACCCCATATTATGTATAATTCACTTTTTTATGACCAGATTGTTTTTCAAGAATTTTCTTGATGCCCGCTTCGATGTTTTCCAGTCTGACTGTCAGAATAGTGATGGCCTGGTTAACTCAATAAGATGTTTATTTTTGAACATGACATATTTTAGAAGCCTATTTTAGTTTGGGTTTTACACATTTGTCCCTGCTGTTTTCCATTTTCGGTAATAGTCTTAGATGTTTTAATTTTTTGGTGGGATCAGATATGCTCTAAATCGTGGAAATACCAGGACTCTCTAGACCTTGTCTTTTGTTTCCACATTTTTGATCATTAGCCTGTGTATTGCATAGTGCACCAGATTCACAATTATTAAAGGAGGTATCTGCATGCCCCTGATAATTTGTTTCATGCGTTCTCCCTTTTGAGGTGTTCTAGATAAGGAATGTAGGAACACACAGATGTAATAATTCAAACAATGTTTACCCCATTAGAGAATGCCACCATGTGTGAGGACATACATTCAGATAGAATTCCCATGTAGCTATCTACCCTTAGATGGCAGAGGATAATGAAAAGTACCCAATTGAAGAGACTAAGGCACTGCCTTTGCCCACTGCCTTTGCCTTTGTATCCTATGAGAGTGACAGTGCATTCTAGACCACAGTAATCCCATGGCGTATGGCCACTCCCTCGAAGATTGCAGGCCACCTGCTTGCAGTTACCTTGTTAAGTACAATGAATTGTTTTTGTACTAAATTGAAGGAAACTAACAACTGTGTCACATTTCCTACATCACTAGGTTCTGCGGGATATTCCAGAGTAACAGGAAGAGTCATAATAACCAGCAGAACGGTGATAAAGATGAGTCCTAATTCCCATCAGTGACAGCTACAGATGAGGGCCGTACGTCTTGGACCTACAGTCCCAGCACCCAGAAAGTAGCAAGGCTGGACAGCGATCGCCAGCGTGCCATTAATGGCATCTTCAAAGCATCGTGCTTGCTTCATCAGACGGCGTTGGACATCAGAGAAGAAGGAGGAGCTGGTTCCCTGTTTGCCACAGAACAGAGTTTCAGTGCAAAAGAGTGAAAGAGAAGGATCCCTGTTGTTGGCGACAGGGCTGGTTTGAGGCTTCAGTTTTCTACCTGTCATGTGCTAGTAACCACTGACAGCGCGCGGTCCCTTGAGCCCCTTGGCCTGAGTTTTGGCCAGCCCCCTTTTCCTTTGCTCCAACGGAAGGGCAGTGCACCGGAGGATCCAAGATTGGCAAAAGGCACTACATTTGTGGTACCCATGTTGAAAGGAAAATGAAATGAAAGAGCAGCCCAAGCGTCCTCTGACACTGAATAACGAGTGTTGGAGCCTGAGAGTGTTGCTGAGCGTGAAAGTCTGTTGCTCTTTCCCGATTAACAGTACTTGGGTCTGCACGATATGATCTGCGCCCACGACCACGGAAGAGCATGGTATCTGTAGTACCTGTCGCAGAGGAGAGACATTGGTGCACTGCCTTGAGACATTGAGACTTTCGAGTGAGCTGCGAGTGTTTGCCAGAGGGCACTCCAACTGATACTGAGAAGCACTATTTTTATGGCAGGCCTGGATCAAGAGGCCCAACGCGGAAGAAGACAATGGAAGCAGGTTTGATGGACGATAGAAGCCTACAAAAGAGGCTTAGAACGGACTTTGGGCATAGTTATAGTTGCCCAAGCAATTCCAGTGCGGTTGTATTGAATGGGTGTTAGGAGACTGATTCTTACTGTTTTGCTGGCATTGTTTTAGAGTAGTATTCTGTTTAGTGAAATCAGTATCAAGTCCGTACTCTGATAAAGAGTATCCCTATTTCACCTGAGAGCATTGATAAGGAACGCCACTGTCTCACTGAGTAAGTCTATGACCAGTTTGATTACACGCAAGGACTGACACAGATGGAGTAATGATAGTATCTACTAGTTGTAGGGCCCATGGATTGCTTTCCACTCTGACTAGCAAAAGTTGACCTGATCTTGTCCCTATTCTTGTTATCTGTGTGTAGGTTGAGAGACCTAATTATGGTGGTATATATATATATATATATATATATATATTACCTACTGGCGGTCGCCAGTAGGTATATATAGTTAGGATTTTTTCTCTATGGGATTTTTGAAAATTCTATGTCTAATAACTTTGGCGTTTGTGGACGGAATTGGCTGAAATTTTCAGGAAAATGGCACATTTTGTTTCTGAGCAGCCCTTGAAAATTTGGGGGGGGTTCGTCAAGGGGGGGCCGAGAAAAAAGGGGGGTCCCAAAACGTGTTTTTAACATTGAGTTTTCCATAGGGCGGTTGGCCTCACTTTTAGCCCGAACGGCTGAATGGATTTGCACGAAACTTGGCAAAATTGTAGGGACTGGTAGCCCGATGTGCCTTTTGTAGGTCTCAATATATGTGCTCCAGTGGATTTTGAGAAATTAACGTTTAAAAAAAGATATATATCTGTAACAGCGGACCTGGCAGCGTCCCAGGACGCGTACTTTACGCGCAATGGAGCTTTGTGAAGCGAAGCTGATTGGTTCTCCGGCGTCTGTCAACATTCCAAAAAGTCCGTAGCGGCCGCCATCTTGTCTCTCGGTAGGATCGAGAGACAAGAGGAGGTCAAAACAAAGGGGGAAATAACTATAAGGGGGCATAGTAGATCCTCGCTGTCCCCCTAGGTTTGATGTGGAGGTTTTAAAAGGGCCCCGCGGGGCAAAAAAAAATAATAATAATAATAATCGAACGGCTGAATGGATTTGCACGAAACTTGGCAAAATATTAGGGACTGGTAGCCCGATGTGCCTTTGCTAGGTCTCAATATATGTGCTCCAGTGGATTTTGAGAAATTAACGTTCAAAAAAAGATATATATCTGTAACAGCGCTCCGCTTCGCGTAACGGAGGTTTGCGAAGCTGATTGGTCATTCTGTCACTGGGCTATAGTTGGGCTACATCTGGCTGATATTTGGGCTACATTTGTTTTTTTGTGTGTCTGGCGGCCATCTTTGGGCTACATTGGGCTACATTGGGCTTCATTGGGCTACATTGGGCTACATTTGGGCTCCAACATATATATAGGCCAATGTAGCCCAATATATATTTTTCAAAGTTAATTTTCGTAAAAACCACTGGAGCATATATCTTGAGACATAGCAAAGGCACATCGGGCTACCAGTCCCTACAATTTTGCCAAGTTTCGTGGAAATCCATTCAGCCGTTCGAGCTAAAAGTGAGTCCAACCGCCCTATGGAAATGAAGGAAATGAATGGGTAATTTGTAATTAGCAAATAGCTAATCGCAAACTAGGAATGGTAAAGAATCGCTATTTATTCCTTAAAGTTCGCTATTTAGGAAATGCAAAAAACTTTGATGATACATATGGCGGTTCATCTCTAACAAGATAAGAAGCATAGGGATACATTTATGATGACTGGCGCATCACCAGGGATGTGTTAGTCATTCTGTGCCGCTGTTCCGTCACCTATGGTGCGCTGCATTTACAATGCGGCGCATCATGGGGCAAAAACAGCACAGATGCGTGATGTATCTGTGCCGTAAAGGTGGCGCATTGCTGGAGTTGTATCGCAAGTGTGATGAAGCTCCAGCAAGGGTCGGGGGTGCCCCTGTCGCAGGGTTTCTGTTCTCACACAGAACTGTGGACAGAGGATTGGAACCTCGGCGAATTAGGGTGTCCCAAAACTCACGTTAGTAATCAAAAACTCCTTAGCAAGCTAGGTACAGTGTCACATTGGATATAACAAACTCTCAATGTTTAGACAATCCAGAATATGAACTTATAGTACCTCAGGATACGTGGAACTCATGAACAGTCGGTCGTTATATATTTCTTAGAAACCAGAACATGGAGTTAAGAAGAACACATGTGTATTTGAAATGTTTATTTACTAATGCCGTCTTCTCAGGCGTAGTACCTTAGATAATACAAGTACACATATTATCAGTAGCAAAATTACCAGCATAGTTACTAGTACATAAAAAGCGAATGGTGATAGTATGTTAACATGCTGTAAATGAATAAGAGTTAGCAACACTTATAAGCAGCCGCGGGCCGTGGAGGGAGTTACGGTGAGGCAGGGAGGCGGGGAGGGGGAGAAGCAGGGTGGAGAATACAAGTACACATATTATCAGTAGCAAAATTACCAGCATAGTTACTAGTACATAAAAAGCGAATGGTGACAGTATGTTAACATGCTGTAAATGAATAAGAGTTAGCAACACTTATAAGCAGCCGCGGGCCGTGGAGGGCGTTACGGTGGGGCAGGGAGGCGGGGAGGGGGAGGGGCAAGGTAGAGAGGGCTCCACCCTGCTTCTCCCCCTCCCCGCCTCCCTGCCTCACTGTAACTCCCTCCACGGCCCGTGGCTGCTTATATCTCACCCTCCCTAATACACATATTATATTATTTGCTAAGAAGGTCTCTTTGTGTTGGTTTAGGGCGTGCCCATACTTTAGTGTCTTAGATTTGAAGGAATCACATCAGCATACACCAGCTCTCTCTTCATGTGAACCGCATCAACTGTTGTGTATGTGTGTTCGGCAAAGCAATATAAAACCCGCCTCATGCCCAGAATTGGCAGAAGTTGCACTTATGTTATGAGTATGAAGTCGTGGAGATCAGACCTCATAACAATTCTGTATCGTGTTGTTCTTGAAACTTTAGCACTCGCTGTACAGATATAGTTTAACAAGCAAAGCAGATAGTAGAGCAATAACATATTATTCTCATGTAAACCACGATGAACTACTAGGTGGAAAGCTAAAGCAACAACTAAGTGTCGTGTGCAGAAGTTGCAAAAAAGGAAAAATGGCGTTTAAACCGGTAATGAGCCCATGCTAACTTAACACGGTGTAAAGATATCCAGGACCTAGATGACACCTCCCCATGATCCGGAAACGAACTGTATAAGATAATAGAAGTGCCATCTCATGAGAGCAGATTGCAAGTTTATATGTGGACGGTCCGCAAGGTAAAGCATTAAAAACTAGGAAAATGTAATGCTAAAGAAAAATAAAACAGCCAAGTACTTTATCGAGTCTTAAGCCAATAGGCAAGGTAAATAATAAAAACTTGACAAATAAGTCAATGAATTGTCAATGAAATGCTAGTACTCAGCATATCAAACATGAAAAAGGTCTATGACATAACTGTGTATGCAAAATAAGCTGCAACAGCCTCCAATAGGAAGTCACCGTCTTCATCCGAAAACAGTTCAGCCATCCAATTTAAAAGCGGAAAAGAACATACGTGCTCTCCCAGCACCGGATCCTCTATCACCATCAGAGGACAGCTCGGTGGGTTTTCAAGAAAGCTCTGTTCCAAGAAAGACTGTGCTGCCGCCAGTAAATTCCAGGGACCAAGTAGTCCATGCATCAATGCCACAGCCATAATCCTTTCGCCAGGACAAACCAACTTGTGAGTAATGATAGGAGTCATCAGCTGATTAAAGTCGACGTCAGGAGAAACCGGTCCGCAGAGACACAAATCAATGGCCCAATCGAAATCACAGGTCAGGCAGTGAAATACAGGCTGGACACAGGTGAAGTAGGAGAATCGAAAAGATAATCCATATGCCGTGCTTAATATCGCCAACGGCATTGTGCCATAATATTCTAGCATGCGATTGCGGAACAGTGTCAGCAGCTGCAGGGTGGGAGGTTGCATAGGAGGGACATCCATATTTAAAAATGTAAAAAAGCACAAGAGCGTCCGCTGGTAATGCAAGTAAAAATGCCAATCCACGAACCAGAGTGGAGAAAATAGAATGAAAGGAAGCAGGGATGACTCCAAAGATTTTCTCAAATGAAGTCACGAGACCACTGGTAACAACTTTAAAAAAGTGCGCAGGGTCTTTGTGGAGGATGCGTTAAAGATAGTCGGAACCATCTTGCTGAAATTGAAAGGCAAATCTGAATTGAAAAGGGTCTGCACCTCTGTACGGGTGTTCGCTATGTGAAGCACGAAAGTTTCACGGGCCGAACTCAAGGCCACCTCTCTCTGAGACAAAAGAGCTCTTATTCTTGCCATGCCGTTGAAATCTGTCCCAAGGTTGGTATTTGTGGCCAGATTGAAAACTCCCTATGTTCATGTGTGGGAGGAAATAGAACATTTCTGCAGCAAATAACCCGTTCACTTACTGTTACGATAAAAGGAATACTTTTAATTAACTCAGAACAATCTTCATTATTGAGCATCAAATAACTACCATTTTCCAACAACTTGAACGTGGGGATGATAGCAGGAACTGGCGTGCCTTGCAACACGCAAGCCATATTTGGTCGGTGTTTGTTGCATGAACCGTGTAACTGTATGTGCCTACACATTAGTGAATGATCTGGCGTCTCAGTGCATTCCTCTCCATTCAGATAAACTTCTTGATCATCTTTGAAACATCTGTATGTGTATGGAAGCGACCAGACCTCATGAAGAAAAGCACTACCTAAAGGTTCATAACGACCTATTGGTATATATTTCATACAATTTGAAAACTTATATAAAGCAAAAGGCAGCGTTATTAAACCGTGGATAAGGCACGTTGCCAAAAAACCCGCAATCCTCTGCTGATGATGTCACTGAGCATGTCATGAATGATGTAATATGTGACATCATCAGCAGTGGATTACGGGTAATAGTATCTCTAGTTTACTCCCCTATAGCTGTCTTTCTTTTAACATAAGTGTCTGTTTCCTTCCCTTATACTTACTGTTTTTGGTTCGCTTCTGGTTCGCGTACCGGCGAGCGAACTGGGAAGCGAACTAAGAGAAATAGAGGTTGGCACAGTTCCAAATATTGTACCAATTTTTTAATAACGGGGAGGTAGTTCTGAAAAGAACTTTTTTTTTTATTGTTTTTGTTGTTTTATATTTTTTTTATTATTTTTCGGAACTTTTTTTACTTTTTTTGAATTTTTCTGAACAGTTTTATATTTTTTTGGGTTTTTCTTGGAGGGGGCAATGAAAACGATTCATTGTAAAGGGCTCAACAGGAGCAACAAAACAAAAAAAGAAGTATTTATTATTTTGGGCGTTTCGTACAAACTTGCATATGATAGTAAATAGCTCTGTTGATCAGAGTGATGCTTTTTTCTCCGTAGGAAATGAATCCATCGCAAAATACGCAGATGTGTTTTACTTCACCAAATTTCATTTGTATATTTGGCACCATCTCCCTGCCCTCTGGTCCCGTTACTTCCGGTACAACAGATCTTCTGGCCATAATAGGGAGATTATCTAGGTCGTTCCGAAACTGTGCAGCACTGTAGTTGTTAGGATGCCACCTAGTCATATGGCGATGCATTGTGTAGTTTCCGAAACTGTATTTTTTCTCGGTTCCTCTGGACAGTCTATCTTGACATATAAGTAGGCTGTCCTGTTTTCAGTTTCTATTTTTGGTAAATTCTGGTGGGGTTTTTTCAGTGTTTTCAATATTTTAAAAAACAGTTGTTATCAGTGGTTACACATTTTCACGCCACTAAAAACAACAGAAAAAGTGTTTTTCTGGTGTTTATGGAATGTTTTGCTTTTATCATTGCTTGCTTTCTGCACTGAAAGAACATGGTATATAGACAGTGTACGTATACTGTATATGAGGTCCAAAGAGATTTTTTGCAAATTTATCTTATTGTAGTACATCATTCAATACTTCTTCAGTGAGTCTTTGGTCATGCGTGCTCGTGCTTTCCTTTCCATGTAAACTTCTGTGAAAAGGCCCTCTCAGCATTCATAGCCCTTTGGGCTGAGAACCGTCAGCTAAGGGACACAGTCGGAATGACTCTTTCTTTGATGCCACATAAAGCACGAAATGATAAATATTTGCATTTAGTTCCTGGGCATAAGAAAACTGTGCACCAGAATGGACTAAAAAGTCAATAGCACTCCTCATTAACTCTGAAGATTGTAAAGATGCTTTCAGCATACCATATAACAAGTGGCAATGATCTCCTACAGGGAATCACTTCAGCTCGGGTATCAATTTCACAGGTCATCACACAAATGTTTTATATACGTAGCTGAATCACTACAAATAAAAACAATACCACTCCAATCTTTGTTGAAATTGGAAAGAACCTTTTTTGCAGAGCATAACAAGTGACACTGCGTTCCATGTTTTCCAAGTCTGGTGTCATGTTTTCACCACTATCCCAGATGCTTGGTGATATATATACTTGTCACTATACCTTACAATTAATGTTTAAAGCCTGAGGTGTTGGCAATTCGCCTACTATCAATACTGACCCACTAGAAACTATGGTCTGATGTATTAAGGGTTTTTACCCATTCTCTGTGGGTAAATGTGATGACACATAATAGGAAAGATGTTTATGAAAATAGCCATTTTACCTATCAGTGAAAGAATCAAATGCAGCCAAAATATCAAATGTGAGTTTGATATGTCCTGATTCTTTACAGTTTATAAAATAATTAAACTAATCCTAAAACGTGAAACTAAACCCTGCATCTTTAGACCAAAGGCCATAAAACTGAAAAAAGTAAAAGGACGAAGAAACAATATTTTAGTGGCATCCCTAAAGAACAAAACTCAAGCAGAATAATGTTAGCCAGTCTTTCTTACTGCTAGCTTGTATAACAGAGTTACATTTTATTGACCCCTTCAGTAAGAACAAAATGACTCTTTCACTTTCTTTTTCCTTTCTTTGAATGGCATTTAGTTTGTGGTTGTGCAGGTGTTTTTTCAGTGTTTATATGTTTTCACCGGTGAGGGCTATTTTTCTTTCAGTGGGGTTTTATCAGTTATTATAGGTTTAAACCTAAAACCCCACAGACTACATATAAGGCAAGTTACGTATCTTGCATTTACTTTTTTCTGACCTTTGGGAATTTTAAAAAATTGCCAAATGAAGTTTTCTTTCCAGTGAGACGTCCTGGGCTGCTCAGGCAAAAACTGCCTCTCTTCGTGCTCGTCGTCCTGTTCCTCTTCTTCTTCTTCTTGTTGAATTATAACTTGAGCAGGTGGTCCACTCTTCCTTGGATGTGGTGGAGGTGGTGGGGAAGCACCAGCTGTTATGTTATGTTATGTTATGTTAATAACTTTTATTCAGCGCACAGCTGCCCCAGCGAAGGGGCGTCCTGGCGCTTGATCAAGTACCACAACATAACAGATCGCCACTGAGAAGAAGAAATTAGTTAACGGAGGTGAACAGATGGGTCTTAATCGCCCGTCTGAAAAGAGTCAGGCTATTCAGGGCACGGATATGGACAGGAAGAGAATTCCATAATCCAGCCGCCATAACACAGAAAGAACGACCTCCTATCCTACTCAATCTAAATCTAGGCACGTTCGCCAGGTAGAGGGATTCCGACCTGAGAGACCGCCTGGGGACATAAGGGGAAACAAGGCCCAACAAGGCGGGGGGAGACGAGAGTTTCAGGATCTTAAATGTCAAACAGAGTGCCTTAAATTTGATTCTCTGTCTGACCGGCAGCCAATGCAGGGAGGTCAAGACTGCCGATACAGAGCACCGTCTCGGGAGGCCTACAATGGCCCGCGCAGCGGCATTCTGCACCCTCTGCAGTCTAGTCGCCTCGGCCTGATTAACGCCGAGCAACAGAGCACTCCCGTAGTCCAGCCGGGAAAGAATGGAGGCTTGGACCACCAGTTGCCGAGTAGGGGGGTCGAAGAATTTAAGGACCGGTCTCAGTCCTCGCAGAATCCCATAACAGGTGGCTGCGATCTTCTTAGTATGGCTGGTAAAAGAAAGGTTGGAATCCAGCCAGACCCCCAAGTTCTTCACTTCGGCCGCTGGAATGGGAGTCACCCCCAACTCAGGAGGCCACCATTGATCTCCCCACAAATCCGCTTGCTTTCCTAGAATCAGGACTTCGGTTTTCTTGGCGTTTAACTGTAAACAGTTAATACGCATCCAGTCCGCCACGGCAAGAAGCCCTGCGCGAAACCTGGGGGCAGTCACCTCAGGGTCCCCACTGAGTGTCACCGCTAGCTGCGTGTCATCGGCATAAGATGTCATGGTTAAGCCAGATTGTCTAACTACGGCAGCTAGCGGTTTTACATACAAGTTGAACAGCGTGGGGCTCAACGCCGAACCCTGAGGGACTCCTAACCCCAGAGGATGGAACGAGGACTGACCAGGAGGAATGGCCACTTTAAAAAACCGGTCCGAAAGGAAAGAGCGGAACCATTGAAGAGCCTTGCCCTCAAGTCCCACTTCCTCCAACCTCCGCAACAAAATGCCATGAGACACAGTATCAAATGCGGCGCTCAGGTCTAACAAAAGGAGCGCCGCTGTCTGCCTCACATCCAGCACCGAACGGAGATGTTCGCTCATAAAGAGCAGGGCCGTTTCGGTGCTGTGTTGTGCCCGAAAGCCATTCTGACTCTCGTCAAGAATATTATTACGAGAGAGATGGGCAGACAAGATGGAATTTACATGTGCCTCAGTGACCTTGGCGGTCCAGGGCAGGAGGGAGATGGGGCGATAATTCTCAGGGAGCAGAGGGTCTAGACTAGGCTTCTTCAATATAGGGCTGACCACAGCTTGCTTCCAAGAAGCAGGAACCACGCCTTCCGTGAGAGAAAGATTAATCAGGTCCAGTATGGGTTCACGACACAGGGGCGGAAGGAGAGTGATAAGCTCTGGCTTCAGAGGATCTAAAGGAGAACCCGATTTAATTTTGAGGCTCAGGGTGTCAAATGCCTCAGCCGACATAGCAGGCAAGGAGGACAGAGGTTCACAATCTGGAACCCTAACAGGCCTGGGCTCAGCATCGGGCACAGCTGGCATAAACCCTCGGTAGATTATCTGCACCTTCTCCACGAAAAAGGATGCCAAGCTTTCACAATGAGAGTCCGTGCAGATTTCTAGCGAGGTGGCCCGTTTACCCATCAGATCTTTAAGCTGAAGCTACTAAAGAAGCCATTGCTCAGTGATCACAAAGGGTCTTTCTCTCACAATGATGAAAGTCAGAGTGAGGAAAGAAGGAGGGATTTTCATCATTTGGGAAAAACAAGAGTTCTCAACCAATCAAAAGTGTTCATTTTAGATTATATGACCTAGTCTTACATCATTAGGAAACCAAAAGTGAAATGAACCAATGAAAAGTGTTATTACCAAGTCACATGACTTGCTGTGTTTACGTTAAGCGCTTTGCAGGGCCTCCCGGTTTGCTTCCAGAAACCTGCGCTTTGCGACTCGCTTCGCATACCAGTTCGCTAACGTAGCACGTCATATGACGTATCACGCGACAACGTGAAACGTCATGCGGACGGGAGGTGTCACGATGTTGTTTTCTAACGCGGCACTTGCGGTAAAGAAACGTTTACCGGCTCGCGGTCTATTTCGCGGCATCAAGGTCAGCTAACGGGAAGCTTCCCGATTCGCGAAGCGGGAACGAAGAAAAAAAAATATTTAAAAAAAAAATTATTCATAAACATATAAAATATATTTTTGGATTTAAAGAAGAATACATTTTACAGCTACAGATATTAGCTGTTAAAAAAACAATGAAATTCACAGAAAAAACCATAGGTTATAGACCATATATAGTTAGGAATTAGCATTTACAAAACCTTGAAAATTCACTGAAAAAACCATGGGTTATAGACCATATATAGTTAGGAATTAGCATTTAGAAAACCTTATTTTACTCACACAAAACCATTGAAATTCCATATATAGTTAGTTGCACTAAGTATATATCGCGCACCCGCAATCCACTGCTGATGATGTCACATATTACATCATTCATGACATGGTCAGTGACATCACTGATGACATCACTGATGACATCTCAAATGACATCACTGATGACATCACTGATGACATCTCATTTGACATCGATGACCACATCACTGATGATATCATTCATGTGACAATACAATGCATCTCCTCACATTTTAATATAACCTCTGTTTCACCCAGTGTTAAAAAGAGAGTATAATTTTTGAAACCATTGACACACCAATACTAGTTACTACATACGCACTCACTGATTGCTACGTCTACACACACCTTCACTCATTCACCCATACAATCATTCATACATACAATCACTCATCTTTACAACACTATCATATGCACTCATACACCTATACAGACACTCACAGTCTGCCACTCATCCATGGAGTTACTCACACACCTAGTCAGTCCTGTAAAGAATCAATGACACTTCCATTTTCTTGTCTATACAGTTAAACATAGAGCACCTTACATTTTCAAACATATACTAACACATACTTACCTTCTTATACAATCATTGATACAAGTACAGATTGATCTGCACAGAGTCACACACCTCCCAGCTAGCCACACACACACTCAGTCTCCCATACAAATACTTGGGCAATCAATCAATAACCCATATAGTTACTCATATAGCTACTGATCAACACATGCAGCAGTTTACAGAACAACAGACATAATGATGCACAAATTAAGACAGTTTAGTCACTAACCCATGCACTCAGTGAGACACATTTAATCACTCACTCATACAGTCAGTCACGCACCTAAATCCTTCATCCAGACACTTATACATCTACTCATTCTTCAATATGTAAAACATATTTAAACTTTACAGAAACACACAGTCAATGGATGATGTCATCAGTGATGTCATCAGTGATGTCATTTGAGATGTCATCAGTGATGTCATCAGTGATGTCACTGACCATGTCATGAATGATGTAATATGTGACATCATCAGCAGTGGATTGCGGGTGCGCGATATATACTTAGTGCAACTAACTATATATGGAATTTCAATGGTTTTGTGTGAGTAAAATAAGGTTTTCTAAATGCTAATTCCTAACTATATATGGTCTATAACCTATGGTTTTTTCAGTGAATATATATATATATATTACACTCTAAGTGAAGTGAATTAGGTTATGAAGATGTCCTGGGGTACAGTGAATTGCATGAGAGTTAGATCCTGAGAGAAGGATGGAGAAAAAAGTATCGTGCATCTAAGTGCTTGCCTAAATGAAATAAGGGAAACATGAATGTTTTCTGGCTAGATAAGAACACGAAGTGTAGGGTTTCCAATGGTTCAACATCACTGAGTACTCCAGGTTTTTCCATTAGTAGAGTGTTTCCCATGAGGAAGTCAGTGTTTTATGTAACAACGTGTGTACTCAGTCGAGTCAATCAGACATATATAATGTGAAATGCCATTATGTGAACATGTATCCGGATATCTGCATAGAATCAAGCAGAACAATGTTATTTCATACATGTCATCCAACAGTATAAGTTGACCTAGGCCTTAGGCCTCAATTTGAATTTTTCCTCATGCTATCTCCTTGGCTGTCAGTGACATGATTAATTAAATGAATATTAGTTTTGTGAAAGATAGCGATGATTTCACCTCTCTACAGGCAGTGGAAAGTCAACTTGTTAGTTTTAATGGATATTATATATGTGGCCAATTAATTGTGTATTTCCTTTCAGTTAAGTAGGAGCATTTTAGTGTTTTTCCCTTTGTATTAGTGAACTAGGCCGAAAACCATATAGACACCATTTTGTTGGCCATATCCTATTCTGAGCTGTAGTCACGTGTTTTTTCTGCTCAGCAGACAGGATCCCATTATTTGAGTTACTGAGAGCTGCTGAAAGTAGACAGTCTTTCCTTTCTCCTGAGACCCAAGGTCACATTTGGTTTTGGTCTGCGATAAGCACATTCCTGTAGACTCCGTGCCTGAACTCCCAAAGCACAAGATGAAAGGGAGTCACCCTTCCTGACCTCCCCAGTAATGAATAGCTGAGCTTTGAACTAATCATGTGTGCCATATATGGTCCTTCCTTAAGGCACCCTGAACCAACTTGGAACTTTCCATGTGTGGTGACTTCATGTGTTCACTGAAAGTATATCTGCCTGGTTTTGACTGTAAGCCAGCAGTCTTCTCTGTGGACCTGAGGGGAGAGGGTCGGAGAGGATCCTCTATATAAAGTACTTTGCAAAATAAATGATTGACTCTTCTTCACTGCCAACTGACTGATTATTTGATAATTGGCATTGGGGCTATTGGTAGGTATGGCTCTATTAGAACTATTTTTTGTAGTACATCAATGGTAGCAGTATTGAATGTTTTTGGGGGGCTACTTGGGGGTGTTCTAGATGTTTGTAACTGGGTTCAGGGGTCTGAGGGCACTCCTGGGAATATCTAATTTTGATTGCAAGTGTTTTGAAGAAAATCCACGGTGGAAACGTTTTTTTTAGCAGTATTGCATGTTTTTGGGGGGCTTTTTGAGGGGGTTCTAGATTTTTGCCACTGGTTTTAGGGGTCTGGGAGCACTCCTGGGAACACCAATTGCAGCAGCTTATGAACACTGAAACAACAGCAGGGGGCTATATATGTGTGGGAGGTAGCCCCACATTTCCACTGCTCACAGAGCCTGCTGCCTGAGAGCCCTCACCTACTGCTGCCTCCAGGGACTGCTGCCTGAGAGCCCTCACCACCCACTGCTGCCTCCAGGAAGTGCTGTCTGAGAGCCATCACCACCCACTGCTGCCTCCAGGGACTGCTGCCTAAGAGCCCTCAACACCCACTGCTGCATCCAGGGACTGCTGCCCAAGAGCCCTCACCACCAACTGCTGCCTCAAGGGTCTGCTGCCTGAGAGCCCTCACCACTCACTGCTGCCTTCAAGGACTGCTGTCTGAGAGCCCTCAACATCCACTGCTGCCTCCAGGGACCGCTGCCTGAGAGCTCTCACCACCCACTGCTGCTGCTGCTGTCTCATGTCCACGGTGATGGGAAGGACTGAGAAGATCCGTGCCAGTCCCTTCACAAGCAAGGAGCTGGAGCTCCTGGTGGACGAGGTGCTCACACAGTACCCAAGGCTATATGGTGCTCCAAATGTCATGGTAAATACTCAACAGTGGGAGTGAGAGTGCAGGGGGGACACAAGTAGTTGGTCAGATGCAGTTTGTGCCTGTGAGTGTGGGGTTGGGTCATGCGCTGCCTAACATGCTGTTTCTTAGGGTGAAGGGGGTGTACCCTAGTCCACACATTACCCTGCCTGCACATGTCGATTGGAGGGACATGTGTTTTTTGTCAGCCATACAGTGAAGCAGAAAGTTGGTAATGCATGAATCAGGATAGTGAGTGTTTGTGCGAATGGCTCTGTTGGTCCCTTTCGTCCATCTCACTATGAGCCCAACTGGCATGCACAGTCACCACCCAATGTGACAAGGAGACATCACTGACTGTCCAGAGTGTCAAACGTGTTTTTTAGGCAGGACTCTAAATCAATGAGCCATTTCAGACCCATAGATTGCACACAACTGGCCCTGTGAAAGGGTGTGGGTATGTGAGAACAAGTCCCTCACTGTGACATACATGACACAGTGAGGTATTCACAGTGCAAGTTGGTTGAGGTCTGTGCAGTTTTGGACACAGTGAGTCTCACCCCAAACACATTTTGAATTGTGACGTATGTCTTGCTCTACCTGGAAATGACAGTAGATGTGGGCAGACTATAAATGGGTTTCTGTGCTGGCATCCTGCTTGTGTATGAGATGTGCAGGTACTTCATCCCCCATCACACCTGCATGAATTTACGTGTGCTTCTTACATGCTGATATACCCTGTGAGATGCCTTCCTGGCTCTGCAAGACATATCTGTGGTTCTGGGATGAGTCAGTGTCACGCTAATGTACTGAGATATGTTGTTACATGACACTGTGTCACTGATGTTTTCCCCCTCTTGTCTACCATGCCTGCAGCTCAAAGTACACCAGCGTAAGGCCGTGTGGAGGGCCATTGCGACCAGGGTGAGGGCACTGGTAGTCTCAAACTGCCGGCGCAGCCACTGCCACAATAGGTGGGACGACATTTCACGGCTGGCAAAGCAGGTTGCGGAGATGACACTGGGGCTGCTCCCTCGCAGTGGCAGGTTGTCATGGCGCAGCATGACACCACTAATGTTTCGCATCTTGAAGGTGACACAGCCTGAGTTGTAAGCACGCTTGAAGGAGCATCTGCAGCAAATTAGGGGTGAGTATTCTGGAAGGATTACAGATCAGATCAAGTTGGCTTTATTTCGATATAGTACATATCTTAAAAAGCAGTGAATACAATTAAAAACAATAAAAGGAGCCAATACATAGAAAAATAGTCATACATTTCATACTACTATTGGCGCCAATAAATTAGATAAGAGCAGTTTAAAAATACAGATTAAACAAGATACAAAAGCCTAGTTGATCTAATACGCCAGGCCCAGCCTAAAAACTTTGCTAAGCCACATGCAAACAGGGGCCGTGGGTTGATTTTCAAAATTCGCAGGGCCTCCTTATAATGTCTGGTCCCAAGTTCTCTACACAGTGGCTTTAACCATCTGCAGCGGGGAGCTACATAGGCCGCACATTCAAACAACAGATGAGGGACTGACTCTATCCTATTCTCACAGAATGGACAGAAAGAAGTTGTCTGTGCTGGGACCTTCCACCTAGGGATCAGTTCACCAAAGGGGAGTAGACCTATCCTAAATTTAAAATATAGGGCCCTTTCCATTTGATTTGAGATAACGTCCAAATATGGCTCACAGAAAAACACATCCTCTACCAAGAGGAAGTCCATGGTGGTCCTGCACAAATTGGCATTACTGTTTCTGCCATCAGCTACCCAGTTCCAGTATAACTTCTTCAGGACTGACTTTGGGGGGGCAGTTCTTGTAAACCAAGCCTCGCCAAGGCCAAGATTAACAAGAAGACGCTTGACTTCTCTCAACCAACAGATCTTAGTCCAACCAGGCAACCCCAACACCTCTCTTAGGCCATCCGCATAGCTAGACATTTCTGGAACTCTCCAGAATCACGCCCACAAGAGAAGGGGACGGAGCCTAGCCTGGTCACTAATTGGCCTAGTACCCATATCTAAGAGCAGTGGGAGAGTTGGGGTACTGTAGGGGAGTCCCATTAGGTCCTTATGGAATTTGCTTTCTGAGCGGGATAGCTGATCCACATTTTGTACCCCCCGGAGTTCGGCCCCATAGAGTGCTGCACTAACACACCTTGCCCTATAGATGTCTAATACAGGTGCAACAGGTTTGAGGGATGAGGCACGTTGTTCCTTAAGAAGGGCCCCCACCACCCTCTTGTGGGTCAGCAGCATCTTTTGGTTGTGACTTTTCCAACTCATGGAGTCACAGAGGCGAATACCGAGGTAAACGAACTCCGTAACCCACTCGAGGGAGACCGAGTCTAAAATTGGTGGTTTAACTGTCTTCTTCGGGGGGTTTAGGACCAGGTACTTCGTCTTCTCTGTATTAATAACTAAGCCCCTTGCATCACAGAAGGACTTAAAACTAGTTAGAAGACTCTGCAGGCCTACCGGGGTTTTCGAGATCAGGAGGGTATTATCTGCAAATAGGAGGGTAGGTATTCTTCTGCCAGCCAGGGATGGTGCATCTGTAGGGTGTTGTAGCAGATGCTCCACCACTCCGTTGACATACAATCAAAACAGAGTGGGGGCTAGAACACATCCCTGGCGAGCACCCCTATTTACAGGTATTCGTGAGGTTTTTTGCCCCTGGTTACCCCACCTGATCTGTGCAAAATTATCAGCATGCAATTTAATCAGCATAGTTAATAGATAAGGCGGGATTCCGAGCTCATCGAGCACACTCCAGAGTTGGCCACGTGGGTCCAGGTCAAAGGCAGTCCGTAGATCTATAAATGCCAAATACAGACTGCCTTTGCCCAGTACAACCACTTTCCAATAGAGCATCATGAGACGGAAAGATTGCTCTATTGTCCCCATACCTGATCTAAAACCGGCCTGAAAATCAGAAAGAATATCCTTTTCCTCAACCCACTGCAAGACCCTTTCTAAGACGACTTTTCCTGCCACCTTCTGCGAGGAATCTAGGAGACTTATGGGGCGATAGTTGGCTGGGTCGTCTCGACTCCCTTTCTTAAAGATAGGGACGACCTCCGCTCCCTTCCATGAGTCCGGGATAACTGCCCCCACAAAACTAGCATTCAGCAAGGAAGCAATTAATTTCCCCCACTCCTCCGGGTTGATACGTAGCAGGTCCCCTGGGAGGCCATCCAGGCCAGCTGCCTTATTGGGGACAAGACACTTAATCGCCCCCACAACTTCCTTAGTTGTAAACAAGAGCTCATCATTAAGCTCGATACAATCCAAGGGATTCCGTTCCGGCGGGATAGCCCCATTGCCCGGGACCAATGTATAGAGCTGGGAAAAATGGTCAAACCACGCACCCTCCGGAATATTACATGTTATCATGGAATCCGCTGGTTTATCCCTGACTCTTATTAGGTCCCAGAAACCCTTTGCGTCCTTCCTTAGGCTTGCCACCTTCAGGTCACTCCAAAACTGGTTGTCCCACTCGGCCTTTGCCTTAGTTATCGCCTTCCTGTAATTACCCCTTGCAGTACTAATCAGGCCTCCATCCTTGGCTTTCACTGCCTTTATTAGTTCCCTTTTGGCATCTCGACATGCTGGTGAAAACCAGCCAACATTGCCCTTAGTACCGCCTCTCATGTTACCCCTTTTTCCTGCACTGCGAACTAGAAACAATTCACCCAGGGCGCTTGTAGTTTGGGCAAACAGTGCGATACTTCATGGGCACTGATAGAAGGGGAGTCTAAGTGGGGCATAATATTAGCCATTATAGTTTTTGCTTCCAGGATCTTACCCTCATTGCCAATAATGTTCTTCCATTTCAGTCGCCTACCACAATTTGAGGGGTATACTTCGTGTGTTACTTTCCACACGTGAGGGATTGAGGATTGGGGACTTCCCATCCACAAGGGGGACAAAGACAGGGACAAAGGATTGTGGTCGCTGTCAATGGACGGCAAGACCACCATATCTATCAGGTAGGCCCACAATTGATAGTTCAGCAGAATATAATCAATCCGTGAGGAATGACCTACTCTGTTGAACGTATGGGCCCCCAATTGGTCTGAGTTAGATCTGCCATTTGTTGCTCTAAGACCATATTCCAAGCAGAGGGCATTGAGATCAATGACACTTTGGGTCCACCTTCTAATTGGGGTGATTGATAGGGGTGGGATACCTCTCCTTTCATCATCATCATATGTGCCTAGCACATCCTCCACAGCGTGGGGTTCAAACGTGGAATTGAAATCCCCAGCTAATATGACAAAGGAATCAGCGCTGACAGTTCTGAGTTCCTCATCAATGCCAGTAGCCAGTAGCAGACAGTGTGGACGTACCGCCCCTTGCGCCCTGACATAGATATTAAAGGTAAGCCTGTCTGCGCCCGTCCGTGCCTGGCCCGCACCCAGCGCCAGGACCCCTGGCCCTCCCCGCCGAGGCAAGAGGACCCGACTGACCTACGACGCCGCCACTCTCAACGCACTCAATGCCGGCCGGACCCACGCCTGCTGCCGAGCCACCCCGAGACGCACCCACGGACCCTTCACCTGCTGCACCTGCAAGTTCACCTGCCTCCGAACCTGCCCCGCACCCGCCAAGACAAACACCAGCATCAACCACCTCAAGTGCATCCTGATCAACACCCGCTCCGTCCACAGACACGCCGTGGAACTCTGGAACCTCCTCGACGCTACATCACCGGACGTCGCCTTCCTCACGGAAACCTGGATGAACGCCTCCTCTGCACCCGACATCGCCATCGCCATCCCGGATGGGTACAAGATCATCAGGAGGGACCGCAATAACCAGACCGGAGGTGGCATCGCCATCGTCCACAGGAACACCATCCGCATCACGACCGACGCCAACGACTCCTCCGCCGCAGCCGAACATCTCCACTTCCAGATTCACACCGACCCTAAGACGACCCTCAGAGGCACCCTCGTCTACAGACACCCGGGACCACGCACACAATTCAGCGAAGACATCACAGACTTCATCAGCCCGCACGCCCTCCCCTCCACTGACTACATCCTCCTCGGGGACCTCAACTTCCACCTGGAGAACAACAAGGACCGCAACACCACCGCCCTGCTGGAAAACCTCGCCAACCTCGGACTCAAGCAACTGGTCAACACCCCCACCCACTACGCCGGCCACACGCTTGATCCCGTCTTCTCTTCCAGCAAGTACATCACCTTCAGCCACGCCACCGGACTCCACTGGACCGACCACAGCTGCGTCCACTTCAGCTTCAAAAGATCCACGACTCACCACCACCCGCAACAGGTACCTCACAGGAATTGGAGCAAGATCACCGCAGACCAGCTCACCACCTCCCTCAGCCAGAGCCCACCCGCCAACACAACGGACCCCAACGAAGCAGCCCGCAACTTCACACAGTGGCTGACCGCCTGCGCCGACGACCTCGCGCCACTAAAGAACCCTCCCAGCAGACCCAGAAGCAAGAAGGCATCCTGGTTCACCGACGACCTCAAGGACTCCAAGAAGACCTGCCGCACCCTCGAGAAAGCCTGGCTCCTCGACCGGACCACCGACAACATGACCGCCCTCAAACACGCTACCCGCAAGCACCACCAGCTCATCCGCACCACCAAGAAGAAATCCCTGAAGGAACGACTGGACAACAACGCCCACGGCAGCAAAGAGCTCTTCACTATCGTCAAGGAGTTCTCCAACCCCAGCACCGGCACCAACGACATCACTCCGTCACAAGACCTCTGCGACTCCCTCGCCTCGTTCTTCCACCGCAAGATCGCCGACATCCACAACAGCTTCGGCGCCCCACCCACGCACCTAACCGTAGAACCAACGCCCGCCACCGCCACCCTTCGCACCTGGACCACGGTGACCACCGAAGACACAGCCCGCACGATGAACACCATCCACTCCGGATCACCGACCGACCCCTGCCCACACCATGTCTTCAACAAGGCCGACTCCACCATTGCACCCCAACTCCGGAACATCATCAACGCCTCCTTCAACACCGCCACCTTCCCGGAGAGCTGGAAGCACGCCAAGATCAGCGCCCTCCTGAAGAAACCTACAGCGGACCCCACCGATCTCAAAAACTTCCGCCCCATCTCGCTCCTCCCTTTTCCTGCTAAAGTCATCGAGAAGATCGTCAACAGACAGCTGACCGCCTTCCTCGAGACGAACGGATCCCTCGACCCCTCGCAGTCCGGCTTCAGAGCCAACCACAGCACCGAGACCGCCCTCATCGCAGCCACCGACGACATCCGGACCCTGCTCGACAAGGGGGAAACAGTGGCCCTCATCCTCCTGGACCTCTCCGCTGCGTTCGACACGGTCTGCCACCACACCCTAGTTCAGCGCCTCTGCAACATCGGTATCCAAGAGAAGGCACTGGAGTGGATCATCTCGTTCCTCGCCGGTAGAACACAAGGAGTCCGCCTCCCCCCGTTTCGCTCCGAGGCCACCGAAGTCATCTGCGGCGTCCCGCAAGGATCTTCACTCAGCCCCACCCTCTTCAACATCTACATGAAACCTCTTGCAGCCATGGCACGCCAGCACAACCTCAACATCATCTCTTACGCCGACGACACCCAGCTGATCCTCTCCCTCACCAGAGACCCCGACACCGCCAGAACCTGCCTACACGAAGGGATGAAAGACGTCGCCAAGTGGATGAAGGACAGCCGCCTGAAACTGAACTCGGACAAGACGGAAGTCCTCATCCTGGGATCTTCGCCCTCCGCCTGGGACGACTCCTGGTGGCCCCCAGCCCTGGGCACCGCACCCAAGCCAACCGACCACGCACGCAACCTGGGCTTCATCCTGGACCCCTCCCTCTCGATGACCAGACAAGTCAACGCCGTCTCCTCATCGTACTTCAACACCCTGCGTATGCTTCGCAAGATCTTCTGCTGGATCCCGACCGAGACCAGGAAGACTGTCACCCAGGCACTCGTCACCAGCCGACTGGACTACGGAAACGCCCTCTACGCCGGAACCACAGCCAAGCTACAGAAAAGACTCCAGCGCATCCAGAACGCCTCCGCCCGACTCATCCTGGATGTCCCCCGACGCAGCCACATCTCCAGCCACCTGAGGAACCTGCACTGGCTCCGCGTCGACAAGAGGATCACGTTCCGGCTCCTCACCCACGCACACAAGTCTCTCCACGACCTAGGCCCCAAGTACCTCAACGACCGCCTGACCTTCTACACGCCCACCCGCCAGCTACGGTCCACCAGCCTTGCCCTCGCAGCCGTACCACGCATCCGAAGAGCCACCGCAGGAGGAAGATCCTTCTCTTACCTGGCTGCCAAGAATTGGAACTCCCTCCCCATCCACCTTCGGCTGACCCAGGACCATCTCGCCTTCAGGAAACAACTCAAGACCTGGCTGTTCGAGCAGTAGCATACCCCTCCCCCCAAGCGCCTTGAGACCCTCCCGGGTGAGTAGTGCGCTATACAAATGGCATGATTGATTGATTGATTGAAGAATTTCGAGCGCTCTCCCTCCGGATGGCCCTCTCACAGTTAGCCTCTGCAGGTCAGGTGACTTGGTGACTGTACATTCAATAGAGCACCCCAGGGAAATGGATGCCCAGATTAGTAGACCGCCCGAAGGGCGTCCCTTCCCTCCAGGAGATTGTACGGCAGGGACAAAGTAGGTGGAGTAACCCACCTTATGTCGTGGTTCCAGGCACCAGGTTTCCTGGAACAAGCAAATCCCGAATGATTCAATAAATGAATTCCAATCTGGTATGCCTATGTTCCATGCGAGGCCCGCTATATTCCAACTCACCACCTTCAGGGGCACACCACCAGTCCCTCCCCTCCCTACCGCTACTTCACTTACAAGGGGGGCATTCGCAGTAGCAAGAGCCACCTCTGTGATGGACTGCGCCACAGAGACCGATGGTGGGTTCTCCCCCTCAGGCGCCTCCTGAGTGGTCAGATCCGAAGCAAGGTCTTCAGAGCAGGCTGCGGGTGTGTGCCCCCTGGAGATGGTTGGTAAGGAAAGGATGCTAGTAGGCGGTCTCACCTGTTCCTCTCTCTGCGTTAAACTGCTACTTAGCATGTCCCCATGTGTCTCTTCATGCTTCTCCCGTATTGGGCAGATAGCATGTCAATAGCCATGCCAAAACCGACCATGTGGCTGGCATGGGGTATTGTAGAGTAAGCTAAATTGAGAGAGACTTCCGCGAGTTTGCCTGCCACCCCGGTCCTCCCACACAGGGGTTCCAACTGAGCTCACTTGTAAATTTGGGGGGTTAAAATAGCTAAGATCACGAGTGCCAATTGTTCCCCCACTACCTGATTGACTGTGTTCCCTAGCAGGGAAACAGCACACATAACTAGCAACTCTTGGGTCCTCAAAGTTTACAATAATACAATCCCTGCTTATGTTTTTTTGCCTAGTGCCTATCCAGCCAACTCTCCTTACGTGAATGACCCGTCCCTCCCAGGAATTTGGCAAGGGTCTGTTTTCTTTAAGCCAGAATAGGGTCTTATTATACAAATCAACAAATGTCTCGTGCTTACCTGGACTAAGTACAGGCACCCCGGTCAATACTACCACAAAAGGCTGGCAGTCAGGGGGTAGGTTAGCATTAGGGGTCTTTCTGGCCTTGTGACCCTCACCTGACTGCACTGCATGGGCCTTTGCGGGTTTATCTATTTTTTGAGTTACATTCTCAGGTGCAATAGAGGGTACAGGAGTGGCGGCTGAAGTTTTAGGGTTTGCACGACCAGGAGTGGCAGCAACTCTAGGTTGTGCCTTCTTTTTGTCTGGAATATTATTGTTAGCCTTAGGAATCTTTTGTTTCTCTGCTGCCTTGGTTACTGATGTCCCAGGTTTCCTGACTACCCCTGTAAGAGTAACAGCAGGGAGCAATGTAAGATCATTCACCACAGGCACAGCTGGTGTGGGGCTTATTGTCGTAGTTAAGCCTTGTGGGACTAAAGGGATCTCCTTACTAACTGAATCCCCCCCAGCCCATCCTCCCTAATTCTTAACTGTAGTTTAATAAATGATTTTAGAGAGAAAAAATTATCTAAAGTTGTCTGTTCCAGTTTATCCACCCGATCTGATAACACTTGAATTCTATCTAGCACCGGGAGCAGCAAAGATTTCATAATTTTCTCCATGTTCACGACTAAGAGAGAGTCTGGGGGTTGAGGCCCTGCAGGAACGCTAGTCTGTTCTTTAAAGACATTATCCACTGGCCTGCCAGGTGGGCCCTCCCCCTTCTCTCCCTGTAACGAGCTAGTATCCCACCCCCCTGCCTTGAGCAGGCCCCCCTTCCTAGTGCCAAACCTCCGGGGTACCTTGTGTGCTTTAGCCAATCTGCCTTTTCGTGGGCTAAGTAGTCTTTTCCTTTTGGTGGGAGCTGGGTGAATTTCCGCTTGCACCACAAGGGGCGACAGAGGGGTCAACACCGGGTGAATGACAGAATTAGTCAAGGGCAGGGTAGGGGTGGCTATCTCGCTAACCATTAAGTCTGGGGCAGCGTTATTTTCAATATGGGCTATAGTGGCTGTCAAAATTTCCAACCCATCTATGCTATAGTTCTCAGAGCGGCTGCCCGTGGGTGGTCCAAGGGCAAATGGTCGGGGGCCAATGGATCAAGCAGTCGCACTGGGGATGGCACCAAAGCTATCGAGCCCAATGATGACCGCCTGTCACCAAAGTGATCTTGAGAGAGGCGCCGCTGCGCCATAGCAAATTCCTTGTCAATAACAGTGGCCACACGGGTGATGAGCCGGTCCATGGAGCCAACCATGGCCCCCTCTTCTCTCCTCAGGCTTTTGCCTGAGCGAGTTGCCATAGCTATAACAGGACCAAGCCAGATGAAAATACAATACCCTTTGCGATAACCTTAGACCTACAACAAATAGTCACATAAGGTACCTGACAACAGGAGTCAATATTAGGGGGGTGGCCCTGCCCGGCCTCCTCCTGCCTCGGACGGCCACAGACGGCCCGCCCTTTGCTCGGGCTTCGCTCGGCGTCCCGCAAGACGGTGGGCCAGCTGTTAAAATAAGGGGCGTTGCAGGCAGGGGGCGTGGCTATCAGGGGGCGCGTCCGCGATGTTCCTGGGTGTGCAGGGACTCCTGGGAAACAGAGTCCCTGCCGCACACCACCCCTGAGGCTGCTGTCATGCTCCCACTCTCTCCTCAAGGTCCACAGGGAAAGCCTGCCACCTCCGCCCTTGATCCTCCGTGTGAAGCAGCACCCGCGAAGTGGGTGTAAATGTATGTATGTATGTAAATGTATTGCGACTTATATAGCGCACGTATCACCCGAAGGCATCAAGGCGCTTGCCTTGGGAACCCCTACTGGGTATCCCCAGGGTGAAAGCCAGGCATCCCGCAGCGGGTGGGCCGCCATAGTGGAGATTAAGCAACTATTGCCCAGAGTTGCAGCGTGGGACCCCATGATTAGAATAGGCACCGAGGTGAGAATTATCGAGTCCGTGGACATTTTGAGCTCAGGACCCTGCCGCGTTGGGAATTGAACCCTGGTCCCGGGCCAGACCTCTGCATCAGGGTCTGCCGCTCTAATCAGTGAGCCACACTCCTCCTGCGGCAAGCTGCAGCGTCCACAAAAGTCCAAAGGCAAGGGCAAGATCTGCAACCCAGCGTCCCGGTGTAGCAAGAAGGTAAGCGTATTCTGGAAGGGTAACTTTGGCTGTGAGTGGCTGCTTGTGTACCACGCCTGTGCCAGCAAAGGGCTAAGTGATGTTGCTAGTGTGTGCAGTGGCTGGTAAGTGGCCTCTGTGCTGGGTGCAACTGTCATGCATTTGTCCTACCTGCACTTACTATGCAAGTTCGTGGACTGGGCATTTCAATGGCTTTTTGGGGATGTGGTTTCATGTAAGGGCTACTTGTGTTAGTGTGTGGACGAAGCCACATGCAGGATGATGTGCTGTGTGCTCATCACATGGCTCACTTATGCCTGGTTTTCTAGTTTACACGCGATGTTTGAATGACAAGAGTGTAATTGCACAGTGTTATTGCACAGTGTGGGCTGGAACATATAGATTGAGTCATCCTCCATCTTGCTTTGCTTGTATATGTTTGTGCTGTTGCTGTCACTGAACCGACCCTACATTTCCCCTGGTCACAGAGGAACTAGGGACAGACACCAGTGGTGGGAAAACAAGCACAAGAGCTGCACAGGAGACCAATGACACAGATGTGACCAGCGCCAAGAAGGGGGACAGGAGTCTACTGGAGGAATCACAGACCGAGACGCAAAGTTCTACGTCGTCTGATGCCAGAGGTGAGGCATCCATGTTGGTGAGCACAGGGAACGGGGACTCTGCCTCCTCTTCCACCATACAGCATCCAGTGCCCACCCTCCCAGCCACTTCCTCTGGTGCTGCCCGTGTTCACACCAGTAAGAGGGGACCCCAGGCACCGCAGCCCCGGCCCCCCTGCTGCCATCAGTGCTGAGTGTGTTAAGCTTTTGCGCCAGCTGTGTGTAGGCCAGACAGCTTTCCTCAATGCATTCATAGACCACTCCAAGAAATTGTCACAGATGCTGGCTTTCATGGAGGGCATACACTCTGACGTGGGTGGGCTGCACTGCACTGTCCAGTCAATGTCATCCACAGTGACTGCAGCCCTTCAACTGGCACAGTCTCGTATTCCAGCTCCAGTCCCTCTGGACACCCCCATGCCAGTGGGTCCGTTTGACGATAGTGACCACACTCCACAGACCTCATGGTCCCAGTACAGCACACTTAGTACATAGCAGCAGTAGCCCATGAGGTCCAGGCCACAGATCACTGACATAATATCGAGTACAAAATTATAGACATTTAAAATATCGACTTCAAAATATCGACTACAAAAATATTGAAATCCTATCTACAAACAGGTAAGCACAAAAATATTGAATCAAAAATATCGCGTAAAAATAATATAGTTAGTCAAAATATCGAATTTTTGTAAATGTCTTAAAAATAATGTAAAATAAATGAAATATTAAAAATATTTAACTAAAACATATTTAAAAATACTTAAATAACATAAATATATATTCACATGATATTAATTAAAAAAAACACAATATTTTTCCTGTAGGATAGCGTAGGGGTAGAAATTACTATTCCCACTTCAGTGAGTGCAACAGTAGGGAAAGTGTTGGATAGCGTAGGGGTAAAAATTACTATTCCCACTCCAGTGAGTGCAACAGTAGGGAAAGCATTGGATAGCGTAGGGGTAAAAATTACTATTCCCACTCCAGAGAGTGCAACAGTAGGGAAAGCGTTGGGTAGCGTAGGGGTAAAAATTACTATTCACACTCCAAAGAGTGCAACAGTAGGGAAAGCGTTGGATAGCGTAGGGTAAAAATTACTATTCCCACTCCAGAGAGTGCAACAGTAGGGAAAGCGTTGGATAGCGTAGGGGTAAAAATGACTATTCCCACTCCAAAGAGTGCAACAGTAGGGAAAGCGTTGGATAGCATAGGGGTAAAAATTACTATTCCCACTCCAATGAGTGCAACAGTAGGGAAAGCGTTGGATAGCGTAGGGGTAAAAATTACTATTCCCACTCCAGAGAGTGCAACAGTAGGGAAAGCGTTGGATAGCGTAGGGGTAAAAATTACTATTCCCATTCCAAAGAGTGCAACAGTAGGGAAAGCATCGGATAGCGTAGAGGTAAAAATGACTATTCCCACTCCAATGAGTGCAACAGTTGGGAAAGTGTTGGATAGCGTAGGGGTAAATAATACTATTCCCACTCCAGAGAGTGCAACAGTAGGGAAAGCGTTGGATAGCGTAGGGGTTTAAGTTCAAGTTCAAGTTCAGTCATTTGTATAGCGCACTACTCACCCAGAGGGTCTCAAGGCGCTTGAGTGAGGGTGGGTGCATCATTTATCGAATAGCCAGGTTTTTAGCTGCTTTCTGAAGATGAGGTTGTTCTGTGTGAGGTGGAGGTGAGTGGGGAGAGAATTCCAGGTCTTGGCCGCTAAATAGGATAAAGATCTTCCTCCCATGGTGGATCTATTGATGCGCGGGATAGTGGCGAGGGCTTGATTGGATGAACGTAGTTGGCGGGTGGGTGAGTAGAAGGATAGTCGTTTGTTGAGGCATTCGGGTCCTAGGACGTAGAGGGCCTTGTGTGCATGGGTGAGGAGACGGAACGTTATTCTTTTGTTGACGGGAAGCCAGTGGAGATCTTTCAGATGACCGAAAATGTGAGCTCGATGGGGGATGTCCAGTATGAGTCTGGCTGAGGCGTTTTGGATGCGTTGGAGTTTTTTCTGTAGTTTGGCAGTGGTTCCGACGTAGAGGGTGTTTCCATAATCTAGTCGGCTAGTGACTATTGTGTGGGTGACTGTCTTTCTTGTTTCGGTGGGGATCCAGCGGAAGATTTTTTTGAGCATGCGTAGGATGTTGAAGCATGATGAAGGGCCGGCGTTGACTTGTCTGCTCATCGATAGGGAGGAGTCTAGGATGAAGCCCAGGTTACGTGCGTGATCTGTAGGTATGGGTGCTGTGCCCAGAGCAGGTGGCCACCACGAGTCGTCCCATGCCGAGGGGGATGATCCTAAGATGAGGACTTCCGTTTTGTCCAAGTTTAGTTTTAAACGACTGTTCTTCATCCATTCGGCTACTTCTTTCATTCCATCGTGTAGATTGGTTTTGGCGGTGTTAGGATCTTTGGTGAGGGAGAGGATCAGCTGGGTGTCGTCAGCGTAGGAGATTATGTTGAGGTTGTGTTGTCGCGCAATGGATGCAAGGGGGCTCATGTACACATTGAAGAGGGTGGGACTGAGTGATGATCCTTGAGGTACGCCGCAGATGACTTTGGTTGCCTCTGATTTGAATGGGGGAAGGCGGACTCTCTGGGTTCTTCCGGCGAGGAACGAGATGATCCAGTCCAACGCTTTTCCTTGTATTCCGATGTTGCTGAGGCGTTGTATGAGGGTGTTATGACAGACTGTGTCGAAGGCGGCGGAGAGGTCGAGTAGGATGAGGGCAACTATTTCTCCGTTGTCCAGTAGCGTTCGGATGTCGTCTGTAGCAGCGATGAGTGCGATTTTGGTGCTGTGTTTGGCTCGGAAGCCGGACTGTGAGGGGTCCAGTGAATTGTTGGATTCAAGGAATGCGGCAAGCTGACTATTGACGGCTTTCTCGATGACTTTAGCCGGGTAGGGGAGGAGTGAGATGGGGCAGTAGTTCTTAAGTTCAGAAGGGTCCGCTGTAGGTTTCTTCAGAAGGGCGCTGAGTCCGGCATGTTTCCAGCTTTCTGGGACGGTAGCGGTGTTGAAGCAGCAGTTGATGACATCGCAAAGATAGGGTGCGATGATGGAGTCTGCTTTGTTGAAAATGTGGTGGGGACATGGGTCGGTTGGTGATCCTGAGTGGATGGAGTTCATCAGGCGGATGGTGTCTTCAATCGTGATTGGGTTCCAGGCGCAAAGGTTGTGAGAGTGCTGTTTTGGTTCGGAGGTGGGTGGAGTGGCTTGTTCTTCGGACAGGTTTCCAAAGCTGTTATGTATGTCGGCGATTTTGTTGTGGAAGAAAGAGGATAGGGAGTCGCAGAGGTCTTGGGAGGGAGAGATGTCGTTGGTGCCGGCGGTGGGGTTGGTAAATTCTCTGACGATGTTGAATAATTCTTTGCTGTTGTGGGTGTTGTTGTCGAGTCGATCCTTGAATGCTGATTTCTTGGTGGATCGGATCAGTTGGTGGTGTTTGCGGGTGGCGTCCTTGAAGGTGGTCAGGTAGTGGTTGGGTTTTTTCTCCAAGTTTTCTCGAGGGTACGACATAGCTTCTTGGATTTCTTAAGGTCATCGTTGACCCAAGGGGCCTTTTTGCTACCTTGTTTGATCTGTTGATTTTTCAGGGGTGCTAATTCGTCAGCGCTGTGGGTGATCCATTGTGTGAGTTTGATGGCAGCTTGGTTTGGGTCCGATGATATGGTGGGAGGGTTTTGGTTAAGCGATGTGAAGAGTTGGTCGGTGGTGATTTTGTTCCAGTTTCTTCGAGGAATGGGTTGTGGTGGGATGTGGGTTGTGGTTTCTTTGTAGCTAAAGTGAACGCAGCTGTGGTCCGTCCAATGGAGAGCCGTGGTGCGATCGAAGGAGATGTGTTTGCTGGAGGTGAAGATAGGGTCGAGCGTGTGTCCGGCAAGGTGGGTGGGGGTGTCAACAAGTTGTTTGAGTCCGAGATTAGCTAGATTGTCTAGGAGGGTGGTGGTGTTGTTATCGTTATTCTTTTCCAGGTGGAAGTTGAGGTCTCCCAGAAAGATGTAGTTCTCGGAGGTGAGGGCATGTGGGCTGAGAAGTCAGTGATGTCCTCATTAAATTGTGTGCGGGTTCCTGGCGGTCTGTAGATGAGGGTGCCTCTAAGTGTGGTCCTGGGGTCGGTGTGGATCTGGAAGTGAAGGTGTTCGGCAGTTGCGAGGTTATCGTCGGAGCTGGTTGTGATTCGGATGGTGTTCTTGTGGACGATGGCGATGCCTCCTCCTGTTTGGTTGGTGCGGTCTTTTCGGATGATCTTGTAAGCGTCTGGGATGGCTATGGCGATGTCGGGCGCTGATGATGCGTTCATCCAGGTTTCTGTAAGGAAGGCGACGTATGGTGATGTGGTGTCGAGTAGGTCCCAGAGTTTGGTGGCGTGTTTGTGGACCGAGCGGGTGTTCAGCAGGATGCACTTCAGGTGGTTAGGGTCGGGCTGTGTTTGGAGGGGGATGATTTGGTGTGGGTCCTGATGCAGTCGAACTTGCATGAGTGGCATGCGAATGGTCCGTGGGAGTGTCCTGGGGTAGCTACGCAGCATTGTGGGGTGCGTCCGGGGTTAAGGGCGAGGAGAGTAGCGGCGTCATACGTTAGGCGAGTGGGGTGGGTATTGCGAGGACCAGGGGGTCTGGCGCTGGGCGCGGACCAGGCGCGGACCGGCGTAGACAGGCTTACCTTTGGTGCACCTTCGGCATGCATGGGGCGTGCCCGCTGCGCGTGAACGCTGCGCGGAAAGGCATCAGTCATATGTGGATAGTGGGAGGGGGAGGGGTGAGGGAGGATCAGCTGGGAGGCGGGTAGCGGGGCGGAGAGCCGGGCTGGGGGTCACAACAACAACAGCAAAATGGCTGCAAGCCAAAAGGCGACCAGGACGCGCTTGGGGCACAGTTCAAGGTATCGGCGGTCAAAACAGCAGTGAAATCGGCACGCAGGCACAGGCAGCAATGTGCATTTAATAAATAAACAATGAGCAGTCTAGTGGCACAGCGTGACAATGAAATTAAAGGCAGAGGCAGCAATGTCCAATTAATCTAGAAATAATGCGCAGTCTCTAATTAGGCAGTGGCAGAGCAGCTTAACTCAAACGAGTGCAGCAGAAGCAGTGCGAGCAGCGCTACAATACCTGGTTAGGGCTTGGAGCAGCGTGGGGAGCAACCGCCTTCATGGATTTCAGGACGGTCACAGCGCTTAGTGCGAGAAAACGGGCTCAATACTATTAGTGGGAGGGAGGATCAGCTGGGAGGCGGGGAGCAGGGCGGAGAGCCGGGCTGGGGGTCACAACAACAACAGCAAAATGGCTGCAAGGCAAAAGGCGACCAGGACGAGCTTGGGGCACAGTTCACGGTATCGGCGGCCAAAACAGCAGTGAAATCGGCACGCAGGCACAGGCAGCAATGAGCATTTAATAAATAAACAATGAGCAGTCTAGCGGCACAGCGTGACAATGAAATTGAATGCAGAGGCAGCAATGTCCAATTAATCTAGAAATAATGCGCAGTCTCCAATTAGGCAGTGGCAGAGCAGCTTAACTCAAACGAGTGCAGCAGAAGCAGTGCGAGCAGCGCTACGATACCAGGTTAGGGCTTGGAGCAGCGTGGGGAGCAACCGCCTTCGTGGATCTCAGGACGGTCATAGACGGGCTTACCTTTGGTGCACCTTCGGCGCGCATGGGGCGCGCCCGCTGCGCGTGAACGCTGCGCGGAAAGGCATCAGTCATATGTGGATAGTGGGAGGGGGAGGGGCGAGGGAGGATCAGCTGGGAGGCGGGGAGCGGGGCGGAGAGCCGGGCTTGGGGTCACAACAACAACAGCAAAATGGCTGCAAGCCAAAAGGCGACCAGGACGAGCTTGGGGCACAGTTCAAGGTATCGGCGGTCAAAACAGCAGTGAAATCGGCACGCAGGCACAGGCAAAAAAAAGAGGGTAAAAATTACTATTCCCACTCCAAGGAGTGCAACAGTAGGGAAAGCGTTGAATAGCGTAGGGGTAAAAATTACTATTCCCACTTCAAAGAGTGCAACAGTAGGGAAAGCGTTGGATAGCGTAGGGGAAAAATTACTATTCCCACTCCAATGAGTGCAACAGTAGGGAAAGTGTTGGATAGCGTAGGGGTAAAAATTACTATTCCCACTCCAGAGAGTGCAACAGTAGGGAAAGCGTTGGATAGTGTAGGGGTAAAAATTACTATTCCCACTCCAAAGAGTGCAACAGTATGAAAAGCGTTGGATAGCGTACGGGTAAAACATACTATTCCCACTCCAAATAGTGCGACAGTAGGGAAAGTGTTGGATAGCGTAGGGCTAACAATTACTATTCCCACTCCAGTGAGTGCAATAGTAGGGAAAGCGTTGTTTAGGGTAGGGGTAAAAATTACTATTCCCACTCCAGTGAGTGCAACAGTAGGGAAAGCGTTGGATAGCGTGGGGTCAAAATTACTATTCCCACTCCAGGGAGTGCAACAGTTGGGAAAGTAAATACTTCATATATTATTTAAAAAAATATATATTAATATGTATAAAAAATTAATTACAAGAAATTACCAATTTAATATAATATAATAATTAATCAATTATAAATACTAACAAAAATGTATTATTACAATTAATTACCTATTAATACAAATTAATTACAAATTACCAATTCATTAATTAGCAATTAAAAATTAATTAACAATTTAAAATAAATACCAATAAATAAATTAAATGATTTAATTAATTATAATTAAATTACTTCCCACCCTATTCCCCTATAAACCTACAACCCGCTACAGAAAATAAATTAGTAAAATAACATAATTATCAATTAATTTATTTAATTGCCAATTAAAATGTAATTAATTACCAAATAAAAATTAATTAACAATTAATTCAAAATAAATACCAATAAATTAATTAAAATATTTAATTAATTATAATTAAATTACTTCCCACCCTATTCCCCTATAAACCCATAACCCGCTACAGAATTAAATTACGCAAAAATTAAATAACATAAAATTCATTACTTAAAATAAATTATAACATAAATATACACTTTTCACACATATACTAACATACAAAACACTATAAAAAATTCGATAAATTAAAAATTAGATTATTTTAATAACCTATATTATATACTTCGATATTTTAATTTAATTAATTTAATTGTGGGTTTATATAGCGCTAGGAATCGACTCCCGGAGGAGTATCTCCACGCTTCGACCGCTGGGGAACCCGTCCTGGCTCACCCTGAGAGATGGTGCCTGATGGGTATCTCTAAGGTGCGACCAAGCATCCCCGGCGGTCTGGGGGGCCGTTGGGAAGATGAGGCAAGCTGATGCCCAGAGTTGCCGAGTGTGGTTTCTGACTAGAGTAGGCACCGAGGCGAGAATTATCGAGTCCGCTGACCCTGGTCCACGACCCTGCCGCGTCGGGAATCGAACCCTGGTCCCGGGCCGTTCTCTGCTTACGGGTCTGCCGCCTCTAACCAGTGAGCCACACTTCTCCAACTTTTAACTTTCTATATTTATAAAATTCGATATTACATTACTTACCTTAAAAACGATATTTTTGATGACTATATGCTGTCCATTCGATATTTTGTCCATTCTATATTTTGAAGTCCATATTTCTGTAATTCGATATTTTCTACTCGATATTTTGTCTGTATACCCCAGGCCACAAACACCATCCCCACAGAAAACAAAAGCCACCCCAGAGCGCAAAGACAAAACCCCGCCAGGCAACACCAAGGCCCAGAAAGCCAAAAAACAGACCTCAGGGTCTTATGCCCCAGAGCCATTCCCGGCCAAGGACTCTCCTGTCCCAAATGCTTCTCGCAAAGACAAGCAGACAGTTTCCCTGTCCACTGATAAGGTGGTTCCTGCCAAGTCAACACATAAGAAGGGCTCCAAGGCCGAATCACCCAGTACCTCGACTCCCAAACCAAGCCAAGTGAAGTTGGGAAAGGAGGACACTGTAGGGGTAATACCTGGTAAACAGGGGATGGAGGGGCAGAGGCAAGGCCAGGCGAAGCGTCATGCTGCATCCAGCACATCCCCAGAGGGAGGGCCAATGTCTGCATCTGCAGCAGCCTTGGTGTTGAGTGTGCCTGTTGTTTCAACACCACTACCCATTGATCCACAGACAGACAAGCCATTGAGACTCTCCAAGAAGTGGAGAGGCAGCCCTACACAATCTCCCACCCCCACTGAGTTTCAACACAGCATGACTCCACCTCCATGTGCCACTACACCACCTTGTCCAAGCAGCCCTCCGGCTTACAAAGGCATTGATAGCTTGTCCACAGCTGGGCCTCTCTCTCACCAGTCCAGTGCTCCAACTGAGCCCGACACACATACAGCTCCAAATTTGACTGACAGGCAAGTCTTAATGTTGGTTAACCTCACACACTTGTCTCTCCCACAGTGGTCCCTGTGCTGCCCATCGTGACACCCCAGACTGTGTGGCTGCACATGGCAGGGTACAGTCGCACACTTTCCCTGTGCAGATTCTCATGGTCTCACTCTGCACTTTGTCCTGCCCACTGACCTTGTCATTCACTGCTGTGTGCCCCTTGCCTGTGCAGATTCTCATGGTCTCACTCGCCAATTTGTCCTGCCCACTGGCCATTCCTGTTCACTGCTGTGTGCCCATTGCCCGTGCAGCTTCTCATGGTCTCACTCTGCACTATGCCCTGCCCACTGGCCTTGTCGGTCACTGCTGTGTGCCCCTTGCCTGTGCAGCCTCTCATGTGCATACTCTGCACTTTGGACTGGCTACTGGCCTTGCTGTTTTCCCCTTGCCTGTGCAGATTCTCATGTACATACTCTGCACCTTGGACTGGCTACTGAGCTTGCTGTTTTCCCCTTGCTTGTGCAGTTTCTCATGTACATACTCTGCACCTTGGACTGGCTACTGGCCTTGCTGTTTCCCCTTGCCTGTGCAGATTCTCATGTACATACTCTGCACCTTGGACTGGCTACTGGCCTTGCTGTTTCCCCTTGCCTGTGCAGTTTCTTATGTACATACTCTGCACCTTGGACTGGCTACTGGCCTTGCTGTTTTCCCCTTGCCTGCACTTTGTCCTGCCCACTGACCTTGTCGTTCACTGCTGTGTGCCCCTTGCCTGTGCAGATTCTCATGGTCTCACTCGCCAATTTGTCCTGCCCACTTGCCATTCCTGTTCACTGTTGTGTGCCCATTGCCTGTGCAGCTTCTCATGGTCTCACTCTGCACTATGCCCTGCCCACTGGCCTTGTCGGTCACTGCTGTGTGCCCCTTGCCTGTGCAGCCTCTCATGTGCCTACTCTGCACCTTGGACTGGCTACTGGCCTTGCTGTTTCCCCTTGCCTGTGCAGATTCTCATGTACATACTCTGCACCTTGGACTGGCTACTGGCCTTGCTGTTTCCCCTTGCCTGTGCAATTTCTTATGTACATACTCTGCACCTTGGACTGGCTACTGGCCTTGCTGTTTTCCCCTTGCCTGAGCAGATTCTCATGTACACACTGAGCATTTTGTGCCTTGCACTTCTCTAATCTTGATGCCTATCTTTGCAATATGTGAATAAAGACTGCTGTGTGCCCATTGCCTGTGCAGCTTCTCATGGTCTCACTCTGCACTATGCCCTGCCCACTGGCCTTGTCGGTCAGGGTACAGTCGCACACTTTCCCTGTGCAGATTCTCATGGTCTCACTCTGCACTTTGTCCTGCCCACTGACCTTGTCGTTCACTGCTGTGTGCCCCTTGCCTGTGCAGATTCTCATGGTCTCACTCGGTACTTTGTCCTGCCCACTGGCCTTGTCATTCACTGCTGTGTGCCCATTGCCTGTGCAGCTTCTCATGGTCTCACTCTGCACTATGCCCTGCCCACTGGCCTTGTCGGTCACTGCTGTGTGCCCCTTGCCTGTGCAGCCTCTCATGTACATACTCTGCACCTTGGACTGGCTACTGGCCTTGCTGTTTTCCTCTTGCCTGTGCAGATTCTCATGTACATACTCTGCACCTTGGACTGGCTACTGAGCTCGCTGTTTTCCCCTTGCCTGTGCAGATTCTCATGTACATACTCTGCACCTTGGACTGGCTACTGGCCTTGCTGTATCCCCTTGCCTGTGCAGTTTCTTATGTACATACTCTGCACCTTGGACTGGCTACTGGCCTTTGCTGTTTCCCCTTGCCTGTGCAGTTTCTTATGTACATACTCTGTACCTTGGACTGGCTACTGGCCTTGCTGTTTTCTCCTTGCCTGAGCAGATTCTCATGTACACACTGTGCATTTTGTGCCTTGCACTTCTCTAATCTTGATGCCTATCTTTGCAATATGTGAATAAAGACAGTTGCTCCTGTTGTCAGTTTTGTCAGTGTCCTTACTGAATAAAGTTTTTTCTGTGTGTATATGGATTACTATGCCACATGGTCATGGTCGGTGTGCCACTTCAACTTTCCCAATGGCTTGTCTCACTTATTTTATATTTACAGGGGTGACAGGGACTTCACTTCTTCATGACTGATACTTGTGGGTGCAATGATGTTGTTTTTAGATGACATACTGTTATCCTATTCATTCTTTGTTCATAATTGCTATCTTGTACACATGTCTGGTTTGGGGGCACTGCCAGCACACTGTGGGAGTCTATCCACAGGATTGCAGGCAGGCTGGCCAGGGTCATCATGTATGTGTGTTCTTGCTTACATGTGTGTCCAGCAGTGTAGGTGTATGTCATCTTGTGATGCTCAGTCATCCTAGTCACAGTGGTTATTTTCAATGAGTGCACGTGGGTGGGCAAGAAGTGTGCAGTGTGAAGGGGTGACTATGCTGGGAGTGTTGATGTGTGTGTGGCCCTGCAATGTCAACTACACACATGTGTCACCCATGAGTAGGTTGGCTGTTTGGATCGTTCAGCCCTGTGATTGTGTGCACATGTGTGAGTTGTATGTTGTGCACTGAGCAGTGTGTTGGTGTGTCCTTGCAGTTGTGGCTGACTTCTACTTGTTGCTTGTGCCAATTGTGGGAATGCAGAATGTGTGACTGGGTTTTGTTTTGTTGGGCAGCCATGTGTCTTGATACTGTTTGTACTCACTGTGCATACCTGTTCAACCACACTGACTTTGTGAGTGTGATGTTCTCGTGCATTGCTGTCACATGGTGCTTTATTACCTCCCGTGTGACATGTGGTGTGTGGTGTGATGTCATCCCCTATCTGTTGTTCAGAGTCCTTGAGAATGTGAGTCTGTACTCCCTCTAATTGCGGATGGTACACTCATGCCATGTCCACTCATACAGTGCACACCTATTCACTTTGATGTCAGCTGTCCCCTTGTGTTGCCTGTGTATGCCTCCCTATCACTTGATTTGTGACACAGTGCTTTGTGGTGTGGTTCTTTGGTCAGGAGCACTGTGCCACTCATGACATTTCCACATTTAGTTGGCTATGTTGTTCTGGTACAGTTCTGCATGCATGTTTGCTCATGTGCAATTCTACTGTCTGTGGTGCACAGACTTCTGGTCAATTTGTTACCAGTTTTATGAGCCTGACTTGTGCATCTGTGGGTGTTGTGTTAGGTGTATGTGTGTATGCTGGGGTACTGCTTTACTTCCTGGGTGTGCATTGGTCAGTGTGCTAGTTTGATTGTTGTTTGTGGGTGTTCATGGTGTGTCACTCATATCTGTGTGGAACTGTTATGTTTTGTGTGCACACACAGCTTGTTGTGCATGCAGTGCTGTGGGTGTTTGTTGCCTTGTCCTCGCCTGGTGTGCAGCCCCTGATGTCCTGCTGTGCTTGCTATGTAATTTCTTGCTATGTGCATCTGTAGTCACTTTGATGTGGCTGTGTTGTTCTGTGATGGTTCACTTCTTGTCTGTGTTGTGGTATGTTGTCTGTGCATTGTTCATGACTAATGAGGTTGTGCACTTCTGTTGTACCTGTGCTCACATTGCCTTCCCCCGTTTTGGGTGCACACATCAGGTGTGGTCTGGTTGTGGTTATGTGTGTGTTTCCGTTGTGTTATGTTATGTGTTTGGCTGTTGTTTGTGTGCAGGCATTGTTTCTGGCATCCCAGTGTGTATGTGATGTTTGTGGATACCCCCATGGAGTGTGATTGTTTGACTGTGTATTGAATGGACATTTTGGACACCCTTCTGTGTGTCTGACACAGGGGTTGTGTGCTGCAGGTATGACGGGGCTATGTGTGAAGGATACTACTTGGGTTTGACAGTCATGGAGTGTCTCAACGTGCCCTGTGTGTAGTGCTGCTGGCATACTCCTGTGTAGTTGTTGTGTACATATGTGTTGCTGTTTACAGTTTGACTTCTGGGCCTTCCTTTCACCCCTGTGCCTATGAATGGGTTTCCTTGCTGTCTCCCTGAGTTGTTGCACTGAGGGGCCTGTGGTTTGAGTTCACTCACTGTGGCAGGCATGTGTGCTTTGATGATGTGAGGGTGTTGCTCTCTGTTCCTTGTCTTGCATGTGATGTACACATGCTTGTTCGTTGTCTCCTTGGCCTCCCATTTGTGTGCACCTCAATTTGGCTTTGGTATATGTTGTGCCCCTTTGCTGGTAGCATGTGGTCTGTGTATGTGGCGTGTGTCAGTGTGGGGTATGTCTGTGTGACTTGGCAGGCTGTGTCCAGTTTGATTTGTATTCATTGTAAGTATGTGTGTTTATTTTGTGCTTGTACTCTGCTATATTTCCATGAATGTGGTGGTGTTGTGGTGTGTGTGTTGCCCTGGGCCTGTGCCTCTGTGCTGTGTGGTCCTCTGCAGCCACTCCTGCTGTGGCTGTCTCCCTATTTGTTAGTTGTGTGATGCAATGTGTGTATTCACCCAGCTTGGTGTTGGGCATGGGGGGGCACAGGGCGGTGCACATGGCATGTCCTTTCAGGGGGGGGCAGTGTGTGGAGGGTGGAGGTGTGGCCCTTTCGTCTTTATGCCGTGCCCATGCCCCTGGCCCTGCCTTCTGCATAGTGCGCATGTTTTCCCGCATCTCCTTCGCTGCAGTGACGTGATCAGGACATTACTTCATGATTGCAGAGGATTGGTGAGCTGGATGCAGAGGGGTGATTTGGTGCCAGGTGGATCATGTGTGGGTACACTTGTGGATGTGTTCCTGTCCACACCTGTGTGTCTGATGTGGACAGGGACCCTCTATCAGCCCGTGAGTTATGTGTTGTGGTTGTGTGCGGGATTGTGTTATTGTGTACCTTTGGCGGCATCTGCGACGGTCCATGATTTGCTGGTGATGAACACAATCGATCCAGGGCCTGTAGCCCTGGATCCATGGTGTTTGGGCCTGGTGGAAGGTACAAGGAATCTGGTATTGCGCTCCGCTGTCGAGCTTCCGCCGGTTGGGCGGTTTGTCCGCTGCGGTGCGTCTGGCTCATCCTGATTTGTACGGCGGACGAAACGTCATTCCACACGGCGGTGAGTGTCCATTGGCTCCCACCGTCGCGGTGGCGGGGGCACTTTGATGGCAGTTCACGTCGCACCGCGGCGGAGAGGAAAAGGGATATTTTGGCCATACGGAGGGCATGAGGACCGCTTCTAGCGTGCGGAAAAATCCATTTTCCGCCACCGCCAGCTCTGCGGTGGTGCCACCGCCCGCCATCCTAATCGGCCCCTAAGATTTTTTGATGGGGCATAAAACCATACTTTTCTGGGCAGACTAACATAAAGTGATCACTCGCAAGAGACTATTTACCCATATTTTGGCAAAGATCTTGATCTATGTGTTAAAGAGAGAGATTGGGCATTATGAAGAGCAACAGTCCATGGGTAATAACAATAATGTGGGCAAAATCTGACTCAGGACGTCACGCGCCTTTTGCAATAGCCTCCAGATACCTATGCAAGAGACGGGGAGAGAGGGTCGACTTGAACGTATTATAATATACAAGTGGCAAATTATCCAGTGCGGGCTTCTTCATGTCAGCTATGACTGCTTAAATCTCCTCCTGTGCAAGGAGCTGATCCCGAGTGTCTGTGACTATGAAGTGTAGGGACTCCAAGGAGAGACACTCAATGAGAGGCTTGTTGTGTTTGAGAGCAGATCGCTGCCACTGGGCATATAAATCTCTATAGTGGAAGCAAAGGTGGAGACAATCTCTGAGCCAGTTAATAGATCAGCTTCATCTATTTGTTGCTCCATTTGTAAATATGTCTTTTTGAGGTGATGCAGCACTGTTGTGCCTCTTCTAGGCATAGATGTTGGAGGGAAGCGTGACAAAGGTCGATCTGACTGATCTGACAGAAATGCCATGGCCACTCAAATAATAAAAAGGTGAATTGGGATCACATAGTGCTGTGCTTGTTTGATGGTCAAACTTCGACACTGCATTTAAAAAATATATATGTATCGCCACTGGGTAGCCACAAAATTTCCCCCAAAAGTCTTATCTACCTCAGCTCCTTCCTGAATGTTTTGGAGTGATCTGTCAAGTGGGCACCAAGAAATGGGGGATGCGTCCCACAACCAAAACACGGTTTTCACATGCAATTTTCCATTAGAAAATCCAACAGCTATACTGCAAAAACAGCTGAATGGAAATGCACCAGCTTTTGCAGAAAGCTATAAATTGGGCCTGAAAGTGTGCATTTTGTGGTTTGGTGTAAATCCATTAAGTAGTATTTGAGAAATGAAGGCTCAAAATGTATGTATATATATATAACACCATGGACCTACTGTGGAGGATCTGCAGATCCTGCAGCTCTGTGATCGGTTGACTGCAACACAACCTAAGCAAAGGTTGTGGCTGCCATTTTAAGACCCGGGGACCCAGTCCTTGAGTCCTAGAAAATAAAAGTAAATTGGAAATAAGGGAGTATGGTAGGGGTACCCAGAGACCTTGGGCCTTGTGGGGGTCCCAGAAAGACTCTTCCTGGGATCAAAATGAAAAATAAATAAGGGGTCATTCTCCTATGGGGGTTGGACTCCAACATGGGTTAGTTGGGGGTTAGGGAGGCAAAGAACTGTCTAACCCTGCTGGCTCCCCAGCCAGCACCCATCCTGGCTGTTTGGTAGGATCTTGGCATCTGTATATTTACTGTGGGCCCCACAACTTTCATAAATATTGGGAGTTGCAGGGGGAGACCCTTGGCTCCGTGCCCCCAGCTGGCTTGCCAGCAAGCACCCATCCTTGGTGCCGGTGGAAGGCATCCATTATTAGTTTTAACATGGGTGCCCTGGGTGCCATCCCGGACATCTACAATTTTCTTTACTGTTTAGGGCCATGACGTAGAGCTCCAAGGCCCCGCGGCCCCTGCCAGATCCCCAGCCAGCACCCATCCTGCCGGTAGGAACCAGCTCTATTACCTGGCTCCCACCCAGCGGGAGCAGATTTTATTTCTGCTCCCACAGGGCGAGAGCAAACGTATGTTCCTTGCCCAGGAGAGTGCGGGCTGGGATTTAGATTTATATTCTCTGCCTGCACTCTCCCGGCTAGGAAACAAGAAATTGTCCTGTCAGATGGGGCACTGTCTCACTTCTTTCTGAGGTATAGAGTCCCAGAGACATCAATGGTTACGGGGGTGGGGGCAATACTCCACACTCCACTTCCTTTAAAAGAATTGGTCCTGGGAGATGAGATCCCAAAGGTCTTTCAATGACTGCATGCCCCATTTCCCATAAAAGTAAACTCGGCTCCGGGGATGGGGCTCCCAGGGGCCGTTTGATTGCTCGGAATGGGGGGGTGGATGCCCTCACCCATCAAATTTAAATCGAGCCCCAGGGGATGGGGTCTCTACAACCTTCTTTTGATTTAGAGAAAGAGGACTCATCCTAAAATGTACTCCTGGGTCCTTGACTCATCAAGTGTAAAGAGAATCCTCTGCTGATCCACTGTATTGTATCCCAAAAAAAAGTTTGGGCCCCAGGGTGGGTCTCTCTGGGAAGTGCCCCGCAGGCCTAGGGTGTCAGGGTATTCCTACCCTGCCCATCTATATGCTTGTTTACATTTTTTCAGGGTACCCCGACTCATATAATGGCTGCTGCACTATCTTTGTTGATGTTGTGATAACCAATAAGATATTTATCATTCATCTGTCTATCCAACTGATCCTTTGCAGCGCAAAGTATACATACATTTTAAACCTTCATTTTTCCAAAACTGATTTACGTCACATCACACAAAGCATGGTTTTCTGGCTAAAGGTCAAATTTTGCTATAGATAATTACATTGGGAAATGTTTTTGAGACACCCACCCCATTTTTGGGCCCCCATTTGACAGATCACCCTGAAACCTTCTGTGAAGGAGCTGAGGTAGATGAGAAATCTTTAGGAAAGTTTGGTGAAGATTTGTCAAATGCCAAAAAATCCATTTACTGTAGAAAAGTGCTCCAAACTATAACTACCTTGTGGCGATTGACATTGGGTAATATAAATATATACATACTGTTAAAAAGATACCAGACCAGGTCTGATTAAACTTCTTCTTTATTCACGGCCTCCACAGCGCCAGTATAATATCAGGACACTTCAGTTCATTCTCTCCTCCAGACAGTCCCCTCACTCAACATTCTACAGCAGCCTCCAGGGGTCAGAACGTTCCAAGGGGTAGGAAAGGGAGGGGTGGAGGAAGATACCAAGTACCATATAACCTTCATGTATAAACAACATACCATAGCCATTGTAGGGCCAGCTAATAGCCCGAACTTAATAATAGGAATTTAGCAATCTGCAATAAGCAACTGAATACACTTTGGATAGGGCTTATATAGCAACCTGTAACATGTATATAATTACTAATGGATTATAACACATCTTCCCTCCTAACACAAATGCAAAGAGATATAATCGTCTGCAACAAGCATTAATACATCCTATAGTCCTTGTGCCAATTAGGCGCCTTGGTAACTCTCTTTGTGTGTATCCTTTGGTCGGTGGTTTTCCTCAAACTCCCTTGTGCAGGGGTTTCTGGCTCATGATACCTTGCCAATCGGTCCATGCTCCAGTTCTGTCCATTCTCCAATGTTACTGTGTTGTTTTTAATTTCTACAATCTTTTTGGGCTTTAAATATTTGGACTCAAAATTTCCAGTAATGTTCGGTCTCCTTACCATTACCAACTCTCCAATCGCCCAATTTTGTGCTTTGCATCCATGTCTTGTATCGTACTGTTCTTTATACTTGGCTTGATGAGATTCTATTTTTCCTTTTGCTTCTTTGACCGAATGCGAAGAACATTCTCCACCTCCTATCCATGAAGGGAAGAATTTGGTACTCGGCTTCCTTCTTCTGAGGGAACAGAAAGGAGATATTCCAGTGACTGTGTTTGGAGTTGTGTGAAATGCCCATAATAGCTCTCTGATTGACTTTTCTACAGGAACATTATTGGCACATGCTAACTGGATGTTCTCTTTAATCATTCTATTCACTCTCTCGATCATGCCATTTGCCCGCGGGCAGTACAGTGCTGTTTTAAGATGTTTAATCTTGAGCTTCTCCAAGAATTCTGACATAGCTGATGATGTGAGCTGCACTCCATTATCGGTGACCAATTCGGAGGGAATACCTTCACTGGAGAACGTTTCGCTCAAGAACTCTATTAATGATCCAGTAGTGATGTCATTGACCATTTTAGTCACCACCCAGTGTGAATGGAAGTCAGTCAAAGTGAAAATGAAGCGTTTATTCACCCCTGATCTGTTGATCGGGCCTATGATATCCATTGCCAATTTGTCCCATGGTTTACTCGGGATAGCCACTGGTGATAATGGGACCTTCTGAATATGTTTGGATTTGTCACTGTTGGCGCAAGCGCAGCAGTTTTTCACCTTGCTCTCCACCCATGAATCCATGCCAGGAAACCAATAATGTTCCCTGAGTCTGTTCTTCGTAAGGCTTCTCCCCAAATGTCCTTCATGGACCAGATCAATGAGTTTGTCTATTAAGATCCTTGGGGGTATTATCTTGTCCCTTCTCCAGAGCAAATCATTATTGAGACTAATTTCATGTTTTACTTCCCAGTACTTACTCAATTCGTCATCGACATCTTTGCGACTCTCAGGCCACCCATTTACAGTCAGATCTTTCAGTTTGCAGATAGTTAGGTCATTGTTCATGCTTACAGCCCATTCTTCCTTGCTAATAGTGCTTGAGTGTACCTGTAAAATTGGGAATTCTTGAACCTCAAACTGTTCCACCTTATCCAAAGGTGCTCTTGATAGGAAGTCTGCTGCCTTGTTATGGTCACCGGCAACAAACTCCACTTTGAAGACAAAACTTTCTAAACCTAACACCCATTTGGCAATCCTAGGTGTGCAGCTGGTAGCCCCCTTACAACTGAAAATGTACATCAAGGGTTTGTGATTCGTTCGGACGGTGAATTTGATGCCCCATAGGTAAAACTTGAAATGTCTCACGGCCCAGAAAAAGGCCAGAGCCTCCTTTTCTATCACCGAATAGTTATTTTCGGCACTGGTCAGGGTGCGAGAGGCGAATGCCACTATTCTTTCTTTGCCTGCAATGATTTGAGACAGGGTAGCACCTAACCCTTTGTTACTTGCGTCCGTGGTGAGTATGGTTTTTCTTGAGGGATCAAAGTTGCACAGGTATGGGGCATTTAGAATAGCCGACTTGATGGCCTCAAAAGCATTCTGGTGCACTTCTAACCATTTGAATTGGACATGACTCTTTGTGAGATCTCTGAGATCTCCAGCAATATCCGCGAAATGTTTAGCATACTTTGCCATATACTCCGCTAGTCCCAAGAAAGAAACTAACTCTTGCTTGTTTGTGGGGGCTTGGGCTTTTTCTATGGCCTCCAGGAGGCTGAGCTTAGGACGGAAACCTTCTTTGGATATTGAATGCCCCAAGTAATCTACAGATTCCACTCCGATCTTGCACTTTTTGTCATTGAGGGTGAGACCTGCATCTTTGAATTTTCTAAGAACTGACTTGAGATATGTATCATGTTCCTCACTGGTGGCACCATATATTAAAACATCGTCTTGGAAGCATATAGTGTGAGGGATTCCTTCCAAGATGTGTTTCATGATCTTTTGAAATACCGCAGCCACGGAAGCCAACCCAAATGGCATACGGAGGAACATAAAGGAGCCCAAAGGAGTGGTGAAAGTGGTAAGTTCTCTTGACTCGGGGTGAAGCTCCACCTGGTGGTAAGCGCTTGATAAATCTAGGACACTAAAACACCTTGCCTCCCCCATGGTGCTCAACGCTTCGTGGATGCGGGGAAGTGGGAACCTTTCCACTATAATGCTGTCATTAAGATCTCTGAGGTCTATGCATAATCTTATACCATTACTATCGGCTTTCTTAGCAATAACTACTGGAGAAACCCATGCACTGCAGTCTACAGGCCTGATCACTCCCAGTTTTTGCAGTCTGTCTAGCTCCTCCTTTAAAGGTTCGCCCATCAAGTGTGGAATGGGCCTAGTCTTGTGGGTGATGGGATTCGCGTTGGGCTTTAATTTAATCTTGTGTTGGAAGTTTTTAAGGAGCCCAATTCAGATGAAAATACCTCCGGAAAATCCTTAACCCACTTGTCGCAGGAACTAGGCGAGTCCATAGAAAGAACTTGCTCATGGCTGTTGGGATTGAGTATTATGCCCAGCTCTTTTTGGTGTTGCCACCCCAGTAGGTTGGAACCTTCCTCTACAATGTAAACTTTCCCTAGGATGGAACGGTCTTTAAAGGTGATGTGGGAGTTCAACATACCCTTGACAGGAATAAGTCCTTTAGTGTAGCTCCGTGGCTTGATATCCGCTCCCAACAAATCCTTCTCATCACATATGTCAGTATTTTTAAAGTCAGTTAGATTCATCAATGTGAATGGGGAACACAAATCTGCATACATTTTGATCAACTTTCCTTCAATACTGACCTCACATTGGGGATACTCTACGTGATTAACCTCCTCTGACTCCTTTATTTGGAACACAATCTTGTTAATGGACTGTACTTTTTTCTCTTGGGGACCGGAAGGGGAAAAATACTTCGGACTAGGACTATGGCAAATCCTAGATAAATGGCCTTTTTTATTACATTTCCTGCACATCGCTGAAATAGCTGGACATGTAGGGTTATTGGCCAGATGATTATTGCTGCCACAACGGAAGCACTTGAGTTTGTTGGTAGCAGCGGGTTTGGATTTCTCAGCTTGGTAGTGTTTTTCCCCTTTGATCTTTAATACTTCCCCCTCCTCTGATGCTTCCTCTATTTCAGATACCAAATTACTCTCAGTATTGGTGTGTTCCCCTTGTTTAGATTTGGGTCTAATTTCTTTTATGCATTTAGCTGTGTGCTCAATGGATTTGGCTATTTCAAGAGCTTCATCGAGGTCAGGCTGCTTTTGGAGTAGTTTCTCTTGAATTCTACAATTACTAGTGCATCTCACTATTTGGTCTCTTATGAGAGAATCATTAAGATCTCCAAATTGGCAATGATTACTTAGACCCCTCAAAACAGCCACATAGCTGGCAATACTTTCATCTTTTCCCTGGGCTCTACAAAAAAATGTGTGGCGCTCAAGAACAATGTTAATCTTGTCCCCAAAATGTATCTCCAACTTAATTAATGATACTTCATAAACATTAGCTGCCTCTTCCAATTCTGGTTCAGGTAATGTGTCGAATATCTTCCTGCCCCGGTTGCCTAGATTGTGAAGGAGGACATGTTGCCTTCTAAAAGCACTGAATTTCTCCCCCCCTACAGCAATTAAATATGACTCGAACACTCTCACCCATTCCTTCCATGGCATGTTGGGTTCCCCACACTCGTTTAAAAAGGGCATGGGTTGTAACATATTAGACGCAGCCATAATGGTGTTAAGACGTTACACTAGGATATCACAATAATACTTCCAGGAGATATGATACATGTACTATAGCAAAAACACTAAAAGAAATTCTTTTCATCACATGTTATTACAGCATTAATACTAAAATAAGTAAAACACCACCTGTAAGAAAGGGAAAAGCTTAAATCAGGCTGTAAAGCAACATTGCATGCCAGATTAAGTAAATAACCTTACAATTTCTATGACAAAAATTGCATAATGTCACTGTATAAAGGTTTTTATCAGAAGGATGGTAGTATTACATATATTTGTGCCCTTGGTACCGCATAGCTGTGCCTGTCAGCGTGAAGAATAAATAGCTCCCATATAATTAATTCAGACAGGCTTATTTACCATGAACAGCTGTGCCTGTCAGTGTGAAGGACTTTATAGCCAATGAACTTTTGTGCTGGCAGGCTTCTTTTCAATAACCAGGCTGAGCCTGTCAGCGCATATAGTGTTGACAGCAGACAGGCTTTTATATATATATATTTTTTTTTTAAAAGGCTGAGCCTGTCAGCGAGAAACTGCAGAACCCTTGAAACTCTCAGGCAGGCACTATTAGATGGAGACTTCCAATGCGCAGGGGCGGCTGAAACACAGAGCGCTGGCTGCCTAATGCCCGGAGCCGCTGAAAGACAGAGCGCTGGGCGGACCAAATCCAAGGCAATTGCCCTCTAGCGCCAGAAACGCGCTATCGCACCTGCTTCAGCTGAGGGAAGAGCAGCTGACAGAACAAAAACGATCGCGTCAGATAAAGCGTTGGAATGCCTCTCCCCTCCAGCAAAGAGCTTAGATGACAGTTTGTGGCATATATCAATGCTTCTACTCAGCAGACACGTTCATAACCAGCTCCCTTCGCGCTCATATTTCCTCATAGGATAATAGTTCAGGCAAATTGACACGGAGGTTAAATAGACAGTGTGAGCGCAGGGGCAGCTGTTCAGCAATGACGTGTTGGACTCTGAATTCCTCTAAAGTCCAGTGGTAAACTCTCCAGCTAGTGTAAATACTTAAGCAAGCCTCTCTTCACGCTCGGCTTAACGACTAAGGTTAAACATTTTAATCAGAGTTAATTGCTTCGCCTGCGCTCGCAGCATGAGCTTGAGTGCAGAACTGCCACGATAATTCAAAAGTCTGAAATAATCACGAAGGTAGACTTTTCAAGTTGCCTTGTTATTTCATACACTTTCAAATGACATCGAACACTGCTGATGCCTAAAAGCAGTTCAAGGAAAACGCAATGCTGGCCATCTGTTAACTTCATCAATCACTAGCTGACAGCCTCCTTTCACTCTCTGGTGAACGCGGTGAAGAGGTTCACTTATCCCTCAGCAGGCGCACCAAGCTCGATGTTAGTTAAATGAAATAATTGTTTAAGGCAATCTATTCACGTCATCAATCACTAGGCAGCTTCCCTTCTTTCATAAAAGATCCTTCTGCGCTGTGCAAGAATTATTCAAAAATCACATAAGATGGAAATATACAGTCTTTAAGCGCTCGGTCCCAACAGCTACCTTTCCAATTTCACTGAATACATAAAACGAAGAAAGTCTTTTTGAAGGCAGAATTAATTAACCATCATATATGAAAGCGCCACTGCTGATGATGTCAAATTATTTAGTTGAGAGGATGATTGTCCGATAGCTTGAATATGAAAGTACCTTAACCCTGCGGTCCACAGGGTTTATTTACTGGCTTAAACAAGAGGAAAGGATGGCCGCTCTGTACCCTCACACAGAAAACCCGTCGCCAGTGTTAAAAAGATACCAGACCAGGTCTGATTAAACTTCTTCTTTATTCACGGCCTCCACAGCGCCAGTATAATATCAGGACACTTCAGTTCATTCTCTCCTCCAGACAGTCCCCTCACTCAACATTCTACAGCAGCCTCCAGGGGTCAGAACGTTCCAAGGGGTAGGAAAGGGAGGGGTGGAGGAAGATACCAAGTACCATATAACCTTCATGTATAAACAACATACCATAGCCATTGTAGGGCCAGCTAATAGCCCGAACTTAATAATAGGAATTTAGCAATCTGCAATAAGCAACTGAATACACTTTGGATAGGGCTTATATAGCAACCTGTAACATGTATATAATTACTAATGGATTATAACACATACACACTCACACCATCCCTCACAAACCCATACAGCCTCTCAAACACCCAATCACCTACTCACACACAGAAAAAAACACTCACAGACCCATGCATTTGCTCCCGATCAAGCAGAGGACTAGGTTTAAGGGCCTATGTATTGCACAAAAAGCCTATGGGATGGCACCAGAATATATCAAGGACTACCCAAGGAGATACGTGCCGGGACGTTGCCTCCAATCTCGCGAGGCAAGCCTGTTGTCCTGTCCCCAGTTTTTTAAAGTCACCATGGGTGGACGAGCTTTCTTAGTACTGATTCCCCAGTTGTTGAACAAGTTGCCGGAGGGTATGCTTGGGGAAGCCACTCCTTGCATTCAGGAATAAACTAAATACTTTTCTGTTCACACAGGCTTTTGGACAAGATAAGCTTTGACTGAGCAGGCATTGTGATAGGTTATTGCTGGTGTTGCTCTCGAACTCTCTCCAAGCTCTAAGAGACCGCTGGTGATTATGCGCTGTACAAATTACACTTAACATTAACATCCAACAACTCACATACTCATTCTCAAACGTTACAGGTTAAAGAATGTTTAAAAACTCAGATATTCACAAAACTGGGTGTGTGAGTGGCTGTATGGGTTTGTGAGTGGGTGTGTGAGTAGCAGTATGGGTCCGTGACTGGGTGTGTGAATGGCTGTATGGTTCTATGAGTGGGTGCACGTGGCTGTATGGATCTGTAAGTGGGTGTATGAGTAGTTTTCTTGGTGTGTGAGCGGCTGTATGAGTCTGTAAGTGGGTGTGTGAGTGATTATGTGGGTGTGTCAGTGGCTGTATGGGTCTGTGAGTGTGTTTTTTAGTGGTTTTATGGGTGTGTTTTAGAGTTGTATGGTTGTGTGAGTGTATGTGGAAGTGGCTGAATATGTGTGTGAGTGGGTGACTGAGTGTCCTTGTGGGTGTGTCAGTAGCCTTATTGTCAGAGGGTCGGTGACTGCCGTCCAATAACGGACTTTTCGTCTCCAATGCAGGACTGGGCTGGCCCCTTTAATTCATGTCTCGCCTACGAGGCTGCCTGCCCCGCCCCTGTGACGGGGGCCACGGTGCTCCAATCGGTGACGACTTCTCGTCATAGAAGGGCGGACCAGGAAGACGCGGAGGAGCTGCTATGGAGGACGACTACAGCCACGGAGGTGAGAGAGGACGACGCGGGTGTTGCCAAGGGAGAGGACGACGAAAGCCCTGAGGCGGCGCCGAGAAGAAGGTCGGAGAACCTGCACCACCACGAGGAACCGGAGGACAACCCTGTGGAGGGACCAACGCGAGGAAGGGAGCCGGAGAAGCCAGGAGGCCACCGACACCGCCTACCGCCCAGCCACGCGCAGGAGGACGCGTGGCTACCACAGGTGCGTGACCGCTTGCGTAACCTGTTTAGCTTCAAGCGGGGAGGGACCGGGTAGGAAGGAGTCGGGTAGACCGTAGAGGACCTGTGAAACACTGCACGCTCGGGTCGCTCATAGCCTTGGTGGTGGTCTCTTTATACGCACAAAAAGTACTCCCTCACTACCCATCCCTGATTCCAATGTTTATAAGAGCTGTGCACTAACAGCCACGTTTCTTTCTTTTGAGCTTTTGGGTGAGCTGGACAACGGACGTCGAACCCGGGGAGGAGAGAAAGAGTACCGAAGAACGGAGTAGAAGGAACTGCTATCTCCCCTGTTTCATGTGTTTGCCTGTAGAGACCTGTTGAACGCTTGTATAGCAATTAAACCCCTTGCCCCGAACCCAGCCTTGGCTCTGTCGATTCTTGTACCAAAAGGTTACACTTATGAATGACTGGGCCGGAACGAAACCTCACCTGCCCCTTTATCCAACAAGAGTCCAAAGCTTTGCACAAAATGCCTACCCAACTGGAGTACTTTCTGCTGCTTAATTAGTAAGTGCTACTTCATCAGGTAATAACTAGTGCATATTCTACACTACAGCTGTGTAATGGACCGCAAGGAAATGTTTCCAGTGACCTTGTGTGCTTGCAATTTCAGCGATGTACTTGTTCCTTGAGTGTCTTGATCCACAAATCTGTGATAACATGAATCCTCGTTTAGAGAACAGGACAAGACTACAAAAAGGGAAATTTCCACCAAAAAAGTGTACTTACTCCTAACTATATGAAGTAAGTACTTCTTTGTTTGGTGGAAATGCCATTTAGGAAAATTTTTATGTATCAAAGAGGGTTTTGGCAAAAGCACAGTAAGGCTGTGCCAGATACTAAATGAACAAAGAAATTGCCAGTACTGTGCAATTATTTGTATTTATTTGACCAGGTGTTGAGCAGAAAAGTTTACTCAACCCAAAGACCACCAATTCAGTCTTGAGTCTTTATGAAAATAGATTTATTTTTTTATTTATTTTGACTTGTTTCTTTTTTTCTCATAAACGAAAAATATAACCAATCAAATTGAACAAGAAATTAATTCCAAAAAAGAGTGTTCGCAGAACGCTCAACATGTAAACAACAAACTTTTTAGGGACTTTTCTAAATGGTAACAAAAGCCAAAGACAACTGGGTGGAAACCCAAAACACAGTTCACCAATACAACATCAATGGCACATTTCGACAACAATTAGACAATAGACAATAGACAACATATAAAGGTAATAGGGCTAACTAAAGCCACTCTTTAGATTCTAACTATGCAAGGTACGGCCTATTGCAGAATTTCTGCTCAAATTTTAAGACAAGGCCTATACATCTAAATGAAAACGTGCCAAATTAGACAAATCTTTTTGTATATACGACCACACACTGTGTTTATATTTTCGATAATTTGAAATAAAGGTTGGTCGCAAAAACAGAATGTATCAAAATCAATGAGGAGAGAGGGTCAATTAATGAAGGAAGGGGGTCGACGCGTTTCGAATCTCTACTTAAGTTGAGAGATTCTCTTCAGGACAGACAGACATAATCTGAAAAACATAAATAAACATACACTCAGTCAAAACCACACATGAGGGACCTTCAACTCGCATACCGATCAGCGCAATTTGTATCGTACCTGTATATGCTTGGTGCAACTATTCAAGTCCTAAAATCAGAAAGAAAAGAGCCATTCTTGGTAATTGCAATACTTATTAAAGGAGGGATTCAGGCAATGAGGGCACAACATTTGCGAAGTCTAAGCAACTTACATTGTTGATGTTTTGCGATGGTCAAAAAATATGTTTGACGGACCAATGGGGAGTTTCACCCGTTTTGGCTGCTTGCTTGACTGGCAACTCCTAAAAGTAACAAACAAGTTCGTGAATGACAAGGCGTGTGGAACGCCAGACCAATACTTAACGTTTCAACACTAAAGACGGTCCAATATGCTTGTGATTTAAAAACGGATGGTTTATCAACAAGTGTGCCTGGGAATACTCGTGCGGGTCGGAGAGTTTTCCATGTTTATAAAACAACTTGGACATCGGGCGGAGCCCGTGCGGTGAGTCATGTCGGCGAACGGTGAAGGGTCAACTAAATTGGCGAAGGACTCAACCCGTGCAACGGGAACCCCTGTAACGACGCGACTGCATTTACCTTGTAATTGTTGCGCTGTCCTGTTTTGGTTGTTCCTCACTCACACGGAAGACGCCATCTAGTTTGGCTTGTTCAGTTCCGTGTTAATCCGGAAGTTGTTATGAAGCCCGCAAAGTCTTGATGGGAAATGTAGTCCCTGCTGCATTTTTTCCATTTGGTGCGACAGTGTATCGCGGCTGTATATTTAATAATTGAAATTGGCCACAGATAGATGTGCGCTACAGGCGCCTGAAGATTGGATAATAATTTAAATATCATTGTGCACGCAATGGCGTATCATGAAAGTTGTGGTTCTGGGACGAACTCGACGAGAAATATATTTGGAAAAAATTGCATATTCTCTGTTCTTTTCCAAAGGGATGCGGCATGTGCCCCTCCTTACAGATGGTACAATTCAGACATCTCGTTCAAGCCTGTAATAGTAGTGTTGAATTTAAGTATAAGCATTGCTTCTCTCTGTCTTAGTTTGACCTCTAAATCACCACCTCGTGGATCTGGTTCTACTTTGGATATAATTGTCCATTTGAAATCCCCATCCCCATGGGATTCATCAATCCAGTGTTGGACTAATGGAGCTGTTAGTACTTTCATTTTTATGCGAGATTTATGTTGTGACATTCTTTGTCTCGCCTCTTGATTCGTTTTTCCAATATATACCTTGTTGCAAGTGCAGATGATGGCATATACTATATTCCGCGTTTTACAATTAGTAAACTGGTCGTGTTTCCATGACACGCCATCATGTTGGAACAGGTCGCCTTCGATGGTTGAATTGCAGCATAAACATGTGCCACATTTGTGGTGGCCTGTGATTGGAGGTAGGCTGACATAGTCACGTAGAGTCATTGTCTTGGGTTTGGGTACAGCTGCTCTCACGATCTGATTAGCTATACTTGTATCTTTTTTGAAAGCGAAGAGTGGCAATTCTTTTAACTGTTTGTCAATTTCTTTGACTAAATGCCAATGTTGATGGATTGTCCTTTTCAAAAAATTGGATGCAGGACAAAAAGTTGACACACAAACCGTCCGGTTTAATTGCTTCTTCTCTTTCTTTTGCAAAAGTTCTTCACGTGGTGTCCACCACGCTCGTTTTATTGCATGTTTCAGCAATTTGGCTGGGTAGCCACGATCTAATAATCTCTCTTTCAAGGCGTTAGCATGTAGCTGATATTCATCTTTGAATGTACAATTTCTCCGGATGCGGAGAAATTGACCTATTGGTAGATTTTGTTTTAGGTTTCTTGGATGATTGCTGGTATAGTCCAAAGCCTTGTTTCGGTCTGATTTCTTGCGATATAAAGTTGTTACTAGTTGACCGTTTGAGCAATAGATTTCAACATCTAGAAAGGAAAGTCGTGTTCTAGATGACTCCAGGCTAAATTTAATGTCCCTCGTTCTTTCATTGAGCCATGTGTGGAACTGTTCTAGTTGTTCTTTGTTCCCAGACCATGTGAAAAACACGTCGTCAATAAATCGGACCCAACCACCAATCCACTCACGGAAGGGGTTGTTGTTGTAAATGAAGGTGTCTTCATACTGACTCATATATAGTATAGCCAGCTCGGGGGCAAAAGGGCACCCCGTAGCTACTCCTTGGGTTTGGAAATAGAAGTCGTCTTTGAATTTAAAGTAATTTTTTGTAAGGACCATTTTTGCTAACTCCAAAAGGAATTCTGTTGGAATTTTCGATGGCATGTCTCGTTTATTCAAGAATAACTCTAAAACTTCAAGAGCTTGGTCTTGGGGGATTTGGGTATACAATGAAACAATGTTCATACTAACCAGAAGGTCATTTTCTGAATTGAATGGGAGTTCATGCAGTCTATTCAAGAAATCCGTTGTGTCTTGGAGGAAAGACTTGACCTGGGTGCAAAAAGGTTTAAGGAAAAAATCAATAAACTTCGAAACGGGCTCAAAAAGTGAGCCACATCCCGAAATAATCGGTCTCCCCGAGCTGGCTATACTATATATGAGTCAGTATGAAGACACCTTCATTTACAACAACAACCCCTTCCGTGAGTGGATTGGTGGTTGGGTCCGATTTATTGACGACGTGTTTTTCACATGGTCTGGGAACAAAGAACAACTAGAACAGTTCCACACATGGCTCAATGAAAGAACAAGGGACATTAAATTTAGCCTGGAGTCATCTAGAACACGACTTTCCTTTCTAGATGTCGAAATCTATTGCTCAAACGGTCAACTAGTAACAACTTTATATCGCAAGAAATCAGACCGAAACAAGGCTTTGGACTATACCAGCAATCATCCAAGAAACCTAAAACAAAATCTACCAATAGGTAAATTTCTCCGCATCCGGAGAAATTGTACATTCAAAGATGAATATCAGCTACATGCTAACGCCTTGAAAGAGAGATTATTAGATCGTGGCTACCCAGCCAAATTGCTGAAACATGCAATAAAACGAGCGTGGTGGACACCACGTGAAGAACTTTTGCAAAAGAAAGAGAAGAAGCAATTAAACCGGACGGTTTGTGTGTCAACTTTTTGTCCTGCATCCAATTTTTTGAAAAAGACAATCCATCAACATTGGCATTTAGTCAAAGAAATTGACAAACAGTTAAAAGAATTGCCACTCTTCGCTTTCAAAAAAGATACAAGTATAGCTAATCAGATCGTGAGAGCAGCTGTACCCAAACCCAAGACAATGACTCTACGTGACTATGTCAGCCTACCTCCAATCACAGGCCACCACAAATGTGGCACATGTTTATGCTGCAATTCAACCATCGAAGGCGACCTGTTCCAACATGATGGCGTGTCATGGAAACACAACCAGTTTACTAATTGTAAAACGCGGAATATAGTATATGCCATCATCTGCACTTGCAACAAGGTATATATTGGAAAAACGAATCAAGAGGCGAGACAAAGAATGTCACAACATAAATCTCGCATAAAAATGAAAGTACTAACAGCTCCATTAGTCCAACACTGGATTGATGAATCCCATGGGGATGGGGATTTCAAATGGACAATTATATCCAAAGTAGAACCAGATCCACGAGGTGGTGATTTAGAGGTCAAACTAAGACAGAGAGAAGCAATGCTTATACTTAAATTCAACACTACTATTACAGGCTTGAACGAGATGTCTGAATTGTACCATCTGTAAGGAGGGGCACATGCCGCATCCCTTTGGAAAAGAACAGAGAATATGCAATTTTTTCCAAATATATTTCTCGTCGAGTTCGTCCCAGAACCACAACTTTCATGATACGCCATTGCGTGCACAATGATATTTAAATTATTATCCAATCTTCAGGCGCCTGTAGCGCACATCTATCTGTGGCCAATTTCAATTATTAAATATACAGCCGCGATACACTGTCGCACCAAATGGAAAAAATGCAGCAGGGACTACATTTCCCATCAAGACTTTGCGGGCTTCATAACAACTTCCGGATTAACACGGAACTGAACAAGCCAAACTAGATGGCGTCTTCCGTGTGAGTGAGGAACAACTAAAACAGGACAGCGCAACAATTACAAGGTAAATGCAGTCGCGTCGTTACAGGGGTTCCCGTTGCACGGGTTGAGTCCTTCGCCAATTTAGTTGACCCTTCACCGTTCGCCGACATGACTCACCGCACGGGCTTCGCCCGATGTCCAAGTTGTTTTATAAACATGGAAAACTCTCCGACCCGCACGAGTATTCCCAGGCACACTTGTTGATAAACCATCCGTTTTTAAATCACAAGCATATTGGACCGTCTTTAGTGTTGAAACGTTAAGTATTGGTCTGGCGTTCCACACGCCTTGTCATTCACGAACTCGTTTGTTACTTTTAGGAGTTGCCAGTCAAGCAAGCAGCCAAAACGGGTGAAACTCCCCATTGGTCCGTCAAACATATTTTTTGACCATCGCAAAACATCAACAATGTAAGTTGCTTAGACTTCGCAAATGTTGTGCCCTCATTGCCTGAATCCCTCCTTTAATAAGTATTGCAATTACCAAGAATGGCTCTTTTCTTTCTGATTTTAGGACTTGAATAGTTGCACCAAGCATATACAGGTACGATACAAATTGCGCTGATCGGTATGCGAGTTGAAGGTCCCTCATGTGTGGTTTTGACTGAGTGTATGTTTATTTATGTTTTTCAGATTATGTCTGTCGGTCCTGAAGAGAATCTCTCAACTTAAGTAGAGATTCGAAACGCGTCGACCCCCTTCCTTCATTAATTGACCCTCTCTCCTCATTGATTTTGATACATTCTGTTTTTGCGACCAACCTTTATTTCAAAATATCGAAAATATAAACACAGTGTGTGGTCGTATATACAAAAAGATTTGTCTAATTTGGCACGTTTTCATTTAGATGTATAGGCCTTGTCTTAAAATTTGAGCAGAAATTCTGCAATAGGCCGTACCTTGCATAGTTAGAATCTAAAGAGTGGCTTTAGTTAGCCCTATTACCTTTATATGTTGTCTATTGTCTATTGTCTAATTGTTGTCGAAATGTGCCATTGATGTTGTATTGGTGAACTGTGTTTTGGGTTTCCACCCAGTTGTCTTTGGCTTTTGTTACCATTTAGAAAAGTCCCTATAAAGTTTGTTGTTTACATGTTGAGCGTTCTGCGAACACTCTTTTTTGGAATTAATTTCTTGTTCAATTTGATTGGTTATATTTTTCGTTTATGAGAAAAAAAGAAACAAGTCAAAATAAATAAAAAAATAAATCTATTTTCATAAAGACTCAAGACTGAATTGGTGGTCTTTGGGTTGAGTAAACTTTTCTGCTCAACACCTGGTCAAATAAATACAAATAATTGCACAGTACTGGCAATTTCTTTGTTCATTTAGGAAAATTTGGCGGGGCTAAATGAGCACAACTTGCAGATGATTTGGGGCATTTGAATACTCATGGTAATTAAAAGGGAGAACCACAGACTCTCCTTTCTCAATCACACAAGGGGGGGTGTGGACCCCTCACTGGGCTGATTTCAGCCCAGGAGACCCCATCCACAGGGGCCCAGCCTTTTGATGCTGGGTGCCCTGGAGCCCACCCTGGGCTCCCAGTGTGCAGCGTTTGGGACTGTGGGGGTAGGCTCAACCCACATTCCCACATTCCCTGGTTCCCCACCTCCTGCGGGACATTGATCCCACATACTGGGAGCAGCCAATAATTCTGCTCCCTGCATGTGGGAACACTCATTTCATCTGTTTTCATGCCCACTTGACAGCAGACGGAAATCAGATGAAAAGTGTGCTCCCAACGAGCAAGAGAGGTTTTCCTGCTCTTGCCCTCTTAAAGCAGACTTACTGTTTGCTCTCGCTTGAAGGGAGTTGCCAAAGCTCCTGCAAAGCAAGAGCAAACAGCTATGTCCTGGGGGTGGGCACCCTGGTACATAGGGAGCCATCCCTGGGGTTGGTGGTCCTTAGGGCCATTGATGGCTCCCGGAGGATGGCCGAGTGGCTCCCCTTCTTTGTTATTGCTGGGCCTGCCCCAGGGAGGTGGTGGACCCTCAGACTTTACATGCCCGGAAGGGGGGGCACTCGTCCCTCCTCTCGCTTTTGATCGATCAGCCTTGCCCAGGTAGGTGGTGGCACCCGTGGCTATAAGGGCCCTGGAGGAGGGGGTCTGCACAGTACCCCTTCATTAATTTAAATGTTTTTGGCTTTGCCCTGGGAAGGTGGTAGTACCCCCAGACACCTACGGGTATTTGTGCGCTTCACAAATTGCTTAAAATAAATTAATAAACGTCCTGGACAGGGGGTCGTGTGCCCCCCTCCTCAAAATATATAGTAAAATATGCCCTTGTGACCTGGGCCACCCGTGGGCTGAAAGACAAACGAGCGCGGGAGACAGTGCATGTATTTATATTATATTTTCAATTTTTGCATGAATTTGCAATTCTGTTGTGATTTTTGCCATGAAAATTAAAACAAGAAAGTGCTTTTTGGGCCAAGCGGGGTCCCTGAGGGACCCCAGAACCAGGCCTAAGGGGTCAGAGATTTTTTACATTGCTCTCTCTCTTTTTGTTTGGGACTCAGCTGAGTCTGAGTCCCAAAATAGCTTAAATTAATCAATTTACCTTTACAATTATGTCCTAACATAAATAATATAAGGTGTGTTATGAATGGAAATCTGCTACTTTATCGTAATTTTTATAATCCTTTATAAGCAGGAGATTTTAGTCAGAGAATGATAGTGCACACCTGATGACAAAAGCTTGTCCTGCCCTATTACTTGTTTGGCAGTGCTGCTAGGAACTGTCAGTAAAGTATTGCACCAGCAATGAGAAGTGAGGGCGTTCTTCATGAAAAGTAACGCATTCCAGCTGAGAGGAGTGCAATGATGCTGAGGACATGATGCTGACTGTCAGATGCCTGGCCCAGTGAGCCTCAGAGGTGTGCCCGGTTATCCAAGAGCCCTCCCAGTCTGTCAAGCACAGAGAGGCCATGTTTCCAGTTTCCTGCACAGCCAGGCTTCAATGCCTCCTACAGGAAACATCCTTTACAACGCAACTTTTACAACGCACTACCATTACGACGCAACTTTTACAACTCAAGTCATTACAACGAATTGTGCTGGAGGTCGCTCTAAGATAGGGAATAGTTTAATTACTATCCAACACCTTCCCTACTATCCACGGGGACTGGAGTTGGAATAGTAAATTAAACTATTCACTATCCAGCGCCCCCAACGCAAGTCGTTGTAATGACTTGCGTTGTAAAACCTGCGTCGTAATGGCATGCGTTGTAAAAGCATGCATTGTAACGTCATACATCCGCCTCCTACAGTTACTGCGCATGCACCAGACTCAGCACGTGAATGCCGGTCCTATCTGAGTAGGAAGCTGTCTAAACACTGCTACTACTAGGCTTCAGTGCACTAGGACTGCTACATATGGTGAAAAGAAGGAGTTCTTTTAGTAGGGGGTGTTACATGATGCAACAAACTTACTCAAGGCTGTGTGCCTTCTCTGCAGTTGCGGTCCCCTGGAGTGGTGTTCGTGGCCTACGAAGAATACCAAAAATGGAGGGCAGGGTTTGGAGCATGGAAGACTGCAAGGAAAGGAGCTGTCAGACGTGGATTTTTTCTTTTCATGGCAAAACAATGACAGGCTCCTGAAGAGAGAGGCTAGCTTTACCTATGGCTCTTTGCAAGATAGTGGCTTCTCCACAGATTATTGCCTGAAGTTCCCAACCAATAGGGAGTTCATCATTTTCGTGGGATGTCATTTCCTATCTAGATCGCCCAATTAAGGAAGGATTGACAGGAGATGGACATTTGATTCCCTATTTTTCATCACGTTTATTTTCCTTTGCTTATAATTTTGGCCCTGATTTTTGCTCCACTTTTCCCGCGTGCTCGATACCAATGGAATCCTTGTTTCTGGAAGATCTTTGTTGGACTGTTTCTCTGCCCTATGTCAGGACAGGTTTGCTGCCTGCTTATTCTCACCTGCCAAGGAGGTATCTGCTGATTTTTCCTCCTTTTGGGACAGTCTTAAGGAGGCACTTGACATCTTTCCCATGTATATTATATGTCCAGGATAGCACCATGGCTGCTGACAGGAGACCTTTCCTAGGCCCTTCACAAAGGAACCCTAAGAAGGTTTCAAAGCATGTGGGGCCAGATGTAGGTAATCCCAGATTACCGATACTTAAATACCGAATCATACTGATTCGGTATTTAAGAACTGGCAATCAGGATGTAGGTAATTTTACCGATTTAATTACCAAATCGGTATGATTCGGTAATTACCGAATCGGTATTTACCGATTTGGTAATTGCCATTCATTCCTATGGGCCTGGAGGCCCATAGGAATGAATGTCATTTACCGAATCGGTAAATACCGATTCGGTAATTGGGGGTAACATTGAAGGGTGGCAGGGTGTCACTTCGACACCCTGTTGCACCCCTTAGGGCATGTATGTCAGCAACATGGCACTGTTTAACCATATCACTGCTTGAGAGTTTCCCCTGCTGTGCTGGACAGCAATAAAAATGGGTGTGGTCATGACGAGCTCAGCTCGTCATAAGCACACGAGCACTGTGCTGCAGCATGGAAGGGGTTAAAAAGAAAAAGAAATGCTTTTTAAAGGGTTTTCATTATTTACCACCAACTTCTAGTTGGTGGTAAATTAAGAATTCTTAAACCCCTGTAGCACTGATTACAGTGCTACCTACATGTCAAAATACAGATTCGGTAATTATACCGATTCGGTATTTTACCGATTCGGTAAAATTACCGAATCTGCATTTTAACATGCCCCTACATCCCAAACTCCAAAAAACGGTCAGTAACGGCCGAAATCGGCAGTTACCGACTGGTATTTGCCTTCCTACATCTGGCCCTTAGTCCGTTACAGAGGCTTGGACAGCATTCACCAGTGTCTTTGCATAATGTGGCACATGCCCAGCCACAGGGGAATAAGGCACAGGCAAAGGCGAAGAGAATGCAACAGGGAACATGAGACTGGATCCATCTTTGGCACCAACAGTCCCTTACAAAGCCTTGTAGGAAAATAAATCAAGTGCATTGCCTTTGTGAGTGTCTGCTTCTGTGGCTAATGAGAGAGATAGCACCAGTTTCTGGAGTCTAGTTTCAAGTCCCACCCATGACTAATGTATTTCTTGCAGTAAAGTAATACACATTTTCAAAAATGTAGTGCATGATCTAAGAACATTTTGTGTAAAAATTAAAGGAGGATAAACTCCCTATTTTCCCTTAAACCTTGATTCATGGTGTTCCTTAGGGTCAAGTGCCCCAAACGCTGTACATCAACATTTATGGAATATGGAGGGCCCTGGACTGCTCCATTGCACATGATTTATGAACAAATAATTCAAATGTAGTACACCTCACTTGAAGTCCAGAGCTGTTCTTTGACTTCCATCGTGGAAATATGTTCATTCTGTAAAATATTTCTACTGTTTTTTTAAATGTACACCTCAATTTAACAAACATATTTCTACATTTTAGCTTTGTCAAATTGCAATCATTGCTTTTAATTACTTTTTTATTTAAGTAGCTAGGGTGTATATGTATCGATGAAAGGTTTTGCGATTTCCAAATAGTGATTTTTGGAGAATCGCTATTTGAGAATCGCAAAACGAGATTTTATCAAAAAGTCAGGAACATTTTGCAATTCCCTCTTATTTTTTATTTGCGACTCGCAATTTTAAGGAATCCCTTCCCATTCATTCCTATGGGCCAAGAGGCCCATAGGAATGAATGGAAATTGCGTGCGCAAATTGCGAGCACCCAATAGGTACTCGCAAATTGTGCATGCAATATCAAGTGTGTAAGGGTTCCAAAAGGACACCCTGTTGCACCCCTGAAATGTGCATGTGTGCACATGTGGCGCACATACATGCCCTAAAGGCATGAATGTGTGCTACATTGCACTTTGAAAAAAGCAAAAAAGTTATTTTTTCAAACAATTCTCAAATTACCACCAACTGTAAGTTGGTAGTAATTTGCGATGACTTATGCCAAATCGCACAACTTAGGTGCTTTCAACATCGCATTGTGATTCCTTAAATGCAATCGCAAAAAAGGGATTAGCAAATTCTGTGATTCTCTAATTTGCGATGTCCTTTTGGGATGATACAAAAGGCCTTTTCCCATTGGCAAATCGGCCCGTTTGCGAACGGGAAAAGGGCTTGATGCATATGCCCCTAGGATACTGTTTTTTTGATATGTCAACGTTTAGTTCAAAGTCAAAGTCTAAGTCAGAAATTCTTGTATAGCGCGACATATCACCGTTAGGTCTCAGGGCGCTTGCGGACAAGAACAGCTGGCAGAGTCCGACAGCCTATTGAAAGTGGGTTTTATAATGAAATGAAAGTGGGTTTTATAAAGCGCAATACTACCAGAAGGCCTCGTAGCGCTATTAATTGGGAAAGAGCCAGGTTTTTAATTCCTTACGAAAAGCACAAAAGATCTGAGATGGACGAAATGTGTGGGAGAAGCTTCTTCCAAAAGTGGGGGGCCAGATGGGAAAAAGATCGATCTCCTTGTCTCACAGTACTTGTCCGAAGAGGCATTAGAAGAAGTTTAGAGCTAGATCTCAAAGTTCTAGTGGGCTTGCATTTTCGTAATTTCTTACCTAGATACCCAGGGCCAGTATGATAAATACTTCTGTGTGCAACCATGTATCGAGAGCATAAAGGCCCATCATCCCAGTAGCCCTTCTTTCATTCCTTGTCTTGATACATCACTCTTAAAAGTGCAGTCTGCTCTTTGCCTTAGTATGAGGTTGCAAAACTCTGTCCAACCTTTAAACCTTAATAATGAGTAGGGTTAATTGCTTCGTAATGCAGTTTTTAAAATCCGCTTTTCTCTGAAATACCCTCACTTGGTTTGATTCAGAAATGGGATTTTTTTGTGTGGAAATGTAGGCACACATATAAGTACTTCTACTACTGTGTGCACTTTTCCTTATTCAGAGGCGGCTCCTCCAGAAGGGCGGAGGAGCGTCGCCGCACTGCTTTCTCGCAGTGCGAGAAGCAGAAACATAAAATGGTGATAACTTCAAGTTATTACCATTGTATGTTTGGTTGCGGGTGGGTGGTCGGGGCTGCTCTGCAAGCAGGGGAGGAGTGGTGTGCCCGCGCCTGCCCTGAGTGCGCAAAGACTGTTTGTTAGGAGTTCTGGGGCCGCTCAAACCAGTCATGTGCACTCCATAGTTCTACATGCAGGCGGCAATGCAGCCTACATGGAGAATATGGCCTCCCCATGAGCACCTGGATGGGCGCCATCCCGACCAATCACAACACTGCTTGGAGCGTTGTGATTGGCTTAGGGGAGGGAGCCTGGCTGCCTGCTTCCTGTTTCTGCCGGAGGCAGGAGAGCAGGAGACGCAAGACTCGGCCAGCAAAAAGGTACGTTTAACTTATTTTTTTTAGTTATTAAATTAACCTCCCCGCTCGACCTCTCTAGCGACCCCTGCGCCCGCCCCTCACCCGAGAGCCATTATATCGGATATGGATTCAGCAAACATTATTTCAGTTGCAGGACTCCCAACAAGAATTCAAAGTAAATTGGAAAGGAAACTCCAACACATAAATCTATGAGACCACATCTCCCCCTTCTTTAAAAGCCCTTTACTTGCTTTCTTTCACAAGATGATCTATTTTAAGACACGCTGCATTGCACATAAGGCCAAAATTGAAATGGTCTAGCATTTCTACAAGTAAAGCTCAAGCAATATTCTCAGAGTATATGACACTGTAATGCAAATTGGCGCTAGAACTAGCAGGAGGAGAATGACAATCTGGATTTTCCCTAATTGAATCTGAAAGACTATTGAGTCCTTTCAGTTTCCTCACCTCTTAAGCGTTTTAAATAATGTGGACCAATGCCGGCCTTGGATCCCCAAGGGGTGCTTGTCGTGTCTGTGGAATTTGGCCGATGTGGATTCTTGCTCTGTATGTGTTTTGAAGGTGTTCAGGAGAGGGAAACAAAACCTATAATGGACTCCATGAAAAGCAAATATAGATCTCACTCTAGAGCAGAGGTCTTCAAACTTTTGGATGCCGAGACCCCCCTGTCAAAAACTTTCAGGCATGAGGACGCCCTCCTTACAAAAATTTCTAGAACTTAGTACTCCTCATAATTAGGGCTCTCTGTTTTTACGGATTTTTACAGATAACTACAGACAGAAAACATTGTATATCATGTCTGTATCTACTTTTAAAAGTGGAAAAATACTGATCATCGGCTACTTTTAGGTGACTCTCTATGCTGAGATTATTTACTTTCAGGTCAGTAGCTGTATACATTGCCAGCATAAGGAGTTATACAGCTCACTGAGATTTGCTTAAATTCATTGTTGCATTTCTCAACAGGTATTTGTGCTATCATGCCAATTGTTTGATGTGTGTATTATATTATTTTGGCAGTGTAATTTGCTAAAATGCAACAGGCATCAAAGTATGAGTGCACGTCTATCTGTTAAGTAAATGTGGAAATATATGAGTTATCATATCATCTGTTTACTAAACACAAAATAAATATGGAATTATGCCAATCAGATGGGCAAAAAATTAATATGGATAAATACAGACGGCAAGAGACTGGTTTTGGAAGAACATGTTCCTCAGCAATTCTTTTTAAGCATGGCCCACTCTCCTACTACCCTCTTTTAGCCTTACTGCTGCAGGTGAAACCTGCCTCCTAGTCCTTACTTTCTCTGTCTCAGGGTTGCTACCCTCAGAGATTAGGACCTGGGCCATAGCCCACAAGGCAACCACAGACAATGCAGTATCTAGGATAGATTCACCTACTCATCTCTGTTTCTCAGGGTCCATGACAACCGCCGCTGCTTCTTGCCCTCCCCCAGGTTTCATTCTGTACCATCAGTAAAAATTGTGACGCAAACCACCACTTGCTTACTCCTCATGGACAACCTCCATACCACCAGGGGTTGCTATGGAGCAGACCACCCAATTCCTGCCTCTTCAGGGTCACACCTTACCTTCTTCAGGGAACCACATTGCATCCCTCTTCACTGAGAGGCCAGGCTCTGAAGCCAGCCTTAGAGTGCCGCAAAGAACCCTAGTTTGCATAGGGATGCTAAATTACACTATGCTACCAGGTCACTATGGATCTCGATCTCAGAATAAAAGCCAAACACCATGGTACTTATTTACTAAAGTATGCATTGGCGGGTGCATAACACAACGCAATAAAGCATACAGGCCTTTAAAAAGTAAGTAGATTGACACTAACGTTTGTGTTGCCTTTCAGCGTGCAAGCACCATTACAAATCATTAGTAAAAGAGTGTCCATGCATCTACTTTCAGGCTTTCATTTTTAAAATTATTGTTATCAGGTGCAGCAATCCAACTGATCTTAAACATTGGAAGACTACAATTCTCAGAAAGCAATACTTTGTTCAAATAAACAGGCAGAACAGAAAACACAGTGTTCCTTTCTACAGAGAGACCAGGTTCTACATGAAGTTTGAGGCAAATTAAAAGATTGTTCAATCCACCTGTTCTCCAGAAAACTATTAATGTCAAAACATAGGGGTCCATTAGGATGGCGGGCAATCTGCCCGCCATCCTTCCCTGTATTCCCCTCCGCCATATTACGATGGCGGAGGGGACCGCAGCGGAGGGAAACACCGCCCGCCTGTTTTCCGCCCCGGTCGCCTTGCGGCCGGGGCGGAAAAGGGATAACATGGTGGCGGTGTCTATCAGACACCGCCAGCCATATTATAATGGTCATTTTTTAATGCCTTTCTGTGGCGGCATTGAAAGGCAGGCGGACTTTAAAGCCCGCCCGCCATCCTAATGTTCCCCATAGTTTTGTTAATATGTTGAATAATAATGGAAGGGGAGAGAGGGGAGCACCCACCCAAGAGATCCCCAGTGTGGGAGAGAGACTCCTTACTCACAACAGAAGAAGACTTTGTTGCACAGAGAGCCAGTCCTTGCCATGCCAGATGGACGGTGAGAGGGCAGGACCCACCAAGAGGTCCCCTGTGTGGAAGACACCACAGGGAGACCTTGTGGAATAGAGAGCCAGGCCCTGGCAGACCCACTGGAGGGGTCAGAGGGCAGGACTCACCTGAGAGGGCCCCAGCGTGGGAGAGACACTCCTTACTCACAACAGACTGAAACCTTGTGGAATAGAGCCAGCCCTGGCAGACACACTGGAGGGGTTAGATGGCAGAACTCATCTGAGAGAGCCCCAGTGTAGGAGAGGAACTCCTTACTCAGAACAGATGGATAGACCTTGTCTAAGACTGAGCTAGGTCTTGACCGCTGGAGGGGTGAGGGTACAGGGCCCACATGATCCTGATGGTGGGAAATGCACTTATATAGCGAAACAGAGAGCCATGCCTGCCATGGACATGATGGCAGCAGGAGGAGTGGGAGGACAGGTGTAGAGAAAACAAAACCAGAAGTGAAGACACCTGAAGGAAATTAAGGGAGAGGAGATAGGAAGAGAGATACCCCCCCCCCCCCCCCCACAATGGACAATCTGCTAAACAGAAATACAGTGAAGGGACCACCAGGGATTTCTATGGTGGAAGCTGCACATTTGACAACATTTTATGGGTGACGTCAGCAGCAGGACAAAAGTGAAAGGAAATAAATGAGAATAAAAGACAAAGATGTGCGGAAGGAGAGACGAGTTTGTGAGCAGAGGATGGAAGAGAATGGGAATGTGTGAAAATTGTACTTTAACACAGAAACACAGTATCAGCTCATGTACTAATAACATATTTAGAGAATGTTTAAATAGTCATAAAACACAGTGGAGAGTTTTTTGTGATATCAAGCAAAGTATAAAAGGTCTGAAATCACAGCCAAGGTCAGTCAGCAGGTGATTGGCTGAACCTATGAGAAATGCTCTCCAGCCTGCGTTCACTATTCCAACCTCGTGTTATTGGTTGTGTAACTCACGTCAGTAGAGGAATCCCAAAGACAGCAGTGAGGAAAGGGTGGGTGTGAATTTTTGGAGATAGGAATGTGTGTGTGTGCGTGCGTGTATGCTTGTGTGTGGGTTTAAGAGGTGAAAAGCCAGGGAATGGTGGAGGAGGTGGGGCAGAAGCAGTCTACTTACAAGTTCCACGCAGTTCTGGTTGCTGTGGAAACCAGGAAACAGCCACAAGATCGTATTTCAAAGGCAGCCACGAAGAATGAAAAGGATACCAGCTGGAAAAACACAGCAGCAGCAACAATGACGAGGAAGTCCAGGAAATGCAGCAGGAGTGAAAGGCAGCAGCAACAACAACATTTTGAATCACTTCAGATGCTTCCCTAGGAGCATATTTATGGTCTCAGTTCCCGGCATCTCCAGGTGTTCAATCTGCAATTTTTCTGATTGGAGGACATTCACCGATGACGCTGTATGCTTTCACAATGTCCTCCAATCAGAGAGCAGCTGAAGATGCCACACTATTCAGGATCCAAAACGAAGAGCAAACGTTTTGGATTCAAGATTTAGGCACTTCCAGGCAAAAGTGGGACGGGAATGCGTGACCCCCTTTCTAGGACTCCACACCCCCCCGGGGGTCGCGCCCCACAGATTGAAGACACCTGCTCTAGAGGAAGCCTAGAACGTGCTCTCACACCACGATTAAAGCGGTCTGCAGTCTAAATATCGAGTTATTTTTATCGACTGGACAGAATATCGACTCAGCAATTTCGAGATGGCAGTAATATCGAGGTAAGTAATATCGAGGTAAGTTTTATCGATTTAAAAAAATATATATATCAAAGTTAGAAATATCGAGTAGTTAATATCGACTATTTAAAATATCATTTTTTTTGTTAGTTAAAAATATCGAAAGTCAAAATATAGTCTGTTATAATATCGAAAGTCAAAATATAGGGGCTCATTAGGATGGCGGACGTGAAGAGCGACCGCAGCCCTGGAGTAAGCGGAAAATGCCTTTTCCGTGTCTGCCTGCCGCGGACACTCCGTCCGCCATATCAGGATAGGAAAGAGTGTCAAAATTCCGTCTGCGACGGAAGAGCACGCACCACCGCCCAACTACACCCGACCACGCGGCGGACGTAACCAATCCAGAGACTCCGCCGGACGTACTGACGTCTACGACTGTCCCCCAAATCAAGATGGCGGAAAATACACATAAAACCGCTGCGGAAAAACAACCTGTCTGAACACGGCGGATTCCCCACAGCGAAGATTACATACATAGCAGAGATACCCACCGCAAGCTGCTCGCCACCATGGACCCAGCGCTACACGTTTTCCCGATGCTCTTCGCGATCCACCACGTCCAAGTCTTGGCCCACTATCGACGACGACGCAGGTAAGGCACAAACCATTCGCTGTCTGTAGGGGAATACCTGCAAGGGTCGTGACGTTGGGAGGGGGAGTGTCATGTTACCGAAACCACTGATTAGAAGCAAATACAAATACACAATTGTAGTACGCAAGCAGGAATGACTACGACAAACCACGACACATGATTGACTACCTTTATTACACATAATAGGGGTATAATCACAGCGTATGCGTGAGCATGGGCAAAGTGGGCACCAGAGCATGAACATCAGAGGCAGCACATCAAAGGGCAGAATGCAGTATCAGAGCATCAACAGGGCATTGTTCGTAACAGAGCAGGTACATCAGAGTCAGCACATCAGAGGGCAGAATGCAGTATCAGTGCATCAACAGGGCATTGTGGACAACAGAGCAGGTACATCAGAGGCAGTAAACGAGAGGTCAGAATGCAGTATCAGAGCATCAACAGGGCATTGTGGACAACAGAGCAGGTACATCAGAGGCAGTAAACGAGAGGTCAGAATGCAGTATCAGAGCATCAACAGGGCATTGTGGACAACAGAGCAGGTACATCAGAGGCAGTAAACGAGAGGGCAGAATGCAGTATCAGAGCATCAACAGGGCATTGTGGACAACAGAGCAGGTACATCAGAGGCAGTAAACGAGAGGGCAGAATGCAGTATCAGAGCATCAACAGGGCATTGTGGACAACAGAGCAGGTACATCAGAGGCAGTAAACGAGAGGGCAGAATGCAGTATCAGAGCATCAACAGGGCATTGTTGACAACAGAGCAGGTACATCAGAGTCAGCACATCAGAGGGCAGAATGCAGTATCAGAACAGCAACAGGGCATTGTGCCCAACAGAGCAGGTACATCATTGGCAGCACGTTAGAGTGGCTAAGTGCATCAACAGTCCATTGCACTGAACATGTCCATCAGAGGCAGTACGTGAGAGGGGCCAAGTGCATCAACAGTCCATTGCACTGAACATGTCCATCAGAGGCAGCACGTGAGAGGGGCCAAGTGCATCTACAGTCCCTTGCACTGAACATGTCCATCAGAGGCAGCACGTGAGAGGGGCCAAGTGCATCAACAGTCCATTGCACTGAACATGTCCATCAGAGGCAGCACGTGAGAGGGCAGAATGCAGTATCAGAACAGCAACAGGGCATTGTTCGTAACAGAGCAGGTACATCAGAGTCTGCACATCAGAGGGCAGAATGCAGTATCAGAGCATCAACAGGGCATTGTGGACAACAGAGCAGGTACATCAGAGGCAGTAAACGAGAGGGCAGAATGCAGTATCAGAGCATCAACAGGGCATTGTGGACAACAGAGCAGGTACATCAGAGGCAGTAAACGAGAGGGCAGAATGCAGTATCAGAGCATCAACAGGGCCTTGTGGACAACAGAGCAGGTACATCAGAGGCAGTAAACGAGAGGGCAGAATACAGTATCAGAGCATCAACAGAGCATTGTTGAAAACAGAGCAGGTACATCAGAGTCAGCCCATCAGAGGGCAGAATGCAGTATCAGAACAGCAACAGAGCATTGTGCCCAACAGAGCAGGTACATCATTGGCAGCACGTGAGAGTGGCTAAGTGCATCAACAGTCCATTGCACTGAACATGTCCATCAGAGGCAGCACGTGAGAGGGGCCAAGTGCATCAACAGTCCATTGCACTGAACATGTCCCTCAGAGGCAGCACGTGAGAGGGGCCAAGTGCATCAACAGTCCATTGCACTGAACATGTCCATCAGAGGCAGCACGTGAGAGGGCAGAATGCAGTATCAGAACAGCAACAGGGCATTGTTCGTAACAGAGCAGGTACATCAGAGTCAGCACATCAGAGGGCAGAATGCAGTATCAGAGCATCAACAGGGCATTGTGGACAACAGAGCAGGTACATCAGAGGCAGCACAAGTACGTGTTCCAAGCAACCCGTCCCAAGGACCACAACAGTGCAAGGCTGTTCTCAATGGACAATGTACACACCAAGTGCAATAACATGTGAGTGAAGTGAACAGCACCTCACATCACAGAATCAGGTGGACTGCGTGAACTACCTGCCTCGGACACACTGCTAGCACCAGAAACAGGAGTGTGAGACACAGCCACAGCCCGAGTGACTGACACATGGGCCACAGACCCAGACACACTGCCAGCACCAGAAACAGGAATGTGAGACACAGCCACAGCCCGAGTGACAGACACATGGGCCACAGACCCAGACACACTGCCAGCACCAGAAACAGGAATGTGAGACACAGCCACAGCCCGAGTGACTGACACATGGGCCACAGACCCAGACACACTGCCAGCACCAGAAACAGGAGTGTGAGACACAGCCACAGCTCGAGTGACTGACACATGAGCCATAGACCCAGATACACTGCCAGCACCTGAAACAGGAATGTGAGACACAGCCAAAGATGTAGTGACTGGCACGTGAGCCACAGACCCAGACACACTGCCAGTACCAGAAACAGGAGTGTGAGACACAGCCACAGATCTACTGACTGACACATGAGCCATAGACCCAGATACACTGCCAGCACCTGAAACAGTAGAGGGCACAACTGAGACTGTGCTACTACATGATGCATGACAGCAAACAACAGACACAGTGCCACTATCTGATACATGAGAGTCAACTGCACCTGCGCCACTGGGACCACTGAAATGATGAGCCACAGGGCTGTATGGGCCAGGAGGCAGGGTGGCCCTGGGAGCTGGGGATAGCTGTACTTGAGCGACATCGGGGTGGGCAGGTGTCAATGGTGTGTGTCTGCGTTTCTTAGGGATATGTGAGTGCACCCTGGACAGGACAGGACTGGCAAGTGGTGGGGACTCAAAAGAATTATCACCCACCATAGGTGGAGCATCTGCTGCCGGGGGTTGGCTTTCTGGGGACGTGCTGGAGCCTGCTTGTCGTTTGCTGTGTGCCTGCCGCCTGGACTCAGAATCATGTGTAATGGGGGATGCAACAACAGGGGACTCCCTCCTCTGCTTCTGACTGGCCTGGATGGGAGTGGAGGTATGGGGGAACTCCGCCGCGGAGACATCTGTTTTCCGTTCCTTCGACAACATCAGCCTCAGTGTAGCCAGGGGGGGTGATGTATGCCTGTCCTTGATTGCGCCAGTGTCCATGGGAGAAGCCTTGTCCCTAGGATGTGCCTTATCCGTAGGAGGAGTGTTGTCTCTGGACTTTCCCTGTGCCCTGGACGGTGCCCTGTTCCTGGCAGCAGACTTGTCGTCTGTGGTGTACCTGTCTCCAGAAGACACCTTCTCCCTGTGTGTGTCCCTGCCCTTGGGAGATGGCCCTTGCTCTGTTGTGTGCCTGCCCTTGGGAGTCTCCCTGCCCTTTTGAGGTGCCTTTGTCTTTTGACTGTCCTTGTCCCTGTCCTTGGGAGTGGCCCCTTCCTTAGTATTGTCCTTGTCCTTGGGACTGTCCCTGCTCCTTTGAGGTGCCTTTGTCCTCTGACTGTCCTTGTCCAAGGGAGTGTCCATGGACTTGGGAGTATCCCTTGCCTTGGGAGTACCTTTTGTGTGGAATGCCTGTGTAGCATGTGAAGGCATGTCCCCCAACACCACTTGTGGATCCTGTGTGTGTACTCCAGTGTATCTGACGTTGTCTTTGTGAACAGATTTTGCTGACCTAGGGGATGGTGTCTGTGCCCTCCGTGCCCTGACGTGCTGTCTGACGCTGCTTCTAGTGCAATAACCTATATTAGAGTCCTGGTCAGAATATTCACTCCCCCCTGAGACATCCAGTGGTGTAGATGGGGAAACAGAAGTAGCACCCTGTCCATGCGACTGTACAATGGCAGACGACACACTGCTTGCCAATGACTGAACTGTCCTGTGTAGACCAGCAAAATCGCCATGCATCCCTTCCATGAATGCCACCACCTGCCCCAACTTCCTATCATGGTCTTGGAATGCATTTGTCATATTGGTCTGCCCCACACACAGCTGTCGCAGCAGATCAACAGCCACCGCCGTGCCAGGCGAGTGAACACCCGTCGGTGGCTGACATGGCCGGCACGGCGGTCCTAGGTTGGGCCTGGCATGGCGGTTGTGGACATGGCCGGCACGGCGGTCCTAGGCCGGGCCTGGCACGGCGGTTGTGGACATGGCCGGCACGGCGGTCCTAGGCCGGGCCTGGCACGGCGGTTGTGGACATGGCCGGCATGGCGGTCCTAGGCCGGGCCTGGCACGGCGGTTGTGGACATGGCCGGCACGGCGGTTCTAGGCCGGGCTGGTCCGGCCGGTGTACGGTGGATGATGCAATGTGACTGTAAGGGGGGTCATGAACTGCCATGTCCATTGACTACATCTAAAGGGTGTGTTGGCCTGCACCTCCCCAGCCGAATACGTGCACCGCCATGGTGGCGCCAGTGATAGAACATTGTTGCAAAAGAAGCATCCGTCCCGGAACCTTGCACTTGCGGTTGCCGATGTGTGACCGTGACGGTCCGTGCACATGCAGACAATGGGGAGAGGGAACGCGGCCCGCGTATGCCCATTTGAAAATAGCGGAAGCAGTGCACCGCCATGGCGGCGCCAATGATTGTATATTTTCAGACGCTGCACCGTGGTGTATTGTCTGCAGTTGCGTCATGAGGGTTGTGAGCGTGCTAGGGAAACTTCATATGTCATGCACTATTCCATGTGTGTCCATACTATGCCCATCGGTGTGCACACAATGTGCAACACATGTGCATGTCGACGTGTTGACGTCGGGTGTGACCCTACAGACGTTTTAACTTCTTCACATCTACACAGTACATCACGGCTGTATCGCCACATTCTGAATCTGTTGTCAGTGTGTGGTTCATGTGAAGTCACTACAATGGTGGGGGTACACATGCATTCAGTGTATGTGTGTTGCCTGTTGTGTCACCATGCATGTAATGTCTGTATGCTCACCATTATTGGTGTTGGCATTGGTGCATGATGACATGGTGTGTGTGTATCATTATCGTTTGTGTGCATGCACTTGCATGTGTGTCTGTGATGTGGCTTCTACACATTAGGGTCATGACACACGTCTTGTCAGTAATGTTGACTTGTGACTAAGTTGCGTTGTACGTGTTGACACACTTCCTGTTGCTAGTGGCTGCACATTGTTAATGGGGCACTCCGTATTGTAGTTACTATCAGAGATGTCATACATATGACCATTGTCCACAACATTTATCTTATTGCTAATGTTGGCTTACATGTGATGGAGTTGCACACCTATGCGTCGTTTGTAAGTTGACTCAAGTTACATCTCTCTCCCACACAAGAGGGCTCAAATGTGCATCGGCCATACACTGTGCTGGAGGATATCGTTGACGAGGAGGTGATCAGGAAATTCCGGATAGATCGACGTAGATTGATGGAGCTTGTTGCCCAATTGTCTCCTCATCTGCAGCCACGAAGGACGTATCCTGGTTCCATTACACCCACAGCAAAGGTGATGGCGGCACTACACTTTTTTGTTACTGGCACCTTTCAGTACACAGTTGGACATGCCGGGGGGATGTCACAGTCCATGTTCAGCATGGTACTTCGGGATGTTCTAAAAGCTATGATGCTGTACAAGGATGACTACATCCATTTCCCACGGCCGGCAGAGTTGGCAGCAGTCAAAGCAGACTTCTATGCACTGGGCCAGATACCACACGTACTGGGTTCCATTGATGGCACACATATCGCTCTCATTCCACCACGGGCACGTGAGCAGGTTTATAGGAATCGGAAGCACTTCCATTCGCTGAACGTGCAGGTGGTGTGCCTGGCCGACAACATCATCTCCCATGTGTGTGCAAGATTTCCAGGCTCCGCACATGACGCCCACATCATGCGGAGCAGCATTGTCCCCCAACTGATGGCAAATCTGCATCCCGGTCATGCGTGGCTTGTTGGTGAGTATGCTGTGGGGACTTTTGTGATTTCTGTGTGGCATGGGGTACCCACCAGTTCTGGTTGTGATATTTGTGGCTGTCATCCCCCTACATAGGCGACTCGGCGTACCCAAACCGGCCCTGGCTCCTGAGTCCCATACGTAATCCTACTACAGCGGGTGAAATGCGCTATAATGATGCACATGGAAGGACACGTAGAGTGGTGGAACGTACTTTTGGACTGCTAAAGTCTAGGTTTCGGTGCCTGGATAAGACCGGAGGGAACCTGCCTTACTCACCAGGCAAAGTATGCAGGATCGTGATTGCCTGCTGCATGCTCCACAACCTGGCCGTGCGCAATGACATTGTACTGCTCTTGGACCCTGAAGACCAAGAAGTTCCTCGGCCTCCCATCCCACCCATGTCGACTGATGAGGATAGTGGTGAGGAGGAAGGTGTGGACCAGAGGCGCCAGCTCATTGATCGCTACTTCCCTTGAATGTGAGTAACTACCTCTTGTGCCGGTTGACAATGCCTTATGTATGTTTATTGGTGTTGTGTGGATGTGGTGTGCATCAGCTGGGTGTTCTGCTATGTGATGGTTGCATTTGTGTGTGTTCAATTATTTGGACATGCAAGTCTCCATGATGTGTGTCCTCTCATCCAATGACTTTGTGATGAGTGTGGTTTGTGGAATGTTGCTGTGCAGTGTGTTGTGATGGGTGTGAATCTGTTTCCTGACGTGTGTTTGCTGTCTCTGAATTTCCCTAGGTCACTCCCGCAGCGGCATGATTATGTACGACTTGGATCCCTGCACCTGGTTACGTCTGTTTCTGAGGCAATCATGTGATTAAACATGTAGGCAACACATCATTGAGTGTGTAAGTGGCATTTATTTACAGGTTGTGCATTGGTGCTGGTGAATATTTACAAGTAAGTGTGGGGTGGGGAAGTGTGAGTTGAAGGTAATAGCAGATGAAATGTCCGTGCTGACACCACATTGGGTGATGTCAGGCTAGTCAAGCAGACCTGTGCCAATGATTGGCTATGTGGGACAGGATAGTTGGCAGGGTGAATGGCTGGCTCAGGCAGTGTCAGAGTCATTGTCGGCCCCTCTTGGTGCGTGTGGATGGAGCACCCCCACTGCTCTCACCCATTTCCAGCCTCGGACGGCCCCTCCGTCTTTGAGGTGGAACGGAGTCAGCTGGGGGGGCAGGTTGCTGAGGGGCCACATCCGTCGCCAGGGGCACAGGTGGCGGTGGCGGTGGTGTTGCTGGCTGTGGCGTCTGGACACTTGGTTGAGGGGGGTGGGGTTGTTGCGGGCTATCCATTCCCTCCACATTGTTGTCTGCTGGCCCATGATGTCCACTATCTGGCCAAGGCGGCCCGAAATTTCCCGCAACATGTTAGTGTTGTCCACCGAGTCCTGCTGGGCATGATCTGCCTGTTCCTGGCCACGATCGTAGGAAGCCTGGCACCTGGCTAGGGCTTGAAGTGACTCTGCCACAGGATGGGGTGGGTGTCCTTCCTGAGCGCGACGGAGTGTGGATATCCTGATTGGCTGATGTGGCCTCGCCTCTCTCCTTTCTGGCCCACTCTCCCTGCTTGGGTGGGAGGCCGATGGCCCTGCGTCGTGCGGTGGGTTAGGCAGGGTGGCACAGGCAGGAGTGGTGGTACTGGTGGTGGTGGTGGTGGTGGTGGTGAGTCTGCAGCTCACTGTGGCCGGTGTTGCAGGAGTTACACAGGCGACGGTTGTCGGGCCGGGATTTCCTGTGAGCCAGATGGCCCTGGCTGTCTGCTTTGGCATATATGCTAATAAACCTGCAGCTACTTTTCTCCAACAAAAAAGTTGTCTTGCCTGGTTATTTCTGCGTCATGCATGTTACGGGGAGCGGGCTAGTGAGTGGGCCGATATTGACACTAGACGGGCCGTCCGACACGTCCCCGCAGGGGACACACCTAAGAGGGCGGCCCCCATAGTGTCACAGGATGGCACACGGGGGCAGCCCAGCTCTTTTAGGCTCGGAGGGTCCCGAGCGTCACATCCGGCCTGTTGGGGGCGGGGGAGAGTATATATTCCTCCCCCGCCCACCTAGCGGCCTCTTTGGCCGCCGTCCCCTCACCCTGACGCCGCAGTGGAGTCAGAGCTGATAGGTCTTCATGGGATCAGAATTGGGGGAGGTATGTGTGGCTAATGCAGGCCCAAAATTCTGAGCAAATAGACAATGCATCAACAAAGTGCCAATTAGCCGGAGAATCGCAAACTGGCAATGCTGTGGTACAACTAAGTGAGTGTCTCGGCGTGGGCCAGGAAGTATGGGTTATCTGTGTGGCTCATGCAGGCCCATCTAAAATGTAGGCTAACCATCTTGTTTCCGTTCTGGGAAGGACATGGCTTTTGTAGTTCGGACTGGACTGTTCCCATGGGGCACAGGGTCAGCGCTGATTTGCATATCGCCATTGTCTAACCCAGGGTGGTGTGGAGTGGAAAAACGATGGATTTGGGCCCAGATCTTTGGACTGGGGTGAATGTGTGACATTGATCCACATTCTGTCCATCATTGTTGTGTTTGCAGTTACCGCTCTAAGTGTACTGGGGATGCTCAGACGTGAGTCCCAGGCACTCCACACCACTGGAATCAAGCTAGCTGGGCTGAAGAGAGGTGTTACCTCGAAACCGGGCCGGTCCTCGGATGCTTGTTTCCGTTCTGGGAAGGACATGGCTTTTGTAGTTCGGACTGGACTGTTCCCATGGGGCACAGGGTCAGCGCTGATTTGCATATCGCCATTGTCTAACCCAGGGTGGTGTGGAGTGGAAAAACGATGGATTTGGGCCCAGATCTTTGGACTGGGGTGAATGTGTGACATTGATCCACATTCTGTCCATCATTGTTGTGTTTGCAGTTACCGCTCTAAGTGTACTGGGGATGCTCAGACGTGAGTCCCAGGCACTCCACACCACTGGAATCAAGCTAGCCGGGCTGAAGAGAGGTGTTACCTCGAAACCGGGCCGGTCCTCGGATGCTTGTTTCCGTTCTGGGAAGGACATGGCTTTTGTAGTTCGGACTGGACTGTTCCCATGGGGCACAGGGTCAGCGCTGATTTGCATATCGCCATTGTCTAACCCAGGGTGGTGTGGAGTGGAAAAACGATGGATTTGGGCCCAGATCTTTGGACTGGGGTGAATGTGTGACATTGATCCACATTCTGTCCATCATTGTTGTGTTTGCAGTTACCGCTCTAAGTGTACTGGGGATGCTCAGACGTGAGTCCCAGGCACTCCACACCACTGGAATCAAGCTAGCCGGGCTGAAGAGAGGTGTTACCTCGAAACCGGGCCGGTCCTCGGATGCTTGTTTCCGTTCTGGGAAGGACATGGCTTTTGTAGTTCGGACTGGACTGTTCCCATGGGGCACAGGGTCAGCGCTGATTTGCATATCGCCATTGTCTAACCCAGGGTGGTGTGGAGTGGAAAAACGATGGATTTGGGCCCAGATCTTTGGACTGGGGTGAATGTGTGACATTGATCCATATTCTGTCCATCATTGTTGTGTTTGCAGTTACCGCTCTAAGTGTACTGGGGATGCTCAGACGTGAGTCCCAGGCACTCCACACCACTGGAATCAAGCTAGCCGGGCTGAAGAGAGGTGTTACCTCGAAACCGGGCCGGTCCTCGGATGCTTGTTTCCGTTCTGGGAAGGACATGGCTTTTGTAGTTCGGACTGGACTGTTCCCATGGGGCACAGGGTCAGCGCTGATTTGCATATCGCCATTGTCTAACCCAGGGTGGTGTGGAGTGGAAAAACGATGGATTTGGGCCCAGATCTTTGGACTGGGGTGAATGTGTGACATTGATCCACATTCTGTCCATCATTGTTGTGTTTGCAGTTACCGCTCTAAGTGTACTGGGGATGCTCAGACGTGAGTCCCAGGCACTCCACACCACTGGAATCAAGCTAGCCGGGCTGAAGAGAGGTGTTACCTCGAAACCGGGCCGGTCCTCGGATGCTTGTTTCCGTTCTGGGAAGGACATGGCTTTTGTAGTTCGGACTGGACTGTTCCCATGGGGCACAGGGTCAGCGCTGATTTGCATATCGCCATTGTCTAACCCAGGGTGGTGTGGAGTGGAAAAACGATGGATTTGGGCCCGGATCCTTGGACTGGGGTGAATGTGTGACATTGATCCACATTCTGTCCATCATTGTTGTGTTTGCAGTTACCGCTCTAAGTGTACTGGGGATGCTCAGACGTGAGTCCCAGGCACTCCACACCACTTGAATCAAGCTAGCCGGGCTGAAGAGAGGTGTTACCTCGAAACCGGGCCGGTCCTCGGATGCTTGTTTCCGTTCTGGGAAGGACATGGCTTTTGTAGTTCGGACTGGACTGTTCCCATGGGGCACAGGGTCAGCGCTGATTTGCATATCGCCATTGTCTAACCCAGGGTGGTGTGGAGTGGAAAAACAATGGATTTGGGCCCAGATCTTTGGACTGGGGTGAATGTGTGACATTGATCCACATTCTGTCCATCATTGTTGTGTTTGCAGTTACCGCTCTAAGTGTACTGGGGATGCTCAGACGTGAGTCCCAGGCACTCCACACCACTGGAATCAAGCTAGCCGGGCTGAAGAGAGGTGTTACCTCGAAACCGGGCCGGTCCTCGGATGCTTGTTTCCGTTCTGGGAAGGACATGGCTTTTGTAGTTCGGACTGGACTGTTCCCATGGGGCACAGGGTCAGCGCTGATTTGCATATCGCCATTGTCTAACCCAGGGTGGTGTGGAGTGGAAAAACGATGGATTTGGGCCCAGATCTTTGGACTGGGGTGAATGTGTGACATTGATCCACATTCTGTCCATCATTGTTGTGTTTGCAGTTACCGTTCTAAGTGTACTGGGGATGCTCAGACGTGAGTCCCAGGCACTCCACACCACTGGAATCAAGCTAGCCGGGCTGAAGAGAGGTGTTACCTCGAAACCGGGCCGGTCCTCGGATGCTTGTTTCCGTTCTGGGAAGGACATGGCTTTTGTAGTTCGGACTGGACTGTTCCCATGGGGCACAGGGTCAGCGCTGATTTGCATATCGCCATTGTCTAACCCAGGGTGGTGTGGAGTGGAAAAACGATGGATTTGGGCCCGGATCTTTGGACTGGGGTGAATGTGTGACATTGATCCACATTCTGTCCATCATTGCTGTGTTTGCAGTTACCACTCTAAGTGTACTGGGGATGCTCAGACGTGAGTCCCAGGCACTCCACACCACTGGAATCAAGCTAGCCGGGCTGAAGAGAGGTGTTACCTCGAAACCGGGCCGGTCCTCGGATGCTTGTTTCCGTTCTGGGAAGGACATGGCTTTTGTAGTTCGGACTGGACTGTTCCCATGGGGCACAGGGTCAGCGCTGATTTGCATATCGCCATTGTCTAACCCAGGGTGGTGTGGAGTGGAAAAACAATGGATTTGGGCCCAGATCTTTGGACTGGGGTGAATGTGTGACATTGATCCACATTCTGTCCATCATTGTTGTGTTTGCAGTTACCGCTCTAAGTGTACTGGGGATGCTCAGACGTGAGTCCCAGGCACTCCACACCACTGGAATCAAGCTAGCCGGGCTGAAGAGAGGTGTTACCTCGAAACCGGGCCGGTCCTCGGATGCTTGTTTCCGTTCTGGGAAGGACATGGCTTTTGTAGTACGGACTGGACTGTTCCCATGGGGCACAGGGTCAGCGCTGATTTGCATATCGCCATTGTCTAACCCAGGGTGGTGTGGAGTGGAAAAACGATGGATTTGGGCCCAGATCTTTGGACTGGGGTGAATGTGTGACATTGATCCACATTCTGTCCATCATTGTTGTGTTTGCAGTTACCGCTCTAAGTGTACTGGGGATGCTCAGACGTGAGTCCCAGGCACTCCACACCACTGGAATCAAGCTAGCCGGGCTGAAGAGAGGTGTTACCTTAAAACCGGGCCGGTCCTCGGATGCTTGTTTCCGTTCTGGGAAGGACATGGCTTTTGTAGTTCGGACTGGACTGTTCCCATGGGGCACAGGGTCAGCGCTGATTTGCATATCGCCATTGTCTAACCCAGGGTGGTGTGGAGTGGAAAAACGATGGATTTGGGCCCAGATCTTTGGACTGGGGTGAATGTGTGACATTGATCCACATTCTGTCCATCATTGTTGTGTTTGCAGTTACTGCTCTAAGTGTACTGGGGATGCTCAGACGTGAGTCCCAGGCACTCCACACCACTGGAATCAAGCTAGCCGGGCTGAAGAGAGGTGTTACCTCGAAACCGGGCCGGTCCTCGGATGCTTGTTTCCGTTCTGGGAAGGACATGGCTTTTGTAGTTCGGACTGGACTGTTCCCATGGGGCACAGGGTCAGCGCTGATTTGCATATCGCCATTGTCTAACCCAGGGTGGTGTGGAGTGGAAAAACGATGGATTTGGGCCCAAATCTTTGGACTGGGGTGAATGTGTGATATTGATCCACATTCTGTCCATCATTGTTGTGTTTGCAGTTACTGCTCTAAGTGTACTGGGGATGCTCAGACGTGAGTCCCAGGCACTCCACACCACTGGAATCAAGCTAGCCGGGCTGAAGAGAGGTGTTACCTCGAAACAGGGCCGGTCCTCGGATGCTTGTTTCCGTTCTGGGAAGGACATGGCTTTTGTAGTTCGGACTGGACTGTTCCCATGCGGCACAGGGTCAGCGCTGATTTGCATATCGCCATTGTCTAACCCAGGGTGGTGTGGAGTGGAAAAATGATGGATTTGGGCCCAGATATTTGGACCGTAGTGAATGTGTGACATTGATCCACATTCTGTCCATCATTGTTGTGTTTGCAGTTACCGCTCTAAGTGTACTGGGGATGCTCAGACGTGAGTCCCAGGCACTCCACACCACTGGAATCAAGCTAGCCGGGCTGAAGAGAGGTGTTACCTCGAAACCGGGCCGGTCCTCGGATGCTTGTTTCCGTTCTGGGAAGGACATGGCTTTTGTAGTTCGGACTGGACTGTTCCCATGGGGCACAGGGTCAGCGCTGATTTGCATATCGCCATTGTCTAACCCAGGGTGGTGTGGAGTGGAAAAACGATGGATTTGGGCCCAGATCTTTGGACTGGGGTGAATGTGTGACATTGATCCACATTCTGTCCATCATTGTTGTGTTTGCAGTTACCGCTCTAAGTGTACTGGGGATGCTCAGACGAGAGTCCCAGGCACTCCACACCACTGGAATCAAGCTAGCCGGGCTGAAGAGAGGTGTTACCTCGAAACCGGGCCGGTCCTCGGATGCTTGTTTCCGTTCTGGGAAGGACATGGCTTTTGTAGTTCGGACTGGACTGTTCCCATGGGGCACAGGGTCAGCGCTGATTTGCATATCGCCATTGTCTAACCCAGGGTGGTGTGGAGTGGAAAAACGATGGATTTGGGCCCAGATCTTTGGACTGGGGTGAATGTGTGACATTGATCCACATTCTGTCCATCATTGTTGTGTTTGCAGTTACTGCTTTGGCCCGCACCATCCTCCGCACCGGAGCTGCCTGTGGCATCGTCTCCAGAGAGTCCGGTATGGGTGTGAGGCGAGTCTTGCGGCCGGTTGCTGGTTTCACCAGTCAGTTTACGATCACCTGAGGGACAAGATTGTGCAGATCAGTACTGTGGACATTACATGTTCATATCAATTTGATTACATTTCAGTGTCCTGTCGCACACACCCCACCCACCACCACCGCCCTCCCTGTGGACATGGGGGCCTGTTGGGAGTTGTAGTGGTGACCTCTCACACACCCCACACACCACCACCGCCCTACCTGTGGACATGGGGGCCTGTTGGGAGTTGTAGTGGTGACCTCTCACACACCCCACACACCACCACCGCCCTCCCTGTGGACATGGGGGCCTGTTGGGAGTTGTAGTGGTGACCTCTCACACACCCCACACACCACCACCGCCCTCCCTGTGGACATGGGGGCCTGTTGGGAGTTGTAGTGGTGACCTCTCACACACCCCACCCACCACAACCACCCTCCCTGTGGACATGGGGGCCTGTTGGGAGTTGCAGTGGTGACCTCTCACACACCCCACACACCACCACCGCCCTCCCTGTGGACATGGGGGCCTGTTGGGAGTTGTAGTGGTGACCTCTCACACACCCCACCCACCATCACCGCCCTCCCTGTGGACATGGGGGCCTGTTGGGAGTTGTAGTGGTGACCTCTCACACACCCCACCCACCACCACCGCCCTCCCTGTGGACATGGGGGCCTGTTGGGAGTTGTAGTGGTGACCTCTCACACACCCCACACACCACCACCGCCCTCCCTGTGGACATGGGGGCCTGTTGGGAGTTGTAGTGGTGACCTCTCACACACCCCACACACCACCACCGCCCTCCCTGTGGACATGGGGGCCTGTTGGGAGTTGTAGTGGTGACCTCTCACACACCCCACACACCACCACCGCCCTCCCTGTGGACATGGGGGCCTGTTGGGAGTTGCAGTGGTGACCTCTCACACACCCCACCCACCACCACCGCCCTCCCTGTGGACATGGGGGCCTGTTGGGAGTTGTACTGGTGACCTCTCACGCACCCCACACACCACCACTGCCCTCCCTGAGGACATGGGGGCCTGTTAGGAGTTGTAGTGGTGACCTCTCACACACCCCTGCCACCACCACCGCCCTCCCTGTGGACATGGGGGCCTGTTGGGAGTTATAGTGGTGACCTCTCACACACCCCACCCACCACCACCGCCCTCCCTGTGGACATGGGGGCCTGTTGGGAGTTGTAGTGGTGACCTCTCACACACACCACCACCGCCCTCCCTGTGGATATGGGGGCCTGTTGGGAGTTGTAGTGGTGACCTCTCACATACCCCACAAACCACCACCGCCCTCCCTGTGGACATGGGGGCCTGTTGGGAGTTGTAGTGGTGACCACTCACACACCCCACACACCACCACCGCCCTCCCTGTGGACATGGGGGCCTGTTGGGAGTTGTAGTGGTGACCTCTCACACACCCCACCCACCACCACCGCCCTCCCTGTGGACATGGGGGCCTGTTGGGAGTTATAGTGGTGACCTCTCACACACCCCACACACCACCACCGCCCTCCCTGTGGACATGGGGGCCTGTTGGGAGTTGTAGTGGTGACCTCTCACACACCCCACACACCACCACCGCCCTCCCTGTGGACATGGGGGCCTGTTGGGAGTTGTAGTGGTGACCTCTCACACACCCCACCCACCACCACCGCCCTCCCTGTGGACATGGGGGCTTGTTGGGAGTTGTACTGGTGACCTCTCACACACCCCACACACCACCACCGCCCTCCCTGAGGACATGGGGGCCTGTTAGGAGTTGTAGTGGTGACCTCTCACACACCCCAGCCACCACCACCGCCCTCCCTGTGGACATGGGGGCCTGTTGGGAGTTATAGTGGTGACCTCTCACACACCCCACCCACCACCACCGCCCTCCCTGTGGACATGGGGGCCTGTTGGGAGTTGTAGTGGTGACCTCTCACACACACCACCACCGCCCTCCCTGTGGACATGGGGCCTGTTGGGAGTTGTAGTGGTGACCTCTCACACACCCCACACACCACCACCGCCCTCCCTGTGGACATGGGGGTCTGTTGGGAGTTGTAGTGGTGACCTCTCACACACCCCACCCACCACCACCACCCTCCCTGTGGACATGGGGGCCTGTTGGTAGCCATTTACATTTTGGTGAGTATGTGGCCCACGTGCATGGGTTGGGGCCTGGGAGATGTGTCTTCTCAGTTCTGTGAGGCTGACCATGTCGTTCTGATCGTGGTGCTTGGTTTGTACTTACCAGCCTCTTCTCCTTCCTCAAGTCCTTCCAGGCTCTCTGGGTGCAGTATGCCCAGCACCTTTTCCTCCCAATCAGTGTAGGGTATGGGCTCCGGGGGTGTGCCGCCGCCAGTGTGATTTGCTCTCACAGGGTTTTTGGCACGGATGCCTTTCACCCTGGTTTTCAGGTCATAACACCGCCTCTGTATCTCGTGCTTTGTCCTTGGCACGGTCCCTGACGCATTCACCCGACTGACGATCCTGTCCCACATGTGATTTTTTTGCGCCACAGTGGTCTGCTGGACTTGGGCCCCGAATATGTGGGGCTCAACACGGATAATTTCATCCACCATTACCTTCAACTCGGTCTCCATGAATTTAGGTTTTTTTTGGGGGGCCATGGTGTGTGGTGCTCAGTTTGTGGGTTGAGTGAGTTGGGGGGTGCAGGTGTGTGTTGTGTGGTGTGTAGGAATGGTGTGGTGGGTGTTTGTGTGGTGGTTGTGTGCCTTCAATTGGTGTATGCTGTCGGTCGTATTGGGCCTCTTGCTAGCAGCTATGCTGTGATGCAAAGGATTGTGGTAGTGGGTGTGTGTCATTTTATAGTCGTGTCTCAATGGTTGTTGGCAGTCAGGTGGTAGGTGGGTGTGTTGACTAGTGTGCATTGTTGGGTACTTGGGGGGGTGTCATTGTGGCTTGTGATTGGTGTTGGTGTTTCAGGTGGGGGGTTGTCCTTTTTCGTGTGTGTGCAATTTACTTCCGTCACACTTTTTGACATTGGTTTGACGGTAGGGATGTTGTTCGTGTTGGGCTTCCGCAGTGATGCACTGTTTCTCGTTTCATTCTTTCCGCCGCGGACGTGGATGGCGGTGCGTACCGGGGTACAGGCGGCGTTATCCTAATCGCGGACACGGAGCCTTCGCAGGTATGGCGGTGGATGTGGCTGTTCCCGCGGTCATGTGCGTCCGCGGCGGACGGGGTTTCGTCGGTTCCGTCCGCTTGCGGCGGGCTCTGGTGTACTCCGTCTGCCGCAGACGGACTGTGGTGTTCTCCGTTCGCCGCGGTCGGGGGTTCGTTCCATTATTTTCCTAATCGCTACGGCGGTTTATCCGCGGAGCGGTCCGGAGTATCTTGCCCGCTTCCTTGGCGGACGGGACACGTGTCCGTCCGCGATCCTAATTAGGCCTCTTAGTCTGTTAAATTATCGAAAGTCAAAATATAGAGTGTCAGAATATCAATTTGTGAAATAGACTGTTTATAATGTCGAAAAAGTTAAATGTTTGTACAAAAAAAAATTATTTCGGTTAATTCATGAAATTAAATATATATATTTTTTATGTTACATTTTTATAAATATATATTTTTTTTAATTAATCAAAAAAATTTACAACACATTTTAGGAGCGGGATGTGGGTTTTTAGGGGAATAGGGTAGGGAGTGTTTAAAATATATATATTTGATTTTTTAAAAGAATAGATTTTTTGTTTTTTGACACATTTTATGCTTTAGTGGCGGGTTGTGGGTTTATAGGGGAATAGGATGGGAAGTGTTTTAAAATATATGATGATGAAATTTTAAAAATATTTTATTTGAATTGAAATTTTTAATATGTTTTAGGGGCGGGTTGTGGGTTTTTAGGGGAATAGGGTGGGGAATGTTTAAAAAAGTAAATTTGTTTTTTTAAAAAACATTTTTTACATTTAATTATTAATATGTTTTAGGGGTGGGTTGTTTTTTAGGGGAATAGGGTTGGGATTTATTTAATATTTAAAAATAAAAAATGTCTATATTTTACGAGTGGGATGTGTGTTTTTAGGGGAAATGGGTGGGGAGTGTGTTAAAATATGTGAATTTTATTTTTAAATTTAAACTTTTAATTTTTGAAAAATTGTTTTTGTTTTAGGTGTGTTATTTCTGTTTTTAGGTGTGTAGCGTGTGTAGTTTTTTTAAAATTGCAATTTAAATTTTAAATTGATATTTTTTCAAATAAAAAAATTTCGAAATTTAAATTTAGGAAATGTGATTATGTTTTAGTACATATTTTTTTTTTTAATTTTTACAATTTAAATGTTGATTTTTTGGGGGGGTGTTGTGTGTTTTTAGTATAATAGTGTCATTTTAAAATACATTTTTCACATTTTATTTTTGGAATAAAAAATAAAAAATAATTTTTCTAAAATGTAGCATTAAAAAATATCAAATGTAAACATTCATTTAAGTATGAATAAAGTATTATTTTTTTTAAAATGGTGTAATAATTGGTAATTATTTAACATATTCTTCTTTTTCAGTTTTGTGGAAAAAAATATTACATATTTTTTATTTTACATTTTGTACAATATTTTTTGTCATTAAATAAAGAGGTAAAAAGTATTAAAAAATCATGTAAAATTATTTGAAATATATTTTAAATAAAAAAATATTTTTATAATGATAAAAAGATAGAAAATTAACATTATTTTTAATTCAAATTGTGAAATTTAATTATGTTTGATATTTAAAAAAAATTGCAATGTGAGAGATATGTAATATTTATGAAGGTTCATTATATTGCTTTATTGTGCAGCACATTCTTAGAGTATATACATGGTGGAGTTGGGAATAGTAAATAATATAGTTTTACTCTCCAGCACCTTTAAAGAGTACATAGTTGGTGGAGTGGGAATACTAATTTATATGGGTTTACTATCCATCACCTTTCCAGAGTATATACTTGTTGGAGTGGGTATAGTAATTTATATGGGTTTAGTGTCAAGCACCTTCTCAGAGTATATACTTGGTGGAGTCGGAATAGTAATTTATATATGTTTAGTATCCATCACCTTTCCAGAGTATATATTTGTTGGAGTGGGAATAGCAATTTATATGGGTTTAGTGTCAAGCACCTTCTCAAAGTATATACTTGGTGGAGTGGGAATAGTAATTTAGATGGGTTTAGATGGGTTTAGTGTCCAGCACCTTCCCTGACTTTATACTTGGTGGAGTGGGAATAGTAAATTATATGGGTTTAATGTCCAGCACCTTCACTGACTTTATACTTGTTGGAGTGGGAATAGTAATTTATATGTGTATAATGTACCAAGCACCTTCTCAGAGTATATACTTGGTGGAGTGGGAATAGTAATTTAGATGGGTTTAGTGTCCAGCACCTTCCCTGACTTTATACTTGGTGGAGTGGGAATAGTAAATTATATGGGTTTAGTGTCCAGCGCCTTCCCTGACTTTATACTTGGTGGATTGGGAATAGTAGTTTATATGGGTTGATTGTCCAGCTTCTTGCCAGAGTACATAATTGGTGTAGTGAGAATAGTAAATTATTAGGGTTTACTATCCAGCACCTTTTGAGAGTTTTTGTTTGGTGGACTGGGCATAGTGAATTATGTTTGTATTATGAGGAGCTATGTTTTAGTGTTTTTAGTTTGTAGGGGAGGAATTGAATGTGATATATGTGTGGTGTGTATTGTGTTTTAAGACTATGGGGCCCATTAGGATGTCTGGCGGATCGCCACCGCCATGTGGGCGGTGGCGATCCGCCAGACATCCTCACCCGCCCGCCATTCATTTCCCCCCGCCATATTACTATGGCGGGGGAACCGCGGCGGATGTAAACACCGTCCGCCGCTTTTCCGCCCCATTCGCTTTGCGGCCGGGGCAGAAAAGGGTTTATATGGTGGCGGTGTCTATCAGACACTGCCAGCCATATTAGCATGGGCATTTTTCAATGCCTTTCCATGGCGGCAATGCCGCCATGGAAAGGCATGCGGAGACACCCTGTGGGGGCCTGTTGCGGGCCCTCAGGGACTCCGGGGTGTTGGGGGGTGCATATGGGGGGTATCTATGGTACCCCCCAGCATTGCAAAGTACAACGTGGCAGGCACAGCGCGATGCCTGTAACGTTGTGCTTTGTAATGCACTACATGTTTCTTTAGCATTGCGGCGGGCGGTGCTCTCAGCACTGCCCGCCGCAATGTTAAGATACAGGATGTGCCCGCCACTGTGGCGGGCGCATCCTAATGCCCCCAATGGGACCCCCACCCTTATGGCGGGCGGGCCCAGTAACCGATGGGATGGCGAGCGGACTAAGTCCGCCCGTCATCCTAATGAGCCCCTATGTGTTTTTTGGAGTGGTAATATTAGATTATATGTGTTTTGTGTTTAGTTGTTAGTAGTGTTTATATTTAGTGTTTTAGGAATATGTAAGTAAGTAGTTATATTTATGTATACGTTTATGTGTTTAAAGTAGTTATAGTAAATGTGAAAATAGTAATGTGAGAGGTAAATAAATACAATGATATTTACAGTATTTAAATATATAACATATAGTAAAATTTGTATAAATAATATTAAATATTTATTATAATTGACAGTAAGTGAAATTAAATCAATCAGACTCAAAGCATGTTTTAAACATTTTATCATGTAAAAAAGACGGTAATAAAATAAGAAAATAATTTTATTGATATTTTTCAATGTTAAGTACACATTTTTATTTTGATGATATATACTGTAGTAACATATTTGCATTATAATTACAGTTGTATATTGGTACATACATTTTTTATAAAATCATTCTTAGGAAAAGTCTCATTTATTCAGTGTACATTTGTTTGTTTAATTCACATTTATTGCTGTAAAAATAAAGATTAATTTTACAAGTCATATAGAACAAATTGTTTAATAATTTTATAATACAGTGTCTGTACATTTAAAAGATTTTCAAAGCAAACATATTTACATATATATAACAGGGAAAAAAATAGGTATTGTTGACATTGATATATAATTTACAATTGTATTTTTTCCAAGAAATTATTATTATTAATATATAAAATATTAATAATAATAATTTTTACTGAGGTAAAGAGTTATTAGACAAATAATATTTGTAGGTACATTATTTGTACATATAAACAGTAAATAATAGTAACATGTATTACAGTATTTTACATTCATAGTCATATAAGTATTTTTTAATAAAGTAAATGTTTTTTCAATTAATATAAAGTATTTCAAAATAACATAAAGAACATTGTAAATAATTTTTTTAACATTGTTAGATTTTATTTTAATTAAAAAAATATAATATTTATATAAAATTTACTAAAACATATATAAAATAATTTTAGAAGGTCATTTAATGTTAATATGAATGGGACTATTTGTTTGCGAGGGCCTATTTTGTAACAGCGTAATGGTATTTTGGGTCATTTCGACTTGGAAGAGCTCGCGGTTGGAGGCTGCGTCGCGTATGGAAGGGTACGTTTATTTAAGTTAAGTTAGATATAATGGGCCTCATTAGAATGACGGGCGGACTTTGCCCGCCCGTCATCCCATCGTAAATTGGGACCGCCCGCCATAAGGGCGGGGGTCCCGGGGTGCTATTAGGATGTGCCCGCCACAGTGGTGGGCACATCCTGTATTTTCAGCATTGTGGCGGGCGGTGCTCTCTGCACCGCCCGCCACAATGCTGAAAATGCACTTTCACATTGCCATTTACAAAGCGGCAGGCACCGCGCGGTGCCTTCAGCTTTGTAAATGACAATGAAGGGGGGTACCACAGGTACCTCCCATGTGCACCCCCACCTGTACTTCACTATGGGAGACCGCAGGGGGCCCCCAAAGTGAAGACCACATGCCTTTCCGTGGAGGCATCGCCGCCGCGGAAAGGCACTGAAAACCAGACATCATAATATGGCTGGCGGTGTCTGTCAGACACCGCCACCATATTATTCCTTTTCCGACCCCAGTCGCAAGGCGACCAGTGCGGAAAAGCGGTGGACAGTCTTTCCGTCCGCCGTGGTCCCCCCGCCATCCTAATATGGCGGGGGGAAATCTGGTTATGATATCGGGCGATTGCCTCCGCCAGGCTGGCGGTGGCTACCGCCAGCCTGGCGGAGGCAATCCGCCCGATATCATAATGGACCCCATAGTTTGAGTGTTTGTAGAGTGTGTACAGGTTTTCTAGTGTTGGGTACTTGTAGGATGTGTGTGTTTTAGGCGGTGATTATGGTTTTCGTTTGGTTCCTTTTTACTCGTTTTGGGCCTACTAGGTTGAGGTAGGAATAGGGTTAGAAATGTAAATAAATGATATGTATAATGTTTAATAATGTTTGAAAATGTATGTTGGAGTGCATTGTGTGTGGGTGGGTATGTTTTTTTTTTATTTTTCAGGTACTTCGCGTGGATGTCGTTTTTGGGAGAAGATTGCGTTTTTTTTTACTAAGAAGTGTGTAGAGTATTATTTATTCTTTTTAAAACACACTTTCTTAATGTTTCGCGTTTTCAAGGAGCGTTTCTTAAATTTTTAATGGTTTATGGTTGGATCGATTTTGGAGAAGAGTCATCATGGATGTGTTTTTATTTTTACTTTTTACATTTGGTTTCCTTGGAGTGTTTTTTTTTATTTAAGCTAACTATTTTTGGGTTTTTAAGGGTTTCTCGACTGGATCGTATTGGAGAAGAATCGTTTGGGATTTGTTTGCATTTTTGCATTTTTTTTATGGGTTCCTTTGGATTGTTTGGATGGCTTACTACTATGGAAGGATTTCTTTTGTTACAAAGGTTTGTCTTCAGCAACAAAGTGAGTACGTTTTATTTATTTCTATTTTGGGTGGGATTGTCATTTTATTTGTTTAATTATTTTATGTTATATGTCAGAAATTATAGAAAACTGTTCAGATATATTTAAATACAATTTATTAAATATATTTGACAATTTTGTTACAGTTTCTGACATGTATCTTTATATATATTATATGCTAAATTTTTGCTCAGTATTGGTATGTTAGAAATGTTTAAAGAATTGTTTTTGCTATCATAGACAGATATTGTAGGCCTCTGGTAGTTGGGTATAGGGTTAAATGGTCTTTTAAGGTATTATACATTTTTTTAGTTTGTTTAGTTAGCTTAGGGTAAATTAGGGCCAATTAGTGTTACAGATTGGTCCATTCGGAGTTCTTGATAACTTTGTTCCTTCTGTAATGATTGGAGTAGTTTATGTAGTTGTACCTATGCCTGTAGTTACTTGGAAAGCATTGTGCCATCCTTTAACTGCGTTGTTAGTTTTAGCCTGTTTATTTAAGGTACTTAGGTAGACGTTCCACCAGGGAATTTGAAATTTTGGTTGTCTTCTATGTCCTGATCTGTGTAGCCTTCCTACCCATGTATCTTCAAAGTAATCTAATAGAGGGCTTAAGTTTGTTTCTTTTTTTTTTTTTATAATAGGGGCTATCTATTAGTAGGTTGTAATGTTCTGCTACGTCTGTTACAGGAACATAGGCTAGGGCAATTAATTTTTTTACCTGGTAGGCAAAAGTGCTGTCAGTGTAGTATTGGGAGCTTAGGCCAGATTTGTGTGTGTTTCCATATACATTTTTTGAAGTGGTAGAAGCAGCCTTGTATTGCTGTGTGAGGGTAGGTTTTTAGAATTGCATTCATCATTGCTTTCTCAAAGTCAATGATAATTTTTTGGGGGAAGTAATTATTGGTTTGTTCTTTTATTTTATTTAGGAGCTCAACATAGGTTGTTTGCTGTTTGTTGGGCAGTAGGCTATATATGAAGGGAATATTGCAGTTCTGATAGTGTTCATGGATGGTGAATAGTTGATAGAAAGGTTTTGGGAATACTGAGAATGTACCATCCATCATCCAAGTTTCACATTGGTGTAATTTCACCATATTGTCTGCTGTAGCAAACATTATAATTCTTTTTTCATTAGATGCATTGTCATAGAGGATGAAAGGTTCGTTACTATGAGTAATTCTCAGTTCAGGGGGAAGGTAATTGGCTTGATGCATGTTGGGGGAGAACTTTTAGATGTTCTTTAAGGATTGTTGTAGAAGGTAGGTCTGTGCTAGTGCTTGCTTCTTTTAGTGAGTCAAGAATTTGTCTAATTTCTATTTCTGTCACGTTGGGAGGGTGGTTATGCTCTGTCGTATTGGTTACAGTTGTTTCATTTGTTATAGCTCGACCATAGCATTTATTCGAGTAGTATTTACTGCATTTCCAAAACACTTTCAGTGTGAGATGTATAATGTTTTATACATTAAAATGATGTGAATGTATTATATTTTTGCATTTTTACTGTTTATAATTTTCTTGATGTTTATTTACTCTGTGATTATAGTATATATATTTTTATATCATTATGGTGAGTTATTTTACCATTTACTATGTTTTATTCGTTTTATATTGTGATATTTATGATGTATAGCGAAGTCGATATAATGTTTTTTGCAATATTTTAGTACTCTATATTTTTGTTTTCGATATTTTAGCTTATCTCTCTATATGTGTTGAAAGTCGATATTTTTTTTGCGATTTTTTTTGGTTAGATTATGTTGTAATTTTTTTTTTTGTTGCGATATTGTGAAGTCGATATTTGTGTAGTTTCTTGTTTAAGTATTGATAGTCGATATTTTTGTAGTCGATAATTTTGCTTCGATATTTTGGGTAGTCGATATCCGGTCTGTCGATATTGTTTCAGTGATACAAAATGGTGTGCAGTCTAAGGGGCCCATTACGATGTCGGGCGGATTGCCCCAGCCAGGCTGGCGGTAGCCACCACCAGCCTGGCGGAGGCAATCTGCCCGACATCCATTCCCGAATTCCCCCCCGCCATACTAGTATGGCGGGGGGGACCGGGCGGACGGAAAGACCGTCCGCTGCTTTTCGCCCTGGTCGCCTTGCGGGAGGGGCGGAAAATGTTTAATATGGTGGCGGTGTCTCATAGACACCGGCAGCCTAGTATGGGCTGTCAGTCATGCCTTTCCATGGCGGCAATGCCGCCACGGAAAGGCATGCGGTCTTCACTCTGGGGGCACCCTGCAGGCCCCCAGAGTGAAGGAGGGGTGGGGGCTGCACACGGGGGTACCTGTGGTACCCCCCCACATTTGCTTAAACAAAGCGGCAGGCACCGCGTGGTGCCTGCCGCTTTGTTTATGCAAATTCTGACATGCATTTCTAGCACCGCCCACCACAATGCTAGAAATGCCGGATGTGCCCGCCACTGTGGTGGGCACATCCTAATGCCCCCCACGGGACTCCCGCCCTTATGGCGGGCGGTCCCAATCCCCGCTAGGATGACGGACAGACAAAGTCCGCCCGTCATCCTAATGCACCCCCTTAATATCGAGTTATTTTTATCGACTGGACAGAATATCGACTCAGTAATATCGAGATGGCAGTAATATCGATGTAAGTAATATCTAGGTAAGTTTTATCGATTTAAAAAAATATATATATATCGAAGTTAGAAATATTGAGTAGTTAATATCGACTATTTAAAATATCATTTTTTTTTTCTTAGTTAAAAATATCGAAAGTCAAAATATAGAGTGTTATAATACCGAAAGTCAAAATATAGAGTGTCGGAATATCGATTTGTTAAATATAGACTGTTTATAATGTCAAACAAATTAGGTGTTTGTACAAAAACATTTTTGTTTGTTAATTCATGAAATTAAATATATATTTTTTTATGTTACATTTTTATAAATATTTGAAAAAAAAATTAATTAAAAAAATGTATAATACATTTTACGAGCGGGATGTGGGTTTTTAGGGGAATAGGGTCAGGAGTGTTTTAAAATATATATATTTGAATTTTTAAAATAATGTAGTTTTTTATTTTTTGACAAATTTAGAGGCCAATCACGATGGCGGACGAAAAATGTGTCCGACCGCCATGGTCGCGGTAAAAATACTCCCGACCGCTCAATAAAAATTTAAGTTAATAAAAAAAATACCGCCGGTGCGATCAGGATTTTTCAGCCAGCACACACCGACCGCGGCGGACGGATCACATCAAAGACCGCCGCACGTGGATGGTACCACATATAAACCATCTGCCGTGGACACAACGCCCGTGGAATCAGACCCAACCTCCACAAGGCCTGTGGAGGGACCAGCCTCACGATTAGGATAACCCCGCAAACCCAACGGAACTCACCACCGTCCACGACCGCCACAGAAAAAATTAATCGACAAACGGAACTGGACTGCGGAAGAACCAAACAAACATCACCTCTGCTGTCAAACCGAAACAAAAATGGCGGTGGACGGAAGTAAATAGTAAACCAAAAAAAAAGGACACACACCTACCTGGAAAACCCACCCTCAACAACTCCACGCCCCAATGACACACCCCCAGCACAAACAAGAGCATCCAAGTCTCCACACCCACAGAACACCTGACTGCAAAAAACCATTGGGACACAACCACCACACAGATTATTAAAGGAATCCCTCCCATCACCACAATCCTTTGCATCACAGCACAGCTGCAAGAAAGAGGCACACATCACACACAACTGACACACACAAACACACATACATCTTGCACACCAACACACCCACCACACCAACCCCGACAACACAATCCCTACATACCACACACCTGCACACCCAACACCGCCAACACCTTGCACATCACACACCATGGCCCCCAAGAAAAACCCAAAGTTCACAGAGAGTGAGTTGAAGGTCATGGTGGATGAAATCATCCGTGTAGAACCACATTTGTTCGGTACCCTAGTCCAGCAGACCACCTTGGCAAATAAGACCACAATGTGGGACAGGATAGTGACCAGAGTGAATGCTTCAAGGATCGTGCCACACACCTAACACGATATCCAGAGGCGGTGGCACGACCTCAAAGCAAGGGTGAAAGGCATCAGGGCCAAGAACCACATGAGAAGGTGATAGCCACAATGCACTCTGAGAGCCTGGAAGGAATAGACGAGGGAGTGGAGGCTGGTAAGTACAAACCAATGACCACCATCACACTGTAATGTCCTGCCTCGCACAACTGCTAAGAAACATCTCCCAGTCTCCAATCCATGCATGTGGACCACACAGTCACCCAATTGTGAACCACCAGGGCTCAAATGCACCCACCATGATCAACCACAAATGTAGCCTCCTACGTTCCCATTCATGCATGTGGTCAAGCAGCTAACACCACAACTCCCACCAGGCCCCCATGTCCACAGGGAGGGAGGGCGGCTGAGAGGCCAGCACTACAACTCCCAACAGGCCCCCATGTCTACAGGGAGGGTGGGTGAGAGGCCAGCACTACAACTCCCAACAGGCCCCCATGCCCACAGGGAGGGAGGGTGGTTGAGAGGTCAGCACTACAACTCCCAACAGGCCCCCATGTCTACAGGGAGGGTGGGTGGGTGGGTGGGTGAGAGGCCAGCACTACAACTCCCAACAGGCCCCCATGTCCACAGGGAGGGAGGGTGGGTGAGAGGCCAGCACTACAACTCCCAACAGGCCCCCATGTCCACAGGGAGGGAGGGTGGGTGAGAGGCCAGCACTATAACTCCCAACAGGCCCCCATGTCCACAGGGAGGGTAGGTAGGTGGGTGAGAGGCCAGCACCACAACTCCCAAGAGGCCCCCATGTCCACAGGGAGGGTAGGTGGGTGGGTGGGTGGGTTACAGGCCAGCACTACAACTCCCAACAGGCCCCCATGTCCACAGGGAGGGAGGGTGGGTGAGAGGCCAGCACTACAACTCCAAACAGCCCCCCATGTCCACAGGGAGGGTGGGTGGGTGGGTGGATGAGAGGCCAGCACTACAACTCCCAACAGGCCCCCATGTCCACAGGGAGGGTAGGTGGGTGGGTGAGAGGCCAGCACTACAACTCCCAACAGGCCCCCATGTCCCACCCCAGAGTTAAATGGAGTCCCCCACCATGTGCTGACCAGTGCATCTCCCTCTTCAAACTTACAGGTAGGTTGCCATCTTCAAAGAAAGGGGTGGGTGTGACGTCTGTACTCCAAATACAATGTGCACCCTCTACCCTCATGATTGCAGCTAGGAGCAACACAAAACATGGCTTCATAGTAACTCCATGGTAAAAATGTGACATAAAACATGGGACAGGTGTGCATGCAGTGCCTGCATACTGCATTCGTCGAACAACTAACAAGTACCATGTGTCCACATAAGGACCCACAAATAACAGACCCTTGGACACATGGAAGAGAAGCGTAACATCTGCACACATCAAAGAACTTGCAAGGGGAAACTCAGACATGGTGGCAGTCCACACAATCCATGTAGTAGGCAGTCTGTGTAAGATGTGAGACTTGACATAGCCACAACAGCAAGTACAATGTGTGTCCTGACACAGGCACATGAATGCAATGTCCAAAGCTTGTCACTAACACAAGATCCACATGAAAGACCAACACATGCCTCTTATGACAGTGACTAGACCAGGTACAGTAGCAAGGTAGGTTGCCCACAGCCCTGGTGAACATGCCCTAGTCCACATTGCTGAACAACACCAACCCTGTCAAAATGACTCCAATGCTACACAGAGTCCAGGGGTAACCAACCAATAGCAGAACAGCACTACACATATCCAAGTATTGCCTCCCCACCTCCACACCACTATAATGCCCAGTACTGTGTGCCACATCAATGTGATGACATCAACAGCCATGTCCTGAATCCCTAGGAAATTGTAATGTAACAACAACAAACTTGTCATGTACACAGCATTGATTTTACAATTTTTGTCCCTCAGGTGACCGAGAACTGGCAGGAGAAGCCAGCAACCGCCAGCCCCAGTCGCCCCATCCCAGCATGGACACTCTGGTGATGATTCCCTGGACACCTCGAATGACGAGGGCGATGCCTGTCTGCATACACTCCCTGGGCCATCAGGCTCCGCAGACATCCCTGCCCCCACCACCTTGGCCAGTGGAACCACAGCAACTTCTGCCATTGTGACCTGTGCAGCTAACACCACCACCAGTCCTGCCTGTGCCACCCTCCCTGACCCATTGGACAATGCCAGACCATCAACATCACAGGCTAGCAGGGAGAGTGGACGGGTGAGGACACAGGTGAGGACACAGGTTCCCGAAAAGGAGGGCAGGTGCAAGGACTGGTGGGGGACAAGACCCACCCAATCCTAGGACCGAGACCCTGGATCTCATTTAAAGAGTGCATGCATCGTACGAGCGGTCGCAGGCACAGGCGGATCGTGCGCGCCAAGATTCACTTGAGACCCGCCAGCTGTTGAGGTCCATGGACATCCGTATGTGACAAATAGTGGACCTCATGGGCCAGCAAACATCTGTTTGGAGGGAGTGGTTATCCCACAACACACCACCTCCCCCAAGTGGCCAGCAGGACAGGACACCACCACCATCACCTGAGGCCACTGACAGGGAGGTGTCCCCCGAACAACCTGCCCCCACAGCTGGGTCCACTCCGGCTGGAAGACGGAGGGGCCGTCCGAGACTGGATTCAGGACAGAGCAGGGGCAATGCACCAGCCACCCGCCAGAAGAGGGGCCGGCACTGACTTCAACATACCTTGAGCCTGGCATTCACTCTGTGAACTCTCTTGCCCCACAATTCCATGCATTGGCACACGACTGTTGGACTAGGTTAACATCACACAATGTGGTGTCTACACGGTGGGATCATCTGACATGACCTTCAACTCACTCTTCCCCTCCACCACCATTTTGTAAATAGGTACTGACACAAATCTCCCCCTGTAAATAAACACCACGGAAACACTCAAGGTTGTGTGACCTCCATGTTTTAAACACAGGTTTGTCTTAGTAGTTGTCATTACCAGGTGCAGGGATCAATGTTCTTCAGAATCATGGCTCTGTGGGAGCGACCTAGGGATAATGAGAGAACAACAAGCACAGGTCAGGAAACTGAATCACACCCATCACACCACACCATACTGCAACATCCCACAAACCACACTCATCACAAATTAAGCGGATCACAGGACACACATCAGGGAGCATTCCATGTATACCATCTCCCACACCCATTTGCGAACAGAACATACCAGAACAGGCAGCATTCACACACCACATCCACACATCACCAGCAAACATACATCACGCATTGAACACCAGCACAAGACGTACTTACTCACATTCAAGGAAAGTAGCGGTCAATGAGCTGACATCTCTGGTCCACACCTTCTTCCTCCCCACTATCGTCATCACTGCACATGGGTGGGATGGGAGGCGGAGCAACCTGTTGGTCTGCAGGGTCCATGATGATTTCAATGTTCTTACGCAAGGCCAGGTTGTGGAGCATGCAGCAGGCAACCACGATTTTGCATACTTTGCTGGGTGAGTATTGCAGGGCCCCTCCGGTTTTATCCAGGCAGCGAAACCCGACGTGTCTTTCCATGGGCCTCATTATAGCGCATTTCCCCTAGGGTAGTTGGATTCCGTAGGGGGCTCAGCAGCCACGGCCGGTTTGGGTATGCAGAGTCACCTAGGTGGGGGGATGACAGACACATACATCAGTACCAGTACTGGTGGGAACAGCATGGCACACATACAACACAGTAGTCATCACAGCACACTCACCTATAAGCCACGCACGATCTTGACGCAGATTAGCCATCAGATGGGGACAATGCTGCTCCACAGGATGTGGGAGTCATGTGCGGATCCCAGAAATCTGGCACACACATGAGAGATGATGTTGTCAGCCAGGCACACCACTTGCACATTGATTGAATGGTAGTGTTTCCGATTTCGATAGATGGGTTCACGTGCCTGGGGTGGGACTAGACCAATATGTGTGCCATCAATGACACCCACTACGTGTGGAATGTGGCCCAGGGCATAGAACTCCCCTTTCACTGCTGCCAAATCTGCTGGACATGGGAAATGGATGTAATCATCCTTGTAACGCATCATGGCGTCAAGCACATCCTGCAGCACCATGCTAAACATGGATTGGGACATCCCCCGGCAGTACCAACTGTGTACTGGAATTTTCGCTGTGGCGAAGAAGTGAAGTGCCGCCATCACCTTTGCTGTGGGTGTGATTGCTCCAGGATATGCCCTGCGTGGCTCCAGGTGCGGTGCCAATTGTGCTCCAAGGTCCAGCAATGTTGGTCGGTCAAGCCGGAATTTGCGGATCACCTCTCCTACCATCTCCTCCAGCACAGTGTATGGTCGATGCACATTAGGAGCCCTCCTGTGTGGGAGTAGATGTGAGCAGATGTCAATTGTACAATACAGCACAGCTGAACCACACTATCACATCTTGACCAACACACCACAAATAATCCATGTTGCAGACACTGATTGTATGTGTGACTTGACAGAAATATAAGGCACTACAGACAACTACACACACAATGTTCACCCAAAAACAACATCCTGTGAGCAAATGTGAACAATGGTACGTTCACACATGTTTCGAGCACAGCCGACATCACATGACGAAGTGCCCATATGTGGACAAGCATCATCACAGACACACATGGATGTGCACTCACAAGACGAACCTGGAACACACCCTCCTTGTCTTCATGCACCCATGAAACCACCAACAATGCTGTGCATGCTCACATGACAGGCATTGACATTCAACATACGACACACAGACGCATACACTGAATGCATGTATCCCCCATCATTACTCCTTGCACACACAAAACACACACTCACGACTGGATCAAACTGTGGGTGCACAGCTTCATAGACTGTCGATGTGTACACTTTCAAACGTGTGATCTCAAAACCAAGATGTTACCACATTGCTGTTGCACATCTGACGCAATTTGAGGTCACATCACTGTCCTTTGACGACCACTGGCGATGTGAATAGTATGATTACACATGCAACAAATGGACATCGATGAGACACATGGACACGGTCCAATTACATAACATGCTGAGTGTTGATGCATTCCGGACATCCCCTGACACACATGGACAACTATTATCATTAGATGAGTGCGGAGACATGCAGTGTGTCTACACACCGCGTCACAGCCCGCCAACAGCCATCACAGAAAATGGTCCTTACTACTGCAATTGTGCGTATCTTTGTCTGCATGGGGAAGGTCCATCACGGTCACAAACCGGCAACTGCCTGAGCGCGCTACCGCGATGGTGCATCACTTGAAAATCAACACTCACTGGCATCGACATGGCAGAGCACGCATTCCGCGGGGGCGGGGCAGGCTAACAGATACATTTGACTGTGCAAGTGGAAATGGCAGTTTGCATCCCCCCATCCAGTCACATAGCAGCACCCACCGCCGGGTCCGTGCGGTTACCTGCCGCCGGGACGGTGCGGGTACCTACCGCCGGGTCCGGGCGGTGGGTGCCAATATGTGTATTGATGTCACCGTGGCATGGATGACCTTGGCTGGTTACCTACCGCAGGGTCCGTGCGGTTACCTACTGCCGGGTCCGGGCGGTGGGTGCCAATATGTGTATTGATGTCACCATGGCATGGATGGCCTTGGCCGGTTACCTACAGCAGGGTCTGTGCGGTTAACTACCGCCGGGTCCGGGCGGTAGTTAACCGTCCATGGCCATCCATGCCATGGTGACATCAATACACATATTGGCACCCACCGCCCAGACCCGGCAGTAGGTAACCGCACGGACCCTGCGGTAGGTAACCGGCCATGGCCATCCATGCCACGGTGACATCAATACACATATTGGAACCCACCGCCCGGACCCGGCAGTAGGTAACCGCACGGACCCGGCGGTAGGTAACCGGCCATGGCCATCCATGCCACGATGACATCAATACACATATTGGCACCCACCGCCCGGACCCGGCGGTAGGTAACCGCACCGACCCAGTGGTAGGTAACCAGCCATGGCCATCCATGCCACCGTGACATCAATATACATATTGGCACCCACCGCCTGGACCCAGCGGTAGGTAACCGCACAGACCCGGCGGTGGGTGCCGCTATGTGACTGAATGGGGGATACCAACTGCCATTTCCACTTGCACAGTTAAATGTATCTATTAGCTTGCCCCGCCCCCGCGGAATGCGTGCTCTGCCATTTGGATGCTAGTGAGTGTTGATTTTCAAATGATGCACCATCACGATATCGCGCACATGCGGTTGGCGGTGTGTGACCGTGATGGTCCTTGCACATGCAGCCAATGGAAAGAGGTACCGCAGGACGCGTAAGTGATTTCTAAAAAAGCAGAAGCCGTGCACCGCCTCAGCGGGGCCAGTCATTGGCTCATTTTGAATGAGTATGTAAACAAACAGTATCCCAACAGGTATCGTTCATTTAGACAGTTACAAAGATATGTACAAACATTATCATTGACAGACAAAAGAGACTCAATATATCCGTTTTTATGTGCCAATGGCATCAAAGTAACACAAACAAATTTAGAATGGACAGTACTATCAGCACTGAAAGTTAAAATTAAACAACCCAAGTTGTACTTGGTGCAAACAAGGTGCAAGTGATGTGCACGACAGCGACGCAAGTGACAAACATGCTCAGCGTGAGACGGCGCAAGAGATACAAGTGTACAATATTTACAGTGGTACAGTGTGACTAGATCCTAAATAGGAACATATTATTTAAGATATTCAAGGGTGGTCACAAAGTAGGTAGCACCTTTTAAATGGGCTGGGGAGTCGACGACGTTTCGATCCAGTCAAGTATGGATCATCCTCAGGACAGGGTTGTAGAATGGAGCAGTGCTGTGAGGCGTCTGTAGTCCCGCAATTAATTTAGATGGCAAGGACCAGGAATCGGCGGTCAAGGGCAATGTCGAAGATCGCGGTGGCCAGGGATTGAATCTCTGGCTGCATAAAGGGTGTCTTCCGGGTTAATCAGGAAGGCTGGGGACGTAGTTAATCAGGAAGGCTCACAGCACTGCTCCATTCTACAACCCTGTCCTGAGGATGATCCATACTTGACTGGATCGAAACTTCGTCGACTCCCCAGCCCATTTAAAAGGCGCTACCTACTTTGTGACCACCCTTGAATATCTTAAATAATATGTTCCTATTTAGGATCTAGTCACACTGTACCACTGTAAATATTGTACACTTGTATCTCTTGCGCCTTCTCACGCTGAGCACGTTTGTCACTTGCGTCGCTGTCGTGCACATCACTTGCACCTTGTTTGCACCAAGTACAACTTGGGTTGTCTAATTTTAACTTTCAGTGCTGATAGTACTGTCCATTCTAAATTTGTTTGTGTTACTTTTATGCCATTGGCACATAAAAACGGATATATTGAGTCTCTTTTGTCTGTCAATGATAATGTTTGTACATATCTTTGTAACTGTCTAAATGAACGATACCTGTCGGATACTGTTTGTTTGCATAAATATTCTTACCCCAATCCCAACGTGGTTGATGGGTCATACTCCTGTTCTTTTCCATATCATTTTGAATGAGGCAACCCGGGAACACCAATTGCTGCTGACGTGTGCCACTGAAATCAGCTCAGGGCCCTATAAATATGTGAGTTTGAGCACCACACATCCACTGCTCCAGCCACGGCTGCCTGCACCCATCACCTTGACCTGCTGCTGCTGCCCACTCCACCAACTGCTGCCGGCACCCATCACCTCTATCTGCTGCTGCTGCCCACTCCACCAACTGCTGCTGTTGTGCCAGTGTCCTGGACCTTGCCATGGCGAGAGTTGGACAGATCCGGTCCCGTCCATTCAGTGCAGAGGAGCTGGAGGTCCTTGTGGACGGTGTGCTCCGCCACTATGAACGGCTCTACGGTGACCCAGGACAGGTGGTAAGTGTATGGGGAACATGTTGGTGTGTATGAGGTGGTCCCTGACTCCTGGCCTCTGCAATCTGGGAGGTGTTCTGTAGGAATCAGTGTGGGTATGCCCCAGCACCCCAGGCATGTTGTGATGTGTTCCTGGTTCTGTCACTGACTGATTGAACACTATGCAGCAAATTGTTATCCTTGAAGAGTCACAAACATGGCATGTGTAGTCTTGCGGCTGTGCTGGGTCACAACCGATCACATGTATCTTGTGGGTGCGTACCTCACCTGCTTTGCATGATGGAATAATGCCATATCGACCTGTCCGTCCCATACGTTGTACTGTGCTTGGCTGCAGACAGATACCTGTAACTTCTTTCTGTGTGAACGGCCAACTGTTCACTAACTTGCCCCCTCTTGTCTCCCATTATGGTAGGTCAAGCTGCACCATCGCAAGGCTGTGTGGAGGGCCATAGCACGTGATGTACGGGCAGTGGGGGTGTGCAACAGGTGACACGCACACACTGCCACAAGCAGTGGGACGATATCTCCAGGCTCAGCAAGAATGTGGCGGAGATGACACTGGGGATGATTTCATGATCAGGCAGTCTTGCACGACGTACCATGACCCCTCTGATGCTACGTATCATGGATGTGACCCATCCTGACCTGTCTGCACGGTTGAGAGGGGAGCAGGAGCAACTAGCCGTAAGCACACTGAATGGGTCTGTGACTTGGGACTGCATGCATGTATTGCTGGTCAGACACAGTAGTGACATCCGTGGTGTATATGGTGTGCTGTTATTGCATGTTGGTGGCATTAGCGGAGTGAGAGTTAGCATCCATGTCAGCCAGCTGCACATACCAGCTGCATTGTAGTGAAGGGGCCCAGGGCATGCCATTCAGGTCTGTGGTCCCATGCCATCACATGTGTGGTGGGCTGCATGCACTTTGCCATGTTTCTTTCATGTACATGTGTCACAGGCCCACTAATTCTCTGGCATGAGGATGTCTGGTAGGAGTGTTTCATGTGCAGGATGGGTGCTACATGTTGGTCAGCAGGGAAGGAAGTTTGTATTTTGTAATTTGCAGTACGTGGGTGTGGTACTTAGGTATACCTATTTTCTCTCTCTTTCAGCTTTGGACGAGGGCACTGACCCACATACGACGGAGCTTAGTGGTGGCAATGCATCTGGATCTGTGATCACACACACGCAAACTGAGACTGAAGAGAGCAGCCCCGGAGAGGGGGACAGAACTATCCCTGAGGACTCACATGTGGAGACCCCATCGTCCTCATCTTCAGACAGCGGTGGTGAGTCAGCACTGTTGTTAGACACAGGGAGTGGACAATCTACAACTTCAATAGGTACACAGCACACTGGGCCCACACCGCCACCAACTGCAACAAGTACTGCTTGTGCTCGCCAGAGTAGGGGAAGCAGAGTGGCCTTTGGTGCAGGCACCGCTGCTCCTGCCCCTGTGATACAAACTGCCCTTAGTGCTGAGGCGGTTGATCTGCTGTGCCAGCTGTGTGTAGGGCAGACAAACATGATTAATGCATTCCTGTACCACGATAGGAAGTTGGGGCAGGTGGTAGCATTCATGGAGGGGATGCATGGTGATGTTGCTGGTCTCCACATAACAGTACAGTCCTTATCCAACACAGTGTCTGCAGCAATTCAACAGTCACATGGACAAGGTTCTACTTCAGTTTCCCATCCACACCACTTACTGTCTCAGGGGAGAGTGACATTTCTGAACAGGCCTCATTTTCTGGGTATTGCACTAGAAGCAGGCACAGGCAGCAAGGCAGGCAACAGAGGCCACAGACACCATCCCCTAGGAAAGGGAAATCTTTCACAGAACACAACATCAGCTACCCTGGAGTTGACATACAGGATCCTCAAGGGGTGTTGGGGGATACAGATTCACAGGGCACACAGGCATACTCCTCAAAAAGTACTCCCAAGTCAAAGTCATATCTCATGGACAAGGCACACACCAAGGGCAGGACAACACCCACGGACACGGCTCCTCCCAAGGACAGGGACACTACAGAGGACAGGGCACTTCCCAAAGGACAGTGCACCTCCCAAGGACAGGGACACTACTAAGGACAGGACACCTGCCAAGGACAGGGCACCTCCCAAGGACAGGGACACTACTAAGGACAGGGTACCTCCCAAGGACAGGGCACCTTCCAAGGACAGGGACACTCCCAAGGACAGGGACACTGCAAAGGACAGGGACACTGCAAAGGACACGGACACTGCAAGGGACAGGGCACCTCCCAAGGACAGGGACACTACTAAGCACAGGGCACCTCCCAAAGACAGGGACACTACTAAGGACAGGGCACCTCCCATGGACAGGGACACTACCATGGACAAGGCACCTCCCAGGGAGCAGGCAGATCCCAGGGCCAAGGCTTCTCCCATGGCAGGACATCCACCAAGGACAGGCAGCAATCACCCCTGTGTCCCCTGAAGCTGGTGTTAGTGAAGGAATGTAAAGCACATGTGTCAGAGGTGGAGTCGCCCCATACCTCTACTCCCATCCACACCCCGGTGATGCAGAGGAAGGAGTACACTGTTGTTGCATCACCCATTACACATGATGCAGAGGGCAGAAGGCAGGGCCAGAGCAAGCATCAAGCAGGGTCCAGCACATCCCCAGAGGGCAGACACCCACCAGCACAAGATCCACCTTTGATGTGTGATGTTTCAGATGAGCTCGCACCACTTACCAGTCCAGTCATGTCCAGGGTGCCCTTACATATCCCAAAGAAACTGAAACACACACAGGTGACACATGACCACCCCAATGTCGCTGCAGTACAGCTGGCCCCAGCTCCCAGAGCCACCCTGCCTCCTGTCCCATACAGCCCTGTGGCTCATCATTTCAGTGGTCCTAGTGGGTCAGCTGCAGTTCACTCTCATGTGTCGGATAGTGGCACTGTGTCTGCTGTTCACTGTCATGCCTCATGTAGTAGCACTGTGTCAGTTGTGCCCTCTCCTGTTTCAGGTACTGCCACTGTGTGTGTCCGCCACTCTCATGTCTCAGATGCTGGCATGGTATTTGTTGGTCACTGTCCAGGGATATGTCCTGCCAGTGTGTCTGGGTCTATGATTCATGTGTCAGTCACTAGAGCTGTTGCTGTGTCCCACACTCCTGTATCAGGTCCTGCCAGTGTGTCTGGGTCTATGGCTCATGTGTCAGTCACTAGAGCTGTGGCTGTGTCTCACACTCCTGTATCCGGTCCTGCCTGTGTGTCTGGGTCTATGGCTCATGTGTCAGTCACTAGAGCTGTGGCTGTGTCTCACACTCATGTATCCGTTCCTGCCAGTGTGTCTGGGTTTATGGCTCATGTGTCAGTCACTAGAGCTGTGGCTATGTCTCACTCTCCTGTATCCGGTCCTGCCAGTGTGTATGGGTCTATGGCTCATGTGTCAGTCACTAGAGCTGTGGCTGTGTCTCACACTCCTGTATCTGGTCCTGCCAGTGTGTCTGGGTCGATGGCTCATGTGTCAGTCACTAGAGCTGTGGCTGTGTCTCACACTCCTGTATCCGGTCCTGCCAGTGTGTCTGGGTCTATGGATCATGTGTGAGTCACTAGAGCTGTGGCTGTGTCTCACACTCCTGTATCCGGTCCTGCCAGTGTGTCTGGGTCTATGGCTCATGTGTCAGTCACTAGAGCTGTGGCTGTGTCTCACACTCCTGTATCCGATCCTGCCAGTGTGTTTGGGTCTATGGCACATTTGTCAGTCACTAGAGCTGTAGCTGTGTCTCACACTCCTGTATCCGGTCCTGCCAGTGTGTCTGGGTCTATGGCTCATGTGTCAGTCACTAGAGCTGTAGCTGTGTCTCACACTCCTGTATCCGGTCCTGCCAGTGTGTCTGGGTCTATGGCTCATGTGTCAGTCACTAGAGCTGTAGCTGTGTCTCACACTCCTGTATCCGGTCCTGCCAGTGTGTCTGGGTCTATGGCTCATGTGTCAGTCACTAGAGCTGTGGCTGTGTCTCACACTCCTGTATCTGGTCCTGCCAGTGTCTCTGGGTCGATGGCTCATGTGTCAGTCACTAGAGCTGTGGCTGTGTCTCACACTCCTGTATCCGGTCCTGCCAGTGTGTCTGGGTCTATGGATCATGTGTGAGTCACTAGAGCTGTGGCTGTGTCTCACACTCCTGTATCCGGTCCTGCCAGTGTGTCTGGGTCTATGGCTCATGTGTCAGTCACTAGAGCTGTGGCTGTGTCTCACACTCCTGTATCCGATCCTGCCAGTGTGTTTGGGTCTATGGCACATGTGTCAGTCACTAGAGCTGTAGCTGTGTCTCACACTCCTGTATCCGGTCCTGCCAGTGTGTCTGGGTCTATGGCTCATGTGTCAGTCACTAGAGCTGTAGCTGTGTCTCACACTCCTGTATCCGGTCCTGCCAGTGTGTCTGGGTCTATGGCTCATGTGGTAGTCACTAGTGCTGTGGCTGTCGCAGATCCTGCTACTGTGTCCAAAACTACGAGGTCCCACAGTCCACCTGATTCTGTGCTGTAAGGTGCAGTTACAATCACTAAAATCTTATTGTACTTGATGTCTGGAATGTCCATTGTAACCACCCTTCCATTATTATTGTCCATGGGACTGTCCACATGACACACGTTCATGTGCTGCCTCAGATGTACCTGCTCTGTTATGAACACTGCCCTGTTGCTGTTAGGATGCTGCATTGTGCCCTCTCATGTGCTGCCTCAGATGGACCTGCTCTGTTGTGAACACTGCCCTGTTGCTGTTAGGATGCTGCATTGTGCCCTCTAATGTGCTGCCTCAGATGGACCTGCTCTGTGATGAACAATGCTCTGTTGCTGTTAGGATGCTGCATTGTGCCCTCTCATGTGCTGCCTCAGATGGAGCTGCTCTGTTGTGAACACTGCCCTGTTGCTTTTAGGATGCTGCATTGTGCCCTCTAATGTGCTGCCTCAGATGGACCGGCTCTGTGATGAACAATGCTCTGTTGCTGTTAGGATGCTGCATTGTGCCCTCTCATGTGCTCCCTCAGATGGACCTGCTCTGTTTTGTGCCATGGACTGTTGATGCTCTTTGCCCCTCCCATGTGCTGCCTCAGATGGACCTGCTCTGTTGTGAACACTGCCCTGTTGCTGTTAGGATGCTGCATTGTGCCCTCCCATGTGCTGCCTCAGATGTACCTGCTCTGTTATGAACACTGCCCTGTTGCAGTTAGGATGCTGCATTGTGCCCTCTTATGTGCTGCCTCAGATGGACCTGCCCTGTTCTGTGCCATGGACTGTTGATGCTCTTTGCCCCCCTCATGTGCTGCCTCAGATGGACCTGCTCTTTTCTGTGCAATGGACTGTTGATGCTCTGTGACCCTCTCATGTGCTGCTAAGATAGACCTGCTCTGTTGTGAACACTGACCTGTTGCTGTTAGGATGCTGCATTGGGCCCTCTCATGTGCTGCCTCAGATGGACCTGCTCTGTTCTGTGCCATGGACTGTTGATGCTCTTTGCCCCTCTCATGTGCTGCCTCAGATGGACCTGCTCTGTTGTGAACACTGCCCTGTTGCTGTTAGGATGCTGCATTGTGCCCTCTCATGTGCTGCCTCAGATGTAACTGCTCTGGTATGAACACTGCCCTGTTGCTGTTAGGATGCTGTGTTGTGCCCTCTCATGTCCTGCCTCAGATGGACCTGCTCTGTTCTGTGCCATGGACTGTTGATGCTCTTTGACTCCTTTCATGTGCTGCCTCAGATGTACCTGGCCAACAGCTGTACAAAAGGGGGTGGTGATGGACGGAGCATCTGAACCAATCAAACACTCACACCCAGTCAAAAGATCTGGGTTTGATCCATCACTGTTCTTTAGCCCACTCTGCCACCCCAGTTCAGACTTGGCTGTATGCAAATCAGTCACACCCAGTCAAAAGATACCGCTTTTGGCCGCCATAAGTGTGGCAGGGTATGCTCAGATGTGAGTCCCTTGCTCACTTTGCCACTGGATTCAAGCAAGCCGGGCTGAAGACGGCTGTAATGCCAGAAACCGGTCCTCGGAAGCTTGTTTCCGGTCCAGGGAAGGCATGGCTTGGCAGTTCGGGCTGGACTGTTCCCATGAGGCACAGGGTCAGACTGATTTGCATATAGCCATGTCTGAACTGGGGTGGCAGAGTGGGCTAAAGAACGGTGATGGATCAAACCCAGATCTTTTGACTGGGTTTGAGTGTTTGATTGGTTCAGATTCTCCCTCCATCACCACCCCCTGTTGTACCGCTTTGGCCGCCATAAGTGTGGCAGGGTATGCTCAGACGTGAGTCCCTTGCTCACTTTGCCACTGGATTCAAGCAAGCCGGGCTGAAGACGGCTGTAATGCCAGAAACCGGTCCTCGGAAGCTTGTTTCCGGTCCAGGGAAGGCATGGCTTGGCAGTTCGGGCTGGACTGTTCCCATGAGGCACAGGGTCAGACTGATTTGCATATAGCCATGTCTGAACTGGGGTGGCAGAGTGGGCTAAAGAACGGTGATGGATCAAACCCAGATCTTTTGACTGGGTGTGAGTGTTTGATTGGTTCAGATGCTCCGTCCATCACCACCCCCTTTTGTACCGCTTTGGCCGCCATAAGTGTGGCAGGGTATGCTCAGACGTGAGTCCCTTGCTCACTTTGCCACTGGATTCAAGCAAGCCGGGCTGAAGACGGCTGTAATGCCAGAAACCGGGCCTCGGAAGCTTGTTTCCGGTCTAGGGAAGGCATGGCTTGGTAGTTCGGGCTGGACTATTCCCATGAGGCACAGGGTTAGACTGATTTGCATATAGCCATGTCTGAACTGGGGTGGCAGAGTGGGCTAAAGAACGGTGATGGATCAAACCCAGATCTTTTGACTGGGTGTGAGTGTTTGATTGGTTCAGATGCTCCCTCCATCACCACCCCCTTTTGTACCAGTTTAAATTAGGTGCACCCTAGATAAACATGGCCAAATGTGATCACACACAGATCATATGACACATGTCAAGGAGGGGAAGGGATTAAAAAGAGCAGCAGGTGACTATGGGGAACCAATAAGGCACTGCACACCGAATCTTTCTGACCCCACACCCCAACTGTGGGAGTGTAGCCAGGCTTCTGAGCACTTCAATAAGCAGGTGACACACAACACAACAAACAGCTATGTACCTACCCCCTTCTTGCTGCTGTCTCTCTTGTAACTGCTTGTCCAGAGCTGGGTAGACCACAGCCAGGACACTGAGCATGGTGGCGGTGAGGCGACGGCGTCCTCCATGCCGGCGCGGAGGTGACAATTTCAACTGGACCCGGGTGATCCGCCGGGTCCAGCACCGGATGTCCGGCCACCTCTTTTGTATGTTGCGCAGACGCCGGCGGGGGCCCCCCACCGACCTCACGGCCCTGGCGATATCCCTCCCAATCTCCCACTTCTCCTGGGCGGTTACCTGTCAGGATGACACAGTGAGACAAAATTCACTACACCAGCTCCATGTCCCAGATACACAAACATGAACATCTCTGATAATGTGAACAGGGGCTGACAGGAATAGGCTCATGGTCCATGTGAATTCTTGCCTGTGTGCCAGCACCCATGCACAGCATGAAATTGGGAGCAAACAGATGGCATAATGGGTGCAACACACTCACTGATCAGGGCACACACTGGGCAGCACATGCACTGCAGAGTGTTGGACAGCACGTGCCAAGCAGTCACATGTCCCACTCCACTCACAAACCATCAGCAGACCACACAGATAAACCCTGGCACAGATCACTCACCTGTCACTGACAACAGCGGATACAACCCTCACTCTGCACATGTGCCACTTGCCTGTGTGGTGTCACAGGTGTTGTGCTAGCGGAGAAAGTCATGCACACAGCACTGCTTACTTGTCACATCAGAGGTAGAGAAATGCTGCATACACTATGCAGATGTGTTGCAACACATCACATACACATGACAAGGCACATTCACACACATCTATGTCCATGAGGTCCAACACATCATCTGGACAATCTTATCACTGCTCCCCTCAAGTCTTAAACCTCTATGGGTACAGACTCCTGTCACTCTGGGGCAACACAGTTCCAGCTCAGTACAATTACGATATGAAGCTACAAAGGTATGGCCAGGCTGAATGTGTCATTCATCATGCAGTGAATGTCACAGTTAGCACAATGCAAATGAGGAGTGAACACACAGCAACTACATCATGCTCTGCATTACAGACATCAGCATGCACCCCCAGTGGGACTCCCTCCAAAAACATATTGAATGTCTGTCCCACCAGGACACAATGCCAGTAGTGACGTTCACACAACAGGTGTACAGTCAAAGGTAGTGGAGTCAGCACTCACCTGTTCCCCTGGTCCCCCAAACAGCTTCGTGAACTGTGGGAGGAGGTTGTCCAGCAGCGCCTGGTTCTCCTCCTCGGTAAATGCTGGGGCCCTCTCCACAGTTTGCGCCAGCAGCAGTGTGGTCCACTCAAATGATGTGCAGGCAAATGCCCTCTCAGTGCTTCATGCTGCCTTAAATCTGTACTGCAGAGGGGCATTCAGTTCGAGGAGGCCAGAGTGATAGGTCAGATTTGTTTGCATCATACGTTTCCTCCAATCCCTTTACACATACGCCTCTGACATGCATTGCATCGTTTAAAATTGAGCTTCTTCTCAACACTTTGCAACATTGTATATTTTTGGCCAACTGACTTTTGCAGGACACCTGTTGTGCACATAGCAAATCAAAACTCATATCCATGACAACCAGGATGCATTCTGGGCCTACTACTCGTCCCCTATGTGTCCCCGATTTAATTCTGCGATACAGACATGTGAACACTGCGCACACACCCCATCATTGCAGGAGTACGCTGCGCCTCACACGCCATGAATGTAGGGATATGGTGCGCCCCACACGCCATGAATGTAGGGGTACGGTGCGCCTCACACGCTCGTGTATGGCACCATTAAAATAGTGATACGCTGCACACACACCCCATCATTGCAGGAGTACGCTGCGCCTCACACACCATGAATGTAGGGATACGGTGCGGCTCACATGCTCGCGTATGGCACCATTACAATAGTGATACACTGCGCACACATGCCATGAATGTAGGGATAGGGTGCGCCCCACACGCCATGAATGTAGGGGTACGGTGCGCCTCACACGCTCGCGTATGGCACCATTAAAATAGTGATACGCTGCACACACACCCCATCATTGCAGGAGTACGCTGCGCCTCACACGCCATGAATGTAGGGATACGGTGCGGCTCACATGCTTGCGTATGGCACCATTACAATAGTGATACGCTGCGCACACACCCCATCATTGCAGGAGTATGCTGCGCCTCACACGCCATGAATGTAGGGGTACGGTGCGGCTCACATGCTCGCGTATCGCACCATTACAATAGTGATACGCTGCGCACACAACCCATCATTGCAGGAGTACGATGCGCCTCACACGCCATGAATGTAGTGGTATGGTGCGGCTCACACGCTCGCGTATGGCACCATTGCAATAGTGATACACTGCACAGACTCCCATCATTGCAGGAGTACGCTGCGCCTCACACGCCATGAATGTAGGGGTACGGTGCACAATGATGTATCTCTAGTCCTTGTCATAGCATACTGTCATGTGCAGGCCCCAGGTGTGGCACAGTGTTAGACCTGGCACTTTGGCGTGAGTTTCCCTTCCACTTTTTGCTGATGTGCCTCAGATGTTTTTGCTGGTGTCCACTGCTCAGGGCACTGCGCCACGGCCAACCCGTGCCGCAGTGCAAGTGCTCCCTATGTAAACTGTAACTGTGATTGATATTCCTGATTGGTTCATTGGATTTACTGTCAGTCCCCAGTAAAGTGCACCAGGAGTGCCAGGGCTTGTGAATGCCAATACTGCTAGTGGGCCTGCAGCGCTGATTGCGCCACCCACCGAAGCAGCCTTTTAAAATGTATCTAGGGTCTGCCATTGCAGAACCTGTGTGCAGTCTGGTACTGTCATGCTGGCTGGGCAAGTGCACACACTTGCCAGCCTCTAAACCTTCCCTTAACTTCATATTAGTCACCCCTATGGTAGGCCCAAGGACAGGGTGCATTGTAAGTATAAGGTAGGACATGCTCTGAAGTGTGTGGCATGTCCCAATAGTGAATTACTGCCAAATTCGTTTTTCACTATTGTAAGGCTACCTGTTCCCTTTAGGCCAGATGGGCTGCTGGAATTATTACACTCTATAATCCCAGCAGGCTCATGGATCATGGTAGAGAATAAAAGTTTAGTATGCCTGAACTCAGAATAATAAAATACTTCTTTTAGTAAAGTTTATTTTAATATCCTGTGTTTGCAAATGCTACTTTTAGAAAGTTAGCATTTGCTTGCCTAACCATTTCAGCCCGCCTCTACTAGTATGTGTATCTGACTGTCTGGGATGTGTGAGTGACAGGGCTGGGGGATGACAGGTGGTGAATGCAAGGATTACACCTTAGTGGAAGGTAGGAGTGCCCCTGGACTCTTAATCAGGCTGTGCTCTGCCACCACAATGCTGACTCCGCCCCCTGGGGAGCGACTGATGACTCAGCCTGCACCTGGCCCAGGAAGGGCGAAGCACGGTCATCAAGGTACTCCTGGCTGCCCCTGTCCACACAATGCTGGCTCCACCTCTTGTGGAGCGTCTGATGTGCCTGCCCCTCACACTGAAAGCAGAAGCCAGAAGTACACCCAACAAGTGCTCAGAGACTGAAAGAAGTTATGCAAAGGCCCCCCTGGCCTGAAAAGACAAAAGAAATGCTGTATAAAAGTAGGAGCCCTGCTCCTTGTAAATCAGAATCCTGTTTCCCACAAAGAACCTCTGTCCGACTAGAAGGAGAAGAAGACGCTGGAAGGACTGACCTGCTGCTTGCCTTGATGAGGAAGGAGAGGAAAAGACTTGCTGAAAAGACTTTGCTGATTTTTGCTTGAAACTTTCTCCAAGGGCTTGTCTGAGCTTGCCCCCTGACCTGAGCCACAGGACCATCTGGCTCAACCTGCTTTCTGCCCGTCTGCCGGTATTTTAGAGGATTTCTACAAACGCCGGAGCCGTGACCCTGGTGCACCCCAGCCCCTCCTTGAGGCCGTGACCGACCGTGTCTCCCCGTCCCCGCCGAGGAAGAGCCCCGCTCCGCCGAGCCGCTCTTCCTCCGCTGAGGGAGATCGCTGAGTCACCCTCCCTTGGGAGGCTCGCTGCCGTAGTGCCCCCCCAGCCCCTCCTCGAGGCCGTGATCACCTGAGTTTCCCTGTCCCTGCCGAGGGAGAGCCCCGCTCCGCCGAGCCGCTCTCCCCCAACTGAGGGAAACCGCCGAATCACCTCGCTGACGGAGGCTCGCTGTTGTGCCCCCACGCTCCCGCCTGAAAACCTTCACCGGACCCAACAGACCCAGAGAACAAATCCCGTGAAGCCCGGGCGCCTCGAGTGTCAGCCTCGCTCTGCCTAGAGCCGCCAAGCACCCCGCACCCGCCTTCTCTGGAACTCTCCAAAAGCCGCCGCTCACCGACGCACAGTGCTCACCACGGGCTAGGGGCCCGCAACGTTCTTCTTTCCCCTTCTGCACTGTGCACGGTGAGTACCTGTGATCGCCGGCCTCCCAGCCGGAGCCGCGAGAGGCGTACCACCCGACCGGACAGCTCCGTACGTATCGCACCTGGGAGCGGTACGAGTCGAACCCGTGCTCACGCCAGATGCGTGAGTCGCGGTAGGATGCGCCCGTTTTTCACCGGCAAAGCGCCTACAAGCGGCTAGTAAAGCCCAAAAAGGAATCCAGGGGCTAAGAACTGTTTGTGAAGTAAAAGAAGTTCAGAAGAACCAGTTTTGAACTATAACCAAGAGGACTTGCCTATTTACAATCTTGTGCACTAGTTTGTTTGTTTAATCTATTGTGTAATTGCTTTAAGTATATGCCTGGGAGTGTTACTCTACATATATCAAGAAGATACATGTACCATAAGGCCAAGAACGTGAGGCTGATGACGTCACCACTTTGCGGGGGAGCTAATGTTAAGACTTACGTGGCACCAGTCGTGTGCCGAGCATTCACGTATTCTCCTGTGGCATTCAGCATATCCTGCTCACGGTAGGGGTGCTTTTGCACCATCGGGCATCGTTACTCTCAGTGTGGTTCAGGCAGAGCAGAGTGTTCAGTAGGCCAATGTGAAGCCCCGTTGAACGAGCTGATGACTGGCTCTTGGAGGGCTTTCTTCTGTTTAACTAATTCCCTCCCTTGTTGTTCCTCCTCCTCATGGCTCTTGTGTGGTAGGCTACTTTCCCTTCTTGCCCCTCAGCTGATTCCCTGTGGGGACAATGGATTGTCTGCTTGGTCTGAGACACGCACCAGCGTTTGCTTTTGAAAGTCTGTTTAGTTGACTTGTTTGATAGACTGTGAATCTATGTTTTTCCGCATGACTTTCATTGCGTTCGAGCTGCCTGCATAGCATTATACCCCCTTCATGTAGCAGCAATACTCAGCAAGCTTTTCATGTTTCTTCTATGTTGCCTGTGCTTGTTGGAACGTGCCTTGGAACAGGTTCCTGACATTGGGCATCCTTTTTGAAAAGCATACTACATTATCTTGGGTGTGTTAGGGTTTAATCTGCCTTTCCATGTGACATTCATTCATGTTGATTGGACAACTCTGATGTCACAGCAGGGGCTAGTAGTGCATGTCATGTCGTAAGCTCTAATCCCCTGTTACGTGGCTCATATTACCTTTGTGGGGATGTAGGCAAATGCTGGATACAGACATGGAAACGTTTGGAACAGGCTTCTTTCTAAGTGTGTGGTGATGTCCTTGTTCTATCTACTGATCCTGTGGCACTTCCATTACCGTGATCCCCACTAGGATACAGTCGGTGTTGTTTTCGCTTACAGGTATTACTGTTATAGTATAGGTCCATAGGTATTCTGTGATTCAGTGACAAAAAGTGTTGGATACTCATGCTTATTTATCTTTGTTTCAGAACTCACTCCCTGCTGTTCCCTTCCTTTCCTTCCCTCGCTTGATCACCATTTGGAGTCTGTCATTACTACGCAGACCAAGGGGCTATCGGGAGGTGGAGCCCTTTAAGCATCACACGTTGACGGGGAATCAAGGCCCTGACAGTCACAGGCAGTCATGTGCAGATTGGATCACCAGAAAGACAGGTACACGAATTGCATGTCTGTTTTTGTGTGCAGGGCACTGGCACTGTCCAGGGCCATTGGATCATGCAGCATGGCCTCCACACATGCCTGATCCGTTTGTGTGGAAAATGTGTTTGACACAATTCAATGTGCCTCATCGCTGTCCACGGCAATATCTTGCCACTTTGCAAGTGTCATCTATGGCATGATTTACAAAGATTGTGCATTAGGGTGTATTTGTACTTTGGCAACATGCATGCTGTTCTTCATGGCTATTGATCCCGATTGTGCATGATGTACTTGGTTGTGTATGTATGTGTGCAGCTTCGTGGCAACAACAGGCAGCCAACGTCTGCTGACGCTGTGTTTCCTGGGCACAGATTTGCCATTAGGAGCCCGATCCCATGGCCGTCATTTTGTGGCCTTGTTCATCAATTTCTTCTGAGTGACCCATTAGTAACCTGACACACATTCCTTTCTTTCGATGCGCCTGTTACACTGTGCCTTTCTAACATACTGATCTTTGTATGCTAGTTTTTGCCTACTTTCCCACCCCTTCCGCAGTCAGGTGTTCACTTATTCCTGCTGCTACCTCCCCTGCGACGCAGCTCCACCAAGTGCCCTGCTTTGGCAAAGCATGCACATCCCAGCTGATCCTCCCTAACTCCACCCATTCGCAGTGCAGGGAGCAGTTTGTGTGTACCACTGTTGCGCCCACCCCATGCCCTAGGCTGGATGGGCAGCGCACATCAGCGCCTGCACCGTGCACAGTGCAAGAGCCTATGCTCCTTGCAAGGCTCACATAACACAACAAACTCATGCTCAGGCCACCCGCCAAGCAATGGACAACGCACAACCAACCCCCTGCTATCAGTTAATCCCTAAGTGCACACACGCCTGCTTTGCATGCTGGGTGTGCAACTCCATTGTCCACCGGTCACCATTTGCATCCACGTCTCCGACAATCAACACACTGCACCAAACCCCGCTACAGATCCACAAAAGATGCTGGAGTCAAGTCACCACAGACGGGCTGTGTGGCACCCTCGCACAGAATACTGCAACAAACACCGCCGCCACACCCTGCTACCTCACACACTGGATCAGCGACTGATCCAACAATCTAGCCATATTGACGTCATTTCCAGTGCGGCACAACAACAGTTGGCCACATGGGACAAGGAAGACCTACTGGACTCACACAGATCTAGTTGGACTATTGTGCACACCATGCTACACATACAAACATCAGTTAACATTCAGCCATGGGAAACACCACACACAGACATGACCCTATCATCGACACGGACAAGAGTACATCCTTCTGATAGGGACTGGGCACAAGCACACGCAACATCAAGGGGATGACCGACATCATGCGTGACGTATCTTACACCAGCTCCCCATCCAATAGACATCACACACTTGCATGGGCAAGCAAATCCCTCCCAACGTAATACAACTGCAAGCTCGTGGACATGCACAACAGCCTCGGCACACTGAGGCAGACAGCGCTATTATCTGCGGGACATCCCCCCCTCAGGTTCTGCACTACAGTCAGCAGCTAAGACACCACCCGGGTGATGTCCACCATCCACTCCAACTCTCCATCAGGACCCTTCCCACACAACATCTCAATCACAGCATACACCATCCTTGAAGCCCTCCTACGGCACATCATGAATGTCTACTTTGAGTAAGCCATATTCCATGTGACCTTTGGGCATGTAGAGACCCAGGACCTTATTGAACAACGAAGCCAGTAGTGCTGCATCTATTTGAACATCACCCTGCTTCCCTCCCCAGGAAATGTCATGAAGTACACAGTCAACAAACAACTGACCAACTTCCTCCAAGCAGACACCTCCAACCATCCCACCCCAGTCCAACTTCCACAGTAATCACACCACTGCAACCGCCCTCGTTGCCACCACCACCAACCTCTTGGCACCTGTTCAACGATGGTAAGCCCACCACCCTCCCCACCCTCGGCCTCTAAGGCATTTAACACCATGTGCTCCCACACTGTCAGATCACACCTCGCCAACACTGGGATCCAGAGGTGGCCCCAGGATTAAGAGACCAAGTACATCACCAGCAAGGGCCTGTGAGCCTGCCTCCTCCCTTCAGCATGTAGTGCACTGGTGTCATGTGGCCCATGCACCAGGGCTCAGCTCTCAGCGTGACATTCTTCACTGTCTCCATTAACCCCTGCTCCACACTCACATGCGCACACACCCCCATCATCATCTCCTATGCCATTGACACCCAGCTGCTCCTCACCAAGGACCCAGAGCATGCCAGCTCCTCCCCTGTAGGAGACCAGAGGACCCTTGATGAATTTATTGACATCAGCCACCTGAGGCTGGCCTTGGACAAGACTGGGGTAATCCACTGAGGATTAGGCCGTTACGAGTGGGGCAACTCCTTGTGGGCCACCGTCATGCCCAACGCACCTGACACCACTGGCCACGCACGCAAGCTAGTGTTCACTGTAGAAACCTCACTCAAAATTGACATGCAACTCAACACCTTCTCTACCTCATGCTGCACCACCCTCCGCATGCTGCAACTGATCCTCAGATCGATCCACTCCTAGGCAAGACAGACAGTCACCCAGATCCACGACACCAGCCGGGTCAACTACAGCAACGCCCTCTATGCAGGGACAACATCCAAACTACAGTTGGACTTGTACACATCCAGGTTGCATCCGCACACCTCATCCTCAACATCCCCTGCCACAGCCACATCACCATACACCTGAGAAACATACAATGGCTCACTGTCAACTGCTGGATCACCTTCAGACTCCTCACACACACTCAGGAGGCAGTCAACAACCCCAGGCCCTTTACCCATGCTTGGACGTCTCTCAGCCAACACCCATTGCCCAAATTCCGCCCATTACAGCTTGGCTTGGCCAAGACTCCACACACCCACCGAACAACTGCATGCGTGAGTAGTCCTCCCACCTCCTACTACAGACCTGGGACTCCCTCCCCGTGCACCTCCACATGACCCATGAGCTCTACGCCTTCATGCTACTCTTCACAGCATGTCTGTCCGAGTAGTGTGCCCCCCCTAAGCAGCTTGAGACCATCAATGGTGAGTATTGCTCTCCATGGGGGACTTTTGGGCTACATTGTGACCTATGTGTGGCCTCAAACGGACTCAGATCCCAGGGTATGGCTGGCTTGGGTTAGTTCCACACTGAGGCATTCTTTGCCATTTCCCCACACATATGTCGTTGACTCATGCTAAATGGCTGCAAGATCCATTTACCTTGTGTTTGGGTCATTTATTTCTCAGTGAGGTGCTGTACAATAGTTCTTGGAATCCAAAGTTCACAGAGGGAGATGGGATGCTTGCCATTGGGAGTCATCAGAGTCCTGAGCACAGTGCTTGTCATCATTGGTCAGACTGCGACCAGCTGCTCAATGTGGCAGAGTTGGACAGTCAATGGGGTGATGCTGTTGCACACCAAATGCAGATGCCAAAACAGGTAACCTGGGAGATGTGGCTGGCCCGCAGCCTCTCATGTTCTTTTCCGTGGATGACCCACCTTCTTTGCTGGACCCTCAGATGCAGGCCTTGACGATGCAGGCCTTGATAATGCAAGGGACGCTCCGTTGGACGATTCCTCCTCCTCCTGCCTTCCTGTGTCTGTTGCCGGTCTTTGTCTTGATGTGTCTTGCCTTGTGACACAGGGAGGGTTCTGCATGTTGTCAGCGATCCAACGGAGTGAATGGCCTATGTCCCTTTGCACAGCCAGGAGCTCATCCAGTTTTGCCTCGATCCATCCTTGGTGTTGTTGGTTACTGGCGTGTTGCTCGGCCTGCATCTCTTGCTGCCTGGTGTGTTGTTCGGCATGCAGCTCTTGCATCTTAGTGAGGGCCACCACTATCTAGCTGGTCTCCCTGGTGTCCCACCTGTATGCCTCCAGGATGTGTTGGAGTTGGGACATACCAGGCCTTGCAGCTGTCTGGTCAGGTTCTCGCCTCCACCTGCTGCCACTCCCACCACCCCTGCCCCCACGAGCCTGGCCTGACGTTGGGGGAACATCAGGACGACGGGACACCTGAGGTATGGCGGTGGTGGTGTTGTCTGCCACCTCCTGTGTGCCCGACGGACCTTGTCCCTCATTGTCTGACTGGCTCAGTGTTTCACTGTGGGCAGGGCTCCTAGGTGTTGGCTGGGATGTGACAGGAATGGGAGTGGTGGTTGGCAGAGATGTGCTTGATCCAGGTGCCGCACGGTTTCAGACAGCAGAGGTGCCAGGTTGGTTGGGGTCATCCAAGGAGTTTTGAGAGGCGTCGCTGTCGGTGGGGTCAGGGGCCTGAGGAGCCTGGATCTGTGAGTCATCTTCCCCATCATTGGGGGGGCTTTCAGCACGTTGCCCTGTCTGTGAGAGACAGACAGTGTTAATGCCATTGTAAGCAACATCCATGTTTCATGTACATTTTTGTTGACACAGTACCACCAGGTATTTGTCTTGGCTTAGCATTATCATCACTGTTCACTTATGGGTGGCTATGTTGTGTGGTCAGATTGATATGTGCTCCTGAGTCATTGACATGTGTTGAAGGGATAAAAACTGTTTCACACATAATCTTAGCGTAATGTACCCAATATATGTAATGATTTCATACTAGAAGCCCCTTGTGAATATGCTTATGCTTTAGGTATACGGGGATCGGGCCTTAGCTGAATGGACGCCATCTTAGTTTCGTTTCCCCGTGTTTGTCCACTGCAGTTAGAAATCACGTGACACCCCTTCGGGATAGGAACTGTGGCGTTAGAAGAAGCTGAAGACGCACTATTATTTCTGGTCATAGGAACTCAAGGTCGCATCTGGCTTTCAAGTAGGATAAGCGCATTCCAGTAGGCGCCGTGCCTGTACTCCCGGGCACCAAGACCAAAGGCCCCCATAATAGCTTAGCTTGGTTTCGGACTAATCAACTGTGCCTTATATGGGCTTTCCTCTGGGCTTCTGCCGTGGTGGTGTTTTTCCATGTATGGGGTTTCATATGTTATGCTGAAAGTATATATGCACTGTTTTGAATGTAATCCAGCAGTCTTCTCCGCGCACCTTTAGGGTGAGGATGAGAGAGGCTTCTCTATATAGAGTACTTTGCATAATAAGCGATTGAACCTTCTCCATTGCCAACTGACTGAATATCTTTGTAATTGGTATTTGGGCTATTGGTAAGTATAGCTCTATGGTATATAATTTTGGTACTTCAGTGTGTGCATATCTGCAATAACTTGCGCAATACCTGCATGTCCTCAGTGATGCGCCAGTTACAGAGCACCACCACTCCGCCAGCATGGCGTTGCTGCATTTAACAACCTGCGCACCATGGTGATGAAATGGCACAGATGCATGACGCATCTGTGCCATTCATTTGGCACATTGCTTTGGTTTTGTAGCAGGCACCACAAAGCTCAAGCAATGGTGAGTGGGGAGGCCCCATCTGCACAATGCTGTGTCAATCCTTACGCCTTCTTCTTGCAGGTGAAGGGTTTTGAACCAGCATATGCTTAAATGTGAGTGAGAGTGATCTTTACTATTTTAATCAGCCAGTTTTATGAGTCGTTCCAGCACTGCAAGCCCCCCCCCGAAAGGGAACACCTACTACTGGCACAGGGCTTTGCAACGTGACACATCTCCCAGATGAGTCTCCTTGTGGATTCCCTGCAGCATAGCGCCACTTTCAAGCCGCCGCTGCGTCAGGATGGTGACACAACGGCGGCATGTAAGGTGCACAGGGGGCTTGTAAGTCTCCGCTGTGGAGTTTGTGGCTTGGATGCGTTGGCAGATCTGTATTGGTCTGGTTGCGTTACATGGCCATTGTAAAAGTGGGGCTCTCATTTGCCTGTTCCAGGAGGGTATGTTTGTGTGAGGGGTGTGTGTGACAGGCCGTGCTGGTTGTTTGAGTGCTATTTAGCAGTGGCCCTCCCTCATGATGTGGCTGCCCCCCATGGGGCATGCTGCAATGCCAATGGGTGTAGGTTACTGTCCAAGGTATCTGAACTTGCAGTCCTGGTGATTGTGTTTGCACATGTCCAAGGAGGGCCTTGTGCCGCCTACACCAGGGCCCAGTGTCAGCTATCTTGTCAGTAATTTCACACTCCCTGTGCATTGGGCATGGTGTCATGGCTGGGTACCTGGGCCATGTGTGATGTGGGCAATTGGGTCTGATTCTCATCCCCAAAATACATTTTGTGACAGCCACCCTCCCAGCATACCATATGTCCATTCTTAGCTCTGTGCTTTCTATTGCATGAAACACAGCATGGCCTGGCTTTCTCAATGGGGCATACACATGTTAGTGGCATTGGTGTTGTTTTCAGCTGTGGATGGGGTGTGGGCTTGTGGGTTTGTGCAGGGATTTTTTGAACTTGGGCTTTGAATGCCATTACCCCTATGTTACATGAGTTGTTTGTGTACTCACCAGGCTCAGGGACTCCATCAATTCCATTTACTCCCACCGGTGCGAGCAGGGCCATCACCTACTCCTCCCAGGGATGGTAGTGTACTAGTCTGCGGGGACCGCCACTTCCAGTGTGATGGGCATCTTCATATTCTCAGTCCATCTTCTTCTTGACCATCCTCCGTAGATCGTACCACCTGTTTTGGCAGTCCTGCCTTGATCGTCTGGTGGTTGCAACAGCATTCACCCAATTGACTATCCTGTGCCACAGTCTGGTCTTCTCAGCTATGCTGGTCCGTCTGACCAATGCTCCAAACAGCTGTGGCTCGACTTTGATGACCTCGTTGACAAATATCTCCATCTCCTGATGAGTGAACTTTGGATTCCTGCGTGTGGACATAGTGTAGGGTGATGGTGTGGATGTATGTGGGTGTGTGGGTCTGAATGTGGAGGGGGGTGTGGGTCTGAATGTGGACGGGGTGTGTGTGGATCTGGATGTGGAAGGGTGTTTGTGTGGCTCTGAATGTGAATGGGGATGTGTCCGGAGGTTGATGAGTGGAGTTGGTGCTGTGAGTCAGTCTTGCTAAGTGGTTTGTTGCAAAGGATCATTGTTTGAGTCTGTGGGCCCTTTTTATTAGTGCATTTGTGGGAGGGGCTTAGTTTGAAATTTTGGACGGAGTGTTATAAGGGGTGGTTCTGAGTTGGCCACTCTGTTTTCCTGTTTGAATCATGCCTGGACATTCATTTTCATGGTTTGTACACTTGAGACATGTTTAGTGGTGCTGTTCGAGTAGTTTTGACACTCCTTGGCCTGATTTCTGGGGTTCGCATGCGTTTGCTCAGAATGGGCTGTCTCATTCTTGATTTGGTGGCTCGTGCATCGCGTATGTGCGATTGTTAGGGGGAGCCACACAGTCACATACGCAACGCAGGCCGAGAATGCATGTTGTGTGTGGGCACCGTACCCCTGCAATCATGGGGGAGTACCTCGTTTCCTACTTGTTAGGGTGCCATACACGAGCGTGTGAGGCACACCGTACCCCTACATTCATGGCGTGTGTGCGCAGCATATCACTATTGAAATGGTGCCATATGCGAGCGTGTCGGGCGCACCGTACCCCTACATTCATGGCGTGTGTGCGCAGTGTATCACTATTATAATGGTGCCATAGGCGACCGTGTATTCGCACCGTACACCGGCAATCATGGGGGGGCTCGTTTGCTCGTTTCCTTCTAGTGATGGTGCCATGCTGGAGCGTGTATTCGCAACGTACCACTGTAATTTTGGGGGGGGGCTCCTCGTTTCCTTCTTGTTAGGGTTCCATATGCGAGTGTGTGAGGTGCACCGTACCCCTACATTCAAGGCGTGTGGGGCACACCGTACCCCTCCATTCATGGCGTGTGTGCACAGCGTATCACTAGTGTAATGGTGCCACATGCGAGCGTGTGGGGTGCACCGTACCCCTACATTCATGGTGTGTGGGGCACACCGTACTCCTACATTCATGGCGTGTGGGGCGCACCATACCCCTACATTCATGGCGTGTGTGCGCAGCATATCACTATTGTAATGGTGCCATATGCGCGCGTGTGGGGGCACCGTACCCCTACATTCATGGGGTGGGTGCACAGCGTATCACTAGTGCAATGGTGCCATACACGAGCGTGTGGGGCGCACCGTACACCTACATTCATGGCGTATGAGGCGCACCGTACCCCTACATTCATGGCTTGTGTGCGCAGCGTATCACTAGTGTAATGGTGCCATATGCGAGCGTGTGAGGCGCACCATACCCCTACATTCATGGTGTGTGGGGCGCACCATACCCCTACATTCATCGCGTGTGAGGCGCACCGTACCCCTACATTCATGGCGCGTGTGCGCAGCGTATCACTAGTGTAATGGTGCCATACGTGAGCGTGTGGGGCGCACCATACTCCTAAGTTCATGGCGTGTGTGCGCAGTGTATCACTATTATAATGGTGCCATAGGCGAGCGTGTATTCGCACCGTACACCGGCAATAATGGGGGGCTCGTTTCCTTCTAGTGATGGTGCCATGCTGGAGCGTGTATTCGCAACGTACCACTGTAATTTTTGGGGGGGCACCTCGTTTCCTTCTTGTTAGGGTTCCATATGCGAGTGTGTGAGGTGCACCGTACCCCTACATTCATGGCGTGTGGTCATGCTGGAGCGTGTATTCGCAACGTACAACTGTAATTTTGGGGGGGCGCCTCGTTTCCTTCTTGTTAGGGTTCCATATGCGAGGGTGTGAGGTGCACCGTACCCCTACATTCATGGCGTGTGGGGCACACCGTACCCCTCCATTCATGGCATGTGTGCACAGCGTATCACTAGTGTAATGGTGCCATATGCGAGCGTGTGGGGCGCACCGTACCCCTACATTCATAGTGTGTGGGGCGCACCGTACCCCTACATTCATGGCGTGTGGGGCGCACTGTACCCCTACATTCATGGCGTGTGTGCGCGGCGTATCACTATTGTAATGGTGCCATATGCGAGCGTGTGGGGCGCACCGTACCCCTACATTCATGGTGTGTGTGCACAGCGTATCACTAGTGTAATGGTGCCATACGCGAGCGTGTGGGGTGCACCGTACACCTACATTCATGGCGTATGAGGCGCACCGTACCCCTACATTCATGGCATGTGTGCGCAGCGTATCACTAGTGTAATGGTGCCATATGCGAGCGTGTTAGGCGCACCGTACCCCTACATTCATGGTGTGTGGGGCGCACCATACCCCTACATTCATGGCGTGTGAGGCGCACGGTACCCCTACATTCATGGCGCGTGTGCGCAACGTATCACTAGTGTAATGGTGCCATACGCGAGCGTGTGGGGCGCACCGTACACCTACATTCATGGCGTATGAGGCGCACCGTACCCCTACATTCATGGCGTGTATGCTCAGCGTATCACTAGTGTAATGGTGCCATAGGCGAGCGTTAGAGGCACACCCTACCCCTACATTCATGGCGTGTGAGGCGCACTGTTCCTCTGCAATTATGGGGTGTTGCACAATGTTGTTACGATGCGCTCAACATCCCTGATTGCTGGGGTACAGTGCGTCCCCACGCCATGCATTGTTGCTGTGCGGTGCGTATGTTGTTAATTTGAACTCCGTACGAATAGCTCATAGGTGCCATTTTACGAACAGATCGCGTTAGGATTGCCCAGTACGGACCGTAATTGTCGGGTCGTACAGCATGTTTACAATTCGTACGGTTCGCTGCGCGGGTCCCTGTCGTATGTATTTTGGAAATACAATTCGTATGGTTTTGGTTATTCGTACGTATTTTGTTGGAGCCAGATTGTAATTCGCGGTTCGTATTGGATTTAACGAATCGTATGTAAAAGCGTTTACATACGAATCGTACGTAAATATATTTAACCGGATCGTAATCGGCCCTTTGTGTAGTGGGAATAGTAATTTATATGGGTTTAGTGTCCAGCACCTTCCCTGACTTTAAACTTGGTGTATTGGGAATAGTAATTTATATGGGTTGACTGTCCAGCACTTTGTTAGAGTATATACTTCGTGGAGTGGGAATAGTAATTTAGATGGGTTTAGTGTCGGGCACCTTTCCAAAGTGTATACTTGGTGGAGTTGTAATAGTAATTTATATGGGTTTAGTGTCCAGCACCTTCACTGACTTTATACTTGGTGGAGTGGGAATAGTAATATATATGTGTTTAGTGTCAAGCAGCTTCTCAGAGTATATACTTGGTGGAGTGGAAATAGTAATTTAGATGGGTTTAGTGTCCAGCAACTTCCTTGACTTTATACTTTGTGTAGTGGGAATAGTAATTTATATGGGTTTAGTGTTCAGCACCTTCCTTGACGTTATACTGGGTGGAGTGGGAATAGTAATTTATATAGGTTGACTGTCCAGCACCTTGTTAGAGTATATACTTGGTGCAGTGGGAATAATAATTTAGATGGGTTTAGTGTCCAGCACCTTTCCAGAGTCTATACTTGGTGGAGTGGTAATAGTAATTTAGATGGGTTTAGTGTTCAGCACTTTCTCTGACTTTATACTTGGTGGAGTGGGAATAGTAAATTATGTGGGTTTAGTGTCCAGCACCTTTACTGACTTTATACTTGTTGGAGTGGGAATAGTGTTTAGTGTCAAGCATCTTCTCAGAGTATATAGTTGGTGGAGTGGGAGTAGTAAATTATATGGGTTTAGTGTCCAGCACATTACCTGACTTTATACTTGGTGGACTGGGAATACTAATTTATATGGGTTGGCTGTCCAGCACCTTACCACAGTATATACTTGGTGGAGTGTGAATAGTAAATGATATGGGTTTAATGTCCAGCACCTTCACTGACTTTATACTTGGTGGAATGGGAATAGTAATTTATATGTGTTTAGTGTCAAGCACATTCTCAGAGTATATACTTGTTGGAGTGGGAATAGTAATTTATATGGGTTTAGTGTCAAGCACCTTCTCAAAGTATGCACTTGGTGGAGTGGGAATAGTAATTTAGATGGGTTTAGTGTCCAGCACCTTCCCTGACTTTATACTTGGTGGAGTGGGAATAGTAAATGATATAGGTTTAATGTCCAGCACCTTCACTGACTTTATACTTGTTGGAGTGGGAATAGTAATTTATATGTGTAGAATGTGTCAAGCACCTTCTCAGAGTAAATACTTGGTGGAGTAGGAATAGTAATTTAGATGGGTTTGGTGTCCAGCACCTTCCCTGGCTTTATACTTGGTGGAGTGGGAAAGGTAAATTATATGGGTTTAGTGTCCAGCCCATTCCCTGACTTTATACTTGGTGGAGTGGAAATGGTAATTTATATGGGTTGATTGTCCAGCATCTTGCCAGAGTACATACTTGGTGGAGTGGGAATAGTAATTTAGATGGGGTTAGTGTCCAGCACCTTCCCTGATTTTATACTTGGTGGAGTGGGAATAGTAAATTAGATGGGTTTAGTGTCCAGCACCTTCCCAGAGTTTATAATTGGTGTAGTGAGAATAGTAAATTATTAGGGTTTACTGTCCAGCACTTTTTGAGAGTTTTTGTTTGGTGGACTGGGATAAGTTGGCCCTTGAATGGTTCAGATCCTTTCTATCTGATCGCTCCTTCAGGGTCATCACTCCCCCCTTTGAATCCAAACCTCATGCGGTGGCCCAGGGCGTCCCCCAGGGATCGGCCTTAAGCCCCACTCTTTTTAACCTTTATGTCCAGCCGCTGGCTGATGTCGCCAAGCGTGGGAACCTTTCCATCGTGTCCTACGCTGACGACACGCAGCTTGCGGTAGCGATTAGTGGGGCCTCCGATCTCGAGGCGGCTAAGTTTCGTGAGGGACTTATATCTGTGGCCCACTGGATGAATGATAATTTCCTACAATTGAATGCTAAAAAAACCGAGGTGCTCATTGTGGGGAAACAAATTCATCTGTGGGGTGACAGCTGGTGGCCACGTGAGCTCGGTCCTACCCCTACCCCTGTCACTGAAGTTAAAAACCTCGGGGTGTGGTTTGACTCCCAACTAAGCTTTTCCATTCACACAAAAAAGACCGCGGCATCTTGCTTTGGAATCTTGCGTCAACTTCGGTCCACTCTCAAATTCTTTGACGCTCCTACACGCCAACTCATTGTGCAAGCTTTGATTCTGTCTAAATTAGACTATGCCAGCTCTCTTTTTCTTGGAGTCAATCAGGCTGAGCTCTCCCGTCTCCAACGCGTCCAGAACGCTGCCGCCAGGGCTCTGGTTGGTTTGCCTAAATTCTGCTCAGCTAGGAGAACCATTTTTAACCTCCATTGGCTCCCGGTGGCACAGAGAATAAAGTTTAAATCTCTGATTTTGACATTCAAAATCCTTAAGCTTTTTTCTCCTCAGATCCTGCAGCAACTTATTCTTCCTTATGCTCCAGCTCGTCCTTTGCGGTCTTCTGTTCTCCACCTTGCCACTGTTCCCCGTTTTAAAAGATCCAGGATTGGCGGCCGCTCCTTTCGAGTCCTTGCCGCCAAACTGTGGAATTCCTTGCCCGTCCACATCCGTGCCATCGATGAGCTTCTTGCTTTTAGGAAGGCGGTTAAAACTTTTCTCTTCCCCATAGCCCCCTAGTCCTTTGTCGTTGTGTTGTGTTTTCCACCTCCTGTCCGGTTTTAGTTCTGCACTAGCGCCAGGACGCCCCTTTGCTGGGGCAGCTGTGCGCTCAATAAATCAGGATAACATAACATAACATAGTGAATTATATGTGTATTATGAGGAGCTATGTTTTAGCGTTTTTAGTTTGGAAGGGTGGAATTGAATGTGATATATGTGTGGTGTGTATTGTGTTTTTATTTATTTTATTTATTTATTTAAACATTTGTATAGCGCGGCTGACACCTTGCAGGTTTCCTGGCGCTTAGCAAATACTCAAAACTAAGGGGGGGCTGGCGGAGGGGAGCAACTAAGGGTTAGGGATTTTAAGGGAATAGCCAGGTTTTGATATGTTTCCGAAAGGGGAGGAGTTGTGGGATTTGACGGATTTCGAGAGGCATAGTGTTCCACAGCTTAGCCGCTGCGACTCGGAAAGATCTGCCCCCCATCCTGACCTTGTTGTATCTGGGAACAGTTACCAGGCAGGCAGAGGCAGAGCGTAGGGTTCTGGTGGGGACATACCAAGTAAACATGGCCTGCAGAGGTTTGGGTCCAACTCCGTGTAGCGCTTTAAAAACGAGGCAAAGAGTCTTGAACGCCACTCGTTGCCTGAGTGGAAGCCAGTGTAGCTCGGCTAAGGCCGCTGTGGCTGAGGATCTTCTGGTCCAACCAAGAACTAACTTGGCTGCGGCCGACTGAACTCTTTGGAGTCGGTCCAGTAGAGCAACTGGGGACTCAAGTAGCAGCGAGTTGCAGTAGTCCAGGCGGCTGAGAATGGTGCACCTGACTATCTGCTCCCGGGCTTGTACTGGGAGGAGTGGCATAATTTTGCGCAGGGAACGCAGGAGAGCTGAGCAGGTTCCCACAGTTTTTGCAACTTGAGTTTCTGTGCTCAGTTTATTATTCAGTATGGCCCCAAGGTTGCGGACTGACGTGAGTGGCAAGGGTTTTTCAGGTGTTTCCGGAGGCCAGAAATCGCAGGGGAACTGGCGAGGTATTCGGCTTCCCGCGCAATACAGCACCTCCGTTTTAGAGGAGTTGGACTGCAAGGAGTTCTTATGCAACCACCCAGCCGTCTCCCTTAAGCAGTCATGAAAGGCTGCAAGGGGGATAGAGTCTTCTCCCTCCCAGGAGAGGATGAGCTGGGTGTCATCCGCATAATTAATTGTTTTGAGTCCATGGGCCTTTATTAACGTGATCAGGGGTTTTAGATACACGTTAAAAAGGATGGGGCTGATGGAGGAGCCCTGGGGGACCCCGTGGGGGACAGGGGAGAAGGTGGATTGAAAAGGGGGGAGGGACACAGCCTGCCTCTTGTCCCGTAGATAGGAGTGGAACCATAGCAAGGCTGTGCCCTCCACCCCAGCCTCACAGAGTCTCTCCAACAGAATCCCATGGTTAACCGTATCAAATGCGGCAGACAGGTCCAGTAGGATCAAGCCTACTGCCTGGCCCCTGTCTGCCCGCATACGAAGGTCCTCCATGGTTGTTAGGACAGCTGTTTCAGTCCCGTGGGCAGGGCGAAAACCAAATTGGAACTCGTCCAGGATTTGATTTTGCTCCAGATGGGCGGAGAGACAGGCGCTTACCCAACGTTCGGCAATCTTTGCCGGGAATGGCAAGAGAGAGATAGGCCGATAATTGGATAAACACTCAGGGTTTAAGGACGGTTTTTTTAATAGCGGGGAGATTAGAGCCTGCTTCCAAGTAGCTGGCACTGATCCGCAATGTAAGGATTGGTTGCAGATTTTACGGAGAGTGACAAAAAGGTCAGAGCAAAAGCTCTTCCAGATTTTTGGGGGCAACGGATCAAGAGGGGAGCCTGAGGTGATCCCGAGCGTCAGCCCCTCAAATTCAGTTTCAGAAATGGGGGGGAACTCCCATAGCTTTTCCTTAGGGGGCTGATCTGAGTGTACAAGGATCTGGTCACTGGTACAGGCCCTTGCTATGTTAGGGTCGCAAGAAGGAGGGGAGGAGTTCAGGTTGTGGATGATGGTTTCAATTTTGTTTTTGAAAAAAGACGCAAGGTTATCACAGAGGGCTTGTGTGGGAGGAGTAGTTATTGTGGCACATTCAGGGTGGGTGAGGTTTTTGAGAATCTGAAAGATACTTTTTGAGCTATTGTTAGCGTTGGTAATTGTGGTACAGAAGTAGTTGGCTTTACTCTGGGCAATTGCAGCTTTATATACCTGGAGGTGGTGTTTCCAGAGTGCTTTATTAGTGTCAGAGTAGCCATGTCTCCATTTCCTCTCTGATTGTCTGCAGGCTAGTTTGAGCGTTTTCAGAGAGTCGTTAAACCAGGGAGCTGGAGCTCTGCTCTTAGCCTTACATTGTTTCTGGGGGACGAGGGAGTCTGAGGTAGAGGAAATTATTGAACAGAAGGCTTTATAATTGTTTTCAACCGAGTTAGTGGGGGTGAAACTGTTATCCACATTAAATACAGTGCCAGCCGCTCTGAGTTTATCAAGGGCTTTCCAATCCCTATACAAAAAGTCGGAGGTTGTACAGTGTGGAGGCCTTTTAGCTCTGTCGCAGAAAATGTGGAATTTAATAAGTGCATGATCGGTCCAGCACATGGGCAGGATGTCACACAGCTGTGCTAACTGAGGGGAGGCAAAGATTAAATCCAATTGGTGCCCAGCTGTGTGGGTGGGTTTGTTGACCAATTGTGAGAGTCCTACACCATCACAGGATAGTAGTAGTTTTAAGACTATGGGGCCCATTAGGATGTCTGGCGGATCGCCACCACCATGCGGGCGGTGGCGATCCGCCAGACACCCTCACCCGCACGCCACCCATTTCTACCCTGCCATATTACTATGGCGGGAGGACCGCGGTTCCGCCCCGGTCACCTTCTGGCCGGGGTGGAAAAGGGTTTATATGGTGGCGGTGTCTATCAGACACCGCCAGCCATATTAGCATGGGCATATTTCAATGCCTTCATGCGGAGACACCCTGCGGGGGCCCGTTACGGGCCCCCGGCGACTCCGAGGGGGGTGCACATGGAGTTACCTATGGTACCCCCCAGCATTGCAAAGTACAACGTGGCAGGCACCACGCGGTGCCTGTCACTTTGTGCTTTGTAATGCACAACATGTTTCTTTAGCATTGCCCATAAAGATACAGGATGCGCCCGCCACAGTGGCGGGCGCATCCTAATGCCCCCAATGGGACCCCGTCCTTATGGGGGGGCGGTCCCATTAACCGATGGGATGGCGGGCGGACTAAGTCCGCCCGTCATCCTAATGAGCCGCTATGTGTATTTTGGAGTGGTAATATTAGACTATATGTGTTTTGTGTTTAGTTGTTAGTAGTGTTCATATTTTGTGTTTTAGGAATATGTAAGTAAGTAGTTCTATTTATGAATAAGTTTAAGTGTTTAAAGTAGTTATAGTATATGTAAAAATAGTAATGTGAGAGGTAAATAAATACAATGATATTTACAGTATTTAAATATATAACATATAGCAAAATTTGTATACATAATATTAAATATATATTATAATTGACAGTAAGTGAAATTAAATCAATCAGACTCAAATCATGTTTTAAACATTTTATTATGTAAAAAGGAGGGTAATAAAAAAGAAAATAATTTTATTGACATTTTTCAATGTTAAGTACATATTTTTATTTTGATGATATATATACAGTAGTAACATATTTGCATTATAATTACAGTTGTATATTGGTAAAAATAATGTTTTATTCTACATACATTTTTAATACAATCATTTTTAAGAAAAGTCTCACTTATTCAGTGTACATTTGTTTGTTTAATTCACATTTATTACTGTAAAAATAAAGATTAATTTTACAAGTCATTTAGAACTAATTGTTTGATAATTTTGTAATACAGTGTCTGTACATTTAAATTCTTTTTAAAGCAAACATATGTACATATATATATATCAGGAACAAAAATAGGTGTTGTTGACATTGATATATAATTTACAATTGTATTTTTTCCAAGAAATTATTATCGTTAATATCTAAAATATTAATAATAATAATCATTTTTACTGAGGTAAAGAGTTATTAGACAAATAATATTTTTAGGTACTTTATTTTTACATATAAACAGTACATAATAGTAACATGTATTACAGTATTTTACATTCATACAGTCATGTAAGTATTTTTTAATAAAGTAAATATTTGTTTAATTAATATAAAGTATTTCAAAATAACATAAAGAACATTGTAAATAATTTTTTTAACATTGTTAGATTTTATTTTAATTTAAAAAAATATATAATTTTTAGATAAAATGTACTAAAACATATATAAAATAATTTTAGAAGGTCATTTAATGTTAATATGAATGGGACTATTTGTTTGTGAGGGCCTATTTTGTAACCGCGTAATGTTATTTTGGGTAATTTCGACTTGGAAGAGCTCGTGGTTGGAGGCTGCGTCGCGTATGGAAGGGTACGTTTAATTTTAAGTATTTTATTTAAGTTAGATATATAGTTTGAGTGTTTGTGGAGTGTGTACAGGTTTTCTAGTTTTTGGTACTTATAGGATGTGTGTGTTTTAGGCGGTAGTTACGGTTTTCGTTTGTTTCCTTTTTACTCGTTTTGGGCCTACTAGGTTGAGGTAGGAATAGGGTTAGAAATGTTAAATAAATTATATGTATAATTTTTAATAACGTTTGAAAATGCATGTTGGGGTGCATTGTGTGTGGGTGGGTATGTTTTTTTCTATTTTTCAGGTACTTCGCGTGGATGTCGTTTTTGGGGGAAGGTTGCTTTTTTTTTACTAAGAAGTGTGTAGAATATTGTTTATTCTTTTTAAAACACACTTTCTTAATTTTTCGCGTTTTCAAGGAGCGTTTCTTTAATTTTTAAACTATTTTCGTGTTTTTAATGGTTTATGGTTGGATGGATTTTGGAGAAGAATCGTAATGGATGTGTTTTTATTTTTACTTTTTACATCTGGTTTCCTTGGAGTGTTTTTTTTATTTAAGCTAACTATTTTCGGGTTTTTAAGGGTTCCTCTACTGGATTGTATTGTAGAAGAATCGTTTGGGATTTGTTTGCATTTTTGCATTTTTTTATGGGTTCCTTTGGATTGTTTGGATGTCTTACTACTATAGAAGGATTTCTTTTGTTACAAAGGTTTGTCTTCAGCAACAAAGTGAGTAAGTTTTATTTATTTCTATTTTGGGTGGGGTTGTCATTTTATTTGTTTAAATAGTTTATGTTATATGTCAGAAATTATAAGAAAACTGTTCAGATATATTTAAATAACATTTATTTAATATATTTGACAATTTTGTTACAGTTTCTGACATGTATCTTTATATATATTATATGCTAACTTTTTGCTCAGTATTGGTATGTTAGAAATGTTTAAAGAAATGTTTTTGCTATCATAGACAGATAATGTAGGCCTCTGGTAGTTGGGTATAGGGTTACTTGGTCTTGTAAGGTATTATACATGTTTTTAGTTTGTTTAGTTAGCTTAGGGCCAATTAGTGTTACAGATTGGCCCATTCGGAGTTCTTGATTACTTTGTTCCTTTTGTAACGATTGGAGTAGTTTATGTAGTGTAGGGGTACCTCTGCCTGTAGTTACTTGGAAAGCATTGTGCCATCCTTCAACTGCGTTTTTAGTTTTAGCCTGTTTATTTAAGGTACGTAGGTAGACGTTCCACCAGGGAATATGACATTTTAGTTGTCTTCTATGACCTGATCTGTGTAGCCTTCCTACACATGTATCTTCAAAGTAATCTAATAGAGGGCTTAAGTTTGTTTAGTTTTTTTTATAATAGGTGTTATCTATTAGTAGGTTGTAATGTTCTGCTACGTCTGTTACAGGAACATAGGCTAGGGCAATACATTTTTTTACCTGGTAGGCTGTCAGTGCAGTATTGGGAGCTTAGGGCAGATTTTTGTATATGTTTCCATATACATTAGTTGAAGTGGTAGTAGCAACCTTGTATTGCTGTCTGAGGGTAGGTTTTCAGAATTGCATGTATCATTGCTTTCTCAAAGTCAATGATAATTTTTTGGGGGAAGTAATTATTGGTTTGTTCTTTTATTTTTTTCGGAGCTCAACATAGGTTGTTTGCTGTTTGTTTGGCAGTAGGCTATATATGAAGGGAATATTGCAGTTCTGATAGTGTCCATGAATGGTGTATAGTTGATAGAAAGGTTTAGATCATAGTGAGAATGTACCATCCATCATCCAAGTTTCACATTGGTGTAATTTCACCATATTGTCTGCTGTAGCAAACATTATAATTCTTTTTTCATTAGATGCAATTTCAGTTCAGGGGGAATTTGGACTTGCTCAAAGGATGTTGGGGCAGATGGAGTAGCGGAAGTTGTTCTTTTTTGCCTAGCTATTGTCCTTTTTAGAGATTCAATGGAAGGTAATTGGCTTGATGCATGTTGGGGGAGAACTTTTAAGTGTTCTTTAAGGATAGTTGTAGAAGGTAGGTCTGTGCTAGTGCTTGCTTCTTTTAGTGAGTCAAGCATTTGTCTAATTTCTATTTCTGTCACGTTGGGAGGGTGGTTATGCTCTGTCGTATTGGTTACAGTTGTTTCATTTGTTATAGCTCAACCATAGCATTTATTAGAGTAGTATTTACTGCATTTCCAAAACACTTTCAGTTCATGCTGCTTTTCTTGTGTATATACATAGCCCATATAACATAAAAGCATTTTTCCTTCATGAGAAGTTATACATTTGGCTCCTTAAGTCATGTTTCTTTTTTCTTTATACAGTAAATAAATATTGCATACAGATATTTAGTATGGTTTCTAGGTTAATCATTTGCATTTATAACATTTTATCTATATCTTTACCTCTTTCTTCGTTGTTTGGAGGGCTGTGCTGTGTGTTTGGATGCTTTACTTCTCTTTATTTTGTCGATGGTTCTGTTGGGAAAAGAAAATTAGATTTATTGTATATGTTTTATTTTGTATAACTGGATTTTTTTGCATAAGGACGTTTTCTTGATAGTTTTTCGTTTAAAACTTCACTCTATTATTTTAGTTTATATACTTACTTTTGTTTTAGAGTTGAAAGAGTTGTAGAAGTTGGCCTTTTTTCTGTAATTTTGATACATCTGCAAGAAATGGTAAGAAGGAAAGAAAATGTTTCAGGTATTTTTTTTACATTGTTCTTTTTAGTTTTTAGTGCTAAGTTTAGTAGAAATTATAAGCTAGTGGCACTTACTCTTCTTTTGTGTAGCCCTTTTTTGATTGCAGCAGGTTTCTCTTCTGGTGAAAATCTGGCAGAGTTTCCCCCTTCTTCACGTTTGGTGGCGGAAAGTGGTATATAGTGGCAGTTTTTCTTTCTTTTTATAGTGTTGCCATAATGTGTTAGTTGTTTTCATTGGTCTGCTTAATTATTGGGTGTTTTATATTGGTTGCTTGAGAGTGTTGTCATTGTTTTGGGAGATATGTGCCTTATATGGAAGACGCCAATTAATGTTTTTTTTTTCATGGAGGAGCCTTATTTTTTCTATCTTTTTTTTATAATTCTTTTATAGTGTGAGATGTATAATGTGTTATATATTAAAATTATGTGAATGTATTATATTTTTGCATTTTTAATGTTTATAATTTTCTTGATGTTTATTTACTCTGTGATTATAGTATATATATATTTATATCATTATGGTGAGTTATTTTACCATTTACTATGTTTTATTCTTTTTATATTGTGATATTTATGATGTATAGAGAAGTCGATATAATGTTTTTTGCGATATTTTAGTACTCTATATTTTTGTTTTTGATATTTTAGCTTATCTCTCTATATTTGTTTAAAGTCAATATATTTTTTTGTTCAATTATGTTGTAATCGATTTTCTTAAGTTGCGATATTGTGAAGTCGATATTTGTGTAGTTTCTTGTTTAAGTATTGATAGTCGATATTTTTGTAGTCGATAATTTTGCTTCGATATTTTGGGTAGTCGATATCCGGTCTGTCGATATTGTTTCAGTGATCCGATTAAAACAGCTTGTTGAAGACATAAAAACCATAGTGGGGCATCGTTGATCTTTTCAAGACTATGGTATGAACTTGAAGAGGCCTAACAAGTTTAATTTTATCTTCTTCTGAGCTGGTGCCAGAATTAGAGCACATGTCAAAGTTAGCTTTTCCAGATATTAGCATGTCTTCTGAGTGGGAATTCTTTTGCCTTGTTGGAGATCTTTGGTAAAGGCCCTTATTGGTTCCCAGTTGAGGGAGCTACGTATGTAGTAGTGGATTCTAAGACCAATGAACTATTGAAGTCTGCTTCAGCATTTATTTCTTTTGTGTCAGTGGTTCCTTTGACTTCGAAGTTGGTACCAGTACTGTTTGTCAGCGCTAATTTTGGCACCAGTCATGCTGTTTGAAAAGCCAGTTCCAGCAGCAAAATAAATCTGAGGCTTTCCCAACAAAGGATAAATCTTTTGATATTTATTTTAAAGCATACAACTTGTTTTGCACTTGAAAGTTGCCTAAATGTAACACAAAGCAGCATGAAGAACTGCTTTGCATTACTCAGCATCTACAGAGCACTGCATGTGTGATACATAGGCATTCCCATGCAACTACTCATGCTTTTCGATGCAAACCCCTATCTACTATCAGGCAGGGTTATGTGTCAAAAATTAACAGCACTTCAAAGCAGGCGTTAAAAGGAGAAATGTTGTCACATAATAAGGAGTAGGAAAAGTTTCAAAGTTGAATGAATGAATGAATGAAAGCTGTCTTTTAATGCGCAACTTAGCCCGATGGGCATCAAGGCACCTAGCAGAAAAAGAAGCAGGAACCAAGTGCCAGATTACAGGTATGCCTCGTCAAAGAGCCATGTCTTTAGTGCCTTCCTGAACAGCATGATAGAGGGTTGGGTTTTTAACTCCTGTGGGGGAGAGTTACACAGTTTAGGGGCCAAGGAGGAGAAAGCCCTTCCTCCCCACCGTACTCTGTAAGCCCGCGGCACAGACTGTAGGTTCTTACTGGAAGAGCGAAGGTCCCTGCTGGGGACATAGGGAATCAGCAGAGCTCTCACGCCCTCAGCGCCTTCACCGGACAGGGCCCCACAGACCAGGCACATGATCTTAAAAGAGATCCTGGATTGGATCGGGAGCCAGTGCAGGTTCTTCCTGGCTACTGTGGCGGAAGAAAGCCTGGAACGTCCAACAGAAACCTGGCTGCCGCGTTTTGGACAGTCTGCAGGCGTTGTAACAGTCCTTTGTTGATGCCAGAATAGAGCGCATTGCAGTAGTCAAGCCGCGAGGCGACCAGTGCAACCACGATCTGTTTACGGGCTTGCGAAGAGAGATAATAATGGGTGATTTTCCTGAGAGTTCTAATAACACCCCAGCAAGTTGCGACCGTCCTGTTCACCTGCTGTGTCATGGCTAACAAAGGGTCAATCATCACGCCCAAATTTCGGGCTAATTTAGAGGGCGATGGACAGGCTCCAAGGGAGGAGGGCCACCACTCGCTGGACCAAATATCCTGACCTTCACCGAAGATCAGGATCTCGGTTTTCTCTCCGTTCAGCATAGTATTTTGTACGTCTATGCTAGTCTCACGCACACAGCCTTGCACTATGGAGCAATGGTTGGCAGCAATAATCTGCACCTGCATTAGGAAGAGGGAAGGAGAGTGCCCTATCTCTGTAGATTTGGCACTCTCCTGCTTTCTCCCTGTCACGCAGCGCAGCACAGCATTTTTGGCTGCTGTGCTGTGTTGGCTGACACTTTCATATTCTGGTCCTTAGTCTTTTGTAAAAGGGATTTGTTTCCCGTTAATACCAAAGATTAAAACTAAGCAATCTATGCAGAAAAAGCTTGACCTTTTATGGATTTTATTCAAACTCAATTCAAGTGCACTTTTTTGTTGGAAATGGATAAAGATGATGCAACTAAGGTAGATAACCAGGTCCCTCCTCTTAATTCAGGCACTGCTTCACTTGCACCTCTGAAAAATGTGTTGCTTGGATATGATGCTGGAAATAGATTTTCCTGTTCCTGAGTGTCCGGTTTCTGTAGAGGAGTTACAATTTGCTTTTGTTGTGAAAAGGGCAGCTAAATATGTGAATTACATGAACTACTGTGGAACCAAAATCATCTTTTGTATGGAAGTATTAACCCTTTCAATGCTTATGACGAGCTGGGCTTGTCTTGGCACACGGTTGCCGTGTGCTCATGACGAGCCCAGTTCATCATGAGACCCACCCACGGGGGAAGCGCTGGGTGGGAAGACCTTTCCCTGCCTCCCCCGCCCCTCCCTTTCACATCATCAATGACGTCAGCCTCGCGCGCTGACGTCATTGGGGGTTTCCTTTTGTTTACTGACGCTCAGGGAAGCCATTTGCTTCCTGCGTCTCGTTGGCGAAAGGTAAGTTTTGGGGCTGGGGAGGGGGGGATTTCTAATGAAAGAGGCATCGAGGGAAGGGAAAGGGTTTTCCCTTCCCTCGATGCCTCTTTCATACATTCCAGCTGCACGATCGTGAGATCGTGCAGCAGGAATGGGGAGGTGTGGGTGGGGATTTTTTTTGGGTGATCACATCGAGGCTGGTCAGGTATGCTTTCTCCCCATATCTAGCGTGGAAATGTAGCTGTGATGCTTGGGAGGCCTTTACACCCATGATTTTCTTGTGCGCACTCTGTTCCTGTGAACAGGAGCTTCTTTCTCCATATCTGCTTCTCTGATCGGTATTTGACTTTTTATATGCAAGAGGCATGTGGAGTGGCATAGAAGCCCTGCCCGTTTGGCCCCGTCCACACACACTAGCGGTATGCAAGGTCTTCCCCTCAGTTTACCTACTATCATGGACAGCTCACTCGAGGGACCTCGGCGCGCAGGCAACCCTACAGACACACATGATCACTGCAGACAACTCTTCTGGCCCTTTACGCAGCTGTAGTGTAGGGAAAGCACTATACATTTACCCAATGAGGTAGCACTTACTGATTAGCCAGTAGAAAGTACTCCAGTTGTGTAGAGGTATTGCACAAATCGGTGGCATCTTCTTGGATCAATATGCAGGGCAAGATTCTTTCTCGCACGATGCTCCAGTCACAAAAACTTAACCTCAACAGGAAGCACTTACAGATAAAAATAAAGCAGGTGCTCGAGTTGAAGCTCAAATTCAGTAACAAATTAATCAGCCTCTAAAATTTGTGAGCACGGTCGAGGCTGGGCAGGTGTGCCTTCTCCCCATATCTACCGTCGAAATGTAGCTGTGATGCTTGGGAGGCCTTTACATCCATGATTTTCTTGAGCGCACTCCGTTCCTGTGACCAGGAGCTTCTTTCCCATATCTGCTTCTATGATTGGTATCGGACCTTTTATACGCAAGAGGCATGTGAGCTGTAGTGTAGGGAAAGCACTATATATTTACCCAATGAGGTAGCACTTACTGATTAGCCAGTAGAAAGTACTCCTGTTGAGTAGAGGTATTGCACAAAACGGTGGCATCTTCTTAGATCAATATACAGGACATGATTCCTTTCTGGCACGATACTCCTGTTACAAAAACTAAACCTCAACAGGATGCCTTTACAGATAAAAATAAAGCAGGTGCCCGAGTTGAAGCTCAAATTCAGTGACGCATTAAACAGCCCCAAAAAATCGTGAGCACGGTCGAGGCTGGGCAGGTGTGCTTTCTCCCCATATCTAACGTCGAAATGTAGCTGTGTTGCTTGGTGAAGGTGTTGTGTGTGTTATAATTTTAATTGTCATATTGTTTTTTTTCTTGATTTTATTCTAGTTTAAGGCTTTTGCTGTTGAGACTGTTCTAGGTTGCGGTTTGCTGTCTTCTGTTTTTGCAGCTTGTATAGTTGCATGTGCTTGGTAAGCAAATTTATATTGTACTATTTACTCTAAATTAGTTTAATTTCCCTACATGTATGTGTTTTTTGCAAATGTTGTTGTAATAGCAGTATGTTTGGCTTCTGTATTTTGAGTGACAAAATCTTTTTGCATCAATGCTTGATGTGTACTTTGTTGTCTTATGAGTAATTGTTTTTGTTTTTTCTTTCTAGTGGGATATCTTTGCTTTTTGCTGTTTCTCTGCAGAGTAGGTGCTGGTGAGTGTAGCTATCTTTGGTAAGAGTTTTATTGTTTTTGAGTATATAGATCTTTGTGCTGAAGCCACACCTTGTTTACTACTTACCTAGCACAGTGTTTGTTATTGTAGACTTGTTTGTGCAGTGTTCTTTCTTAGTTAGGATAATGGCTAGCCGAAGGATTACTGCTCAGCAAGTTGTTGGTATGCTTTTTGAGTCTTCCTCTGAACTTTGTTCAGAGAGTGACTCTGATTCTGAGGCAGAGGTGGGAGGGGATGAATCAGGCAGTGAGTTTTCTCCCCACATGGAATCATCAGATGATGAAGGTTCTCTCAGTGCGGATGAAGTGCCTGTGTTAGAGGAGGACATAGATGTGCCCATATTGGGCAAGAGGCATCTGGGCTGCAGCCTGCATCTGCAAGGCTTTACGTTGCTGTAGTGCGGCAAGAGGCATCAGGGGATGCAAGGTTTCCCGTTGAAAGTGCTTACATCTGGGTTGCCCCTGGCATGGTGCAGCTGGCATTGCCAGACTTTACTGGTGTTTCAGGGTGTAGAGCGAATACTGAGAACTTTTAGCCGATTAATTTTTTTCACTTGTTTATGGACGATGTGTTTTTGGCAGAGATTGTTGGACAGACTAATTTATATGCTGAACAGTTTTTGAGGGACAACAGTGCCAGACTTAAGCCCCATTCTAGAGCTACCCGGTGGACTCCCACAAATCTGGAAGAGATGAAGAAGTTCTTGGGATTAACTGTTTTGATGGGCTTGCTAAGGAAGCCATAGATGTCTTTATATTGGTCTACTAGTCCCTTGATGGCAAGGTCTATATTTCCGGCAGTCATGAGTCGTGATAGGTATTTGCTTCTGCTTCGTATGCTGCATTTTGTCGATAATGGTTTAGCGTTGCCACAAGATCATCCAGATTGTGACGGTCTAAGATTCAGCCTGTCCTTGATCACTTTGTTGATCGATTTTCTGAGATCTATGCTCCAGGAAAAGAAATAGCAGTGGATGAGTCTTTGGTGTTGTTCAAGGGCCACTCGGTTTTTAGGCAATACATTCCAAGTAAGAGGGCAAGCTATGGAATTACGCTGTATATGTTGTGTGACAGTGGGACTGGATATGTCTCTAATTTCAGGGTGTACACCGGTAAGGATTCCAGCATTGGCCCCCCTGGTAGTCCGTCCACTTTTGGATTGACTGAGAAAATTGTGTGGGAACTTGGAAGAGGATTTTTTAACAAAGGCTACCATTTATATGTAGATAACTTCTACACTGGTGTGCGGTTGTTCAGGGAATTGGCCAAAGTGGGCACTGTTGCTTGTGGCACAATCCGTTGTAACCGTAAAGTTTTCCCAAAATAACTTGTTTGTCAAAAGCTTGTGCAGGGACAGTGCAGTGCGTTGCGTTGCCAGGAGCTTCTAGCTGTGAAGTTTTCAAACAGGAGATATGTCTACATGCTGACTACCATACATGATGAAAGCACTAAACCTGTGTCTGTTTGGGGTGAGGTTGCTGAAGTGCGCAAACCTGTGTGCATTTTAGACTATAATAGGCACATGGGTGGTGTTGATAGAGTAGATCAGAGGTTGGAACCTTACGCTGCTCTTCGTAAGGTTTATGTTTGGTATAAGAAGTTGGCTATCCATCTTTTCCACTTGGCAACCTTTAATGCTTTTGTTGTGTTCAAGGATTCTTGTCCTGAGTCAACGATGACTTTTGAAAAGTTTCAGGAGTGTGTAATTGGCAGCCTTGTTATAGTGGAATAGGCAACTGTTCCTAGAGTTGGATTGGTGGAGGATGTGCCTAGATTGAAAGACTTGCAGAGTCCGTTGGCGAGGAGGTGTGCGGAAGGAGTCGTATGTACTGCCCCGACTGTCCTTCAAAACCTGGACTGTGTGTCAGCTTGTTTTAAATCGTACTACACCAGTAAGATTTTTTGGGAGTATGATTGAGTGGTGAACTGAACTGCCTGCCCTGTATTGTTTAACATTTTTTATTCTGTTTAAAGGTTGGCATTAGTGCAATGTATTTAGTTTCAGATTTTGTGTTAGTAGATTTGTATCTATTTGCAATTTGTTTTTTTTATGAAAAAATCCTAAATGTGATGGCGGTGTGTGTAGGCTGGCGGTGTGTGTGGATTGGTGCTTGGCTGGCGGTGTGCGTGGACTGGCGCTTGTCTGAAGGTGTGCGTGGACTGGCGATTGGCTGAAGGTGTTCGTAGACTGGTGCTTGGCTGGTGGTGTGCGTGGACTGGTGCTTGGCTGGCAGTGTGTGTGGACTGGCGCTTGGCTGGCGGTGTGCATGGACTGGCGCTTGGCTGGCGGTGTGCGTGGACTGGCGTTTTGCTAGCGGAGTCCGTGGACTGGTGCTCGGCTGGCGGTGCGAGTGGACTGGCGCTTGGCTGGCGGTGTGCGTCGACTGGCGTTTTGCTAGCGGAGTGCGTGGACTGGTGCTCGGCTGGCGGTGTGCGTGGACTGGCGCTTGGCTGGCGGTATGTGAGTAATGACTTGCTGCTGGTCACTACACACACTTCTTGCTGAGCGCCACTCCACGCAATCCATCAGCTTGTGTGGTTGCTGTGTCAGGAATGTGGGCGTATGAAAGCGATGGGCCCTTGATTGGCGCTGTCTGATGGTGTGAGTGTTGTAGTGTGCTGGGCCCGCGGCTGGCGGTGTGAATGGTTTTGTATGTGTCTCGTATGAAAGGTGTATGAATGAATGGCCTGTAAAGAGGTTGGTGCCTTGTCGTGGCTTTACAGCTCACGAGCTGCGAGTCACTGGTTCAGTTTTTGTCCTTTTAAATATTGACAGAGAATTTCATTTTTATGAAATCTCTTGTTAATAAAATGTTATATACTGAACCATCACTCGCCCTTGTGCCAAATCCAACCAGTATGTATGAGTTCTTTTAGGAATAGGTGGTTGTTCAGAAATATTTGTCTTTTCTTTCTTTCTCACACAGGGTGTACCGTGTCCATTTTTGTAAATGTTGTAATGTTTTGGTTTTGTGACTTGTGGTGTGAATGGTCTTATGTGCATCAGGTAAGAAAGGTGTGTGAATGGCCTGTAAAGCGGTTGGGGCCTTGGCGTGGCTTTACAGCTCATGAGCCGCGAGTCACGGGTTCAGTTTTTGGTCCTTTTAGTTATTGAAGGAGAATTTCATTTTTGTGAAATCTCTTGTTACTAAAATTTTATATACTGAACCATCACTCGCCCTCGTGCCAACACCAACCAGTAGGTGTGTGTGCAAAGTAACATTAAATTTCCTGCCACCCAGCATTCCCCTAGGTCTCCTGATAAAAAATGGCACCTCACATGCGTGGGTGGGTCAAGGACCCGCGACAGGCTGGGGCCTAAAACCTATTGAGGCGACAGCAAAATGATCCATTGTGATGGGTCATTTTGATGTCGCCTCAACAGGTTTTGGGCCCTTGACTGTCGCGGGTCCTTCACCCACCCACGCAAGTGAGGTACCATTTTTATCAAGAAACCTGGAGGAACACTGGGTGGGAGAAAATTTGTGGATTCCCGCAGGTTCCACACCTTTCCCACACAGAAATGTGAGAAAAAAGGGAATTTTTGAGGCAAATTTGAAGTTTGCAGGGGATTCTGGGTAGGAGAATGTTGGGGGATCGAGGCAAGCCATACCTCCATAGACTTCTCTGGGTGTCTACTTTCCAGAAATGTGTTGGTTTGGTAGGTTTCCCTAGGTGGCCGCCGAGCCCCGGCCCAAAAACTCAGTGGACACCCCTTGCAAAACTAGGTTGAATTGTGATGGGTCATTTTGATGTCGCCTCAATAGGCTTTGGGCCTTGCCTGTCGCGGGTCCTTGACCCACCCACACAAGTGTGGTACCATTCTCATCGGGCTGGGTGGAATTTTGTGGATCCACCCAGATTCCACCACTTTCCACCACAGAAATGTGTGGAAAATGTGTTTATCTTTACACTTTTTTAGGTTTGCAAGGGATTCTGGGTAAGTCTCCCCATCCTGTATTCCCCTGGGTATCTAGTTTTCAAAAAGGTATAGGTTTGCTAGGTTTCCCTAGGTGCCGGCAGAGCTAGGGTTCAAAATCTACAGGTAGGCTCTTTGCCAAAAGAGGGTCATTTTTCACTCTGAAAATGTCGTGTGTCCACGTTGCGTTTTGGGCCAATTCCTGGTGCGGGCACTAGGCCTACCCACACAAGTGAGGTACCATTTTTATTGTAAGACCTTGGGGAACGCAGGGTGGGTGGAATTTTGTGGCAAAACTCAGATTCGACCTCTTTCCACCACAGAAATGTGTGGAAAATGTGTTTCTTTTTACACTTTTTTAGGTTTGCAAGGGATTCTGGGTAATGGAACCTGGTGTGAGCCAGCCAAGTCACCCCATCCTGGATTACCATGGGTGTCTAGTTTTCAAAAATATAAAGGATTCCCTAGGTGCCGGCGGAGCTAGGGTTCAAAATCTACAGGTAGGCTTTTTGCCAAAAAAGGGTCATTTTTCACTCTGAAAATGTGTCTGTCCATGTTGTGTTTTGGGCCGTTTCCTGTCGCGGACACTAGGCCTACCCACACAAGTGAGGTACCATTTTTATTATAAGACCTTGTGGAACGCAGGGTGGGTGGAAATTTGTGGATCCACCCAGATTCCACCTCTTTCCATCACAGAAATCTGTGGAAAATGAAGTTTTTTTTACACTTTTTTAGGTTTCCCTGGTGGACCTAGGTCTACCCACACAAGTGAGGTACCATTTTTATTGTAAGGCCTTGGGAAATGCGGGGTGGGTGGAATGTTGTGGATCCACCCAGATTACACCTCTTTCCAGCACCGAAATGTGTGGAAAATGTGTTTCTTTTTATACTTTTTTAGGTTTGCAAGGGATTCTGGGTAATGGAACCTGGTGTGGGACAGCCAGGTCACCCCATCCTGGATTCCCATGGGTGTCTTCTTTTAAAAAATGTATAGGTTTGCTAGGTTTCCCTAGGTGCCGGCAGAGCTAGGGTTCAAAATCTACAGGGAGGCACTTTGCCAAAAAAGGGTCATTTTTCACTCTGAAAATGTGGTGTGTCCACATTGAATTTTGGGCCGTTTCCTGTCACGGGCACTAGGCCTACCCACACAAGTGAGGTACCATTTTTATTGTAAGACCTTGGGGAACGCAGGGAGGGTGGAAATTTGTGGATCCACCCAGATTCCACCTCTTTTCACCACAGAAATCTTTGGAAAATGTGTTTCTTTTTACACTTTTTTTAGGTTTGCAAAGGATTCTGGGTAACGGAACCTGGTGTGAGCCAGCCATGTTACCCCATCCTGGATTCACCTGGGTATCTAGTTTTTAAAAATGTATAGGTTTGCTAGGTTTCCCTAGGTGCCAGGGGAGCTAGGGTTCAAAATCTACAGGTAGGCACTTTGCGAAAAAAGGGTTTTTTTCACTCTGAAAATTTGGTGGGTCCACGTTGCCTTTTGGGCCGTTTCCTGTTAAGGGCACTAGGCCTACCCACACAAGTGAGGTATCATTTTTATTGTAAGACCTTGGGGAATGCAGGGTGGGTGGAAATTTGTGGATCCACCCAGATTCCACCTCTTTCCACCACAGAAATATGTGGAAAATGTGTTTTTTTAATACTTTTTTAGGTTTGCAGGGGATTCTGGGTAACGAACCTGGTGTGAGCCAGCCAGTCACCCCATCCTGGATTCCCCTGGGTGTCTAGTTTTAAAAAATGTATAGGTTTGCTAGGTTTCCCTAGGTGCTGGGGGAGCTAGGGTTCAAAATCTACAGGTAGGCACTTTGCAAAAAAATGGTCTTTTTTCACTCTGAAAATGTGGTGGGTCCACGTTGCCTTTTGGGCTGTTTCCTGTTGCGAGCACTAGGCCTACACACACAAGTGAAGTACCATTTTCATTGTAAGACCTTGGGGAATGTGGGGTCGGTGGAATTTTGTGGATCCACCCAGATTCCACCACTTTCCACCACAAAAATGTGTGGAAAATGTGTTTTTTTCACACATTGTTAGGTTTGCAAGGGATTCTGGGTAACAGAACCTGGTGTGAGCCAGCCAAGTCACACCATCCTGGATTCCCCTGGGTGTCTAGTTTTCACAAATGTATAGGTTTTCTAGATTTGCCTAGGTGCCGGCGGATCTAGGGTTCAAAATCTACAGGTAGGCACTTTGCCAAAAAAGGGTCTTTTTTAACTTTGAAAATGTGGGGTGTCCACGTTGCATTTTGGGCCGTTTCCTGTCACGAGCACTAGGCCTACCCACACAAGTGAGGTACCATTTGTATTGTAAGACCTTGGGGAACGCGAGGTGGGTGGGATTTTGTGAATCCAACGATATTCCACCACTTTCCACCACAGATATGTGTGGAAAATGTGGTTTTTGTGACAGTTTTTTAGGTTTGTACGGGATTCTGGGTAACGGAACATGGTGTGAGCCAGCCAAGTCACCCCATCTTGGATTCCCCTGGGTGTCTAGTTTTAAAAAATGTATAGGTTTTCTAGGTTTCCGTAGGTGCCGGCGAAGCTAGGGTTCAAAGTCTACAGGTAGGCACTTTGCAGAAATAGGGTAATTTTTCACTCTGAAAATGTGGAGTGTCCACGTTATGTTTTGGGCCGTTTCCTGTCGCGGGCACTAGGCCTACCCAAACAAGTGAGCTACCATTTTTATTGTAAGGCCGTGGGGAACGCGGGGTGAGTGAAATTTTGTGGATCCACCCAGATTCCACCACTTTCCACCACAAACATGTGTGGAAAATGTGTTTATTTTTATACTTTTTTAGGTTTGCAAGGGATTCTGGGTAACGGAACCTGGTGTGAGCCAGCCAAGTCACCCCATCCTGGATTTCCCTGGGTGTCTAGTTTTCAAAAATGTATAGGTTTGCTAGGTTTCCCTAGGTGCCGGCGGAGCTAGGGTTCCAAATCTACAGGTAGGCACTTTGCCAAAAAAGGGTCATTTTTCACTCTGAAAATGTGGTGTGTCCACATTGCGGTTTGGGCCGTTTCCTGTTGCGGACACTAGGCCTACCCTCACAAGTGAGCTACCATTTTTATTGAAAGACCTTGGGGCCTGGTGGGGTGGGTGGAATTGTGTGGATCCACCCAGATTCCTTCACTTTCAACCACAGAAATTTGTGGAAAATGTGTTTTTTTACACTTTTTGAGGTTTGCAAGGGATTCTGGTAACGGAACCTGGTGTGAGCCAGCCTAGTTACCCCATCCTGGATTTCCCTGGGTGTCTAGTTTTCAAAAATGTATAGGCTCGTTAGGTTTCCCTAGGTGCTGGTGGGGCTAGGGTTCAAAATCCACAGGTAGGCACTTTGCAAAAAAAAAAGGTTATTTTGCACTGCGAAAATGTGGTGTGTCCATGTTGCAATTTGGGCCGTTTACTGTTGCGGGCACTAGGCCTAACCACACAAGTGAGGTACCATTTTTATTGGGAGACTTAGGGTAATACAGAAATGTAGAGCAAATGTTATTACATATTTACTTTCGATGCATTTCTGCCTTCCAATTGAGAGACAATGTGTAAAAAAAAATACTTTGAAAAATGACCTATAATTTACATGCTAGTATGGGTACTCCCAATTACAGAAATGTGCAAATATCTACTGTTTTTAAACTCTATATTTTGTTCCTATTTCAGAAATACATAGGTGTCTTTCTTACCGATTTTTCCATGTATACATTTTCCCAAAACAATTGCTATATAGCCGGTACACAATAAAAAACCATTGCAAGACAATGCTCAGTTATTGGCTCTGGTTTCGTCGGGTACTTGGTGAACCTACAAGTCCTATATATCACCACAACCAGTAAGGTCTAGCGGATGTAACAATATATTGCTTTCAAACAGGTGTCATACTTAGAAGAAGTCACAGGTAAAAATGTTGATACAAATGGGTGGTTTTTTTCAACTAATTTTCAAATTTTCCAACATTTAACTGTAAGTTTCAATGTAGAAACCTTGAAGGATCTACACAAATGACCCCTTGCTGAATTTAGAAGTTTGTCTACTTTTCAAAAATGTATATCTTTCCAGGATCCATTATTGCTTTCATACCCATTTCTACCATTAACTGTAAGGAGGTCTAAAGCACAAAAAATAGCAAAAATAGGCTATGTCCCAGAAAAATGCCAAAACTGTGTAAAAACTTTGGGTTTTCTGACAAAAGTCTGCTTGTCCCTGAAAGCTGGGAAAATGATGATTTCAGCACCACAACCCCTTTTTTGATACCATTTGCAGGGAAAAAAATGGGCGCTTTCAATTGTAGCCCATTTTTCCCAGAAAAATAAAAAAATTAGCTGTATTTTTGCTAATTTCTGGGTCCCCTCCAGGGTTATCCGCCAACCCGGGGTACCTTTAGAATGCCCATGATGTTGGAAGAAAAGGACGCAAATTTGGGGTGGATACCTTATGGGGTCAAAAAGTTACAGAGGCCTAAGCGTGTACTACCCAAAATGGCCAAAACAGGGCTTAGCACAGGGGGGAAAAGGCCTAGCAGTGGAAGGGTAAAAAGCTAAACAACACACACATGGTATTTTACCATTTATTGAAGCTTAGGTGGACCAGGCTGCATTGACTTGAAATATGTCTTAACCAAAATCTGCAGTTTCAAGAATGGTGAATAAGAAGCATTGGCCTGCTCTGTCTGACGCAGCTTATTTGACTTCACATCCAATCCAAGAGAGTTTGATTATTCAGGCTTTTGCCTCTATATTTAAGTCTGGAATGATTCATGATGTATTACGTGATAGAGGATCTACAAAGTTGGATTCTTGGGGTGGCTAGCATTTGGAATCGGATACTGATACTTTCAAAATTCACCATTTTATATTGAGATACAATCATGCACTTTAGGTGTGAGCAGCGCTTATACTACCTAGACTTCCCCAAAAGATGAGAAAGTTATTCCATGGCAGAGGTTCTGTAAACACAAGAGATGCCTGTTAGACCATCTGACATCTCTAAATGTGGCGGGCGAGTACTCACACCCTGGTGGCAGAAAAGTACTCTTCCATTGCGATGGTACTAACAACATTTACATCAGGCCCTAAGTATGAAAAAATATGTAGTTATCCGAAACTGATCAAATGAAAAAAAGGAACATAGTGGTTGAAAAAAAGTACATCCCACTATGTTTTAAAATTTGAAACAAAAAATGTAAGTATTGCAAAAACTACTTAATAAAAAAACCAAAGTAGCATGTATCTCTGGCAACCTAAAAAGGGAAAAGGGTGAAAATACAAATTAAAACTACTTTGCTGTTGATTACTCAATATAAAACAGCTTTCTTAGACTCTCTCTACATTAAAGGTACCTTATTAACTGTATTCAATTGTAAAATTAAATGTTCCTACTTGTCTAAAACCATGGCACCCATCCGTCCTTGATCATAATGCTCCACCATAGCTTCAATTGCATGTCCCATCCTCACTGTGCCACTGGAACTTTAATCAGGGCGAAACCAGTCTTGGGTTGCTTATATTCCTCTTCACGGAGGACCTGGCCTTGCAGTTCAGGCTGGACTGTCCCTTTAGGAGTAGAATCTGAACTGGTTTGCATATTGCTTTGCCAAAACTGAAATGCAAGATGAGCAATAGAGCGATGGGTTGGGATGCTACCCTGAGTGATTGCCAGTGGTTGGACAAATTACAACCATTCCTCCTGTCAGAAGTGGGCTACGGGCCTAGCAGGAGCTATTAACCCCAACTGGGGGGGTTGAGGCCATTAACTCCTGATGTCCTGGGGCCTGACCTACTATAGATCCAGAGCAACTGGGTCAAGTCCCCTTTAGAACTTGACTCTGAGTAGTAGTTGGGTTTAGCAGTCCTAGAATTCTTGAATGGGAGGTAGATACAGGGGGGTGAACACAGGCTCACAACTTAAAATACGTTCAATAGCAGCGAAACATGTTTGCCCAGGCAAATACTTGCTTTTATGAAAAAAAGAGCATTTATAGACACACAGGGATCGATTAGGATGGCGGACAGAAGGACGACCGCCGGCCCGGAGTGGGCTGAAAATGCTTATTTCCGTCCGCAAGCCGCGGTTAGTCCGTCTGCCATAATAGGATGGCGCTGTGGACCGCGGGGGTGTGAAAGACCTGCCACCGCTTTTCCGCCGGTCGAGTTCGCGACCGGCGGAAAAACTGCATTAACATGGTGGCGGTGTCTGTGAAAACACTGCTAGCCATATTATAATCCTGGCGGTCCTATGATGCCGCAGTGGAAAGGCATACGGTCTTTGCTTCGGAGGCCCGTTGCGAGCCCCCAGGGATGAGGTGGGGTGAGGGTGGACATGGGGGGTACCTATGGTAGCCCCCTGCATTTGCATGCACAATGCGGCAGGCACCGCTCAGTGCCTGCCGCTTTATGCATGCAAATGCACAGCATGCATTTTTGACATTGCGGCTAGTGCTGCTTAAAGCCGGACCCGCCACAATGTTAAGTATACGGGATGTGACCGCCAGGGTGGCGGTCACATCCTAATTCCAACGGCGGACCCGCCACCGAGCCTGCGGATGGTCCCTCCACCTCGGGGGTGACGGACCCGTTTCCGTCCGCCATCCTAATCGACCCCACAGTATCTAAAACACAACATACACAAACAATATACACAGCCCCCTGAGATCAGGGCTCTAGTGTTCAATAGGCAGGTCACTGCAACCCACTTGCCTCTTGCTAATGGTAGCGGTTATTTCCCATTTACTAAAGGCGATATACAGGTTAAGCCCCACTAGTAGTCCGAGTCTCAGGAGTCTCACTCTGATTCTTTCAAAGTCAAAATTGTTCCAGCGGCCGAAACACTATGTGGCAGAACAAGTTTCCCCAGGGGCTTTTGGTTCTACGATAAGTCTTACCCATTTGTTTAAGCAGAGACTCCAGCAGTAGTACAGGGAGGGCGTCATGGAGACATGCAGTGGATGCTGTTGATGAGTAACATTATACGCTCTGCAGGGGCAGCGGCTGGGAGGTCATACCACTTTGCCTAGTGAGACAGTAAGTTTCACCTGATACTTCCCACGGCTGGGGAGACTGATTGCTCTCACTCCAATGCTCAGTCGGGGCTTGTCATGCAGGGTGACTAACTTCACTCTGCACATCGGCTGTAGCCCGATCAGCACAGTAGTGATGCCAACCATGGCTAGCTTCATTTATCCCGCTCTGATATACAGAGTCGCTGAATTTAACTTGCACTCAATATTTACGGCAGCCATCTCATCACACCTCAATCAAGGGATCCACGCACTGGGATTCCCCACTTAACCTCACTCCCTCCAAGTTTTGGTGCAAGTCTTCACAAGGGCAGTAACACATGTTCAAGTCCCCATAAGGATGTTTCTGTGCGTGTAGTTAAATAAAGGTATGTTTGCACATTTCAAGCAGGATCCTGTATTTAGATTTTTTCCTTAACAATTATCTGCTATTGGTACATTTTAAAAACACTGGGAAAGGTTATGTATTTACACAGAGTCCCCACACAATCACCTTCACACACAAACTCTGTGGGCACTTGAACAACACTATAAATGCACACTATCTTTGTGTGGAGTTGAAAATGGCTACCGTAAGATACAATCAATGTGGGTTCTTGAGCATTCCTGTAATTACACACAATCTCTGTTTGGACATTAAACATCATTAGCTTCACACTTTCTGTAAGGGAATTTAAGCTTTGTGATGCACACTATTTCAGGGGAGACTTGAATACAATCATCTTCCCACAATGTCTCTTTGGGGACTTGAAAACCACAATGATAACACAATACCTCTTTGGGGACATGAATATCACTATAATAGCACACTATCTTTGAGGGGACTTGAACATCACTATAATAAAAGGCCATCTCTGTGTGGTCTTGACCATCCTTAGCTAAACACCCTTTATATTGGGAGTTAAGCTTTGAATATACACACTCTTTCAATTGGGGACTTAAACCAAATTATCTTCACCGACTATCTCTGTAGAGACTTGAACATCACTATAATAACTTGCTATCTCTGGGAGGACTTGAACATCACTATAATAACACACTACCTTTGTGGGGACATGAACATCACTATAATAGCACACTACCTTTGTGGGGACTTGAACATCACTATAATAACACACTATCTATGTGGGGAGTTGAACATCACTATAATAACCTACCATCTCTGTGAGGACTTGAGCATTCCTATAACTACACACAAGCTCTATTTGGACTTGAACCTCACTTAACCTAACTGGCTCACACACATTATCTGGATTGAGTCTATGTGGAAGACATCCTGCAAGATAGATCAAGATAACCAAGTAATTTCAGTGATGCCTGAAGTTTCTAGGACCTTTTGTAAGTATTCAGTTGCCCTTGGGCTTGTAATGGCTCTCCCAATTGGGAAATGTTTATTGGGGTCAGACAGGAGACAAAAGAGTCTGAGTGTAGACAGGAGTGGGTCTTACTGACATAATGGCTAGGGAGGAGTTGTGCCCTACCCTGATACATTTTAAAGGAACCTGCCACCAGCACACACAAATTAGGTTAGGCTGATTTGTACAGCGTGCAGCTGCCCCAGCAAAGGGGCGTCCCGGCGCTAAGCACAAAAAGGCCGCTAACAGCAAGGTGCCCATCAGGATGAGCAAAAGAAAAACCAGGGGGGCAGAAAGAGCCACAAAAACAGACAAAAGAGAACCTATAAAAAAGGGAAAAGATGGGTCTTTAATGCTCTCCGAAATGACAGATAGGTATCCATGCTCCGGATAAATACTGGATGGGCGTTCCACAGTTTAGGTGCCAGAGTGTGAAAGGAGCGCCTACCGTCACGAGCCCTCCTGACCCATTGGACAACTGCCAGACGATGAACTGGTGAATGAAGATGACGAGTAGGAACGTCAGCGGAGAGTAGGCCCACTAGAATGCCAGGTGCAGGGGAGATAAAGATCCTAAACGCAAAGCAGAGGGACTTGAACTCCACCCGTTCTGCCACCGGCAGCCAATGAAGCTGACGAATGGTGATAGAAGTGGGGCAGTGTCTAGGCATGCCAAGAAGAGTTCTGACGGCCACATTTTGGACTCTTTGCAGTCTCAGAACCTCCACCTTGTTAGCTCCCAAGTAGAGCGAGCTGGCATAATCCAGTCTCGACAACACGGATGCCAGGCCTATCCCTGCCTATGCGCCCTACCTAGGTTGGAGCCAAACCCAGGGAGAAAGGAGAACTTGCTAGAACTAGTTTGGAAGTAGACCAGAGTTTGGGCCCCACCCATAGGCTGGCACTGGGTATAAACAAGGCATTCCCTAGACCTGAAATCAGAATACTCCTAAACCTGTGAAGAATCTTGAGAAAGACTGCCCAGGTGTCTGAACTCTGAACAAAGACTTCTCCTGCTTGGCTTGTCTCCCTGACCCCAGATGTGACTCCATGGGTCAGTTGGCAGACCTCCTGTTAGAGCTACAGGGCTACAACAAACTTCCAGAGGCAATCTTCTGCAACTTCTCTGCCTTACCTACCGACCAGTTCCAACTAAAACTGCACATGGCCCTGCTATTGCCCTTTGCAGAAGTCCTAGCCCCCAACAGGTATCGTCCAAGAAATGTACCTGTGGCTGATGCTAGAGTATACTCATCCTGTTCGAAAACGTGATACTTTGAACTTTTTCTGAAGTTTTTCCAAATCATCAGTGGGATTCAACTTGCTAGTTTTCTAGACTGGACTATCCTGATTTCCAGAAATGTTTCTAAGTCTAAACGTGGAAGCCTTCACCTGGATCAACGCCAAGGAGAGACCCATTGTCATCAACGGCTGCCTGACCTGAACTTAGAGGGCTTCACCCACTCTGTGTTTTCCTGCTTTCGATGTTAAGTGCCTCAAACGTTCTGCCAGAATGCTGAGGACCCTTGCTTCACCAGGCCACATGTGGGTACTTGAACAACACTATAAATGCACACTATCTTTGTGTGGAGTTGAAAATGGCTACCGTAAGATACAATCAATGTGGGTTCTTGAGCATTCCTGTAATTACACACAATCTCTGTTTGGACATTAAACATCATTAGCTTCACACTTTCTGTAAGGGAATTTAAGCTTTGTGATGCACACTATTTCAGGGGAGACTTGAATACAATCATCTTCCCACAATGTCTCTTTGGGGACTTGAAAACCACAATGATAACACAATACCTCTGTGGGGACATGAATATCACTATAATAGCACACTATCTTTGAGGGGACTTGAACATCACTATAATAAAAGGCCATCTCTGTGTGGTCTTGACCATCCTTAGCTAAACACCCTTTATATTGGGAGTTAAGCTTTGAATATACACACTCTTTCAATTGGGGACTTAAACCAAATTATCTTCACCGACTATCTCTGTAGAGACTTGAACATCACTATAATAACTTGCTATCTCTGGGAGGACTTGAACATCACTATAATAACACACTACCTTTGTGGGGACATGAACATCACTATAATAGCACACTACCTTTGTGGGGACTTGAACATCACTATAATAACACACTATCTATGTGGGGAGTTGAACATCACTATAATAACCTACCATCTCTGTGAGGACTTGAGCATTCCTATAACTACACACAAGCTCTATTTGGACTTGAACCTCACTTAACCTAACTGGCTCACACACATTATCTGGCTTGAGTCTATGTGGAAGACATCCTGCAAGATAGATCAAGATAACCAAGTAATTTCAGTGATGCCTGAAGTTTCTAGGACCTTTTGTAAGTATTCAGTTGCCCTTGGGCTTGTAATGGCTCTCCCAATTGGGAAATGTTTATTGGGGTCAGACAGGAGACAAAAGAGTCTGAGTGTAGACAGGAGTGGGTCTTACTGACATAATGGCTAGGGAGGAGTTGTGCCCTACCCTGATACATTTTAAAGGAACCTGCCACCAGCACACACAAATTAGGTTAGGCTGATTTGTACAGCGTGCAGCTGCCCCAGCAAAGGGGCGTCCCGGCGCTAAGCACAAAAAGGCCGCTAACAGCAAGGTGCCCATCAGGATGAGCAAAAGAAAAACCAGGGGGCCAGAAAGAGCCACAAAAACAGACAAAAGAGAACCTATAAAGAAGGGAAAAGATGGGTCTTTAATGCTCTCCGAAATGACAGATAGGTATCCATGCTCCGGATAAATACTGGATGGGCGTTCCACAGTTTAGGTGCCAGAGTGTGAAAGGAGCGCCTACCGTCACGAGCCCTCCTGACCCATTGGACAACTGCCAGACGATGAACTGGTGAACGAAGATGACGAGTAGGAACGTCAGCGGAGAGTAGGCCCACTAGAATGCCAGGTGCAGGGGAGATAAAGATCCTAAACGCAAAGCAGAGGGACTTGAACTCCACCCGTTCTGCCACCGGCAGCCAATGAAGCTGACGAATGGTGATAGAAGTGGGGCAGTGTCTAGGCATGCCAAGAAGAGTTCTGACGGCCACATTTTGGACTCTTTGCAGTCTCAGAACCTCCACCTTGTTAGCTCCCAAGTAGAGCGAGCTGGCATAATCCAGTCTCGACAACACGGATGCCAGGCCTATCCCTGCCTATGCGCCCTACCTAGGTTGGAGCCAAACCCAGGGAGAAAGGAGAACTTGCTAGAACTAGTTTGGAAGTAGACCAGAGTTTGGGCCCCACCCATAGGCTGGCACTGGGTATAAACAAGGCATTCCCTAGACCTGAAATCAGAATACTCCTAAACCTGTGAAGAATCTTGAGAAAGACTGCCCAGGTGTCTGAACTCTGAACAAAGACTTCTCCTGCTTGGCTTGTCTCCCTGACCCCAGATGTGACTCCATGGGTCAGTTGGCAGACCTCCTGTTAGAGCTACAGGGCTACAACAAACTTCCAGAGGCAATCTTCTGCAACTTCTCTGCCTTACCTACCGACCAGTTCCAACTAAAACTGCACATGGCCCTGCTATTGCCCTTTGCAGAAGTCCTAGCCCCCAACAGGTATCGTCCAAGAAATGTACCTGTGGCTGATGCTAGAGTATACTCATCCTGTTCGAAAACGTGATACTTTGAACTTTTTCTGAAGTTTTTCCAAATCATCAGTGGGATTCAACTTGCTAGTTTTCTAGACTGGACTATCCTGATTTCCAGAAATGTTTCTAAGTCTAAACGTGGAAGCCTTCACCTGGATCAACGCCAAGGAGAGACCCATTGTCATCAACGGCTGCCTGACCTGAACTTAGAGGGCTTCACCCACTCTGTGTTTTCCTGCTTTCGATGTTAAGTGCCTCAAACGTTCTGCCAGAATGCTGAGGACCCTTGCTTCACCAGGCCACATGTTGACAAGCACTTCTATGGGTCCAGTTTGCAGCCTGCCCCCACTGTCACTCCATTGACAAGTACTTTCTCCATAAAGGTTCCTAAGTGCAAAGGTAAACTTTGCAAAGAGACAGACCTGGTCTCTTTTTCCGACAGTAAATCGATCGTGGTTGGTCTAAATTTTGACTTTGGCCCGCTCTACTGGAATCGAGTCTCATGCATTGGTGCCTTGTGCTTTTTGGCGTTATTTTCACTGCACACTTTTAAAAAAATTATCTCCTGTTCTACTTAATAAATTATTTTTGGTGCCATTTTGATTATTAAAATACTGTATTTCATTTTAAACTGGTTTGAGCTTTTTCTTTTGTTGTGTTTTCACTTTAATATTGTTTGAGAGTTGCAAATATTCTTTACAAATTTACTTTAAGTTAGGTCTTGGTGCCAAGCACAGGTTATTTATTGACAATCGTGGTTCACCCTGTACATGATTGTAGTTATTTTTTGATGTTAGTTCTCCCCCACATGAACAAATAACTTAATGTATTTTTTTGTTGTTTATGTTTATGTTTATGTTTGGCATTTGTAAAGCGCATCTTATACCCGCGGGCGTCTTGGCGCTTGGCGTTGTAAATATCTTTATTGAAATTTTTGGTATAGGGCACTTGTAGTAAACATTTTCCACTCCAAATGTGTTATAGTACTCTGGTGCGGATTAATCTGGTTCAATCAGCCTGTACAGCTAAACATTCACCTGTAAATGATTAAAAAATCTAAAGGGTCTTAAGGCTGTGCCATCATGAGCCAGCTCTCACGATAAGGAAGAAGTACATACAACATAAAGAAATCATCCAACATTGCTCATTCCCCATGCTCCACTCTTCCCTCCGAATTACCAAAATAAGTTAGAAAATATTATCTCATAGCCCCATAGTAGTCAGCAGTATACATTGAACAAACTGCCTCAAGTCTGAATACATTAGTGTGGTCAGAACGGGCAACGATCTGGTTAAATACTCATTCCATTGTTCTTTAAAATTACACCTCACATCTCGTGTTCTGGCATCTATTCAAACCGATTGCTCTGTATTTTCCCAGCGAATGACATTCCTCTGCCACACGACCACTGGAGGGGTCAGAGCATTCCTCCATGCTATTGTGATACATCGTTCTGCTAGTACCAATGACAACATCTGGAATCCACTTAACCGCTTCATTCATTTGGTCACCATCCTTGAGTATAAAAGACAAAATGCAGCGTCATATGGCAGGATAGATGTAGTGACATCTGCTACACAGGAGATCACCACCCGCCAAAAGACCACAATTAGCGGACACAAACACATTATGTAGAGGAAGTCAATCAATCAATCAGGGGTTTATATAGCGCGCTACTCACTACTGAGTGTCTCAAGGCACGAGGGGGGGGCGGCTCTGGATGAGTCAAAGAGCCAGGTCTTGAGATCCTTCCTGAACGTGTGCAGAGTTGGGGAGCATTTGATGTTCACGGGGAGCTCGTTCCAGGTCTTTGCCGCGATGTAGGAGCAGGCTCTTCCTCTGGTTTTATTTCTGCAGATGCAGGGGACCTCTGCCAGGGCGAGGTCGGTGGAGCGGAGGTCTCTCTTGAGTGCGTAGAAGGAGACTCTCCCGTTGAGGTATTTGGGTCCGATGTTGTTGAGGGCCTTGTAGGCATCGTTGAGGAGTTTGAAAGTGACTCTACTCTATGGGCAGCCAGTGGAGGCCGCGTAGGTGTTGGGTCATTTGTTTGAGCCGCGGCTTTCCGAGGACAAGTCTGGCTGTGGCATTCTGGATGGTTTAGAGTCTATGTAGAAGAGTTTTGTTGATTCCGGAGTAGAGGGCATTGCCGTAATCAAGTCTGCTGGTTATGAGTGCGTGGGTGATGGTCCTTCTCAGTCAAAGGGGATCCATTTGAAGGTCTTACGGAGGTTGTGAAGGCAGTTGAAACTGATGGAGGCGGCAGCGTTAATCTGGCGGTTCAGTCAGCATTTACCTGTTGGTATCTGGGACACACCGCTGCCCTTCCCAGAAAAATGTTTTCTATTCTGTGTGGGGAAAGGTATGTGTGATGAATATAATTGAATTGAGTAAATCTTGTAGTTCGTGTAGTTGTTCTAACTGAGCCCAAACACCCTCGCCATGTGGAGTCCTGTATTTCCATAATTAATTTCTCTTCCCCCCAATCTTTAAGTGCTGGGAACCACTTGTCAGTGCCCTCTTCATGTAATGTTCTGCATATGCGTGAGATAGTCCATCTGGAACCCATCAATGATAACATCAGTTCCAATGGTCTGTACCCAGCCAAACTCCACAACATCCCCGCCACTCACATACAAAAGAAACTGCCCTGATTCTGGTCCACACGACTCCATCAACTCCTCAAAAGTGCAGAAACTTCCATTTACTATTATATCCTACCAGGTCTCCTACCCGGCCACTGTCCAAGATTCCACAGAGAAAATCCCAGTCAAGGGTCTGCTCTGTTTGAGTGCCCAGAGTGGGAGTCCATAGTGTGTATCAAGTTTACCCTGAAATATGTATTTCTTCCAATTCCATGCCGCTACCTTCACCAACATATGAGTATTAGTATGTGAAGAGGAGTTTAGGAGTCACTCTGGTGACGAGTAATCCCCAAAGACAGAGCCCACCAGAAGCCGCTCTAGGTTAGTCTCTTCTAGCAGGCAACAAAGTGGCCACTGGAGTTGGGCTGGGACATAATAAAGCTCATAATTAGGGGCACCTAATCCCTCATCCTCTTATTTAGCATATAACATCTCTAGTTTCATCGTATGCCTTTTATTTGCACATAGCAATGTGGCCAACTATTGCTGAAGGTCTGCAAAGAAAGGCCTTTTTAGTATCACCCGGAGTGCTGCAAAGAAATAAAGGAGGCATGGAAGGACTAACATTTTAGCAATAGACACTCCCCCAGAGGCAATAGAGGTAGCTGTGTCCAGAAGGGTAATGGATTTCTGATAGAAGACAAGGCCCACCCAAGGTTGCCATCTACTAGGTCTTGTTCAGAATGATATATTTGCCCTCCAAGATACTTGAAGGTATGATACTTCCACATCAGCGGGGCATCTTCAGCGGGATGATGCAGAAGGTCAGGTGTCTGTAGCAAGGGTAATAAACAGGATTTCTTCCAGTTAATTCTCAGCCTGCAGATACGGTCAAAGCTGTCCGAAGCCAACGTCACCCCCCGTAGATTGGCAGGATCAGCTCGAAAAAATAACAGCGTACTGTCTGCATACATGGAGACTATTTTCGGGGCGGTCTCCAACTGTATAACCCCAGTCATGTGTCTTTTTGCAGGACATACATGCCAATGGCTCCATGGCCAGGACCAACAGCTTGGGGGGCATGGGACAACCCTGCCTGGTTCCCCTCTCAATCCTAAAACTGTCTGAAATGAACTTCTCAGTGCAAAATCCAGCGATGGGGAGTTCATATAACACAAGTAACCAGGTATAAAAATCCCATCCCAGTCGTAGCTTTACCAGGACCACCTGTAAGTAACTCCAATCCAGAGTGTAAAATGCCTTTTTGTATGTCAAGGGAGGACGCCCATCCCTGCGTGTTGTTCCGACTAGCCCAGTCCCTAACCCCAAATAACTGAAGCAGATTTTAAAATATTTTCCGGCCTGTAATAAACCCAGTTTGATCTGAGTGGATTACCGTGTGTATCATTGGTGTTAGTCTATTGGGCAATACCTTACTCAACACTTTATAATCAAGATTGAGCAAAGAAAGTGGGTGATATGATGTTACCTCCAGGGAATCTCTACCAGGTTTCGGGATCACCGTTATTAAGGTTTCCCTCACACTGTCCAGCAATCTAGAATTAATGTGAGATTGTGCTCCTGGGACTGGGGGAGTGGATCTATCCATTACCAGGTTTGGAACAGAGTTAAATTCTCCATACCACAATAATGATGTTGTTGGAGGATGCAGGAGAGCTGGTGCAAGTGAATTCAAAAATATGGGTTATCTCCCATTAGGGACGTACACTACCACCAATGTGAGGAGTTCACCATCCAGCCTATCCTCTGCTCTGCTCAATCAGACTCTGCCCCTGGACAAATGGAACTCCCAGGGCCACCCATAGCAGAACCCCCCGGTCATTGGCAGAATACACAGTACCTAACACTATGACCAGCCATCGTTTACGTAGCCTGGTGAGTTCCTCATTAACCAAATGGGTTTCTTGGAGGTATGCAAACTGAGCATCGCGACTCAGCAGGTAGGAGTAAATCCTGTGTCACTTACCATACTTGCCCATGCCCCTCACATTCCAAGACAGTACCCTGTATTTCTGGGAAGTCAAGTGAATTGTGTAAGGTACACTGGTAGTGCCGCACATCGTAAGTCAGGGATTAAGTGGGACAGCCGGACATCCCAGCAGAAAAGCAAGAAAACACAAATGAACAAACTTCAAACCATTTCCAACAGTTCCCCGCAACTCTATCGGTCACAGACACGAAGTGCCGGCATTGTTTTGGCAACTAATTGTCAAACTGAAAGAGTCAATCAAGAGTTGGAGCAATATCTCAGGATGTTCATTCTGGATCAGGAGGGTGAATGGTCCAAGGTATTAGGGATGGCTGAATTTGCATTTAAAAATGCCAAAAAAAATTCCACAAGCTACTCTCCCTTCTTTTTAAATTATGGCAGGCATCCTAACCATTTCATTTGTCAAGGAGATATGAGAGTTCCAGTGGTAAAAGAATGTAATACAAGACTTTATCCAGATTCGTAAGTCCGCAGAATTTAATTTAGCTAAGGCCAAAGCGATATACAAGAAACAGGCAGATAAACATCGAAAACTTGCACCAAAGTACAGGGTGGGAGATTTGGTTTGCTTGTCCACACGTCACCTTCATTTAAAGGGTAACCGAAAATTGCAACCACGTTTTGTGGGACCTTATGAGATTGAAAAGATTTTGGGTCCGGTCACAGTGAGGTTAAAACTGCCCACTAATTCAGGCATTCATCCCATCTTCCACGTCTCTTTATTAAAGAAAGGTTCTCCAAACACTAGATTAATCAAGCCTCCAACACCTCTATTGGTAGCGGGACAGACAGAGTATGAAGTAAAAGATATTCTTGACTCTAAAAGAACCAAGGGAAACCTCTACTATTTGGTGGACTGGAAGGGCTATGGACCTGAGAATAGATCCTGGGAAGTAGCAGTAGATGTACACGCACCCCGATTTTTGCAGATATTTCATGCACAGCATCCTTTCAGGCCAGGGCGGATGGATCGGCCTTGGATATGGGGTACTGTCAGTAAATTGGCTAATGTAGTCTCATGTAATTCATGGTGAGTTAAGAAGACCAAACATGAGAAGAAGAAAGATTCGAGTTAAGCTGCAAATGGTAAATCTATGGTGTGATTTGTATACATTCACGTAGATTGCACCCTTTCAAGATGGCCGCTGTAGTAGCTTTAGTTTTCACAGGACCTGAAATGACAGGTTGAAGAGGAGTGTGCGCGCTTTACACTGCGCACTTCAATTTTAAAAGCTCACGGAGAAGTTTGTTCCGACTGCTCCTCTTCTCAGAGTAGGAGGCGGTCATTGAATGTTTCCCTAGCGTAATTAAGTTACCCGCTGAAGTTTAAAGGCCTCCTAGTTCAAAGGGGCGTTAGCGGAGATGTAATTTGCCTCTGCAAATTCTTCGAGTCTTCGCTCTTGACAAGCAGTTTCTTCTGGACTTCTGTCAGCACGTATGTAGTCTGCATACATGGTTGCTGTTGGTGAGCTCTGCATTAATGCTGCAAACGTTGTAGAAGGTGGATAGCGCTATCTACAAAAGTCAGTAAGAGCTGTCAATAACCTAACAGAGATAAAAGGCTCTACCTCTTTCAAGCATGCTATGCTATCTTTTCCTCCCTGTTTTTTCCCTTCCCTGTATCCTTATTGCGCGCTTTCCTCAGAGGCATTTGGATCTGCTAATAAGTAAACACTTCCTCAACACTCGCAGAATTTCATGAAAGATTTGAACTTCATCTATAATGTACTTTTTCTTCAGCGTTTATTCAAGTTGTTGTACATTGTTATGTAAGAAGAGAGGCTCAGTCTTCAGGAGTTCTGGGTAGGAGTTTCGCCACGTTTCCAAATTACTAGAAACTGTTTGTGTAGTTGCTTTATTGTATTCTATCCCCTTTGTACATTAGGTAAATCCTCTTACTGGAGCATTACTGGTGGCAACATAAAAGAAGTTCACCTTAGAGGGTTCCTACTCCAGAGGGTTCTCACATCCTGAAGCAGTCTCTTCTCTGTCCCACTCCCCTTTCCCCCTTGCTGGTAGGCGTTACTAGTTCTACTTAGTGACGTTACCGGTGAATGGGCATTGGGAATCTAGTATCATCCTGCCTCTGTAGATTCGCACGTACTTTTGATCATTTTGACAGAGCCTCTCCCCTCCCTTGACCCTAGATCTACAGAGAGAATGCCTCCAGTTGCCGGGACAGTTTGTATCTCTGTTATACCTTCACCACACTGCTGTCTACAGTTCTAGTTGAGAGGAAACTTGCACCACTTTCAGGAGGTGCTACAAACACTGCCTCCACAAAAATACGATATGTGCATGGAAACCTTACTGTTCCACAAATGCTGAGCAATGGTTCATATAGCCAACATGGCTTAACCTCCAACTTACGAACATCCTCACGGGGAGCGATATTTAAACTGCATAGGCAAAATCATATCTTAGGATAAACTTAAGACTCAAAAGAACACTCAAAGCAAAAATATAAATCCAGATGAACATGCTCATTGCCAGAGTAATATCCCAGATTAATAACTTGACAGAAAAAAACAGACATTATGTGTGGGTAAAAGTTGTAAAAACAAACATGCATGTCTCTCCTGTCTAAAACTCATAGGTAAAGGCAGCAGGTGAATATATTGATGGTGTATGGTAATCTGGTACAGATCATCACAATATGCAGGGTGTCAGGGATGGAGATGTGGTCATAGGAACATGATCCCTTTATCCAAACCCCCTTGAAAAACATCAAATGATGGAACAAATTTAACCTAAAATTGGTCAGCAACCTGTGATAACTAGACATGGCCAAGTTCAAATATGGTTCCATTCCACTTACTCATTTTACCAAGATAAATTGGTGCATCGAGTGCTCGGTCATAGCAGAAGCCTCTCGCTACGCTGTCACTCTAGAGTAAAAGGCTGATGTATAGCAGCCATGGAATATAGAACATATTGTACGGACTCAAGCAGTCATGCCCAGTTAGTTTATTAAGGTTTCATTTGTCATTCAGACAGAGGGAAAACCATAAGAGAAGTTGGCGGAGATTAATAAAATCATATACATATATATATATTTTTTTTTTTACGGAAAAATCCATAGGTTTCAGGCACGTTATAGTTAGAAATTAGCATTTAAAAAGCCTTAGAAATTCACTGAAAAAACCATAGGTTTCAGTGACGTTATAGTTAGTTGGACATTTCTCTCGTACAAAACGATAGATATTTCCCTGTTATAGTTAGTGCAGCTATCTATAACTTACAGTGGCGGCTGGTGGAATTCGAAAGTGGTGAGGCGTATGCAGAACGAATTAACGTATGCGAGCGAGCACAGAACTGCTGCTGCTGAGCACCGACAGGACCCGGTGAACATAAAGCCCTGGTTCTGTCTATACATTTGTAGCTCCTTTCAAATTGTTTTGACGTTTCCTTGGAGGACACTGAACTTCCCGCACTCCTCTGGAGGGTAAGACTTGGACACTATTAAAATACTGGGATATTACAATTGCGGCTCCCTGTAATGCCAAGACCACATCTGTACTTTCTAACATATACTGCACAATGTTAAATTTGGGACCTAGGTTGGCTACGACTTCTAATTGACTAACTTGCCACAGACAACCCATTCCATCGGCCCATCACTGCCTTCTGTTAGGGGGCTTCATTATCCTGGACTACTCTTCGGGCTCCTTAAATTGCAGGCGAAGAACCACTTCCAACACCAGAGCTGCCCAAAAGGACATTTTACAGCGTTGCGTTACTAAAATGTCTGTACTTGAAAGCATGTAGGTCAACGCACTGTGAAAAAACGAACACGTTTTAAGAAAGCATTGAGCAACCAGACAGAGGTGAAATCCTGTAGCAAATCACTTCTCGCGAGAAGCCTGCAAAAAAACCGAAGTGCTGCAGGGCCGATAATACCAGCTCCTGCAAATTGTGCGATGCATGTAAATACATGTTTTATGCATTTGCGAGTGCAGGCATGCCATTTATCAGGTTCGTGTTTCTTCGAACTTGGAACACCATTATAAATAGATTCCATAGCAAATTAAAAAAGGAGGCACTGGATATGTTTAGCTTAATTGGCAAGGTTAGTGCACATTCAAAATCAGCGCAAGTTTTATGTTTGCCATCCTTGAAGTGTGAGGCCTCTCACGTAGCTGATAGGAGTCCTACATAAAGCAGCTCCAATACCGTATTCTCGAGTTCACGCTACACAAAACTGCAACAAAAAAAAAATGTAAAACTACTACTCGATTGCAGCAGAGAAAGTGATATTGGTGTCGTCCTGATAGTGAGTGATGGGATGGATGCATCTCTGTCCTGCATCTCCCCTGATGGGCTACGTCCGGCTGTGTAAAATACACAAGTTTTCTCACTGTCTGAAGCTTCCTCTCAAGGGCACAGTACTTCTTATGGGGAGAGGGGGAGGGGGGACAAACTTGCCCCACACACTTGCCGTCTCTTTCATCAGATGCCGCAGCCTGAGGTGTGATAGACGTCACTGTTGTTCATAACAGTTGCGGGCAGGCACGCGTGTACACACACACACACACACACACGCGCGCGCGCGCACACACACACACACATGCTTGCCATACTCACACTTGTGATCACATTGCAGAATGTTAATCTGTAAAACTAACGATTTATTTCACACATAGGTGCCGCTGATTGAAACTGTACCCAGATATCGTGTCACTTTTTATAGCTGTGCCTTCCACGCTTCTGTTGTTTCCAAGCACTGAAAATAACATGTTCCTATTACCAAAATTATTGGGACCCACAAGGGGGGGGGGGTGGTTTGGGGAATTATAAAACACTAAACTTACCTCGGTCACCGCTGGTCCAGGTCCGCGCCACCTAGTCTGCTCCCCTTGGCGCCTTCATATCAGGAATGGTGGCACTGGACTGGCAGCCCCTGTCTCAGCCAATCCTGGCGCAGCATTACATCGCCACTGCGCCAGGATTGGCCAAAGAGCAGGGCTAATACTGCCCATAATGAGACCCGGCTCCCCCGGGTCTCTGCCTGTGTGAGTGCTAGGGGAGAAAGAGGAGGGAAGGGGCTACTGCGAGTGTGCGCATGCGTGGGCAAGTCATAAAAATGACTTGTCCTAAATGCGCACATTGCTGCTGCCCTCCCCGTCACGCTGATACTGCCAGCCTGCCACTCATTGCCACAGGCCCACCCCCCACACCCTATCGCGATCGCGATGACGTCACTATTGTGTGACAGTACTCCGACCCAAATCATTATGACTCGGGCTGTTGTTGTTGTCTCATAATTGTACTTTTTGGTGCGTGCAGTCAGTGACAGTGACGGTCGTCTGGCTAGTGGGGCAACGCCCCAACGCCCTCAATGGACGAACCGCCAATGATAACTTGTGCGCCCGCAATGCACTGCTGGTGACGTCACATATTACACCATTCATGACATGGTCAGTGACATCACTGATGACATCTCAAATGACATCACTGATAAGTTCATCCAGTGACTGTGTTTTTCTTTAAAGTTTAAATATGTATTAAATATATGCCAAGGTGTATTGAAGAATGAGTGGGTGTATAAGTGTCTGGATGGAGGATTTAGTAGGTGTGTGACTGACTGTTTAAGTGTATGATTACATGCATCTTACTGAATGCATGGGTTTTGTACGAGAGAAATGTCCAACTAACTATAACCTATGGTTTTGTCAGTGAATTTCTAAGGTTTTTTAAAGGCTAATTTCGAACTATAATGTGCCTGAAACCTATGGTTTTTTTCAGTGAATTTCAAAGGTTTTTTAAATGCTAGTTTAGAATTTTAATGTTCATTAAACCTATGTTTTTTTCAGTAATTTTGTAAAAAAATTGGTGATATTTTGTAACTTTAATATCCTAAAAATAGTTTTTGTAATTTTTTTGGTTTGTTATTAAAACATTATAATGTCTTCTGTTTTCTTAAATATTAATATATAAATATATATATTATTTTTTGGGGAGAAAAAAGTGAAGTTGCGCACCCATCGTGTACCTATCTCGGTGGGTGTGCAGATTCAAACCGCCATATTAGTAAAGTCGTGAAGGATGCGCGTTTCAGCCAGCCCACTCCGCTTACAGGGAGGGAACTACAATGCTACATGTCCCAGGTCTTCCCTGTAGTGATCTGCTGATCACAGGTCTAGTTGTCAGCATGCCACAGTCACTCCTCAGGGCTGGTTTACTCCCACACCACACCCATGCGGCACAGGCGTCGGAGGACATGTGACCCTGCCGATAAAAAGGGTCGGGCGCACGTGCTGGATGCCATTTCCACTCTCTATCTGGGTGTATCCATGTACTTATTATGTTGGTGGCAGCCGAGGCACTTTGGCCGACACGGGTATCCCGCAACACGGCGACGACATGAGTTGCACAGAGTTGGTGGCAGCCGAAGCACTTTGCCGGACACTGGCCTCCTGCCACGTGGCAATGACTTGAGGTGCACAGAGTTGGTGGCACAGAGTTGGTGGCAGCCAAGGATTTTTGCCCCGACACAGGCCTCCCGCCACGTGGTGATGACTTGAGCTGCACTAAATTAGTACCACCAGAGTTGAGCAGGTGTGCAGCCTGCGCTGATGCATTAGCCTTGATACATCAATACCCGATTTGAATTTTGAGCTCGGCTGGACCGCATGTACGCTAAAGGCAGCTGGCTGTACAGACATGACTCCTTGGCGTGGTGCAGCAGGATGCGATGGGGCCTGTGCCACGGAATCCAGCGATGGCTGAGGAGGTTGCTCCGGCACGTGGTGGGCGCTCTTGGAGACACGCCGGTGGCAGCAGGTGAGCATTGAGGTCTGGATGTGCAGGGTCGGGCAGTCATCGCTGGGCGGCCGACTGGTCTGGGGACCAGGGCTGGGATGCTTGCAAAAGATGTAGGAATCATGCACACTGTCTGAGAAGTTTGCAATGACATTAGTGTACAGGCCCGGGTGGTCCAGTTTTGCCTGCACATTGTTGGAATGCTTGTGATTTCTGTTGCGGTGATTGTGTGCAATGTAGGCAGGGGGCACAAGTAGTACATGTGTACAGTCAATTACCCCCAACACATGCAGTAAGCCTACTATGGCATGGTTCCCTTGCTTGGTCTCCAGCTGTTCCTGAGCAGTGTGGGTGAAGTGAACATGCAGGTGTATCAAGCTGAAACGAACCGTGATGCTTACAGGTATGATAAATTCTGCATAATGAGACTGTAACAGAAGTTCGTGTGGTTGTAACATTCCTTTTCTCTCCTACGAAGGTTACGACCACACAAACTTCTGTTATGGTCATTTTGTGCAGGATTGATCATACCTGTAAGCATTTGAGTTTGTCTAAGTATAATAGATTGTATCATATTACTTTTGAGACCATACCAACGCTTGACCATTGTCTTCATTTATCCAACAGGTTTCTGAATACGGAGTTTTGGGATTTCCAGGACGATCTACAGTTATTTCGATCCACAAGTTGATGTTCCCCGTTGGGAATGTCACTCATTGTTTGATGTTTTTGTGTTGTTCATTTATGTTTTTCTAATAAAGTACTGTTTTTCCACTACTCTTGACTACTAGACTTCATGACCTGGCGCACATCCATTTCAGTGACTACAATCTCGGATCTGGAGCACAGAGGTGTCAAGCAACAGCTGTAGTTGGTTGTGCAGGAATACTACAAATTGGGACAAGAGGGTGGTGCAGATACAGGGGCCCTACGTTGCTTTTGTAGACATGCATCCAAGACGTGTGAGGAAGTTTAATAGGGCTGGCTGTGAGACTCCTCCGACTCTCGCAGTTGTTAGTTGGAAGGTACCAGAGGCCAACAGGTGCAGCACAGCCAGCAGCTTTGTCTGCAGAAGGATGTTGATTGTCCGCTGTGTTGGTACCGTCAGCCTTTGGGCAATGTGGTAGTGTGCACCAAATTGAGAATGGGGCGATAATTCTTTCGCCACTTTTGCTGTGCTAAAGTGCTGATAACTTGGTGATAAGTCCCCACTGTTGGGTTATAGGGTGACTCTAAAACGAGCCCTTGTGTTTATTAGGACTTTGGTGTAGCTACTTGTGAATCACAAGAAAAAAGATGAAAAAACAAGAAAAGTGGGCAGGGTACAAACATCCTGACCCACTAGGCCTGCTCAGGGGATCCCACAAAAAGCCCGATGGGCCCAAAAATTATTAAATTTTTTTTTTAATGTGGCTGGGTGCACGAATGCAGACGAAAAAAAAAGAACTATGGGGCGTATTCTCAAGGACTTATTGCCGAGTTATCGGCACTCCAGTGCAGCAAAAGCGGCGAAAGAATTATCATCGCATCAACCTGTTAAAAACTGCTGATATCCCCAGTTTTCCAGCGATACCTTCCGCAGAAAACTTTGCCACGAATGAGAGCGACAACTAATGCTAATGATAGGCAGAGTAGGCATTCCCATGCAAAAAACACCCGAAAACACAACTTCCCGATAACAACCAGTCAAATCTGCGATGCGATCCAAAAACAGGTGATAAGCCACATTAGCGGTAAGAAATTAAAATCTGCCTTTTACTGGTGTAAAGCAGGATGACTACCTACAGTATGAAAGAGAGCCCAGCCCAGAGCCACATCTGAAGACCAACACATGTCATAAAGCTCCGACACCCAAGAAGGCAACAACACCCACCGCCACTACTGCCAGGACCGCCCCTCCTGGACCCTCCCCCTACTACTACCAGGCAGTGCAGAACAGGACAGGGAACCTTCCCAAAATGGCATTGCCCCTCACCCACAAAATAGCCGAATGTTGGGAGAGATTGGAACCAAGTACGTGTGAAGGAGGCAAGTCACTCATCAATAACAATGCACACAATGCCAAGTGTCGCAGTGATGTGCTGGACAGACCTCACTATGCAGAGCACAGACCTCCCCATGTATACATGTACTGCTGGTGCTTGTAGTGTTGGGGACAGTGAACGTAACCATGTTACCTCAGGCAGTGGGGAAGATCTCGGTCATGTAGCTGTGTCGGCCCCCCCTGTAAGAGGAAGCAGAGTGGGCTGGTCCAACGTACGCTACTCCAGCGTAGGAGTGTGAATAAATAGGCTGGGGCTCTGGGAGTGGTTCACTTCTGGGAAGGCCAACACGTCTACCAGAGTGGTGGCTCTCACCCTGCCGCAAGGCTGCCGCTGTGACTGCCGGCCTCCTCAGCACAGCACCACAGAGTTATGTCTGTACAGACTACTGCCTTCGATGTACACTGCAGACAGCAATTGCAAATGATGCAGTTCAGTAGGCAAAAGACATTGCTACCATTGCGGCCCACACGGAGCACGCATCATCGCAGGCTGCGCACACGCTGAATGCTTCTGGTGCCACTAACTGTGCAGCTCAACTCAACACCACAAGGCTATGGGCCCTTGCTGACCACTGCCTCCGGTCTAAAGTGTGGACAACAGGGCTCACAATTCAGATCGAATTGCTATTGCAGATGAGGCAGTCAAGTAGGCAACAGACATTGCATCCAGTGCGGCCGGCCCGGACGACGGATCATCGTTGGCTGCGCACATACTGAGTGCTTCAGGTGCCACTAACTCTGTGCAGCTCAAGTCAACGTCACGTGGTTGTGCTCCCTTGCTGACTGCTGCCTCCGGCCTACACTGCGGTCATCAGGGCTCACAATTATAATGGAGTCTTGATTCATTAATTGCAGAGTCCAGTAGGCAACAGATATTGCTCCCTGGGCGGCCCGGCCGGACGACGCATCATCGCTGGCTGTGCACACCCGGAGTGCTTCAGGTGCCACTACCTGTGCAGCTCAACTCAATGCCACGTGCCTGTGGGCCCTTGCTGACCACTGCCTCGGGCCTACAATGCGCTCAGCAGGGCTCACAATTCAAATTCAGTCTTGATTCATTAATTTCAGAGTCCAGTAGGCAACTAACTATAAAGTCCCTGAAACCTACATATTTCGACAATGTATTCCATACATATTTAATCTTCTGTTCCATATGCCTACACAGCGCCAGCAGCGCTCACAATTCAAATTCAGTCTTGATTTATTAATTGCAGAGTAAATTGTACTCTATGTCCTTGGATTTTGTCAAGAGGATGTGACAAAAAGCATTCCTTGATGTCTGTGCTGACTACTGCCTTCCATCTCCACTGCGGACAGCAGGGATCACAATTCAGATTGAGTCCCAATTGCAGATGACACAGTCCAGTAGGCAACAGATATTGCTCCCAGTGCGGCCCGTCCGCACTATGCATCATCACTGGCTGCGCACACACTGAATGCTTCTGATACCACTAACTCAGTGCACCACAAGTCATTGCCATGTGGCCTTATTGAGGCAGAATTCATTAAGCACAAGATATTGCTCCCAGTGCGGCCTGCTCGAACCATGTATCATCGCTTACACCACTGTTGCCACTAACTCAGTGCAACACCACGTGGTAATGGGTCCTTGCTGACCGCTGCCTCCGGCCTACCGCAGTGGTCAGCAGGTCTCGCACATATCCAATCCAATCCTTTCCTGCAAGGACACTCCGTCATCACTGGCTGCGCACACACTGAGCTCTTCAGGTGTCACTAACTCTGCGCATCACAACTCATGGACCCTTTATGTTTGACTTTCGTGCTGTAGACACATGGACGCCACGTCACCTCAGGTAGAAGGAATATCCCGAAGGGACATTAACAATTTCTTCACATGAGCACGCTCATCTCTGGTGCCCCTACCTCAGTGCACCACAAGTCATGGACCCTTTATGATACAATCTTTTGTGTGTGATTTAAGATCTGGTGCCCCTACCTAGTGCACCACAATTCATGGACCCTTTATGATTGAATCTCTGTTTGTGATCCGATGATCACTGTTGTAGTTGTTGCCAGCACCAACCATTCCCTGAGGGCTGGCTTACACTCACCGCACACGCATCCAGCACAGGAGTCACTCGACATGTGACCCTGGTAATAAAAAGGAGCCGGGCGCACGTGCCCGTAGCCAGTTCCACTATCAAACTGTCTGTTTTTTCATTATGTATGCATGATGGCCTTGGGTCCTACCATATTACATTGTGCTGTTGACTGCACACGCAACCATTTTACCTCTGGCAGTGGGGAAGACCTTGGTTATGTAACTTTGTCTGGGTCATTCTTTGAGTACATGGGTAGAGACTGGGTGATTAGTGTACTGCGAGTGTATGGTGAATTTATAAGTGCTTGAGGATTGGCGTAGTGATTGGATAAGTACATATGGTGGCGGAGCCTAACCCACGAGCACAAGCTTGGCTCTAATTGGCTGCCAACCAGTGGCAACCCCAAGCGGAGCATCAGGATTGCAAACCAAGCCTCGGGAGAGCCAACCCTACGCACGGAGCGTGAGAAGGCAGCGCCGATTCCAAAGGCACCAGTCTTCTTTGCTACGGGATTCCCACCACCTTTGCTCTAGTACCCTGGGTTCCCGCCCACTAAAATCTGGACCACTGGCTAGCGGGAGTACCGCACAGATGCCTGGAAAACCAAGTTCAGGAGTTTGGAATTCTCATTGTGGTATACTGCATTCTCATTCAGTGGATATCCTCCCAGGTCCTTGATCTCTGGATCAAGGAATTCTGACTGTTGGATCCCCGCAGTCCCTTCTACTGGATCCCCTAAAGGTCCACAATCCTCTCTGCAAGATATTCCCAGCCCCACAGCTGGATCATTGACACACGGCAGCCAGTCAGGGGTGCAGTCAGGTGTGCAACTAGACCCAAATTTCGGGGGGGGGGCTAATTCTTCCACTCATAGGCAGAGTGGAGATGCAGGGGCTCTAATTAGGGGTGAAAACACAACAAAGCCTCATTAACAGGTAAATTGTCTTTTAAAGACCTGTGAAGTACTCAGGTGCCGCACTGAGAGCTGCGCACCCAGCCCATTCACACTAGGGGGCCGCGCTGAGAGCAGCGCACCCAGCGCTTTCACACTAGGGGGCCGTGCTGGGCGCCACATTAGGGTCGCCACTTCAAACTTTTCACACAAAAAAACGGTCCACTTCCATTAATTTATGTTCGCCCGAGGACTCCATCCCCAGGGCATGCCCAATTCTTGAATGTTTTTATTAATCATTAGGAAGGGGGGCCGCATGGTCCCCCTTCCCTTGTTCACTTCTGGCCCTGGGGACCCCATCCTCTAGGGGCTGGCCTCTTCATTGGGGACAGTGGGGGGAGTCCCAATACCCCCAGCAATCCTGCTTTGCTTCGTTGAAGCGAGAGCAGGTTTTCCTGCTCTAGCTTCAATGACGCAAAGCAGAGTTTACTATGACAGTAAGGGAGCCATGTTCCCACCCTGCCATAGCAAACAGCAATGTCTCGGGGGGGTACCCCGGGACATAGCATGAGCCGGCCCTCGGAGGTGGCGATCCCCAGGGCCATCAAGGGCCATCAAGGGCTACAAGAAAGGGTTGCATGGCCCCATCCCTCTATTTTGAAAGCCCCAGGGAGGTGGTGGTCCCCAGAGGGCCCACGAGGCCCCCCTGCATATTTACTTAAAGCCCCAGGTGTGGTAGTCCCCGTGACCTGGTGGGGCCTCGGAGGCCCCCAATAACTACAAAACAAGCCCTGGGGAGGTGGCGGTCCCCGGGGCTGCGGGAGGGCCATTTACCCTCCTGTACCTAATTTACATAGCCCCGGGGTGGTGGCAGTACCCGGGGCTGTGGAGGCCCCGCATGCCTCCGCAATATAATTATACGATTGCCCCCGGGACTTGGCCCACACGGGGGCTCAATTAAATCAAGTGGGGGAGCCCCCACTACATTTTTGTAAAAAATGTTTATCCAGATTCGCGCACCCAGCGGGCATTTGGACGTTTTTAAAAAAAAGTAAACAAATTTGGGCCTGGGGGTCCTTGTGGGAACTCCTCAGCAGGGCTAGGGAGTCAGTGTGTTTCTACCCTGCCCCCTTTTTTTCTTTTTTTAATTATTCTTTGACTGTTTTCTTGTGACTCAGTTCTACTTAGTCACAAGATGGCTGCAAACACTTCCTGGTTTGGAGCGTTGGCAGCCAATCACAGTGAAGCTTGTGGTTGTTGCAGCCAATCACAGTGAAGCTCGTGGTCGGGAGGGTGCGTAAACCCACCACTGACCCAGATATCAAACTTTTATTTTCTGAATTTCTCAGCAACTAATGAACGGATTTACACCATTTTAAAAAAAAGCCACTTTCTGAATCAAGCACTACCTTTTCCCCAAATTTTGTTGTAATTCCGTTCAGCAGTTCAGGCTGTAGCCTTGTCTAAATTTTCCTATGGTAAATTGATTTTTTGACTTATTTTTTTAATTTCTCAACAACTACTCAACAAATTTACACCATTTAAAAAAAAAAGGTAGCTTTCTGAACCAAGCTCTACCCTTTTGCCAAATTTGGTGTAATTCCGTTCAGCAGTTCGGGCTGTAGACTGTAATAAAATTTCCAATTGAAATTAACATGGAGAAAAAACACTTTGTGGGACCACCTTTTTTCTCAGCTCCCGCTTGACGAATCACCCCCAAACTTTCAGGACAGGAGCTGACCTGGATAGACCTTTTTTTTGGTAGAGTTTTGTGAACATTCGTCAAACGATGCCACAGTTATTAGCAAATCAAAAAATGCTTTTCCTATGGAAACTAGATTCTAACTATAACTACCGACTGGCGATCGTCAGTAGGTAATCATTCACATTTCTTTATGAAGAGTCTCACTGGGAATACCTTGTGGGATATTTAGAAAGCCTCTCATAAACATGTTGTCAATTATCTGGAGCAAAGCACAGGGCACATATCACCAAACTGTACATCCAAATCTTGCTATGGGTATTCATTTGACATTGTAAACATTAAGCACCACCTTAATCTGTGTATGCGCAGGCCTTCTCCAAAATTCATTTATACTATAAGTGGCCCTCTTACAAGTCATTACATTTTTATTGAGCAATGTTTTCCAATTAAAATGAGAATGAAGTAAGATGCCCAGATAAGTAAAATGCTCAACGCTACTGATAAGTTGACCCTTGACCGGAAATATTTTAGATCTGGGGTTTTTAGGGCCATCAAACATAACATGGGATTTGGTTTAGTTTGTTGTGAGGTTGACACCATCCATGAAACTGGACAAGGAGTTGCTGCAGACCCTTGGCATTACGTTTGACTAGGAATGAGTCATTCGCAAATTAAAAGGTAGGCAGCAAGCAGCCCCCTGCACTCAGTACATCCATCCTTTGTTCAGTTAAAACTCACTCCAAACGATTTTTATAAAGAATAAAAAGAAAGGGGGCCAGGATACAGCCCTGGCGGAGCCCTATCTTCAAACTAAAGTGCTGAGTACATCTTTCATTACACCATATGAAACTGAAGCAGTAAGAACATCATGTAAATCACGCAAGACGGCAGCAAGAATGGGCTCAACCCCCAGAGATCCCAGCACAGTCAGAGCTTAGCTCCATCAACCCTATCAAATGCCGAGCTGAGGTCCATAAAGGCCATGTAAATTGCACCTATATATATTTAGAGATTTTCAAATGTAGATTCACATTCTGTTCAATAGTTCCCCACCCTAGCCTCCAGCCATATTGAATCTCAGATCAAACCTTCTGTTCTTTTTACCACGTAGTAAGTTATCAGGTAACACCGAACCTATGAATTTAATCATAATATCTTCCAAAGAAATAGGTCAATAGAAGGTGGGGTCCTTTCTATTTCCATTTTAAAATTTAAGAACTGTTGGAAGGTGATTTATTATTAGGTGTAGTTAGATACCTACCACTAGTAATACGAACACAGTCACAATAGAAGGCACAGTCAAGTTCTTAATAAATTATTCCCTTGCTCAAGCCCTTGGTACCTGGTTGATATCGGGCAGGCTTAACTTAGAAGACAAGTGTGTAAAGCATTCAAAAACTCCAATACATGAAATAAGTGAGACACAACCTAATACAAAATTCCACCACCAGTTTATTAACATAGAACCTAATTTTTTAATTAAAATGACACCAAAACAATCAAAATCCAATGTAGGGGACTGGCGATATGAATTTCTTAAAGATTAAATATAAAAATGTGCATTTTAGTTTCTGAAAGTAAAAAGTGCCACCTGGTGACATCTGGTCATGCCTGATTGGGACAAAGTTACAGACCGACTGCTATGGAGCGCAGCTCAGAACAATGATCAGTAGGGCCCAGTCAAAATTATACCTTTGCACTTATTCATTTTTTTGGTTCTTTTTGTCTCAACGTCGAGGAGGTCTCTTCGGGAGGACGGCTTTGGGTTTGAATATGGTGGCTTCCTTCAGCAGGATGCCCAGGTCAATTTCGGGAAGGGAAATCTCTTCCATGACAAAAAGCTGTAGAGCTTCAGCGGGGCAAACCTGAATTGCAGTCTGGGTCACGGTTCAGCGTCACTGGCTTGACTCTTGATGGCGGGTCGATCAACTTATGGAGTTTTTTGGTCAGACTGCTCCAAATGATCTCAAACCTCCAGGGATGCCTATAGTAGGTATTTTGGGTTCTTGATGGGTCCACATACCAGCCATGGTTCCAGAAGCTCTGAGTTCCCCCTTGGAGAGTTGGGACTATAGTTCCCACAATGCACCAGGCTAAATCCTTTAAATTACAACTAAAGGTGGTCAGCTGCTTTCTTCTTGGTGGATATAATACAACTGGAGCTCTTTTAAACTGTTGCTTTGACGGAGTCCACTCCTTAAACTCTTTGTGCAAAGCAAAGTTCTTCTTTTGCTGTAGTTAGAAAGAGTGTTGCAGGTGCAGTCATTCAAAGTGCAGTCCTCTTGGTGCAGGCCAGGGTTCCAGCAGGGCAGTCATTCTTCTTTTTGCTTCTTCAGGCAGGGATCTGAGTTGCTTGGCAGCTCTCCGACATTTACGTGAGCTTCTGGACTGGCAAGGCGGGAGGTACCCCTGACCAATGAGGTCCGGTTGCCACCCTCTGTGATGACCTCTTCTTGTGAAGTGTGGCAAATTCTTGTCCCAGAAAGCACTGTTCTCATAAGTCGAAAATGGAGACAATGCCTCCTGGAGCATTGGATCTGGCTAACCCAACCTACTGGTGTGGCTAATATTCCCTAAAATTCCCCTTCCAGTCCCTCTGCTAATTCAATTACAGGGGCTCCCATCTGGCTTGGGGTGCAGGAAGTTGGAGTGGGCCTGGTTTGTGTCCTTACTGTCATTCTCTCTTTGAAGACTAGTTTGGCTACCAAGCCCACTTACTGCCCTGTGCTTGGCAACAGCAGATCTCCTCCCACCGGCTGTCTCATTATTTTCTTTCAGGCCACTTCACATCTCTCCAAGCAGCTGACAAAGGCTGGCCAATCAGGAGAGACTACGCTAGAGCTAGATTTAGTCACATTAGAAAAGCAAGTTCTGTAACTTCTTTTCTGTCATGCTTATAATGTCTAACCTTGGCAAGCTGTTAGATTTGTTTAAACAAATATTTAGACACTTTGAAATATTATTTTAGTTCTCTCCTGTCATTAGTTTGACTTTATTAAAGTTAAATAAAGTCCTCCCATGTTATCCTATGCAGCTAAAGCACTACAATTGGGAAAAACGAAATTGGCAGTTTTCCTTCACCATGGCATATAAAACATCTTTTGTAATGTACCTGCTTTCAGTTACAAGGTGCCCTATCTCCAGGCCACCTAGTGGAGACCTTATGGGTGACTTATATGTAAAAATAAGGTAGTGTAGGACTTTTGAAGTGCCTTTAATTCCAAAGTCGAATTTGCAAATAAGTTTAATTTAAAAGCAGTCTGCAATCCATGTCTGGCTTTTCAAATGACAGCAGGCAACACAGCAGTCCAAACTTTAGTGCATTAAATCTGCTGGGCCTCTAAACCTACATGCCCTAGCATATTCTAGGGACCAATTGTAATTACACCTAATTGCCATTTACCTTTTAACCAGAGCATGGGCCCTCGGCCTAGTTAGCAGAGCCCAGGGCACAAACAGAGTCAGTCACCAACAGTATCACCCAAAACATGGAGGAGATCATCGCAAAAGGGATGACTTTCTGACAGCTGACATCATTTCAATTGGCCCTTAAGATGAGAAGGCTCCTCTCCAAATACTGGGGTTCACTCCTGTTTGAGGTAATTCAGTAGTTGGGAGGGATAAACTCCTGACCCTCGAAGGGACGGAGGCAGAATCTTACTCCCATATGAGAAAATCCCATCGCGGACATCCTTAAGCACCTCACCATCTTTGAGGGGTCAAAGAACTTTCCTGCCTTTGCAGGGTCAAAAGACTTTCCCTGATACATCCTCCCCTTAAAGATGGAGTGGCTCTCCCCTCTTCTGCAGGTTTGTGTGGGTCTTGTGAGGACTCTTTCTTTTTAAATCGTGTTTGTCCAGCGCTTTCTGCCTTTATTTTCTTTTGATCACCCCCTGGTGAGATTGCGACCATTCTACACCCTGGGACTCCCTTTGAGAGGGTGGGGGTGGGCATGATTGGTCACCTAGACCTACCCACAGCTTCAGGAAACATATTTTGGTGGTATAGGACCATGCCACAGGTATCGTGAGGCCATACCCCTCCGGACAGTCATTGCTCCTTCAGTAGCTTGGGTCCAACTATATTCACCCAAGTGGGTTTGATAGAGCGCGCGAGGCCACCCGACCAATAGTTTTCGCCGTTTCCGGCTTCAGGGCCCATATACTTTCAAATCACCATATACATCGATCAGGTGACTTCACGAGCTCTACCAATTTGTGTGTGAGTTCCCTACTATTATTTCTCAGTGCACCCGACTTACCATCCACCGATGCGGGTACCTAATGACCACAATGAATCAGGGAGCTAGCTGTAAAGGAAAGGCAGCAAAATACAAACCCAACCAATAACATTCAAAATACTGTTTGAAATGACCACGGACAACGGGAAGTTTTAAAATGTTTATCTAAAGTTCATTTGCTTCATTCATAAGGTACATCAATATAAGGCAATCAATAACCAAGATAACGTAAATGATGTAACTGTAAAGAAATAACGACAGAGTAATCATTGAAATACTGATATAAAATGTAACGAGAAGATACTATGCTATTCAATAATATTTAAGCATGGGCGGACTATGTAGGTATAACTACAGGAGGGCCTATAAAGAGTAACACGCTTCACTTAAGGTGAACGGGCCTTTAAACAATCTAGGCAATGAGGTTCTAGACCATATCAGAAAATGACAAACTGTAATGCAAAATATAGTTTCTAACAAGTGAGAAGACATAGGAACAAACTTATGGAAAAATGCAAATGACTTTCAATAGTTGCGGAAAGACATGGAAAAATAACATATGCAATGGTAAACTTTATTGAAGCAAAAGTTAGAAATTCAGAAGGTGCAAGATTTAAGAGGTTCAGAGCAATATTTACCTAGAAAGGTGTGGAAACCAAACCCTGGCCACGGGTCAGTTAAGGACAGGAAACCCTCAAGGAAGGATACCCCTCAAAGGACAGCAGGTGCAGAATGGACACCCCGGATAGGACAGGATACCCTCGGATTAGGAATCAGGACAGGACCTCAGGACAGGACAGCAAACCCTCAGGACAGGACCGCTCAGGACAGGACCGGAACCCACAGTTCGGAAGCAACGCCTGCGCTCCACCCGCTCTGCAGTTATCGATCAAGACCCCGATTGGGTCAGCGAACTCCCAGCAAAGTGCTTCGCCAGCACTTTAAGGTTCAGTAGAACCTTAGTCTATGGTCAAATTCGGACAGAGTGCTCCGCAGCGCTCTGTATCTTCAGTCACCTATTGAGTACGATGGGTTAGTGACAGGTCAGCTAAACCAGACAAGTCGGACGGTTCCCTAGGTGAACCCAGGGTAGATATACAGTTTGGGGACAGTGTACCACCCCCCAATGTTGCAAAGTGTCAGAATCCCTCAATTTCGATTGGTCCTAAGGTAGGATTTGGGTAACACACCAATCACAATTCAACATTTCAAGCCTGTATTTGCATGTTTGGGCACCGCCTAGTAAGATTGGGGTTCCCATGAGAAGCTACACGGCAAGCAGCAATACAATATTACATTGTAACATATAAGGAGCCACATTCGCTGTTCTCGCAGGGCAGAGGTGACTTTCTCAGGAGCATCTCGCCCATCGCTGCCAACTGGCTATGTTCCATCAGTCAAGGTCTACTGTGCTGCCGAAGTTGCGCAGGCGCAGAAGGGACCTCCAATATGGCTCTCCTTTCACTCAGACCCCCATTCCCCGCGGTACATGAAAAGTAAGTGAAAACAAATTAATACATAATAATGTCATCATGAAAACACATCACAGGGTTTGTACTTTCTACTTATCATTATAAAATATACTTATGCAGTTTAAATGTTAGCTACATTGATACAGACACAAGAGCAGTGGCACGAGCAGTACCACATGATGGGCACAGCTATGGATTACGCATGTGCATAAATTTCCCTCCACTTCTGCAGACGCGTCAGGACACGTGAGTGTGGCTGACGCATGCGCAGTAACTAAAATACAAGCGGCGGCCATTTTAAAGTACACGGGTTAAATGTATTAGAAATACACGTAGGCAAGCTTCACAAACTTTGCCTAAACAAAAATAAACGTTAGTAAAACATACGTTTTGTTACCTTATTACACATAAACGAGGTTCTTGACTTCGGCAAGCCGCAAAATATGCGAAGCTTTGCTTCATCAATCCCCTCTTTGATGATATTTACTATCATCACAAAAAATGGAACCAGATGCCAACTTTCTTTCACACTTTATATAGCTCTATCTCTTCCAGCAATCGTTCTAACTTTTCTCTCTCAGTTCTAGTAGGGTGAGAAGTCTTCACCTTTTTGTATATCTGATCATTCACTTCCTCCAATTCAATCTCATCCACACTCCGTTTCCACCCTCTTGCATTTACCTCGTGCTTCTTGGTGCGCTTACGGCATTTACAACAGATAAAAATGAGAAATATAATAAGACCTATAATACCAATTGGCATCAGTATCTTGAACAATAAGCTTTTACCTACGCTAGCAAGCCAATGACCTACATTTGAGAGACCATCTACCAGTCTCTTCCAGGCACTATCAACCTCGAGTGGTTTGAGTTCCTTTGTCAAATTAGTAATGTTTTTCACATATCTTTTGATCTGTACACTTTTATCCGGAATATAAGTGCAACAATGTTGCGCCTTCAACATCCGGCAGACTCCGCCCTCTTTCGCTAATAAGGTGTCAAGAGCAAGTCGATTCTGCAAAACCATTGATCTGATCGCAACCATTTCGGTATTGACCAGCAGAAATCCATGAGCTGTTTCAGTAGACAGCACATCCACTATAGTAGACAATTTGCAAATTCTGTGAGTGTTCAGAACCACTCCCACTCCAGGTATCAGTGCACTGAAAATACTACCCATAATTTCACCTATACTTTCTCTTTTACTACGCACTAAGCCATTAGTATCTTCATTGCTTCCAGCTTTTCCATTCACATGGTATATTTTCGGGAAGACAATGCCAAAATAGCAGCTTCCATACCAGTGATCCGGCAATTTGAAATAAGCCTTGTCCCCACAAATATAATAAATTCCAGGAAACACAGGCTCTGACCCATTTTTGAAACCCCAACCTCCAATTACCTTGTAATTATGTTCGCATTCACTGGAACCAATGAAAACATTATTATAATAGCTAGTCTTCTCGCGGTGAAGACATAGCTTGCCTTTCTTTTCAAAATCCAGCAACAGAGCAGGTCCCGCCCCGCCATTTGAGGTGCCTTCCATGTTCTCTGCCCACTTTGGCTTTTTCTGACTTTCGTCATTAGCCTTCTTTTGTATTTTAATTCTTCTTTTCTCTGCCATGTTCAGGAACATCTTTTCCTGTTCACGCAAAGAACAAGTCAAGTTATCTCTGTGTGCATCAGCTATGTCAATGTTACCTATAGTCAAGAAGTAGTCTCCCATATATCTTATGGTGTCGCTTTTGGTATGTACAGGATTCAAGTTCCCACGTATAGGAAGTTCAGAAAAGATTACGTCATTATTAGAGTAATAGTACTGTAACGGTCCTCTTTTGTAAAATAAACTAGCTAAAATGCTACAGGAGATTCCATATGTCAATGGCAAGTGATGGTATGTCACGCCTTCAGCCACAGAAGTAGGTAGCTTCATGCAGACATAGCAATCTTCAATTTCCATAGTCTCTACATAGTGTATTAACAAGTTTGCAAAAACATTTAAGTGTGTTCTGTTCTTAATTCCATGATAATGTAGTCCTCCCTCATCTGATGCTTCTAAGTCTCGTTTTGTTTGTCTCAGTGCTCTCTCATGTTTTGCTACACTCTGTGTTGTCAACTCCTCACTGTCTGTATTTACAATTTCAGTAGGGACAATGTTAGTATCTTTACTTACAGTGAAGGGTATAAAGATTGTTAGTCCTATCCAAATTACTATCAAAACTACTATACTACATATACACACCTTGCAGCACGTTTTGCAACGACTGCAACTAGGTCTACCATTCACAGTTGAATCAGACATTTCGGCTCAGAAGAAGTTTCTCGACCCCTCTTTGTGTCTTTACACAGCTAGCTTACTTTGTGCACATTCACGGTGGTTCGTCTTCTTCTTCAGCAGAGTACTCAGGGACGGGCTCTCCGTCGCTTACGTCAGCTATATCAAGGTCTTCAAGTTCTTCCAAAACGAGTGTCCATTCAGGAGACTTGTACTTCTTGTTTTGTCTTTTTATTCGTTCACTCCTTCTTTTGGAAGAGTTTTCTTCTTGCTCTGCTATCCGCGCACTTCTCCTTGCTTCTGCACGTTTTTCTTCCACCGTCTTTATCCTTAGCATTAGTCTCTTTACGAACCTAGGCTCAAGGTTGTTTCTTTTCTTTAATCTCTTAGTTGGTACTTGGACTTCGCTTTCTTCTCTTATCCTCTTATTCTCTTTAGCTTGTGGCAATTCTGCTTCACTTTCTTCTTCTTCTTCTCTTATCTCGCTAGTTCCAGGGCTAGCATCAAATTCTTCTTCCTGGTTACTAATCTGGCCCTGTTCAGGAATATTTTGTTTTTGGCTTTCGATTGTCTCTGTTTCTGTTTCTGTTTCTGTTTCCTGAACCCGTTCTTCTAACCCTATCTGATCCTGTTCAAGCACTTCGATCTCTTGATTTTCTTCTGCTCGAACTATCACTCTATTTCTAAGCTGTCCCTTATCCACATCAGGTGTTAGCGGTGGTGTATCGAACACCTGTTCTGTCCCTGTCTGACCTTCTCCTTCCTCAGTTTTGATGTGAATCTCAAGCGGCTGAGGTTCTTCGCCTGTGCCTTGCTTTTCCTGACTAGTCCACTCCCTACCTTCACAAAGTCGCTCTCTTGTTCTGATGGGATCTTCGGTCAGATCAATCATCGGTATCCATTCTTCTGGCCATATGCTTGGCAGCTCGTCATCAGCTACTCCTGGCTCAGCTTCCTGGACCTCTTCAGCAGGCTGGATTCTTGGCAGTTCGTAGTCAACTACTCCTGGGCCAACGTCTGCTGTTCCTGCAGCCTGACTGGTGCTGGGCTGCTTGTTGTCAGCTGCTTCTGGTCTGGCTCCTGCAGAGTCCTCTGCTGGATGCCCTTCTTCTTCAAATTCTTTGTCTGGTAATACCTTCTGGGTGTGGCCA